>NC_133407.1:163104531-163719062 GCF_049350105.2 Macaca mulatta | reverse complement strand
CCCCCAAAAAATCTATGCTAATCTTAACTACAACTTTTCAAGTTGACCATAAACCTTACCATAAGTTATTCTCTCCCTCATTTGTAAAATAAATTTTCTTTACCTGTATCTTAGCAGTCCTAAAAACAGAATCAGTCTTTTGAACTTCAACTCTAAATGAAGAGATCCAGAAAGGTTAAAATCCAAGGTATTGAACACATTTTTATAATCCAATTGTCTCAAGAGAAGATAAAAAGCATACGTTATTTCAAACCTAGTCTGACTCTTCCCTATATTATCCAAGTCAAAACCATAACACCAAAAAAAGATTTCAAGGACTCTGAATTTAAAATTCCACTAAACAAGCTGCTTGCAAAATCTCACGTCTAACTTACAAAACAAGGATCATTAATAAACTAACATAGATTTTAAGAACAGTGGCCGAGTATGGTGGCACTGTAGTCCCAGCTACTCAGGAGGCTAAAGTGGGAGGATCCCTTGAGCCCGGGAGATCGAGGCTGCAGTGAACCAAGACTGCACCACTGCATTCAGGCCTGGGTGACAAAGCGAGACCCTGTCTCTAAATAAATAAATAAATAAATAGCCAGGCATGGTAGCTCACACCTGTAATCCCAGCACTTTGAGAGGCCGAGGCGGGCAGATCACTCAACGCCAGCAGTTCAGGAACCGCCTGGCCAACATGGCAAAACACCATCTCTACTAAAAATACAAAAATTAGCCAAGCACAGTGATGCACACCTGTAATCCCAGCTACAAGGGAGGCTGAGGCACAAGAATCCCTTGAACCCAGGAGGCAGAGGCTGTAGCAAGCTGAGATCATGCAACTGTACTCCAGCCTGGGCGACACAGCAAGACCATCTCTAACACCACCACCACAAAAAGCCCACTATACTCCACAATTTTAATTAACTGAAAAACGGAAAACAAAAACTGTCTGGGGTCCAACCAAAAATTATGTTTTTCTACTGCATAACCATATTTCAATAAAGGAAACAGGAGCCCCACCTTTGCACTTCCTTGCTCTAGTAAGAGAACTTAAGCAATAGAAGCATTTGTGATGACTTTCCCCATTTGCCTCCACAGGTTCTACTTCTTTCTAAAAGAGGTCACATTTCAAGGGTTTCAGAACTAGCTATGAAAGATATCCATTAGAACCCTGGGATTTAGCATCTCTTCACTCCAGCCACTGAGCCTAGGAATGTCTATCCCAGCATCATAATTTGCAAATGGGAACAAGCATCAAATGAGACAATTCTGCTAAAATATTAAAAGCAGAGTGGAAAGGTAAAACAGGTCCTACAGATATAGCTGAAAGAGATTCTTAGGGCCTCTTAATTTTAAGCTGAGATTTGATGTGGACAAGGACCAATCTTTCACACTTTTGTACATCTAGAGACAATAAAGTACTTACTATCTTAGTAGTAATTAAAAGATTTACTTTATTCTGTCTAAAACAGTTAGAGAAATTGCTAAGAATTATTACAGACAATATTCTCCACCAATATGTACTATCTAGGTACTAGGAACAATGGGTCTTCAGTCTTTATTATAGACTTCAAGTATCCCAGAATTTTTATTCAGAAATTATCACATTCTTCAGACTGTTCTATCAGAGATCTGAAATAGCAGAGCTGAAAAGAATGGCAGGCCAATATGGGGTATGACTTAGCATGAATATTAGTAGCGCCATGGGTCAGTCAGCAGCTAGCATGCCAAGGAAAAGCACGTTACCATTTGGCATTAGAATTAGCCAACCTGGCAATAAGATAACAACTGTATAAAACTGTACTGTTTACAAAGAATGATCCTATACATTGTTTCATCTACATTAATACCCATAATAGATTAATTTATCATAAAGCTTTAGGTAGCAGAACTCATCACATGCCTCATGCTGCCTCTGCTATATTTTAAAACTTTCCTACTACCACTAACTTCATATTCTTTTCTCCATCTCCTCTTAAAAAAAAGAAGATAATGTTTCTGATAACATAATGTAAAAGGATCAGCTCCAGAGTAATAGGAAGTAAGAGAATAAATCAACAGCCTTTTATAGTTTTCTGGCCTCAACCATGTACTCCTTAATATCAACACCTATTCCCAGAGACACTTTAGCAACTTTAGGTTTTGAAATTTATACCAAAGCAAAACCATATGAAAAATAAAAATGTACAACAGTTGATTCTGTGACATCCAAACAACTTAATATTTGCTACAACAAATTGGGCTATTTCAGACCATAGCACTGCTTCCAAGAGACCAAAATCCTCAAGAAAAACTAGAAATCGTAACAAATCTGCTTAAACAAAAAATAACCATTTTGTCCAGTTCTAAATTTTCCTAGCATACATGAAACAGTAATTTCCAAACTAATTATATGGCATTATAATAAAATTGGTCTTCGAAACTACCTTGAAGGTACAACAGCACAGCAGCAGGAACTAGTTCAGCTTCAGGCCCTCTCTCCTGTCAGAGGACTTCACTCACATTGTACAAATTCCCTACATAATTAAAAAGCAGCATTAAATCTCTACTCTTTACCATAATAGATAAGTCTTAAATACATAAACCAGAATAGACTCCTCATGACACAATGAAAAGATGGTATACAAAAGAACAATCACGTTCTATTGAAGGCTGTTAAATACAGAATAATTTTTTTTCTTTTTTAAGAGACAGGGTCGTCCAGGCTAGAGTGCAATGACGTGATCATAGCTCACTCACTGTAACACTGAACTCCTGGGCTCAAGCAATCCTCCTGCCTCAGCTTCCCAAGTAGCTAGCACTAGAGACACAAACCACCACGCCTCGCTAATATTTTTTATTTTTTAACTTTTTGGAGAGAGAGGGTCTCACTTTGTTGCCCAGGTTGGTCTCTAACTCCTGGTCTTAAGTCTAAAATCCTCCTACCTCAGCCTCCCCAAAGTGCTGGGATTAGAGGTGTGAGCCACTGCATCCAGTCTAGAATACAATTTTTACAAAAGTCTTGGCAAGTTTAGGCATATCCCAAAATGATACACACAGCCTAGTTCTCAATCTCTTAAAAACAGGATTGTACCTGTAAACAACATTTTGTAGTCATATTTTCTGAAGTCTTCTCAAGTCACTCCTCAGACCAATCCACCCTGCGATGAACACGGTGACACTGACCACATCCAAGATATGAGGGGAGTATCCAAAAGCCAAAAGTCCACTTCAAGGATGTTTAAATATTTAGTAGGTAGGTGTCTGGCACTGACACTCTAATTTTATTCAAATGATAAATCTCAAAGCTGAGCATACTTTGTTCATTTAACAAAGGCATTTAATTTGATGTTTCTTGTTTCAAGGAGACTAGTTCTTAAAATCCAGTGCTGAGAAAAAGCAACAACTGAGACACTTTGTAACTGAGAGTCTTTTAGAGAATATGAATAAGCTATACTACAAACTGAGAAAAGTTATGCCACAGTCTAATACTCTGGTGACCCTGCTGTGGAGAGTTAAGTCTGCAATGACTGCCTCTGTAAAAATTTTCCTTCACCTCAAGAATGAAGTCTCCACGGAGAAATAACAGAAAGTTAAAAGTCTGCAACAAAAGCCTAGAGAAATCAGCACACTACCCATGAATACACAGAAGACACAAAGCATTTTCACATTTTCTAACAACAGTAATAGCAGGGGAAAAGGCACTGCCAATTATTTCTGTATCATGCAGAGAAATAACACACAGCTATTTTTAAAAGATGTTTACAACAATGACGCTATTGAAAAATATGATTATATAAATTACTCAAAAGACCCTCATCTTCAGGTATGAATAAGACTGTCAGAAGAGGAAACTCTGGCCACTGCAAATTTTTCAGATTAAGTTGAAGTTCAACTCTATTCAAAGAATCCAGGTTTTAAAAAAAAAAAAAAAACCTATTAAAACAAAGATGTTGGCAGGGCGCGGTGGCTCACGCCTGTAATTCAGCACTTTGGGAGGCCAAAGTGGGTGGATCACCTGAGGTCAGGAGTTCGAGACCAGCCTGGCCAACATGATGAAACCCCATCTCTACTAAAAATACAAACAGCTACTTGGAAGGCTGAGGCAAGAGAATTACTTGAACCCGGGAGGCGGAGGTTGCAGTGAGCCAAGATCATACCACTGCACTCCAGCCTGGGCGACAGAGTGAGACTCTATTTAAAAAAAAAGCAAAAACAAAACAAACAACAACAACAACAACAACAAAGATGTTGGGCCAGGCACGGTGGCTCACACCTGCAAACCCAGCACTTTGGGAGGCCATAGCAGGCACCATAGTGAAACCCTGTCTCTATTTATTTTTAAATAAAATAAGTTTAATTTTAAAAAGCAAAGATGTTCTCCCCAAAATAAACAAACTGCTAGAAACAAGAAAACAACATAAAAATTAATTAGCAAAGGAAATAAAAAGTAGAAAACTGGGCCCCATGGGATCAGAGTTAGAAAATTCAAAAATGAACTTATTCTTGTGATTAAAATAGGGGCTTTATTTTATGATGCGGAAGCTCTAGCCAGAGAGCACAACTGCTTATATATGTTGGAACAAATGAAACTACAAAGAAAGAAAACAAATATCAACCAAGTAGTTGAATCAATCAAATCAACCCTAATGATCAACAGCAGGATAAAAATTCCAGGGCAATTTCTATGTAAACTTGATGTGATAAAAATCTTCCTAATAGGGCCTTTTCCCTTAGATACCATTCATCTTCACATGATTCTAATCTAAGAGATTAGGAAAAACAAAACAG
This sequence comes from Macaca mulatta, assembly GCF_049350105.2. Taxonomy (NCBI): domain Eukaryota; kingdom Metazoa; phylum Chordata; class Mammalia; order Primates; family Cercopithecidae; genus Macaca; species Macaca mulatta. Next base: position 163,714,307 of record NC_133407.1, on the reverse strand, counting down.
AACAATTACTACATTTCCTTTGGGGATAGGAAGAGTAAACAAAAGGAGAGACAGAGAAAACAAAATGGACAGATGTCACACAGGCTGGCTTCTGGAGATGTTGCCTTGTCTATCACTTTTAGAAATGAAAAGGAAAACATAGGGTGGCAGAGGACAGAGATGACATAAAGACTCCAGAGTTATTTTCAATCACAGGAAGACATCATGCTACTGAAATTAACAGACATCAATTCTGAAGAATCATAACATTCCCTTCTTTAAAAAAATAAAATAAAATTTTGTCCTTAGAGGCATAATGAAAACAATATGGGCTTTGAAGTCATACAAAGGTTTATATCACAAGTTCAACCTACTTAGTAGCTATAAAATGGAGACAGCTGCTACTTAGGGTTGTGATGATTGAATAGCATAGGTTACACAGGTTTTTTAAATGCATGCCACGTAGTGAGTGCTCAGTAAGTTACAGTTTCTTTGAACTTTGAATTATTAGCAGTGGAAATAGGAAAGAATATATTATTCTGCTCCACTATGCTCTTTTACCACTCACATGTGCCCTATCACGGTATTTAGCACAATGTCCTATAATTAAAAGTCTGAACCCCTTACTTCACTAAGAGCTCTTAGAAAAACCAGACATTGGCCGGGCACAGTGGCTCACGCCTGTAATCCCAAACTTTGGGAGGCAGAGGCAGGCAGATCACGAGGTCAGGAGTCCAAGACCAACCTGGCCAACACGGTGAAACCCCATCTCTACCAAAGACACAAAAAATTAACTGGGCATGGTGGTGCACGCCTGTAATCCCAGCTACTAGGGAGGCTGAGGCAAGAGAATCAATCACTTGAATCTGGGAGGCGGAGGCTGCAATAAGCCAAGATCATGCCATTGCACTCCAGCCTGGGTGACAGGGTGAGACTCTGTTTCAAATAAATAAATAAATAAGAAAAACTAGACATTATTGGAATCATTCACATTTCCCATGTGCACAAGGTTCAGCACAATGCAAGTGCTCAGCAAAGGTTTGCCACTGAACTTATAAGAATTATTCAAGCAGAATTGTTAGGATTTGCAAGCTGACTACTTCATGTTAAAACTAAGTAGTGCTTTTGCTTATTCCTATGCTTGTCATTGGTCAGATATAAATTCCTGAGAAGAAGGTACATAGAAAAGACTTTACAAGTAGTAAAACAGAATGGAGGGCTTACTGAAAACATGGTGACAACGAGCAGCCAAAACAAATGACTCAATGTCCCACATGTGTATTTAGGTATGGGTCGGAAATTTCCTCTGTTTCTAACCCTTCAAACAATTTTGGTTTCTTTAGAGCATCAATATGCAGCAACTGACAAAAACTGGACAGGAGACAAATCTGAGATCTTAAGTTCAATTTATGTAAGTATATTCATTGAGAACTGTTTACAGTTTGCAAGCACCACTCACAGTGGGCATGAGAATCACCTGGGAGTTTACTAAAATGAAGACTCTAGAGTATATCCCCCAAAAGGTCAGTATTTCTGAAGTGGGGCTCCAGAAACTGTATTTTTAATAAGCACCTCAAATGCTTCTTAATGCAGGTTCAGCTACCACACTTGAAGAGCCACAACACACCATTTAATTCCTACAAAAAGCCTGCGACATACTCAGAACACTCAATTTAACAAATGAGAAAATTTTGGTGTTCAAAAAGATTTGATAATTTGCTCAAAGTAATCCCTTCAATAACTCATACCCACAGGATTCAGACCTGTCCATTTACTGCAAAACTTGTGCCCTACTACATTACTTTGCTAAGGACCATGTCATAAAGATAAGAGATAGGTATTTAGGCCCCGAAACCAACTTTTTGTGTTCAGCAAAACCTAAAACCCCAAATATCTTACAAAAGGTGCTGAGGGAAATATCTATTAGCCACCCCAATTTTTTCTTTGAAATATCCATACTTCTTCTGAGCCAATTTTAATTGACTCAATTTTTTATCTTCTTGGTTTTACCTCAAAACCAAATTTTACTTTAAACCAAACAATAAACCTAAAATCAGAAACATGCTAATTTCCAACAGTCTGAACTTACATTATTTTACTTATAAGCCATAAACTGGAATCAAGTGTATTTTCCTTTTCTCTAACTTCACTCAACTGGAATAAAATCAAACCAAACCCAAAGTGAATAAATACTTCACTTGGTCTTAAGTCCTCACTTGAAATAATTTCAAGACGTATTTTAGAAACAGGTTTATTTTCCATACACATCTAAAAGGCTTACAGCATGCGCACAAAAATCTTCGGCTTTTAGGAATTTACATTATAATTTTTAACTCTTAAACACGCTTATCCGCTTGATTTATAAGCTGGAGGGCAAGGGTGGATACTACGTTTAAATTTTTCTTAAGAAGGAAGGTTACCAGATTATCAAAGAATTAGTACACCATACATGGATGAAAAGAGCAAATGGTAAGTACTTAAACTAAAGACGTAAACAATTACCTTTAAAAATACAATTACTCACTCACTGATCCCGTCAGCGGTCACATCTAGAAACATCAACCTTGAGCAGCCAGAAGAAAGCCAGAAAACAGATCTCAAAAAGCGGATATATTTTACTGTAGTCTTTAGTGACAGTAATACCAGATCAGTGCTCTACATATACATTTTAAATCAATTAGGTCTGTTCTTGGCCTACCACACATCCCTTTGATCTTCAATATTGCATTCTGACAACCCAAATGCCCCCATTGTAACAGCTTACCTAACCCTGCCCTCTCCTGAAATATGCAAAGACATCTGCACTCCTTAATCTAAACTGCTTTTTCCATAGCACAGCATACAAATCTACACACATTTTTGATCACTTTAAAGTGGAGGTTATTGAATTAAAAATTGCTGTTGAATTGAAACAGCAGGGAGGGGAGGAGAGAGGATGGGATTTGTTTCCTCCCAGAAGACTACTGCTTACTCTGTCAGTCCTACATACTTTACCAATTACAATTTAACAACTAACAACCAATCCATGAGGGCAACACTTACGGTTATCACACACTAGTGGAGTCCCATTTTATGACTATGCAGATAGCAGTCTGTAAAATATTTGTTCATTTATAAGTGACAAATTTCTATAGGCTTCTACTATACTTTGGAAGCTAAAGTCTAAAAGTCACCAAAATAAATACCTCTACTTCCACCTCAGAGATGACCTTGGACCCTGCATCACCCTCTTAAAAGACAGAAGTCAATTCAACAGATTGAGAAGATAATGCAGACAAAATTCATATATTTGACAGTCTTCCCTAGAACCAATCATGATCACCAAACCGTCATCACTCATCATCACAAATAAATTTGTGAAGCACTTTACAGTTTAAAAGCACACTTAGACCCATTATCTCATTTGAGCTAAGCAACAGTCCTACAAGGGAGGAAAAACCAGTACTAAATCAGGGAGGAGGGAACTGAGACTCAAAAAGTAAATAAAATTGCTCGAGGTTATATACAGGTGACCCCTGAACAATATGGGTTTGAACTGCGCAGGTCCACTTATACACAGATTAAAAGATTAAAAGTACAGTATTTGCAAGGTGTAAAACCCACATATACAGAGGGCCAACTTTCCACATACAGTGGTTCCATAGGGCCAACTACAGGACTTGAGTATGCAAAGATTTTGACGTGCCCAGTGGTCCTGGAACCAATGCCCCATGTATAACAGCAATGACTGTATAGTATTAAAAACTATAGTTTAGTATAACACCGCAGTTTAGACTGTATAGTATTAAAAACTATACTATAGTCTTATAGTACTCATCCAAATTGCCTCATCCAATTCCTACGTTTAGTATACTTTCCAATACTTATAAAAGTGAAAGTGAGTTGAACAATTTACATTCTAAAATAAATCCATAAAAATAACTCAGTCCAATATAACCATACCTTTTGAGTAAGTCTTTACATCTTCTAATATAAACTGCAAAAAATAACTTTAAATATAAAACTGTGTCATTTTGCTGATATACGAAGCTACCTGAGAGACAAATCATCTAAAACAAGTAAAAAGAGCGCCAGAAATTCCCCTCAGGCAAATCAAATCAGTGAACAGATAGCAAACATTTAAACACTTGAACAGATTTATCACAATACTAAGTAATAATACATAGCCTAACGACAGCTGCTACTTTTGTAGGAATAGAAGGAACATTTCCTGATTTTCTTTTTGCACTGGTTTCTTCTAAATAAGAAACATTTTGGAGACTGAAAAAGGAAGCATGGTTTTTCTAATCAATAAACAAACAAACAAAAAAGAATGTAAAAACCAAATCTCTCTCATCACATAATAATTGTAGGCATTTGTTGAATTACCTAAAGTACAGTATTTTACTTTCACCTTTCATACATTCAAAAAATATATTTTCTTAATAATAGTTTAATACATCAAAAAACATTCCAAATGTATATCAAGCTATTTAAATATTTTTGGTGAGCTGTTGTACCATGTTATGAAAAAACAATACTGAAACAGTTCATATAAAAATACCAAAGTAGCATTCTACTCCCCATTCCCAGTTCTAAATAGCTTCCAAAGATATTCAAAACCACTTATTGACCAGCATAAGGATTGCTAACCCAACACACTTTATCAACATCTTTGCTCTCCTTCATCAGGAATCATTCACATGTTATACTCTACCCCATTCCCTTAAACTTGCATTATTTGTATGTCAATGAAATCTATCTCAAACAATTTCTTTTTCAAACACACATCCTAGGTTACTCTATCTTCCATTGTTCTTTCATATCTTTTTATCTAAGGAAACTAATTCTTTTCTAACTTTTTCATTCCACTCAGGACCTAAAATACAACCTTAACCATAGCTGGTAAGCAAAAAGATAGCATTTCTGCTGTATACCAATATCAAAAGAAAGAAATGCCATCAACCTATAAAGTACCTGAAAGGACACAGAAAGGCCTGGCAGACTCCTGCAAGTCTCTACGCCTGACCTCCCTCTGATTACATCCCTTTATCAATCACATACAAGAAAATTTTTCAAAACTAGTTCTTAACAGTGTTTTGGTTTTGTTTAACTACTATTCTTGCCATATTATTTTCTATTATGTGTCACTGTAAGTATATAGATATTTGAACTAACTATGGCTTCATTAGGCTTTTGTAGGATAGCCTGGGAACCTATTTGTATTTACTTATTTACAAAACTTACTACGGGCCGGGCGCGGTGGCTCAAGCCTGTAATCCCAGCACTTTGGGAGGCCGAGACGGGCGGATCACGAGGTCAGGAGATCGAGACCATCCTGGCTAACACCGTGAAACCCCGTCTCTACTAAAAATACAAAAAATTAGCCGGGCGAGGTGGCGGGCACCTGTAGTCCCAGCTACTCCAGAGGCTGAGGCAGGAGAATGGCGTAAACCCGGGAGGCGGAGCTTGCAGTGAGCTGAGATCTGGCCACTGCACTCCAGCCCGGGCTACAGAGCAAGACTCCGTCTCAAAAAAAAAAAAAAAACTTACTACGGAAAAATACTTTCTAAGTTCCAAAATAATTTATGAACTTTTAGAATGCAATCTGTTTATCAGCTAAAGCTTTTCCGTATAACAAAATAGGAGGAGGAGATATGCCTAAAATATTACAATTTTAACTGTTGTGAAGATAGAGTATCTCCAAACAACTTTATAAGAACCTCTTAAAATTAACTATGGAAAATAAAATAGCAGGTAATAACTACGAGTTCTGCCATTAACTCCATTTCTGCAAGGGATACCATACATTTTCAAATACTGATTAAATTCTAGTTTACAACTTCATTAGTAACGATGCTAAGTTTATAGTTAATAAGACAAGGAACATGCCTAAGAGAAAAATATCTAGGCTTACCTCATTTTATTGCATGTTGCAGAAATTATGTTTTTTTACAAATTGAAGGTTTATAGCAGCCCCATGTTAACCAAGTCTGTCAGTGTCACTTTTCCAACAGCATGTGCTCACTTCATGTCTCTGTGTCACATTTTGGTAATTTCTGCAGTACTTCAAACTTTTCATTATTATTATACTCATTACGGTGATCTGTGATTAGTGAAAGCAAACTTAACAGATTAATATTGTGTGTGCTCTGACTGCTCCACCAACCAGCTGTTCCCTCATCTCCCTTCCTCTCCTCAGGGCTCCTTATTTCAGACACAACGATATTGAAATCAGGCCAATTAATAAGCTTATAGTGGCCTCTAAGTGTTCAAGTGAGAGAAGAGTCACCTGTCTCTCACTTTAAATCAAAAGCTAGAAATAATTAAGCTTAATGAGGAAAATATGTCAAATGCCCAGACAGGCTGAAAGCTATGCTTCTTGTGCCAAACCACCAAGTTGTGAATACAAAGGAAATGTTCTTGAAGGAAATTAAAAGTGCTACTCCAGTGAACAGATGAATGATAAGAAAGTAAAATAGCCTTATTGCTGATACAGAGAAGGTCTGAGTGGTCTGGACAGACGACCAAACCAACCTCAACATTTCCTTAAGCCAAAGCCTAACCCAGAGCGAGGCCAGAACTCTCTTCAATTCTATGAAGGCCGACAGAAGTGAGGAAGCTGCCAAGTTTGAAGCTAGTAGAGGAAAGATGCCCTCTCCATACCATAAAAGCACAAAGAAAAGCAGTAAGTGCTGATTTAGAAGCTGCAGCAAGTTATCCAGAAGATTTAGCTAAGACCATTGATGAAGATGGCTACACTAAACAACTTCTATATGCCATTAAGAATATTCATGATTCATAGGAACAGGAACACAAGTTTGGAAGATGATACCAATCCTCCTGGATGATTTTGAGGAGTTCAAAATTTCAGTGGAGGAAGTCAGTGCAGATGTGGTAGAAATAGCAAGAGAACCAGAATTAGAAACAGAGCCTGAAGATGTGACTGAACTGCTGCAATCTTGTGATCAAACTTGAACAGATGAGGAGTTGCTTCTTATGAATGAGCAAAGATAGTGGTTTCTTGAGATGGAATGTACTCCTGATGAACACACTGTGACTACTGCAGAAATGAGAACAAAGGATTTAGGATATAATCTCAGCTGATAAAGCAGCAGCAGGGTTTGAGAGGACTGATTCCAATTTTGAAAGTTCTACTAAAATGCTATAATGCCTGGGGTGCTGGCTACTGTAGCCTCAGCTAACCAGGAGGCAGAAGTATGATGATCACTTGAGCCTAAGAGTTTGAGTCCTGCCTGGACAACACAGTGAGACACCCATCTCTTTTAAAAACTAAAACAAATATAATGCTATCAAACAGTATCTCATACTACAGATAAATCTTTCGTGAAAGGAAGTCAATTAATCCAGCAAACTTCATGGTTGTCTCATTTTAAACAATTGTCACAGCCACCCTAACCTTCAGCAACCACCACCCTGATCAGTCAACAGCCATCAACACTAAGCAGCAAAAAGATGACTATTCACTGAAGGCTCAGATTATTAGCATTTTTAAACAATAAAGGATGTTTTAATTAAGGTTGTTTAGACATAATGTTACTGCACTTAATAAACTACAGTATAGTGTAATCATAACTTTTATATGCACTAAGAAACCAAAAAAAAATTGTGTGATGTGCTTTATCATGGTGGTCTGGAACCAAACCCACAATATTGTCAATATATGCATATATTAAATAACATTGTCCCAACTGATCACAGTTACTTATAATCAAATCCATATTGGTATTTATATTTGCCTCATCTTCCTCCCTCTAAAAGCTTGCTTAACATCTCCCAATCCTCTCCCCACAAAAGAAAGAGAGAGAGAGAGGGGAAAAGAAAGAAATGAAAGAAAGAAAGACCGGCCTTTAGAGAACCTGGCAATGCCGTTCAAATAGGGCATGTCCAAGTCCACCTCCTCAAGGAGGAAGAGTACTGTCAGATTAAGTGGGTCAATTCACAAAGCAGTCCACTTAGCATTTCTCCCCACAAAGTTCTACTAGAAGAGATGCTAACTGGGCTCTATTAAATAAAAGCCACTGGAATAACACAATCCTGTACTCACAGTGGGTCTACCATTGGGACTCGGTTCCTTTACCACTGCCTGAGAAATAAAATAAGACTGATCCTCTTATTGGTGGGTCATGGAATAACATCTTAAGACATCCAACGCCAAAGCAGTGTGTCTCCCACACTGCTTACTCATTATTTGCAGTGTCAAAAGTAGATAAGGACATTAAAGTAGGAAACAATTTCCCTTGAAACAGAACTTTCATCCTTGGGAAATATGTACATGCCTAACTGCCCTTTTTAAAATGGTCTTTGTCATCTCCTACTGTTAACTACCTGACTTAATGATATACCAGGATAGGACTAGCCCAAGTCTGCTAGCTGTGACTGCTGGTGAATTTCTTTATACCATACCTCTACAACCTGCAGAAGCATTTAACACATACTCATTAAAAAAAAAAAAAATCAGTAGAAACTTTAAAAGGTTTGATGTGACTATATGCAAGTAACAAGACCAAGGTTCCACTGAAGACTTTCCTGAGCTGTGTCCCTCCAAGATTATGTCCAACACAGCTCCCAAGTTCCATGTACTTTCATGCATCCTAGATGAAACTGTAATAAAAGTTAACTACAAAACAAAAATTTGTAGTCATCCTTTTTTCTCACCAATTTCCATTATAAAAACTGAAACTATATACCCATGTGAAGAGTCCCACAGAATATAAGGTTTTAATACTTAATATGGTAAACACAGTGCTAGCAATAACTTTATAGATCAATAATGTCAACAAAAAGCCATCTGACCTATTACCCTTAAGGTGTTACTTAAATTTCATGATGCCCCCTAAATTTAATCAAGAAGAAAAATACTGTTTTCCTTATCTTAAGACCCTCATACACACACCCTCGTCACAAACCTTTGTCCTAGGTATCTCTAGTATCCACTAAAGAGTAAAGCAAACACTAACGGAGAAGAGAACAGTGTACCTGACCATCCAGGTACCATGAAAAGATGAAGAAATGGTGACTCTCAGAGGTCAAGAGCAGCCAATTTCATTAAGATCTCCATCAAGGCAGATGATGCAGCACCTTCCTGAAATAAATTGTGACCCATGTAGGCAATATGCACCATTATTTACAAATGAGCCTGAAAAACTGAACTGCTGAATTGAAATTTAAAACAGAATATATCAGTTTTATTCAACTTTTCAGGTAGGGTAAATATTCCAAATATTCTAACCAACAACATAAATGGACTCCAAAAATTAAGCTGGCACTAAACAGTCTTAGGTTTTAATGGCTCACACCTATAATCCCAGCACTTTGAGAGGCCAAGTGGGAGGATTGCTGTTTGAGCCCAGGAGTTCAAGACCAGCCTGGGCAATATAGCGAGATCCTGTCACTACAAAAACAAAAAAAACTTTTTTTTTTTAAATTAGCCAGTCATGGTGGCACACAACAGTGGGAGGCTGAGATGGGAGAAGTGCCTGAGCCCAGGAGGTCAAGGCCACAGTGAGTCATGTATGCTCTCCACTACTGGAGCCACTACTGCACTCCAGCCTGGGCAACAGAGCAAGACCCTGTCCCAAAAAAAAAAAAAATTCCAGATTCATGATATTGCTGGGAGAGTATAATACACATTCTTTATGGTACCTGTCCAGTCTACATACATAAAGCCTAATTAACTACTAATTTTCTATTTTTTCAGCTTACATTTTCATTGCTATGTTAATAGTTAACATACGTACACACATCTCTCTTCTCTGAAAATCTCTTTCCCCTCCCACTGGGTAAAGTGCCTGAATATGTTCATCTAAGTATTTATCAAAACAACAACAAACTCCCTACCTCGTGAGAGAAGCAGATATTATTTATACAAATAACTGCTCCATTAGATAATAAATGAAAAGAGACAAAAGAGAATGGTGGGGCACAATTAAGTCCATAATGGAGTATCTAGAATCCCATTAGGGGAGGTCCCTCCGAAAAAGTAGTATTTCAGCTGAAATTCTAAAAAGTGTGAGAGGGTAGCGGGAGGAGGGAAGCAATGGGGTGGGAAGAGATAACATTAATGGCAGAAGGCATGTAAAAAGAAAGATCTTGAAGAAGTTTAACAAATTGAAAATAAGTGGACAGTCACACAAGACTACATATTGTATGATCCTGTTCATATGAAATGTTCAGAATAAGCAAATCTATAGAATGAAGATAGACTCACTAATCTACCTGGTTGTCTAAGGCAGGCAGTGCATGTCAGGAGATGGGGAGTGACTGCCAATGGATAGTAAGATTCTTTTGGGGGCCAGGCATGGTGGCTGATGTCTGTAATCCCAGTACTTTGGGAGACAGAGGTGGGCGGATCACTTGACACCAGTAGTTTGAGACCAGCCTGGCCATCCCTACTAAAAATACAAAAATTTACCTGGGCATGGTGGCGGGTGCCTGTAATCCCAGCTACTTGGGAGGTTGAGGCATGGGAATTACTTGAACCCAGGAAGCAGAAGTTGCAATAAGCCTGGGTGACAGATCTCTTCTGGAGGGCTGTTTTTTAACCTACAACAGTTCTGTCTGTTCTTAGCAGAACAAAACATCAGAGATCTAATAAACTAGAAACAGCAAAGAACAGAAAAAAACATAGTGAAAAATTAATTGCAGGGAAGAAAGGAAATCATAATAGTGAATGCAGAGGGAATCACTTAACAGATTAAAGTAATTCTGGAGAAGATGATAAATGTGAAGAACAAAGATGATCCAACATAAGGATAATTATTGTTCCAAAAGTAGATGCCACACATGAATAGAAAATTTCCTTGAAGCTTTCCTTGAAATTGAGAGCACTATCTGCAGGGCAAAAAGGTACAATGTATGCAAGAACTGACTCAGGATGATCAAAGTACTGTGGTTAAACTGAAGGATAAAAAAGAGTCTACCAGGCCTCCAAACAGAAAAAAACATAGTCACCTAAAAGTTAGTCAACCTGAAAGGCAGGCTGGGGAACACATGGTGCAGAGACGCAGAAGATGTTTGTAGAAAAACCAACACACTAAGTTATGAAAAAACAGGCCAAACTTCTAACACTGTTTGGCTTATGACCTTGAGGAAGTCAAGGAATGTCCTTTTTAGGGCTTAGTTTCCCTATCTGTAAACTGAAAGGACTGAATAAATACGAAATTTAGAGCCCCTTCAGCTCTGAAAGTACGTTGGACGGTAGCCAGATTAAGAGGATAAAAATGTCAAACACTGGGTTTTACACCTTACTTTTCCCCTTCCAGCTCTTATTAAATCATAAGTTGGGAAGAAAGAATTTATTTCAGACATTCCTCCTACCCCCAAATATACCTATCATATTTCATCTCACAAATCAGCAAATATTAAAAAATAAACACTCAAGGTGTTAACAAGGGATACAATAAACTAGGCGCTCTCAAATATGATTTTTTAAAAGCCTTAAAATTTTCCCCAAATATCAAGCAAGGGATGTTAGGAAAAAACAATAAAGGAGGAAGAGTTACTTGTAAGGCATCTGCTGAAGCAAGAGCAGTGAAACAAAGGATACGGGAGAGAAGTGGGGTAGTTTATAATCTATAGAAGTTGTTCTCAACGTACAAGCCAAAGAGAACCTGTAAGGATTTATTACTGCAAGGGGGTCTGCAAATCCACACAAAAATAAACCACTGCTGGAAACAGAGAAATAAGCAATGCTAAAATAAACCACTGCTGGAAACAGAGGAATAAGCAATGCTATACCGCCAAATACACACACACACACACACACACACACACACACATTTTTTTTTGTTTGTTGGTTTTTTTGAGACAGAGTCTCACTCTGTTGCCCAGGTTAGAGTGCTGTAGTGCCATCTAGACCCACTGCAACCTCCACCTCCCGGGTTCAAGTGATTCTTATGCCTCAGCCTCTCAAGTAGCTGGGATTACAGACATGCACCACCACATCTGGCTAATTTTTGTATTTTTAGTAGAGATGGGCCTTCACCATGTTAGTCACACTGGTCTCAAACTCCTGACCTCGAGTGATCCACCCACCTCGGCCTCCCAAAGTGCTGGGATTACAGGCGTGAGCCACCGAGCCTGACCCACATTGATTTTTAAATATGAAATCTTGAAGTATAATTTTCCTTAAAAGCAGCGGGACAAAAAATTAGCCAGGCGTCATGGCAGGCACCTGTAATCCCAGCTACTCAGGAGGCTGAGGCAGGAGAATCACTTGAACCCAGGAGGCGGAGGTTGCAGTGAGCTGAGATCGCGCCATTGCAATCCAGTCTGGGCCACAGGGCAAGACTCTATCTCCAAAAAAAAAAAAAAAAAAAAAAAAGGCAGGCACAGTGGCTCACGCCTATGATCCCAGCACTTTGGGAGGCCGAGGCAGGCGGACCACTTGAGGTCAGGAGTTTGAGAACAGTGTGGCCAACATGGTGAAGCCCCGTCTCTACTAAAAATATCAAAAAAGTAGTCAGGTGTGGTGGTGCACACCAGTAATCCCAGCTACTTGGGAGGCTGAGGCAGGAGAATCACTTGAACCTAGGAGGCGGAGGTCGCAGTGAGCCAAGATCACGCCACAGCACTCCAGCCTGGGTGACAGAACGAGACTCCGTCTCAGGAAAAAAAAAAAAAAAAAAGCAGGAGCAACAAAAATGAAGCCCTATTCTTTTACCCAGTACTTCCCTTTCTAGGAATACGGCAAAAGAAAGTAAAAAGAAAATGGAAGAAAATAATTGATTTACAAAGATATTCATTAAGGCATTATTTACCACATCAATAAATTAGAGCCAATCCAGATGTCCAATAGCAGAGAATCATAAGGTAAACTACGATACACTCACAATGAACAGAATATTATGTACTCATTAAAATTACATTTTCCAAGAATATTTAATGGTTTAGGAAAATATTCATGACACAAGATTACATAAAAAGGCAGAGTATATAGCTACAAATTGCTATATATTGTGATTCCAATTTTGAAAACAAATGCTACACAAACACACCAAAAAGTAAACAGGAGTTTTCTCTAGATAGTGAGAATACAGGCAAATTTTTATTTTCTTTTTTGTATCTCTCTGTAATTTCCAAATTATCTACACTGAGCATATAAAATGTTTTAAAGATAAATTTGCTTGAAGTTCTAAAAAGATATTCAAAGATATTCTCTCCAAAGAAGTATTACTGTCACTGGGTTCTAAAAAAAAATCCAAGTATGCTTACAGAACACTTCGAGCTAAAAAATCAGCAACTATTTCTTGAATAATTTATCCTTAGTTCTAAAATTGAGTGTAATCAGCAAAGAGATGAATTGAGTGCCTCATTCATAGTCAACGTTTATTCTTCAATTAGGCATTGTTATATTCAGTACACAAAAGAGTGACAAGAGAATAAGTTGGCTAGAGCACGACTTACTGGGATGTATGTTTAAAAGATTTCGTAAAAGGCTGTATGTTTATTTAGACTCAACTTTAACTACTTAATTAACTACTATGTGACTGTCCATTTAAATAACAATTAATGAGGTATTATTACTATTTAATAGATAAAAGAAATGAAGAGACCAGCCTGGAGCCTCATCATACCATAACTAGAACCTGCTGAGGCAGATTTACCTCATGAGAAACTTGGCCCTTACCCAACAAACTATTTGAAACTTTCCAGACTATGCCACTAAGGCCATAGATCCGTCTAGCCTACAAGAGATTAAAAGGCCTAAATCTATCAACACCTCATATCCTTGTTTACCTAAGTCTCCACCAGAAATACTAGCCTCTCTCATTTGCTGTTAACTGTCACGCCCCTACTACTCCACACATCCCTCTCATCTGAATCAACTCCTCAACTCTACCTCTTCTGTGATCAGCAAACTCCACTTTCTAGCCTTATGGAAAACATAACTCCCCCAAATATGCTACTTTAATAAATCCCACAGAGGCTGATGTTATTCAGTTCCTCCACACGTCTCAAAACCATGTCCTTGCAGGCCATGGTGGGGCAGAGGTTGGGAAGATGGCATGGTGAGGCTGGGCAGAGACAGGCTGGGGCAGCGACCAGACATGGTCTCCGCCAGTGAGCAGCTGCAGCTGCAAGGAACTCACTATGGCCCTGCCCCCGCCACGGCTGCTCAGACACAGGTTTGACTTCTTCAGCAAAAAGGTAGATTCAGAAAAGCACCCAGGAAAGCTGAGCCTCAAAGATCAGACATAGGCACAAGTGTTGAAGCATACAAGAGAAGTGCTTTGATTCCTCCTGTGGAAGAAACAGCCTTTTATCCTTCTCTGTATCCTATAGGGACTCTCATAAAACCTTTATTTTTTACTGTTGGGTTTACAGGCTGTGCATTTGGATCAGCTGCTATTTGGCAATATGAATCACCAAAATTCAGGGTCCAGAGTTATTTTGATGATATAAAAGTTGATGGTTGGGATAGCATAAGACCACAAAAAGGAGACTTCAGAAAGGAGAATAACAAGTGGTGGAGTCACCTAAGCGATGGCCAGTAAACTGTGACAGATTATCACAGGTGCAAACAAATGTCGTCGTATTCTGTTGATAGAGAGTACCATCTCTGCAGCAGACAGTGATCAGATATTTCACATCTAATCCAGCCTCAAAAGTTCTTTCTTTTCCAGTGTTGCTGTCAACATTCAGTTATTTCTCCTTATTTCACACGGCAGCAAATATCTATGTTTTGTGGAGCTTCGCCTCCAGCACAGTGAGCATTCTGGGTCAAGAGCAGTGTTATTATCTGCAGGTGTTATTTCCAATTGTATCAGTTATGTGTGTAAAGTTGCCACAGGAAGATAGGGACCATCACTTGGTGCATCTGGCACCATCATGATGGTCCTTGCAGCTGTCTGCACTAAGATCCCAGAAGGGAGGCTTGCCATTATTTCCCTTCAGATGTTCACATTCACAGCAGCGAATGCCTTAAAAGTCATTATGGCCATGGATACAGCAGGAATGATCACGGGATGGAAATGTTTTGATCATGCAGTGCATCCTGGGGAACTCTCCTTGGAATATGGTATGTTACTTATGGTCATAAACTGTTGTGGAAGAACAGGGAGCCTCTAGTAAAAATCTAGCATGAAATGAGGATGGATGGCCCCCAGAAAAGGAGGTGGCTCTAAGTAAAACTGGGATTGGACAGTATAGGTGCATCTGGTCCGTGACGCCTGAGAACCATAGGAGCACATTGGCCCTAGAGTGACCACAGCTATGCTCTGGCTTGAAAGACATCAGCATCTGGCCTCCCAGTGTTTTCAGCTGTGTCCCCCAGTCTGTCTTTTAGAAGGTGAATTATGACAAAGTTGTGAAAAAAAGGTTTATATCTAGTTGGGAAAAAAAATCACATCCTCCTTATTCCCTATTGCCATTTCAGAACCATTATACTTTCTCGGTCATCCAAAAAAACTCTGCTCACTTGAGGTCCTCCTAGGCTAGTTCCTTCCCTACCAGCTTCTAAATGTTGGGGTTCTTCTAGGCTTGGTCCTAGACTCCCATTCTCTATCTTCTGTCTCCATACTCTCCCCAGATTAGCTTATGCATTCCCAGATCTTTAAATACATGGTATTTATCCAAATTGTTACCATTTGAGAGCTGTTGGTTCTCATATGTATTTCTGTAGACCTGACTACCCTTTCAACCTTTAGAGACTCCTATATTCAACTTCCCACTTTGGAGTTACACTTGTGTCTCATTTCCCTGATTAAAACTCCTTAAAGGCTTCAGCATCTTTTACAAAACCCTGTAAGATCTAGTTTCATTCTGATATCATGCCATTCTTCCCTTGCTCACAACCCTTCGGTCACACTAGGCTTCTTTCCATTTATTGAATACACAAAGCATTTTGCCACCTCAGGACTTTTTCACATAATGTTCCCTTTCCTTACAATATTCTTTTACCATCCCCATCCCTAATCCCTTCCTTTTTATCCTTTATGTCTCAGCTTAAACCTCACTTCTTCAGAGACGCCTTCTCTAGGACAATCCAATCTAAAGTAGTTTTCACCTGTTATTATATTCACAGTAACCAGTTCTTTTCCTTCAAAGCACTTAATCACAATTTTTAAATAAGTAAACACACAATCATGCCCTGACCATATTAGTCAAACTGTATCTTCTGTATGAATCAAAAACCAGTGAACAAATGTACTTACTCACAACCACACAGCTAACGAATGGAAAAATCAAGATCTGCCCAATCTAAATCCAGTGTTCAATACACTATAAAAACTTTTCCTAACAAACTCTGTTCAATACACTATAATAACTGTTCCCAACAAACTCATCTATTATTGTCTCAAACATAATGTAACTAGACCTAATAAGTCTTATTGTAAAAGAGTATGTTAAAATTCAAAGATATCGCACAATGTAAAAATTACATGGACCAAAGTGCTAAGTATTCAATGGTAGGTCTGGAATTTCAAAAAAGGTATAAAATAATTTTTATATCAACACTTCTTGAAATATTTCTAAAACACATTATTATCTGAGTAAGATGCAAACTAATTTAGCAGATAGCATTTCAAATTTTCATTAATAAAATAGTTGTATGGAATGAAACATAGAAATCTCTAGAAAAAACAATAATTACATTCCTAAATTAGCCCACCAAAACCCCTTTAATACTGGTTAATAGGCTTTAGAACTAATAATACAAACTTGAATCTGGGTCCAGGAAGCAAGGCCATGGAAAGAAGGCCCGTGAAAGAAGGCTGAGGATAAGAAAGGAGGGTAAGAACTCATTCTCAAGTCCTTGGGTAGCCAGGACTCTGCTACTTCCTAAGCCTTTTTTCCCATGGCCCACCTCATGTATTCAACAAGGAAGCAGAGGGACAGAGGGTGAAGTAGGAAAAGAGAAGGAGAAAACATTTAACAAGCAGCACAGTGTTAGGCATGTGACATACCGATTTTACTTACTCCCACCAATCCCACAATGCAGTTACCATCATCCTCTGTTTCACTGGGAATATTTAAATCTAAGCCTATACTCCTTCCACTACTTCTTAAGCAACCAGCCCTAAGTAAGTACATACTTAGCTCTTTAATGCACTGTCCATGAGGAGATAAGACATATCTGCAGTTTTTGCTAGTTTTTTAAATAAACAGTAAGAGCTCAAATATTTGTTGGATAAATGACTGAAATCAGTAAATGAATGAATGAGCAAAATAACTCAATTTCTGTGACTTTTCCTAATCATTTCAGACTACAGTGATTACTCCTCCCTCTGGATTAACACTTAATGTCTCTATTTATGTTGCCCTAGTCACTACATGAAGCTACTGAACACTTAAAAGTAGCAAAGTTTGAATCAAAACATTCTGAAATGCATAACAGATTTTAAGGACTACATATTGAAATGTTAATATTTTTATATATTGGGGTAAATAAAATATATTATTAAAATTAACTTCAGGCTGGGCGCAGTGGCTCACACCTGTAATCCCAACACTTTGGGAGGCCGAGGCAGATGGATCACAAGGTTAGGAGTTCAATACCAGCCTAGCCAATATGGTGAAACCTCATCTCTACTAAAAATACAAAAATTAGCCAAGTGTAGTGGCAGGCACCTGTAGTCCTAACTACTCGGGAGGCCAAAGCAGAAGAATCACTTGAACCCAGGAGGCAGAGGTTGTAGTGAGCCGAGATCGCGCCACTATACTCCAGCCTGGGCAACAGAGTAAGACTCCATCTCAAAAAAATAAATAAATAAAAAGCAATTTAATTTCATCCATTTCTTTTAAGTTTTTATAAAGTGGCTATTAGAAGCCAGGAGAGGTGGCATGTTCCTGTAGTCCCAGCTACTCAGAAGACTGAGGCAGAAGGATCACTGGCGCCTGAGAGTTCAAGTCCAGTCTGGATAAAATAGTGAAACCCCTTCTTTAAAAAATAAAAACGTGGCTATTAGAAAAATTTAATTATATATGTGG
Source organism: Macaca mulatta (assembly GCF_049350105.2). Lineage (NCBI taxonomy): Eukaryota > Metazoa > Chordata > Mammalia > Primates > Cercopithecidae > Macaca > Macaca mulatta. The sequence goes on along the minus strand of NC_133407.1, from coordinate 163,696,394 downwards.
CTTGCAATATACTTTATGAACAGCACTGATCCATACCATCCATTTGGCAGCATATATACTTGTACTTCATAACATCTCATGTTAAATATTCAAATATGTACACATTTCATAGGGTTCCTTATCCTCATAATAATTGAATGTATTTTAAAGTAGCTTCATTAAGTTATGATTCACATAACATACAATTCACCCACTTAAAGTGCACACTTAACGATTTTTAGTACTTTCACAGGCTTGTGCAACCATCACCCCAATCAATTTCATTACCCCAAAAAGAAACACTGTACCTCTTAGGTGTCATCCCCCAATCCTTCCATTCCAGCCCTAAGGAAACAGTAATCTACTTTCTGTCTACAGATTTGCCTATTCTGGACATTTATATAGGTGGAATCGTGTAACACTTGGTCTTTTACGCTTGGTTTCTTTTACTTAGAATGTTTTCCAGGTTCATCCATGTTGTAGTATGCTTTGGTCCATTTCTTTTGGTTCCTCAGTAATATTCCATTTATGGAAATCCCATATTTGATTTCTCTATTCATCAATTGATAAATGTTTGGGTTGTTTCTACTTTTAGTTATTATGAATAATGCTATGAACATGTGTATATATGAACATATGGGTATATATAACTCGGCATGGAATTGCTAGATTATATGGTAACTCTATGTGTGTATTTTAAGAACTACCAGATTGTTTTCCAAAGCAGTTGTACCATTTTACATTCCCACAGCAGTGTATGAGGGCTCCAATTTTTCCATATCCTAACAAACATTGGTTATAATCTGACTTTTTTATTCTAGCCATCCTAATGAGTCTGAAGTGGTATCTCATGGTTTTGATTTTTATTTCCATAATGACTAATGATGTTGAGCATCTTTTTATGCACTGATACGGTTTTGCTCTGTGTCCCCACCCAAATCTCATCTCAAATTGTAATCCTCATGAATTGGAGGAGGGGCCTGGTGGGAGTTGACTGAATCATGGGGACAGACTTCCCTCTTGCTGTTCTTGTGATAGTGAGTTCTCACGAGATCTAGTTGTTTGAAAGTGTATGGCACTTCTCCCCTCATGCTCTCTCTTTCTCTCTCCTGCTCCACCACGGTAAGACAAGCTTGCTTCCTCTTTCATTTTCCACCATGATTTTAAGTTTCCTGAGGCCTCCCACCTACGCTCCCTATACAGCCTTTGGAACTGTGAGTCAATTAAACCTCTTTTCTTCATAAATTACCCAGTCTCAGGTAGTTCTTTATAGCAGTGTGAGAATAGACTAATACATACACTTACCAGTCATTATGTATATCTTCCTTGTAGAATTAGATATACATAAGTTCTATCTATTAAGAACCTGTGCCAAATTTTTAATTGGACTTTTTTTTTATTATTGAACTGTAAGAGTTCTTCTTGTATTCTGGACACAAGTCCTTTATCAGATATAATTTGCAAGCATTTTCCCTTTCTGTGTTTTCTCTTTCTTGATGGTGTTTTGAAGCACAAATGGTTTTATTTTTTATAATGTTCAATGCATCAATTTTTTCTTTTGTTGCTCGTGTGCTTGGTACCATATCTAAGAAGCCATTGCCTATCCAAGGTCAGAAAAACTTAATCCTATGTTTTCTCCTAGGAGTTTTAGCTCCTAGTTGCTTTAGCTCTAGCATTTAGGTATTTAATCCATTTTGACATAATTTTTGTAGATGGTGTGAGGCAGGAGTTAAACTTCATTCTTTTGCATGCAAATATCTAGCTGTCTAAGACCATTTGTGGGGGGAAAAAATTCTTTCACCATTTAATTATCTTGGTATCCTTGTCAAAACCAACTGACCTTAAAGGTAGGGGCTTATTTTTAGACTAACAATCATACTCCATGACTCTATATCCAAGCGCCACACTGTCTTGATTGATGTAAATTTTTAAATTGAGAAATGTGAGTCCTCTAACTTTATTTTTCAATTTTTGAGGGGCTATTCAGAGTCTGTTATGAGTTTAACTGGGTACTCCAAAAAAGATATGTTAAAGTCCTAACCACAAGTACCTCAGAATGTGACCTTATTTAGAAATAGGGTCTTCACAAAGGTAATCAAATTAAAATGAGGGCCGGGAGAGGTGGAGGTCACTCATGCCTGTAATCCCAGCACACTGGGGAGGCCGAGGAGGGCAGATCGCTTGAGGTCAGGAGTTCATGACCAGCCTGACCAACATGGCAAAACCTCATCTCTACTAAAAATACAAAAAATGAGCCAGGCGTGGTGGCAGGCACCTGTAATCCCAGCTACTCGGGTGGCTAAGGCGGGAGAATTGCTTGAACCCAGGAGGCAGAAGTTGCAGTGAACCGAGATCATGCCACTGTACTCCAGCCTGGGCAAAAGAGTGAGACTCCATGTCAAAAAAAAAAAAAATTAAAATGAGGTCATTCAATTGGCCCTAATCCAATATGACTGGTGTCCTCACAAAAAGAATTTTGGACACACAGACAAACATACAAGAGAGAAAATATTATGAAGACACGCAGGTAGAGGAAATCTAAGTGACTTTAGTGATCTACAAGCCAAGAAATGCCAGGGATTGCTAGCAAATGCTAGAAGCAGCAAACGGGGATAAGTCCCTAGAGCAGTCAGAGCCAACACCTTGATTTTGGACCTCCCACTTCTAAACTGAGAGAAAAATTTCAGTTGTTTTAAGCCACCTAGTTTTCGTACTTTCTTACTGCAACCCTCAGAAACTAATACAGGATCCCTTGTATTTCCATATGAATTTTAGGATCAGTTTATCAATTTCTGCAAAGGGCAACTGGAATTTTGCCTTCTGCAAAAGGCAACTGGAATTCTGATAAACCTTTGGATCTGTAGATCAACTAGGAGAGCACTATTATTTAAACAATATTAAGTCTTCCAATTCATGAACATAGGATGTCCATCCTTTTTTTAGGTATTCGTTAATTTATTTCAACAATGTTTTGTAATTTCCAGATTATACGTTTTGTACTTATGTTAAACGTATTCATAAGTATTTTGTTCCTTTAGATGGCATTATAAGTGGAACTGTTTCCTTAATTTCAGTTTCAGTTTGCTCATTTCTACTGCAGAGAAACAGTTGATTTTTATACATCGATCCTACATAAAATGAGTTCAACTTTGCTGAACTCATTTATTAACTCTAATAGATTTTTAGCAAATTTCTTAGGATGTTTCCATAAATATCTGCAAATAGAGACAGCTATACTTCTTCCTTATCACTCTGATGCCTTTTACTTCTTTCCCTGCCTAATTGCTCTGGTTAGAAACTCTAGTACAATGCTAAAAAAAAAATAAAAAAGTGGGAGCAGAGGACATTCTCATATTGCTCCTAATATTATGTAGAAAGCATCCAATATTTTGCCATTAACTATGTATTAGCTCTGGGTTCTTTCATGGATGTTATCAGATGGAGCAAGTTTCCTTCTATTCCTAGTTTATTAGTTTTATCATGAATAGAATGTACTTTTTAACATATCTATAGTCTACATAATGTATAGCTCACTAGTACTCTCTACTGTGCTAAATGATTAAAACTGGTATGAAGTACAACTTACCAAAGAAAGTCCTGGATTTTTTTATGTAACAGAAAAACATAAATACTACTTTATTAGGATAATTCAGAAGATATCCTCATTAAGAATATTTATGTTGTTAAACTAATTCTGATCACCAGTTTTGTTGTTGCTGTTTTGTTTTTAACACCCCCAGAGTATCACCAATTAAAGTATCTAAGAGAAAGGGGTACCATGACTAACTTACTACTAAATGACTCAGAGACAAAAATTTAATTTAAAAAGCAAATCTGGCTGGGCGGTGGCTCATGCCTGTAATCCCAGCACTTTGGGAAGCCAAGGTGAGCAGATCACTTGAGGTCAGGAGTTCAAGACCAGCCGGGCCAACATAGCAAAAACCCATATCTACTAAAAATACAAAAATTCGGTGGGCATGGTGGTAGGCGCCTGGCATCCAAGCTACTCAGGGGGCTGAGGCAGGAGAACTGCTCGAACCCGGGAGGCAGAGGTTGCGGTGAGCCAAGATCACGCCACTGCACTCCAGCCTGGGCGACAGAGTAAGACTCCATCGCAGAAAAAAAAAAAAAAAAAAAGCAGATCTACGCCATCTAGCGGTTTTAGGAAGAAAGCTTGGATACACAGAGATCAAAATATTACGCTACAATAAAGTTTTAGAATCAATGTCAGACAAATTTACAAGTTCCCAAACACAAAAATAAAAGTAATGTCAACACTTGTTAAAAAAACCTAACACTCAAATTTGTTTTAACTGACAAAACCCAAAGTTTGTGATAACTCAGAATAGCAGTTCCTATCAGTGCATTAAACAATTATCATCCCAATATCTTGTTTTATAACACAAACAAAGAAAAATGCTGAATATAGTGAAGTATAGAAATACTCCTTATTCACTAGCAATTACTTGAAACAAACAAAAAAATTGCTTTGCTTTTACTCAGGGTATTGCCCTAAAGGACCCTTGTTTCTCCTACTGGCCTTCCAGTTCTAACTTTAAAAACAGATATGAATTTCGTTATTACATTGTAAATGGTCCCTCTATCCACTCCAGAAGAAAGAATCAAACGGCAAGATAAAATAAAGCAATAATTTAAAAGTAATAGGTTATCCAATTATCCAAATTGCTTAATTTCTCAGGCAATTAAGAAACATGACCTTCTCCATCCAGAAATGGTGACAGACTGAAAAACTGAAGACACATTATCCTAAAGAACTTGTATTCTTATTGGAGAGATAACTCAAAATCTAAAATATGCAACAATCCTAAATATATTAAGCAAGCAGGTGCGTGTAATACGTCATATGCAAAGGTAGGAAATATGTTTTATAAAGTGAACTCCAGACTGGGTGACAGGAGAGACCCTATCTCAAAAACACAAATAAATAAAAAGTTTTTTAAAGCACTACAGTTCTTTTGCACCATCTTACACATCAAACCTTTAGTCTTGAGGTATTTAATGGTATTTAGTGGTTTTAGAAAATACTGAGCATATAAGCATGCATTTAGAATTCCATTTTCTACATTGTATGCTCTTCATGATGGTTATTCTGGGTCAGTCATTGAACTCCCTTATGTAAATCTGCTTCTGCCAGATGGCATCAATAACTACAGAAACAGTCCATAGGTTAACACTATTATATTTTCCTGTAATACACTATAGAGAATAATAGGAACTGATGAATTAAAAATACATAAAACATCTAAAGAAGTCTTTATTACTAATAACCTTCCATAGCTATAACATATGCAAGATACTGTACTAAACAATTTATATTAAATGTTGTTCACTTAACCTAAAAATACACTTACGTACAAGGAAACTGAGGCACAGTTCAGTAACTTGTCCAATGTCACAGCAAGTAAATGGCAAATTCAGAATTTATCCCACAGCCCAGGCTCTTATTCAACATGTTACTTCCTCCTAAGCTATTTTTAAAGGCATATGAAGTCAAATTATTAATTACAACAATCTCAGGTTTCTTCTTCAATTTTACTTATCATAATTCACCCTCAAAACTATGCCACTGAGACCAGGCATGGTGGTTCATGCCAGTAATCCCAGTGCTTTGGGAGGCCAAGGTGGGTGGGCTGCTTGAACCCAGGAGTTCAAGACCAGCCTGGGCAACATGGTGAAACCCTGGTCCACACCTATGATACCGGCTACGTGGGAGGCTGAGATAGCAGGACTGACTGAAGTTGAGGCTACAGTCAGCTGTGATCAAGCCACTGCACTCCAGCCTAGGCAAGAGAGTGAGAGTCTGTCTCAAAAAAACATGTGCATCACTGAAAGAGGACATCAAAAAGGGATGACAGTCTTTTTCTGAAAAAAGGTACTAGAATAAGCAAACATCTACATGCAAATAAACAGACATCAACTTACACAAAAATTAACTCAAAATGCACAAAAATTCACAAAAATTAAAAAATTAGCTCAAACTGCATCATAGACCTAAAGTAAAATGCAAAACTATAAAAATTCTAAAAGAAAACAAAAATCTAAGTAACCTTTGGTTTGATGACGACTTTTTAGATACAACACCAAAAGCACAGTCCATTTAAAAAAAAAATGGAAACATGGGCTTCATTAAAATTAAAAACTTCTGGTCTCTGAAAGAAAGACACTATGAAATAGGATGAAAAGACAGGCCACAGACTGAGAGAAAATATTTGCGATACACATATCTGATAAAGGGCTAGTATCCAAAATATACGAAGAACTCCTAAAACTCAATAATAAAACAAATGAATTAAAAAGTATGCAAAAAATCTGGACTGATACCACACAAAAGAAGATATACAGGTAGCAAATAAGCATATGAAAAGATGCTCAACATCATATGTCATTAGGGAATTGTAAATTAAAACAGTGACATACCATTATACATCTACTGGAACAGAATGGCTAAAATCCCAAACACTAAAAAGCTGGTGAGGATGTGAAGCAACAGGAACTCTCACTCATCGTTTGCAGAAATGTAAAATAGTACAGCCATTCTGGAAGACCCATCAGCAGTTTCCTGCAAAGCTAAATGTAGTCTTACCACACAATCCCAGCAATCACACTCATAAATATTTATACAAATGAGGTGAAAAACTTATGTCTGTAAGATACAATGAATTTTTCTAAATTTCTCTTCAAAGGTTCAGCATGTTAACTTCCTTGTTTTTTGTTCTCAAACTCAACTTTCTTGTTCTCCATGCCTCCTTGCCTCTAGTTACTGTAAACAACATTCTCATCAGCTCTTATCAATAGCTCACATCTGTTCCCTTGGTTAAACACTCTGCACCCATTCCACCCATTAGAAACCACACATCACCCTTCGAAACCACACGTCCCACCACTGCAACTCACCTTCCCCTTCCCCTTTCTTATTTGGAAAAAATATTCACAAGTAGCCAATCAGGTCAGCTTAGATTGTGTGGTCCAACCCCAGCCCATGGAGGAGTGACACAGAGGTAGGGACTATGCATTAGAGATAAAAACCCCTTCTCTCCTTTGTTCCCTGTTTTTGCCATTGCTCCATCTGCGAGATACACCCTTCTGCAGAAGTAAATTGCCTTGCTGAGAAAACTTTTGCCTGAGTACTGGTTTCACTTTGCAGCACCGAGCATTTATCTCCAACAAATCTGGGGGCTCGTCCGGGATTCCCATTCTCCTCTGGGAAAGGGTGTCTGGTCCTCTCCCATGAAGAAGTGAGCCCCACTCCCTCATTGCAGGGGCCTCCAGGATAAAGGAATTGAGGCCCACCCAGTGTGACAAATAAACCCGGACTCTCAGCAACATGGGAAAGAAACAGGCCAGCAGCTTGGGGAAAGGAAGCTCACATACCTCGGTGACCAGGTAAGTCTGTGCACAGATCAAAGTCAGAACATTGCAGGGGCGACAAAGTATTTCCTTGCTGGTTGGGATTCTGGAGGTTAAAAGTGTGTGTAAATGATCACAAGCACTACTGCTTGCAGTGCTGGTTGTGTAAATGGTACTAAACACTACTGCTGTGCTGAGTTAGAGCATCCTATCTGCAGTTCCATGGTCACCTCATATGGCTTAGGGCGGCCCTTTGGGGATCCTGTCAGGGGTTTATACTGACCCACCATCAATGCTAAGAGGGATCTGAAATATTCCCACGAGGGAAGTGGCCAGAATGGACGAAGCGAAAAAAGGGCGCAAGAAACCTCCAGTAGGTGGGGCTAAAGGATAGGCAAGAAATACGAGGTATTGAGGTACAAAGTATTGAGCCTTAACAAGCTCCCCAGGGAAGAATAGGCAAGAAATCACTGATACAAAAGATTCAGTCTTAACAAGCCCCCAGAAACGAATAGGCAAGAAGTCTCTAGTACAAGGCATTGAGCCTAACTAGGACCCAACATGGGAAATACCTCAAGCAAGACAAAGAGTAAAAAGGATAAAAATAGCAATAAAGATAGTCCCCCTAATAGCCTCCTAGGTTTCATGTTAAAATATTGGAAAGATAATAAAAGGTTAGAAAAGCCAGTTCCCATGCCTAAAGACCATCACGTGGGATCCCCTAGACCATCTTTCCCTGCTCAGTGCCCCCAATCCCTTCCTCTCAGGCAGCTGTTGCCATCCCAGATCCCGCTTCAGATCCTTCCCCTACTCATGTTACTCCTCCTCTTACAATTCTGATTCTTGGGAATCAACACCCTATGAACCTATTCCCTCCCAGCCTAAGTATCCCTTCTTAAAGGGACTCCATGCACCTAAGTCGCCAGGCGGCTTTTGTAGGGTTGGCAGCATCAAGGGTCTGTGGCAGCATGTTATAGGCATCATCTAGCCCCTGGTGTGCCTCCACGGTAGGCAGAGCCCACGCTCCTGCCACCCGGCTGGTCCAGGGTTCAGGCACCATGTAAATGGCGGCTCTGCAAGACACGCAGACCAGGCCACAGCCCATACCCCAAACAGGCTGCATTATGGGACATCTGCCTTACTGCTGCTGGGGCCAAGTGGTGCCGGGATTCGGCTGCGGTTCCAAGCAGCTGGGCATCCCCACAAGCTAATTTTCCTGAGCAAGTGGTAGATAATCTCCCAACTGATATATCCACTGGCATTTACTGTAGTTGGGCCAGTGTTGGAAGTAGAGATGTCCATAAGATGGTGGTGAGCATAGGATGGAACTCATACTACAAGAATACAAAGAAGCCCATGGAAACACATATCATGCATACCTTCATAAAAGACTTCTATAAGGAAATCCTCAATGTGGTCACTGTTGGTTACCCCAGACCAGAAAAGAACTTTGATTCTTTAGAGTCATTTATATAAAATGTACCACTGGAAAAGTATTACAAGTGGTATGAGTAGGAGGCTATTCTGTAAAAACAAGAGGATGATTTAACTACTGATAATTTGCTTAACCCAGCAGGTTTCTTAACAAGAGTTCTAAATCTAAAAAGAAAGCACACATGTTTATATTTAATTGATTACCATACAAAGGTCCGGCCAAACTTAGGAGAAACTCCCTTCAGGACCGGGGGACACTTGTTTATAGATGGTTCCTCCCAAGTGATTGAAGGAAAAAGACACAATGGGTATTCAGTAATTGATGAAGAAGCTCTTAAAGAAATAGAGTCAAGAAAATTGCCCAATAATTGGTCTGCCCAAACTTGTGAGTTGTTTGCACTCAGCCAAGCCTTAAAGTGTTTGCAGAACCAGGAAGGAATCATCCATACTGATTGTAAGTACGCCTTTGTGGTGGCTCATACATTTGAAAAAATTTTAGACTGAACGAGGTCTTATTAATAAGGTTAAAACCTTGTTCACAAGGAGTTAATCACCCAAGTATTGAATAACCTTCAGTTGCCAGAGAAAATCGCTATTGTCCATGTCCCCAGACACACACAAAAAAAACCCTGTCTTTTAAGAGTCAGGAAAATAACGTAACAGATCAGATAAGCCAAATAGGCTGCCGTTTCTTCTGAAATGCCTGTTCTCCACTTAACTCCTTACCTTCCTCCTCCTACTGTGATCTCCGTTTTCTCTTCCACTGAGAAAGAAAAGCTAGTAAGAATAGGCACTAAAGAGAGCTCAGAGTAAAAATAGATATTACCAGACCAAGTCCTGTCCCACGTGCATCAAAGGACTCATTAAGGACCCCAGGCCATGTGTGATGCAGTCTTCAGGAACTTATACTCTAGCCAAAACAGGTTACAGATAGTTGCTTTATATGTAAATATATGAAAACTGATAAACAAACTATAAAAGAGATTATCCCTTGGGGAAAGGAGTCCAGGCTTAAGACCATTCCAAAGTACCCAAATTAATCACACAGAGATGCCTCTAATGGGTCGTATAAAATGCTTATTAATGACAGTAGATCACCTCACTCACTGGGTCAAAACTATTCCCTTTACAAATACAACAGCCAATTATATAGTTAAGGCATTAATTAAAAATACAGTGCTCAAGTTCAGGCTAATAAAAAATATTGACTCAGACAATGGAACCCATTTCACAGCTCATATCATTAAAAAGCTATCCCAAGCCCTAGACATTAAATGAAAATATCATACTCCTTGGCACCCACCTTCATTAAGGAAAGTTAAAAAGACAAATCAGTGCTTAAAGAACCATCTAACCAAATTCGTTATAAAGACTCAGTTGCCATGGACCAAATGTCTTCCTATTGCCCTGCTGAAAATCTGAACTGCTCCTAAAAAAGATATAGGCCTTTCCCTTTATGAGATGCTCTATAGATTGTCTTATTTACACTCCACTGCTGACGTTCCCACACTTAAAACAAAAGACAATTCCTCAGGAATTATATACTTGGTCTCTCCTCTACTTTCTCTTTTTCTTAAAACCAAAGGTCTCCAAACACAGGTGCTAACCCTGGGGTTCTCAGTCCATCAATATCAGCCTGGGGATCACGTCCTCATCAAGGAGGAAAAACTCGAGCCGGCCTGGGAAGGACCTTACCTGGTGCTTCTAACCACTAAAACCGTAGTCCAGACAGCAAAAAAAGGATGGACCCATCACACCCGAGTCAAGAAAACACCACCACCTCCAGAGTCATGGGCCATTATCCAAAGAAAAAACCTCTCAAACTAAAGCTAAAAAGAGCTTAACTCTCTTTCATCTATTCTATTACTCTTTCTTCTTTTCTCATTTTATTGCTGACCACCTTGTTATCAATGTAACCAGGTCAGACTCACCCCAAATTATTACCTTTGATGCTTGTCTTGTTATACCTTGTGAAGCCGGACAATGACAGAGACAAATCTCTACTTTAGAAAAATACCTCTGCCCCTCCAGAAAAGTCACTGACCCTGCATCTTGCTGACTGCGTGGATACCAAGACACCCCAAATTGAGAGATATGTTCCAAATGGGCAGATATCATCTGGACTATCAGAGATCCAGGCTGGACCTCCCCAGAGGGCTGTACCAACCTAAAATCTTACCTCCACTTTTACCAAAGGAACCACCCCCTCTAATTGTCCATCTCACCAGTGTAACCCAGTAACTATCTCCATTAATACTCCTACCTCCACCAACCTTATGCCCCCTTTAGAGCACTTTTACGGCTTAAGAGTAAAGGCTAATGGATACAACCCTATATGCTTCTTTAAAGTGCGTTTTATTAACCTCCCTCCTCCTTCTCCATCTAAACCTTCTACCCTGCCCAACAATGCTGAAGTAAATATTGTAAAGTAGATGATCTAAGGCAAATTCTAGCAATTAAAACAGGATATCAAGATACAAATGTCTGGTTGAAATGGATCAAAAATTTCATCTGCACATTAAACAAAAGCAATTGTTATGCTTGTGCACACGGCCGGCACACCTGTCCCCTTTCCACTCAAATGGTGCTCCAGTCAACCGGGCATGGGCTGCATGGTAACTCTCTTCCAAGATTCTACAGCTTGGGGCAATGAATCATGCCAAGCTTTCTCTCTGCTCTATCCCAAAGTCCAACACCCTGTGCGTCAGCCCCCAAGGGCCATCCAGCTTCCATCTCCCAACATCAGTTTCACCTTGTGTCTCTCATGGCATGGGAAAAACTTGGCATTCCTGGGAAGCTTAATGGAATGCAGTGAGCTTAGGCCCTTCCAAGAGCTTACCCATCAGTCCACCCTTAGCCATCCTTGAGCAGATATATGGTGGTATTGTGGTGGACCCTTACTGGGCACTCCACCAACTAACTGGAGGAGCACTTGCCCTCTTGTCCAGTTGGCTATCCCTTTCACTCTGGCATTTCATCAATCAGAGGAAAAAAAAATCACAATACCAAAAAGTAAGAGAAGCCCCTTATGGGACTTTTGACTCTTAAGTTTATTTAGACGCAATTGGGAGTCTCACAGGAAGTACCTGATAAATTCAAAGCCCGAGACCAAATAGCTGCAGGATTTGAATCATTATTTCCATGGGTAACTATCAATAAAAATGTAGATTGGGGCCAGGCGCCGTGGCTCACGCCTGTAATCCCAGCACTTTGGGAGGCCAAGGCGGGCGGATCACGAGGTCAGGAGATCGAGACCATCCTGGCTAACATGGTGAAATCCCATCTCTACTAAAAATGCAAAAAAATTAGCCAGGTGCGGTGGCAGGTACCTGTAGTCCCAGCTACTCAGAAAGCTGAGGCAGGAGAAAGGCGTGAACCTGGGAGATGGAGCCTGCAGTGAGCCGAGATCACGCCACTGGACTCCAGCCTGGGCAACAAAGCGAGACTCCATCTCAAAAAAATATTAAATAAATAAAAATGTAGATTGGATAGATTACATCTATTATAATCAGCAGCAGTTTATTAATTACACCAGAGATGCTGTCAAAGGAATAGCTGACCAATTAGGTCCTACTAGCCAAATGGCTTAGAAAAACAGAATGGCCCTAGATACGATATTAGCTGAAAAAGGTGGAGTGTGTGTTATAATTAAAACTCAATGTTGCACTTTCATCCCAAATAATACTGCCCCCAATGAGAGCATAGTGAAGGCCTTGCCAGGGCTTACCACTTTATCCAATAAGAATTAGCCAGAATCAACAACCCTTTTTTGAGATGGCTAAAAAGGTGGTTTGATAAATGAAAATAAATCGTGGCCTCAATTCTTACTTCTTTTGCAGTCGTAATAGTTGTACTCATTCTTACTGGTGCTATGTCATACCATGCATCATAGGTTAGTGCAAAAGTTTATAAAAACAGTACTTACTAAAATCTCCCTTAGCTCTCCTCCACCTTACGCAAATAAGCTTTTCCTTTTAAAGGATCAAGTCGAACAGCAAAGCCAAGACGTGTTAAAAAGGTTTAAAGAGAAAAGATTATAAAAATTAAAAGCAGGGAATAAGATATAATGAATTTCTCTGAATTTCTCTTCAAAGCTTCACCTGTTAACTTCCTTGTTCTTTGATCTCAAACTCAACTTTCTTGTTCTCCACGCCTCCTTGCCTCTAGTTACTATAAACAACCTTACCGTCAGCTCTAATCAATAATTCACATCTGTTCCCTTGGTTACCCACTCTGCACCCATTCCACCTTTTTGAAACGGCACATCCACCCTTCGAAACCACATGTCCCACCACTGTAACTCACCTTCCCCTTCCCCCTTCCTTATTTACAAAAAAAAAATATTCACAAGTAGCCAATCAAGTCAGCTTAAATTCTGCGGTCCAACCCCAGCCCACAGGGGAGTGACACTGAGGTAGGGACTACATATTAGAAATAAAAACCTCTTCTCTCCTTTGTTCCCTGTGCTCTTGCCATTGCTCCATCCGTGAGACCCACCCTTCTGCAAAAATAAATTGCCTTGCTAAAAAAACTTCTGCCTGAGTACTGGTTTCACTTTACGGCACCAAGCATTTATTTCCAACATGTCTACACAAAAAAGTGAACGCAAATGTTGACAGTAGTTTTACTCATATTTGCCCAAAAGTGGAGGCAACCAAGATGTCTTTCAATAGGTAAGCAGCTAAAAAAACTGTGGTACATCCATACAATGAGGTATTATTCAGGGAAAAAAAGAAATGAGGTATCCAGCCAGAAAAAGACATGAAGGAATGTTAAATATATGGCTAAGTGAAAGAACCACATCTAAAAAGGCTACATACTGTATGATTCCAACTATAGGACATTCTGAAAAAGACAAAACAAGAGACAGTAAAAAGTTCAGTGGTGGCCACGGGATGGGAGGAGAGGGTGGCTAAATAGGTAGATGATGGGATTCTGGGGGCAGTAAAACTATTCTGCATGATAGTAATCATGGATACATGACATTATGCATTTGTCAATACCCACAGAACTATACAATAAAAAGTGTGGGCCCTAATGGAAATTCTAAAAGGCAAATTATATACTTTAGTTAATAATTTAGTATCAATATTAGTTCATCAATTGTAAGAAATGTACCATAGCATTGCAAGATGTTAGCAACCAGGAAAAATGTACCACACCAATGCAAGATGTTAGTAACAGGGGAAATATGGGTGGGGGTAAGGGATTATATAGGCATACTCTACTTTCTGTTCACTTATTATGTAAACCTAAAACTGCTCTTAAAAAGAAAGAAAGAAAAAGGCATGACAGCACAATGGTTCTAAGCCACTAGAGTATGTATCACTTGGAAAGTTTATTCATTATTAAAATTTAAATTTAATTAATTAATTTATTTATTTATTTATTCTGAGACAGAGTCTCACTCTGTCTGCCTAGGCTGGAGTGCAGTGGTACAATCTTGGCTCACTGCAACCTCTACCTGTTGGGTTCAAGCAATTCTCATGTCTCAGCCACCCGAGTAGCTGGGACTACAGGCATGCACCACCATGCTCAGCTAATTTTTTTTGTATATTTAGTAGAGACAGGGTTTCACTTTGTTGGCCAGGCTGTTCTCGAACTTCTAACCTCAAGTGATCTGCCTGCCTTGGCCTCCCAAAGTGCTGGGATTACAGGTGTGAGCCACTGCTCCTGGCCTAAACTTTTAATTTTAGACTACACCATCACATTACTTCTTTGTGCTCCAGTTTCCTCAAATGTAAAATGAGAGAGTTAAATGTGACAGACAGGAACATGAATCAGAATACTAGAGTCACTTTCACCTCAAAATTTATTTTCTTTTCTACATGAACCTAAGTTTGAACTAAAATGAATTCTAAAGCACAGACTCCTTTACTTATCTTAAACCTTTTCAATATAGGCAAAGAGAATTTCCATTATTTTCAACTAAGGTGATAACCAAACTGTCTTATAAGTAAATTAATGGTTAAATAATATCTTTCCTATCACAACTCTCTCTCCACAAGATCAAGAGCATTTAGTCTTTTGCAACTGTTTGAGGTATTCAAAAAGATCATCAAGAGTGTAAGTTAAGAATCTGAGATAACTATAAGGAATCAGATACTCTCAAGAAGGCAATCCAGATAGACAGGCTACCATTCTCTCTCACTGGTAGCAACTTTCTCATACTCCCTAACATTCACGTAACCAAAGATCAACACACAATAAACCCAATACCAGCAGAAGTCAATTTCCTTGTCTTAAAAGTAGTGTATCACACTAAATGTCAAAAGCCTCATTCTAGAAAACCAAGATTTATGATCTATCCTCAAGCAACTAGTACATAAAATAGCACCTGTGTGCTGTAGAATATGGTACATAAGAAATAATCAAGTGTTTTCCAATTAATTTATTCAACAAATAGTTGTTGAACATTTACTGTATGTCAAGCGCTATGCTGAGCAATGAAACAGCATGATGAACAAAACCAAGTTTACACTCCAGTAGGGAAGACAAACTAATATGTCAAATGGTAATAAATACAATCTTTTAAAAACAAAGCAACATAGCTGGTAGGGTATTTATTGACTGAGAAAGGACACCTGAGAGCCTTTTGGAATAATGATGAAGATGTTCTATACTTAACTTGATCTGGGTGTTGTATTCACTGAGCAGTACACTTAGGCTTTATGCAATCTGCTGTTTATGTTCTACCTGCAAGTGTTTTCTAAGCCTGCTAAAAGCAACACCTGGAATATCAATGTTGTCCAGCTCTAATGATAATTTTCTCTTGATTACCACAATTGTTAATATACTTCCAAATGTATGAACTATGTATCTTCACAGCTAAATAAAATTACAATGTCTAGAACCATTAAAGCCAATCATTTAGTAAGCACCAACTGGATACAGACAAGTTAAACAAAAGAAAACCAAACTCTTATCTCAACTTACAGGAAAAGATAAAAACAGAATGATGCTAAAAAGGAGTCCTACAACTAATCATAATAAATATAAAATGTGATATAAATGCCTTTTAAAAATAAACCTACCTTTAACCATTTAGTGTTTCCTCATTTCCTCCTCTGTTCCAAAACTCCAGAGTTTCTGTTAGAGGGGAACAAAAGGAATGCAAGAACTGTGCATTCAAATTGTTCCACAACCCATACACAGTCTAGCATAGTCACTAAGAGCATAAACTCTGGAGCCAGACAGGCTGGGTTAAATACTGGCTTTGCCACTTACTAACTGTATTACTTTAGCCAAGTTTATTTATTTCAGTTCCCTGTGCCTCAGGCTCCTCATCTGTTAAGCAGGGACAATAGAATCTTATCTCATAGGGTTGTTATGAAGACTACATGAGTTAATTTATGTACTGCGCTTAAAACAGTAGTTGGCACATAAAAAATGCACTAGACAGGTGTTTATTACTGCTGCTACTCCTGCTACTAGGAACCCTACAAGAATTGGCACCTATGTACAACTAACAGGCAAATTAATCCAGTTAAGAAAAGGTATGGATCCTAACAGCTAATGTCATCGGTAACACTCCATTTCCGCTTTTAGCAGGCTTAACATATTCCATTTATACCCAGACTAACAGTACTTTTAGTATGACTCTGTTTTACATTAATGCATCAACTTAGCACATTCCATCTAAATTGTTACTTATACTTACATTATATAAAACAGGTCATATAATGCCTAACGAATGACACAAAACATTCAATGAAAGTCAGTCAAATTCCCAAGTACAGAAAAGGGAAAAAATGCCTATATATGTCAAGGGAAAAAGTTAGTAGTTAAGGCAAATCTAGCTCCTTTTTAATGGGTTTAGACAGTCTCAATTTGATGAATGTCCAACCCCTCCAAAAGGAATCTCTTTCTCTTCACTTTATCTACATGACAATTCAAATCAACAATTTAGTCAATATCTGTACCTACTATGAATCTAGCATGTCCCTAGATACAATCAGAGAATGCAAAAATTGTACGAGACATAATCCTTGCTCTGACTGACTAATCAGGAAGAATCTAACACAAAAGAAATCCATTTATTCAGTCAACAAACTCTTCTTGAAGGAGTAGTCAGTGAATGTGGCTCCAGGCCTGGCCTAGGTGGCTTTAAAATTTACAAAGCGAATATGGTCAAATGGATAAAAGCTGCACAATGTTAAATACAACAAAAGCTGTAGAGTGTATGAAGGAAGCAAGAAAAAGAAAAATCTGGAATGTCAGAAGACTTCCTAGGAAGGTAACATCTGTGCTGGATGTTGAGAGACAGGTAAGTTGACCAAAAAGAGGAGAGAACATTTAAGGCAGAGGCAAAAGCATATACCAGAGACAAATCAATATGCCTTCTGAACAGAAGATAAACCAGAAAGGTAGCCAGAGATCTTACACCATGATAAGCGACTTAAACTTTATTCTGTAAGGAATGAGTAGTAAATAAAAGATTCATATGGGGGGATATATGATCAGACTTCTGAATGTTTACCTGGGGTAGGACAGAAGAATAGACAAGGCTGGAGACAGAAAATCAGTAACAGCCTAAGGGTAGGCGAACCTCTTCTGTAAAAGGCCAGGCAGTAAACATTTCAGGCTTTGCAGGCCACACAGTCTGTGTCACAACTACAAAATTCTGCCTTCGTAGCACAAAAACAGTAGTGGACAATACGTAAACAAATGAGCAAGGCAGCTGCCTTAATCCATTTTGTGGGGCTATGACAGAATACACGAGACTGGGTAATTTATAAAGAAGAGGTTTATTTACCTCACAGTTCTACAGGCTAGGAAATTTAAGGGCATGGCCCTGGCTTCTGGTGAGGGCTTTCATGCTGCATCATAAAATGACAAAGCAGCTCAAAGGGGAAGTGGTCAAATGTGAAGAGGAAAAATCTGGGGGCATCGTGGCTTTGTAACAATCCATTATCTCAGAACTAACCCATTCCCATGAGAACTAATCTAGTACCACCAGAGCAAGAACTCACTCACCACTACAAAAAGGCACAATGCCATTCATGAGGGACCCACCCCCCATGAAACAAAACATCTCCCACCAGGCCTCATCTCTTAACACTGCCACACTGATTATCAAAACAAGTTTTAATGGGGACAAATAAACCATATCTAAACCACAGAAGTTGCATTCTAACAATATTTGATTTACAAAGACAGACAGCTAGCCGTATTCGGCTTTATGGGCTCTAGTTTGCGAACCTCTGGTCTAGGCAGAGTGGTAAGGACCCAAAATAAAGTGAAGGCTCTAGTAAATGAAGAGGAATAGGTTCCAAAGATACTTAG
Organism: Macaca mulatta; assembly: GCF_049350105.2. Classification (NCBI taxonomy): domain Eukaryota; kingdom Metazoa; phylum Chordata; class Mammalia; order Primates; family Cercopithecidae; genus Macaca; species Macaca mulatta. The sequence continues at coordinate 163,678,328 of NC_133407.1, read as the reverse complement.
GGAGTAGACCTGAAGAATGACTACAGGTGGAGAACTAGGTGTAAGGAGGAAACAACTTTGGCTCCTGGGATGGAAGCCAGGGACGTCTATGGATAATGGTGCCATTTACCAAGATAGAGAAGAAGAAGAATACAGAGGTTTTATTTTGTTTAGGGGAGGAGAGAGGTGAGGAGAGAAAATGAGTTCAGTTTTAACATGTTCAGTTTAAAGTAGCTGTGGAACATGTAGGTGGTAATTCCTGCAGGTCTAGGATTCTGAAAAGATCTGGGTTAGAGGACTAGATCTGGTCAAAGCAGTGGTATTAATATCTGGTTTTTCATAAACCAGATCACTGGGGTAGAAGGAAGGTAGGCAGAGTAAGAACAAAGGGCTGAGGTCAAAACATGAACACTTAAACAGGGGTAGGTGGCTAGAGAGGTAGAGAAGTGCTCTGCAGGCAAGACTGAGGAAACAACCTGTGAGGCAGAAGAGTCGTTTGAGTGAAGTGTTAAGGGTCACTGTAGCTAAATTAAACTACAGTATACAATCGTTGTGAGAAGAAATTAGTGGGCCAAACACCAGGTCTAGTAGGATCTAGGACACTCTAGATGCTGTCTATCAATTTCCCTTTTTTTTTTTTAAATGATGGAGAAAAATCAGTGGGCAAGCAAGAGAACAGGACATTGGGACATAAAACTGAATAGGCTGGTTTACAAAAAAACAGATATTGAAAGAAAGTCAGAAAATTTTAATCAGATGAAAATAGGCAACAGGACAGTTTTCTTAACTAGAATGGGACATAGCCCAACTGTTTAATTAGGTAACATAACCTGTAATATGTAGGGAAGCTGTAACGCTGAAGGAAATAAACATAAAATAGGTGTTAAAGATATAGCACAGCCACTCAGTAGACTGGATTTACTTTATCATGAATAAAGGTTTTTTTTAAAGTATACAATTAATTATAAAAAGCACTATACTGGGTCAGGCACAGTGGCTCACACCTGCAATCCCAGCACTTTGGAAGACCGAGGCGGGTGGATCACCTGAGGTCAGGGCTTTGAGACCAGCCTGGCCAACATGGCAAAACCCCGTCTCTACTAAAAATACAAAAATTAGCCAGGCGTGGTGGTGGGCATCTGTAATCCCAGCTACTCAGGAGGCTGAGGCACGAGAATCACTTGAACCCAAGAGTCGGAGGTCACAGTGAGCCGAGATCATGCCACTGCACTCCAGCCTGGGCAACAGAGTGAGACTCTATCTCAAAAAAAAAGAAAAAAAAAGATATGAGTAATTTGGTATGACTGCAGATATGAAGAGACTTGCAAATAGTAAGTACTTTTGAAAAAAAGCAATGAAACCTTTAATAATTTGTTAAATCATTCCTGAATTGAACAACAAGGTCTTTTTACTAAACCAGCTATCAATAAAAGTAAAAACTGTTTTTGTGGCATTTAAAACCAGTGAAAATTCCTGTGTGGGTTTAGCAGCATTAAACTTTAAACACCATTAACAAAACCTGAGAAATTCACAGAAAGAAAGAGTTTACTATTTTTAAACATACTAAATGTGCCTCTTCTTTATAAAGGGGATCTGTGGGTGTTAGAGAAGTTCAATAAAGAGGGCTACCCTAGAAAACAGGATTTTCCATCCATTGATGTTTTACTATATAAAAAAGGCACAAATTTTCAACAGGGCTCTAAAATGTTTAACAAAATAGTACAATTTATTTGATAGAAGGAAGAAAATAATGACTAAATTGATGGTTATCAAATGTCTTAAATAATTTCATTCTCTGTCTTTTAAGAGCACAAGTCTCATAAAAAGGTGAATGAATATAGGCTTTCTCAGACCAGGCACAAACCCCCAACTTCCTGCCCTCAAAGTACTGCCATGGGTTAAATTACAGGTTACCCAGTAGTTCTGATACTAAGCCTGAAAGATTCATGAGCCTCACCAGGTTATGTTAATTTCCTGTCCTAAAATAGCTAGTCTACAGCAACCCCTACCCCCTACAAGTAAAATACCCCATATGGTAATTCTAGGTTATTTTTTACCTCTCATTTTTAAACACATTAACCTTCTCTAAACCACTGTTAACAATCCACGAACCTACCTCAGAAAAATAAACCTACTTGTTTATATATGCTGCAAACTCTCATTGCCCTCTCCGACACATAAAATCTGCAACATGACTCTACTTGAATCTATTTCCTTTTCAAATATAGTAACATCTTTCTAATCAAGAAGACTTCCAAAAACATCAAGTTTAGAAAATCAAAATCCTGGAGGCAGGGAGAAAATAATTATTATAGCTAATGTTTACTGAATAAGTACCTAGTTTGTACCAAGCTGTGTTTTTCATGCATTACATCATTTAGCCATGTGAGATAGGTACTATTATTATCGCCAACTTAAAGATGAAGAAAGCTTTTAGGTAAGTCATTTCTTCAAGGTTCGTGTTAGAGCTGGGATTCTAAAGCAGTCTAACTACAGAGCTCTACTATAGAGCTCTACATTATAAGTAAAACTGCAGTAGAAAACTATAGGCCAGGCACGGTGGCTCACGTCTGTAATCGCAGCACTTTGGGAGGCCGAGGCAGGTGGATCACCTGAGGTCAGGAGTTCGAGACCAGCCTGGCCAACATGGTGAAACCTCTTCTCTACTAAAAATACAAAAATTAGCCAGGCATGGTGGTGGGAGCCTGTAATCCCAGCTACTCAGGAGGCTGAGGCAGGAGAATCACTTGAACCCAGGCGGCGGAGGTTGCAGTGAGCCCAGATCGTGCCACTACACTCCAGCCTGGGTGACAGAGTGAGACACTAGCTCAAAAAAACAAAAAAAAAGAAAGAAAAGAAAAAGAAAACTACATATATCACAGAGTACACTTTATAGATGTAATCCCCAGACCTTCAATCTACTGATTAAAATACTGTCAGTAATTTCATTCAAAGAACAATTCTAACAATTTGGTAACGTGGATTTCCCAGTCACAGTTACTTAGCACATTTGTAGTAACAGGGACTACTACTGCTAGGACCAACCACATCAATGAGTTAACGGGCAAAACACATGTGCATACACAAGGAAAAGATAAAACTGGCTATTAAAAAGCTACTATATAATTATATTAAATGGCCCCTGAATGGTTTGGCTGTGTCCCACCCAAATCTCATCTTGAATTGTAGCTGCCAAAATTCCTACGAGTTGTGGGAGGGACCCACGTTGACTCATGCGGCACATCTTCCCCGTACTGTCCTCGTTATAGTGAGTAAGTCTCACAAGATCTGATGGTTTTATAAGGAGGAGTTTCCCTGCACAAGCTCTCTTTTTGCCTGCTGTCATCCATGTAAGATGTGACTCGCTCCTCCTTGCCATCCACCATGATTGCGAGGCCTTCCAGCCATGTGAACTGTGAGTCCATTACACCTCTTTCCTGTATAAAGTACCCAGTCTCGCGTATGTCTTTATCAGCAACATGAAAACGAACTAATACAGCCCTAAACTGTTGTATTTTAGAATGGGGCTGTTGCTATTAATATATTCTTCAATAGGGTAGTACAATAACTGATATTCATGGTAGCTGAAATATCATAAAGGTATCAAAAAAGATACTCAGCTTTATCTAAAAATACCTTAGAACAATTTTCACAAAAAGAGCAAACAAAAAGCATAAAAAACATTTCTCTAGAAAGTTCAAGATAATGGTATTTTATCCTCTTAGTTCAATCTCTCATTCCCTCCTCTCTCTCTCCTTCCCTAGAACATTAACATTTTCAAATCCCTGCTTGCTCACTTTTAACCTGTACCCAACCAGCTTCATAGGCAAACTTCTCAAACAGTAGTCAATATTCACCATCTTCCACTTCCTCACCTCTATATCCCCTACTTCTCCAGCTTCTATACCCAACTTCCCAGTTTAGTTGCTTTTTCCAAAGTCATCAATGGCTTCTTATTCCTAAATCTAATAAACACTTTTCAGATTTTATTTGTCCTTTAGGCAGGACTTAACATTTCAGATCCCTCTCTCCCCTACCCTTCTTCTTTCTTTAAACTGGTCACTGGCCTCCAACACAACCTGACCCTTCTGTTTTTCTTTTCTGATTATGTTTTGCTGAATTTATTTTTCTCTGCCTGTCCCTCAATTATCAGAGGGTCTCCGACCATCTTCTCTTATCCTGCTAAAAATTCTCAAAGGATGATCTTAAGCATTCCATTCACCTACTTATGCTACACTGCTCATCAGCTCATACAAGTCTCCTGATAGCTCTCCAAATGGCTTCCACAAATCTCCACCCTAGGTCCCTCAAACTAACATGCCCACAATTGAATTCATCTTAGAAAACAACACAGCATCTTGGAAAGTGTAGTATGTGTAAGGAGTTTTGTTTTGTTGAAAGTAGGGTTTATTCCACATTTTGATAAACACTGGTATCCATCTGGTCTTCCAAGACAAATAGCGGGGAGTCTTTCTTGACTCCTCCTCCTCTCTCCTTTGGACTCAGAAACCTAAAGAAATCATCAACTACTGAAGGAAGATTGTACAACCTTAATCTTGTCAAATCAATTCCCTTTCCTTCATTCCTCCATCACTTCTTAACAATATCTTGCCTAGGCCCTCCCATAATATTCTTGTTTGTGGCTATAATACTTATCACAGAACATGTGTATTTCTCTATCAACCTGCAAAGTTAGAAAAAAAATGTGTCTTGTTCTTTTTATCTAACTCTATTTTGGAACACACACAGCTGTCAACAAAAGTCTAGTGAGTAAAGGGTCCCAAGAAGCTAAGTAACATATCAAAAAGAATACAATTTATTAACAATGGTGCAGGAATTTATGTATAGTCAACTAGCATTTTTTCAATATTGAAATAACCTCCATAACCTGTGATATACTCCATCATAGTACAGCAATAATAGTATATCAATATCACTTTTCATATTCAAAGTGACAAAATATTCTTTTATGGTTTATGCTTCTATGTACATTTTAAATCACTTTCTAAATCAGGGAGGAAGCAATATTTAGAGCAAAACGCTACAATCAGTATGAACAAAAAATCTTTAAGATTTTAGGGCAATTTGTTGTAAAACTGGGAGTTACAGTCGGGGCGGGGGGAGAACCCATCAAGAAAATAAGGGAATATACCAAAATAGAGATACAACATTAAGGTAAGACTGCCAAGACTACTGTTTTCAATGAACAGTTAGCTTCTCAGTAACAACTCGGAAAAAGCAGATATGTCTACTGTTTTATCCTAGTCATTCAATTATTTACATGAAAATGGATCTTTCCACAAAGGATATTAGCCAATTGGAGAGGGTGGGCAGGAGAGGGGAGAAATTAGAAAATTTATACTAGAATTTATTCTGAATTTAAATTCAGCCATAAAAACACAAAAGGAAAATATATGAGTGATTATTTATATCAGTGGTTCTCAAATTGTAGTCTTGGGATCTTTCAACCCATTCAGAAGCCCACAAAGTCAAAACCATTTTCATAATAATATAATTTGCCTTTTTAACTCCCATTCTCTCCTGATTATACAATCAACTTTTCCAGACAGTACACATTGTGTGATATTGCAACAGATTAAATGCAGAGGCATATACAGAATCCAGATACCTTTTATTAAGCAAGAGACTGGCAAAAATGAAAAATTTATTGGTAATTTTTATTTTGGAAAATATACTTTTCATTAAAAATGTTAACATGTAAATGGTTTACCATATCTTAACAAAGTATTTTTTTAAATGTCTCTTTTGATTTCTAAGATGGCAAAGATCTACAGATGTCTTTGAGGTTCTCAATTGTTTTGTTTTTTTGAGACGGTGTAAACAAAAGTCTTTGAGGTTCTCAATAGTTTGGCTTTTTGAGACGGAGTCTCAATCTGTCGTCCAGGCTAGAGTTGCACTAGTGCAATCTCGGATCACTGCAACCTCCACCTCCCAGGTTCAAGTGATTCTCCTGCCTCAGCCTCCCATGTAGCTGGGATTACAGGCGTGCACCAGCATGCCCAGCTAATTTTTGTATTTTTAGTAAAGACAGGGTTTCACCATGTTGGCCAGGCTGGTCTCGAACTCCTGACCTCAAGTGATCCCCCCACCTTGGCCTCCCAAAGTGCTGGAATTACAGGCATGAGACACTGTGCCTGGCAGAGATTCTTAATAGTTTTTTAAGAGTACAAAGGAGTCCTGAGAGCAAGAAGTTTAAAAACTGTCAATTTATAGTTTAAGGAAGAGCAAGTTTCTCTGAGCATGACCACAAAGCCAGAAGAGTGACAAATACCCCCAAAATGGGAATGAGGACATGAAACACTAATGGGAAAACAGCATAATACACAAGGGGCCAATATACCCGTAGAAAAATAACCTTCAGGGGCTGGGCACAGTGGCTCATGCCTGTAATCCTAGCACTTTGGGAGGCCAAGGCAAGTGGGTAACTTGAGGCCAGGAGCTCAAGACCAGCCTGGACATCATGGCAAAACCCAGTCTCTACTAAAAAAATATAAAAATTAGCAGTGCGAGGTAGCTCATGCCTGTGGTCCCAGCTACTCGGGAGGCTGAAGCATGAGAATTGCTTGAACCCAGGAGGCAGAGGTTGCGGTGAGCCAAGATGGTGCCACTGCACTCCAGCCTGGGCAACAGAGCAAGTTTCTGTCTCAAAAAAAAAAAAGAAGGTCGGGTGTGGTGGCTCACGCCTGTAATCCCAGCACTTTGGGAGGACGAGGCCAGCGGATCACGAGGTCAGGAGATCGACACCATCCTGGCTAACACGGAGAAACCCCGTCTCTACTAAAAATACAAAAAAATTAGCCGGGCGCAGTAGTGGGTAGTCCCAGCTACTCGGGAGGCTGAGGCAGGAGAATGGCGTGAACCCGGAAGGCGGAGCTTGCAGTGAGCCGAGATGGTGCCACTGCACTCCATCCTGGAGGACAAAGCAAGACTCCGTCCCAAAAAAAAAAAAAAAAAAAGAAAAAGAAAAAGAACCTTCAAACTTATTAGCAATCAAAGCAATGTAAAAATTAAAAGTGGTTAAATCAACAATAACTTTTTAAAATTATAATATCTAATTTAGTAAGAATGTAGAAAAACAGGTGGCCAGATAAATTCTAGGATTACATGTAAATCCTAGTAATATGACTAGGAACTTCTAGAAGGCAATTCAGCAAAATGGGTCAAAAATCTTTAAAGTACACATACTCCTCAACCAACCAACTCTACCCTAATCAGATAAGAATACAGGTAAAGTTCTGCTACGAAAATATTCACCTATGCATTTCATTAACTGCAAAAAAGAAAACTGAAAATTAAATGTCTAGCTAGAAGAGGATATTGAATATATTATAGCATTCCATTGTGTGTATTAGTTATCATCTGATAATTTTAAATGTTTTGATTTCTGTGGATATATATTAAAAGTTCAAAATAAGCAGTTATAATTTTTGTTGACTCATTTTATGAAAAAATAATATAGCTATGTGCAAAGAACTAGGATGTGCCTAAGAATTTTAAGTATGTTCCAAGCATTTTACATGCCTTGTCACATTTAATTTTCAAAACCCTATGACACAGGCTGACATCTCTAAATCTCAGCTCTCTCATCTGCAAAACCGGAGTAAGTAACTTACCCCAAAAACATGAAAACACCAAATCATTAACCCATTAAATAGTGGAGCCCAGATTTGACTCCAGTTCTCAGAGAGTCGGAAGCCCAAACTGTATTATGTTAAATACCACCTGTACATCAAAGGATTAACAGGGGATCAGTCAAAATCTCTCTCTCCCTATCCCAGCTATCTTTTCTTCTTTCTCTTTATTCTTTTCCACCACTCTTGTATTTCTTGCTACAATAAAAATATTTTATTTAGTAAGAAAAAAGGTACTTTTAAATACTCTGGTTAAAAAGTCAAAGATTCAATTTGGGGGGAACAGTTACAGTACAGTTTTCAAATTCAATACATCTTGTTATTTAACATTATAAACAAAGAAAAAAAACTGCAACAACTTCCTTTGAAAAGCATCACAAAGTTAATGTACTTTTTTATGTTGTTGATATATTTTATTTAACTACTATGTAAAAATATAAATCATATCATTTCAGTAATCAATACAAAACTTACTGAGTTTTTCCCCTCCAAACTAAATATTCCAAATCTGTTGTGTATTTTATTCTTACAGCCAGTCTCAATTTGGACTAGCCAACCTTCAGGGGCTTAATAGCCACATGTCACTAGTGGCAATTAGTTGCTAATCTTGGATGGTGGAGTTATAGAGTCTCCTGAGAGTAAATATACAGAAATTCTTACGTCTCAAGATGCAGTAATCTTTAGCATGTCTTGCTGTTAATGTACTTTAGTATCAAAAAAAGCCTGGCTTGAAATCCACAACTTACAAAGCTGTAAACCTTAAACAAATTACTTCTCTAAACTCAATTTTCTTATTTGTAAAATACAGGTAATAATGCCTCTCCCTCAGGATTATTATGAGGACTATGTTAAAAGAATAATGCAGCTGGGCATGGTGGCTCATGCCTATAATCCTAGCACTTTTGGGAGGCCAAGGCGGGCAGATTACCTGAGCTCAGGAGTTCAAGAGCAGACTGGGCAACACAGCAAAACCCTGTCTCTACTAAAAATACAAAAATTAGCCAGGCATGGCAGCATGCGCCTGTAGTGCCAGCTACTCGGGAGGCTGAGGCAGAATTGTTTGAACCCAGGAAGCAGAGGTTGCAGTGAGTCAAGATCACACCCCTGCACTCCAGCCTGAGTGGCAGAGCAAGATTCTGTCTCAAAAAAAAAAAAAAGAATGTGTCAAGAGTGTAAGATATAATACTCAATAAATGCTAATTCCTTAAAAAAGACATACATACATACTGACTCAAGAGCAAACTGATATTAAATTATGTTCTGTTTAAACATATTATCAGTAGTTAATGGCTCATATTCACTTTTAATTTAAATTAAATCAAAACAAAAAATACTCAATAAAATAAATTCCCCTGCCTTTTGGGAAACCCCAGACCTCAAAAAGCAGCACTCTGGAACAAACATTTTTATCTTCTTCTCTTCATTACTGCCCTATTTGACTTTTGTATCTTTAGGACTCTAGCAGAAGGCCTAGCATATAGTCGGCTTTAAGTGCTGGATGAATAAAAGTGGAAGCCTTGGAACACCTAACACACACTGTCTCCTTAATAATGAGTCTCATTATTACTCAAGTCTAAAAGTCTTCACACAAAGCTGTGGTGCTAATTAACATTCAACAACTGTTTTGATTCCAAAAAGGTAATCCTATAGCAAGTTTCATCCAGTTCACTTTTTTATAACTCCTGAATTCCAAAGGAATATACTTACAAAGTCCCTGGAGGTGAATCTTAAAGTCAGTGAGAAAGCAAGAGAGCTCTGAAATCGTAGTCCAACTCCCTCACCCAAAAGGCTATGCCAATTAGGCCAGAATCTCACAGCAAGCTAGGTCATTTAGCAATATTTAATAAGCACCTACCACGTACCAGGGCAAAGTTCTGAAATTCCAACCTGCCTATAAATTTAACTCTATTACTAGAGCTACAATGAAATAGCCATACTACGAAACAGCTAGAGAACCCTAACCTTCTTCTGTAAACACTTAGAATAAATTTCACTTTCATCAACCAAATAGAACATCCAATCATTCCACAAATACTGAGTGCCCACTATTCATTTATTCAAAAAAAAAATTTACTGAAATCTTGTTATATGCCAGGCATTACCCTGAACTCTGGAAATACACAATGAACTACACAGAAACAAAACTTCCTGCATTAATGGTGCTTATATCTCAAAAGTGGAAAGAGGGAGGGGAGAAGAATAGACACAGATAAACAACCTCTATTATACATTATAAAGTGATAAGTGTTAGAAGGAAAAATATAGCACAGAAGGGAAATGGAAAATGCAGGGTCAAGGAGAACAGCTGCCGATTTTTTAAAAAAGGTGTAAAAGAAGGCCTAAGAAAAACATTTTAACAAGGTCTTAAAGGCAATACTACATTAAACTAACACAGGTATCAGACCTAGATAGACCAGATACATTAATAGCAATCTGGGAACGAATTTTTTCAATTCTTGAAAAGGGTAGGAGCAAGACAGAAAGTCTTGGCCAGGGACAGTGGCTCACCCCTGTAATCCCAGCACTTAGGGAGCAGAGGCGGGAGAATCACGTGAGCCCAGGAAGTCAAGAAAAACCTGGGCAACACAGGGGGATCCCGTCTGTACAAAAATTAAAAAATTAGCCAGGCATGGTGGCACACACCAGTGGTCTCAGCTACTTGGAAGGCTGAGGCAGAAGGACTGCTTGGGCCTGGGAAGTCTAGAATGCAGTGGGCCTTGACTGCCCCACTTCACTCCAGCCTGGGTGACAGCGCGAGACCCGGCTTCAAAAAAAATAGAAAAAGAAAATCTTGGGACAGAAAGACTCCGATGATTTGAAAGAAACCAATTCTTAGGAAGGTTAAACAATAAATATGAGTTACTAAGTTTCAACTGGGAAAAAGAAAATACCGGACTGCAACACCCTGAAAATGTAGCAAGTCAGTCAATCTGTCCATTTATTTATTTATTTATTTATTTATTTATTTATTTAATTTATTTATGGTAATGCTTCATTGCCAGCAACCACAAATAAACATTTAAAAGATTTTGTCACTTTTCTGTTGTCAGGCTTCAAACTTTAGATGCTTAGCCTTCACTTTCTACTCTTTCCATTTCTATCACCAAAAAAATACCATCAAATTGTCAGAAATCAAAGGCTGTTCAAGGATATTTCAATTCCCCATTTTGTGTGCTTCGAATTCCATTTGTTGCTTAGAATTCCATTAGTAACAATTTAAATCTCTATTTTAAAGATGCTTGAGGAATTTACTGTTTATAGGCATCTAGAAATAAATTATTTTATAAAATCAGAGGATATTTTAAAAAACAACAGGTTTCTTGTTAAACAATACTGTTACTGTAGAAAAATTAGAAAATAAAGATAGCAAAAAGAAAATATATTTGAATAACAGGATTATAATTTACTAAATATTCTGGAGCATATTCTCACAAATTATTCTCTAGATTCTGTTGCAGTTTCGGAAAATACACTGCACATACTCCTTTGAAATGTGCTATTTTCACTATTATCAATTTATTTCCATGTAAAATATTCTACATCATCATCACTTATAATCTTACTGTGTAAATACCATAGGATTGTTAAGAAGATTAAACAAATGTAATCTCTGGCACAAAAGAAACACTATTTAGACACTATTATTGTTATTAGTTCCAGGATTACATTTTTCATAAACAGTCATGTATATCTAAGTTTGTGGGCATATCCTTAATTTATTTTAAAGTCCTACAAGTAGAATTTCTGAAACTCTTCCAAACTGCTCTCCAGAAAGAATATATGATTTATTACTTTATTTATTTATTTAAGACAGTTTTGCTCTTGTTGCCCAGGCTAGAGTACAATGGCGCAATCTCGGCTCACTGGGTCCTGGGTTCAAGCAATTGTGCTGCCTCAGCCTCCTGAGTAGCTGGGATTACAGGCATGTGCCACCACACCCAGCTAATTTTGTACTTTTAGTAGAGACAGGGCTTCTCCACCTTGGTCAGGCTGGTCTCGAACTCCCAACCTTAGGTGATCCACCCGCCTTGGCCTCCCAAACTGTTGGGATTACAGGCATAAGTCACCATTTCCGGCAATATATGAATTTATTATCCTTCAGCAACACACCTCCTGAAACCCTTGTTAGTAACTGAGTATTGTATTTCTAATTTTTAACAATTTGGGGGTCAAAGAGTATAATTTTATCTCATTTTATTTTTGTTTCTTTAACTATACTAAAACATTCTTTTACATGTTGACTCTTTGTATTCCTCTTCATGTGAATTCCTTGCCAAAAATATTTTAAAGTGAACTACTCCAATATTCAGTCAGAAAAATCACATATTAAACTTGTTTAAAGCATGTTACATGTACCACCATTCAATACATGTTTGCTTCAAAAATATACAGCAAGTTATACACTCTCACTCCATCTACCATAACTCTCAACTTAGTATCTCCCACTGATATTTAAAGACAAAACATTAATGCCAAAGTCTAAGGGGAAAAAAGGAGTTCAAATTAAAAGTCTTAAAACTGCCTAATTATGTAATATATAGTATCACCATTAATAGACTCATTTAAAAGAACAGATACTTAAGTATTGACATGAAAACATACCTATGATATACTGACAAGTGAAAAAAGTACTCAGAACAGTTTGAGTGGTATGATCCAGTCATAATTTATATAGTAAAACATAAAACAAATACAAAGAATGGGAAGAATGAGGAGGTAGTCGCTGTCCTAGGTGCTAGGGACCCAGTGATGAAAAAGATCAGGTTTTTCCCTGCTTTTATGGAACTTACATTCAACTCTGTTGGTTAATAGGCATCTCAACTTTATCTGGATTTACTTTTAGTATTAAACCATAATCAATTACAACAATAAAAGTTTTCTCAATTTCTTTCCAAACATAACTTTGAGCCTACAGAGAAAGTAAAGAGGAATATATACACTACTTTCTGGACTTTAATGCAGATTACAATACTGTAAGATTTAGGAAGCACACATACATACACACAAACATGCACAAAATATATATGTAGTATTAATGACACAGAAAAAAAGGCTCAAAATCATTTTTTAAAATCTTATTTATATTCAGGAATCTTTTCTCATTAGCCAAACTTAAAAGCTCAACTAATAATGCTATGTTTAAAATATTAAGTTGCAGAATATTCATAATATGATCTCAATTTTGTTTAAAAAGCATTCACAGTGTATAAATGCTGTATACGCCTTTAATGAAAAGTCTTGTACTAACTAGTAGTAACTTCTGGAGATAGGAATAGAGGAAAAGTGGGCAGACAGGAATCAGAGAACAATTTAAACTTTTTATTATGTGCACTTCTATACTGTTTTGAGTATCTGTGGTACAACATCTTTATGATAAAAATGAAAATAAAATATTTTAAAGTTTAAGTGCCACAAGAACCAAGTATCTGGTCCCATCAAAATTTCGCTATGCAATACCCTAATGTCCATCAATATGGAACTGTTTGAATAAAAATGTTAGAGTGCTGGCCGGGCGAGATGGCTCACGCTTGTAATCCCAGCACTTTGGGAAGCCAGGGTGGGCAGATCACCTGAGGTCAGGAGGTCAAGACCAGCCTGGCCAACATGGTAAAACCCCTTCTCTACTAAAAATACAAAAAATTAGCAGGGTGCGGTGGCGGGTGCCTGTTAATACCAGCTACTTGGGAGGGTGAGACAGGAGAATCACTTGAACCCGGGAGGCAGAGGTTGTAGTGAGCCAAGATCGCACCACTGCACTCCAGTCTGGGCGAGAGTGAGACTCTGTCTCAAAAAAAAAAAAAAAATCACAGCACTTTGGGAGGCCAAGGCAGGCAGATCACTTGACCTCAGGAGTCTGAGACCAGCCTGGTCAACACGGCGAAACCCCATCTCTACCAAAAATACAAAAATTAGCTGGGCATGGTGGTGCACGTCTGTAATCACAGCTACTCGCAAGGCTGAGGCATAAGAATTGCTTGAACCCAGGAGACAGAGGTCACAGTGAGCCACTATTGTGCCACTGCACTCCAGCCTGGGCAACAGAGTGAGAGTCTGTCCCCAAAAAATTAAATAAATAATTAATTGATTAAAAAGCAACTTAACTGTACCTCCCTATTATACTAATTGCAAAGAATTATTAAATTGTTTTACAATAATCATTTTTCACAATAACTTCAGAAATACTAATATACATATGTATAAATATAAATAATAAAGCAATTCGTTATTCTCAAAATTTCCAGCATAAGAGAAAAAAGTATAAAGCTAAGAAAGAGAAAACCTTATAACCCTAAACCCTTAATCTTGAAACAAAATCGGATTTGGAAGTATTCATATGAATCACAGTGTGTTTTCTCATTTTAAAAAATTCCAAAATTTAGCAAAGTTGCAGAATGTAAGACCAACACATAAAAATCAGAATTTTTATACACTAACAATAAACAATCTGAAAAGGATACTAATAAGCAATTCAAGTTACAGCAGTATCCAAAAAGAAAAATAAAAAAACACTACGAATAAATTTAACTGAAGATGTACAAGACTTGAAAACTACAAAACATTGCTAAAGAAAATTAAAGAAAATCTAAATAAATGAAAAGAAATCCTGTATTCAAGGATACAAAGACATGTCAAGATGTCAATATCCAAACTGATATATAGATTCAACTCAATCCCTACCAAAATCCCAAAGGCCTTTTCTGCAGAAAAGAAAAAGGCAATCCTAAAATATATATGAAATTGTAAGGAACCCTAAATACCTAAAGCAATCTTGAAAAGGAACAAAGTTGGGGGACTTACTGATTTCAAAATTTATGACAAAGCTACAGTTATCAAGACAGTGTGGTACTGGCATAAAGACAGACATATAGATCAATGGAATAAGAACTGTGCATCCAAAAATAAACCCATGTATCTATGGTCAACTGATGCGTAATAAGAGTGCCAACACCACACAACGGGGAAAAAAAATAAACTCTTCAACAAATGGAGTTTGTACAACAAGACTCTTACCTTACTCCATATACTAAAATTAACTCAAAATGGATCAGAGACCTAAATATACGAAATAAGACTACAAACCCCTTAGAAGAAAACATATGGGTAAATCATGACCTTAGACTTGACAATGCTCTTTTCAGATATGATACCAAAAGCACAAGCAAGAAGAGAAAAAAACAGGAACATTCAACTTCACCTAAATTTAAAACTTTTGTGCATCAAAGGGCACTAAAAAGAGAATGAAAAAACCCACAGAATGGAGAAGTTATAATATCTGACAGGGTGAAGCATCAAGAATATATCAAGAACACTTAAAACTGAATAACAAAAAGACAATCCAATTTTTAAAAGATAAAGAACTTACATAAACGTTTCTCTAAAGAAGATACACAAACCACCAACAATGGTGGTTTGCACCTAAAAAGATGCTCTACATCAATAGTCATTAAGGAAATGCAAATCAAAACCACCATGAAGTAACAGTTCATACCCACCAGGATAGCAATAATTAAAAAATAGAAATAAGGCTTAAAGAAGATGTATAGAAAGAGGAATCCTACTACACTGCTAGAGGAAATGTGAAATGGTGCAGCCATTATAGAAAACAGTTTGGCAGTTCCCCAGTAAATTAAACATAGAAATACCATATGACCCTGCAATTTCATTATCAGGTATAGACCTAGAAAAGAAATGACAGGTGTTCAAAAACTTGTACACAAATGTTCACAGCAACACTATTCACAATAGCCAAAAGCCATAAACAATCCAAAGGTCCATCAACTGAATAAACAAAATGTAGTATATGCACACAATGGAATATTATTCAGCCATGAACAGGAATGAATTATTTATACATGCTAAACAGGGATAAACCTTGAAAACATTATTCTAAGTGGAAAAAAGTCAAACACAAAAGGTCACATAAAGTATGATTCCATTTATATCAAATGTCCAGAACAAGCAAATACATAGAGTTGGAAAGCAAATTAATGCCAGGTCTGGGGCAGGGGGAAATGGGGAGTAACTACTTAAAGAATATAGGGTTTCCTTGCAGGATAGGGAAAAGCTCTTGAACAAATTGGTGATAGATGCACAACATGGTAAACGCACTTAATATTAACGATTGTACACTTTAAAATCATTCAAATAGTCAATTCAATGCTATATGCATTTTAACACAATTTTTTTTAAAAATCACACAGACTGCCAGGCATGGTGGCTCACGCCTGTAATCCCAGCACTTTGGGAGGCCGAGGCAGGCAGATCACGAGGTCACGAGATCGAGACCATCCTGGCTAATACGGTGAAACCTCGTCTCTACTTAAAGACAAAAAATCAGCCAGGCGTGGTGGCAGGCGCCTGTGGTCCCAGCTACTTGGGAGGCTGAGGCAGGAGAATGGCGTGAACCCGGGAGACGGAGCTTGCAGTGAGCTGAGATTGCGCCACTGCACTCCAGCCTGGGCGACAGAGCTAGATTCCATCTAAAAAAAAAAAAAAAAAATCACACAGACATATAACCACACCCTAGCTCTGTCCACTAAAAGATCCTAAAAACAACCACCAACCCAGAGCAACAAACACTCAAACTGTGGTCTCTAAATACTATTCCCCACTAAAAGGAATCAGAACCCATTAGAGTAATGAGTGGTTCTAGATATCTAAGACAGATGATGTACAAGATGAGCCTGGAACATCTTGTCATACTCGAAAACAGAATTACCAAAGACTACTGAGGTTATATGGAAAGATAAAACGCCAACAGGATGGGGCTCACATTGGCAAAAATTGAACAATTTGACAATTAAAGAGAATGTGACAGATTAAAACATCAAACATACTCAAAACTGGGGGTTCATATAAATACGTACTTTAAAAAAAAGAAAACACCTCACTCTGTCAAATGCTAAAGAATCAAGACTTATTCTGCTTTTTCTCAGGATAATAAAAAAATTGAGGTAAATTCTTCTTCACAGAAAAATTCCAGCTACAAAATACAAAATGAATGATAGAATATCACCACTGGCTATCTCTAATGAAATAATGATCTAGATTGGGGTCAGCACACTTTCCATAAAGGGCCAGATAGTAAACATTTCAGGCTTTGCAGGACACACAGTCTGTCTTAACTACTTAACTCTGTCATTGTATCTGAAAATCAGCTATAGATAATACATAAAGGAACAAGTGTGGCTACATCCTAAAAAAACTTTATTTACAACATAAGCAGTGGATCGTATTTGGCCTATAAGCTGTAGTTTGCAGAAACCTTGATCTAGACCAGTGGTGTCCATTCTTTTGGGTTCCTTGGGTGACACTGGAAGAAGTATAGTCTTGGGCCACACAAATACATAAATACTAATGATAGTTGATAAGAAAAAAAAATTGTAAAAAATCTCATGTTTTAAGAAAGTTTACAAATTTGTGTTGGGCCACATTCAAAGTTGTCCTGGGCCACATGTGGCCTGGGAATTGGACAAGCTTTTCTAGACAATCATCATAAATGACTGTTACAGAGAATAGGTGAAAGACTGATGGGGAACTTTGTAACACATAAAGGATCACTTCAAAAGAACAGATGCAGTAATCAACTGTAACATCACAAAAAAAAGAGAGGGAACTAGACATCACATGACACCTGATGTTATGCAATAGGAAATACAGATGCTCCTTGACATACAATGGGGTACATCCAGTAAATCCATTGTAAACTGGAAATACTGTAAGTTGAAAATGTACCTGATACACCTAAAATACCAAACATCATAGTTTACCTTAGCCTACCTTAAACATGATCCAACACTTAATTTAGCCTATAGTTGGGCAAAATCACCTAACACAAAGACCTAACATAAAATTCTGTAACGAAGTTATCATAAAGAATTTTGCATCAAATTTCAAAGTACAGCTTCTACTGAATACATATCACTTTTGCAGTATCATAAAGTCAAAAAATCATAAGTTGAACCTTCACGAATTGGGGATCACCTGTATTCAGTACCATGCAATAAAGCAGTATGACTAAAAAGTCTAACCAACCATTTGCAGAAAATATAAGAAATAAAGGAGCTTGTTATATAACCACAGAGATGCAATCAGCAAAACCCTGAATGTGGGAAATTCCAAAAAACAAATGATCTGATTTCCTCAATAAATAAATGGCAAGGAAAAGAGTTAAAGAAAAAATATTACCAATTGAAAGGAAAGTTAAAAATAGCAACCAAATGCTACGGACCTTGTTTTGAATCCCAAGTAAAAAACAAACCATGTTTTTAAGGGGAAAAAAGATACAATCACACAAATGTGAACACTGACTGGATCTGATATTACAGAATTCTTTAATTTTTAAAAGGTGAAATCATGGTGCTGTACTTCTATTTCTTTGTCTTATGCATCCTCATGTTTTAGAAACAAATAGTACTTTCCAAAAACATCATATGATGTCTGAAATTTGCTTTTAAAATATTTGGGACCAGGCACGGTGGCTCAAGCCTACAATCTCAGCACTTTGGGAGGCCGAGGCAGGTGGATCTCGAGGTCAGGTGTTCGAGACCAGCCTGACCAACATGGTGAAACTTCATCTCTACTAAAAACACAAAATACAAAATACAAGAATACAAAAAAAAAAAAAAAAAAATACAAAAATTAGCCAGGTGTAGTAGCATGTGCCTGTAATCCCAGCTACTCAGAGGCTGAGGCAGGAGGATACCTTGAACCCGGGGAGGCAGAGGTTGCAGTGAGCCGAGATCACACCACTACGCTCCAGCCTGGGCGACAGAGTGAGACTCCGCCTCGGGGGGAAAAAAAAAATTGGGAGGCCAGGAGCGGTAGGTAGCTCGTGCCTGTATTCCCAGCACTCTGGGAGGCCAAGGAGGGCAGATCACTTGAGGTCAGGAGTTCAAGACCCGCCTGGCCAACATGGTGAAACCCCATCCCTACTAAAAATCCAAAAATTAGCCAGCGTGTTAGCGCACACTTGTAATCCCAGCTACTCGGGAGGCTGAGGCAGGAGAATCGCTTGAATCCGGGAGGTGGGGGTTGCAGTGAGCCGAGATCATGCCACTGCACTCCAGCCTGGGTGACAGAGCGAGACCCTGTCTCAAAAAATAAATAATAACAATAATAATAATAAATTGGGGTTAGTAGTAAGGGTATAGATAAAATATGATTGACCATGTAATTACAGAAATAGGTGATGGAGATACAGTGGTTTATTAAACTAGTCTATCTAGTTTTATATAATTGAAAACTTCTTAATAATTTAAAATTGATGTAAAAATTAAAACCCCAAAATGGAAAAAAGTATTCACCCTCTGGGAGCACAAGTTTCCCTAAAAAGTATAATAAAAATTACGCCATTCTACTGAAATCCAAATTCAGAACCCACAGAGATGTAAGGGTAACAGGAAAGGAAGGAAAGGGAAAGGGAGCCAAGAGGCAGAAAAGGAAAAAGAAGAAAGCTGTCACTCATTCTTCCCTTCCCTTACTCTGGTTAATGACAAAGTAGTGAGGGGCTGCCTGTTGCTCCTCTAAAAATGTCCTGGCAGGGACAAAGAGTATTTTACTTTATGAGAAAAAGTTTCCCATGAAAATCACTCTACCTCGCCGGGCGCGGTGGCTCACGCCTGTAATCCCAGCACTTTGGGAGGCCGAGGCGGGCGGATCACAAGGTCAGGAGATCAAGACCACGGTGAAACCCCGTCTCTACTAAAAATACAAAAAATTAGCCGGGCGCGGTTGTGGGCGCCTGTAGTCCCAGCTACTCGGGAGGCTGAGGCAGGAGAATGGCGTGAACCCGGGAGGCGGAGCTTGCAGTGAGCCGAGATCGCGCCACTGCACTCCAGCCTGGGCGACAGAGCGAGACTCCGTCTCAAAAAAAAAAAAAAAAAGAAAATCACTCTACCTCAAGCTGTAAATATTATCTGATGTTCTCAGAGGTCCCAATGACCTGGGCTATTTCAAAGCAGGAAATAACAAGGAAGGAAGAGAAAATTTTTCAGAGTTGGGGAAAAGTTTCTCTCCCCAACTTCCTCAAAATTGAGAAGAATAAAAACTGAAGAAAAAACTAAAACATACAGTATTCTGCTTAACTCAATTTACAGTTAATAGCCTTAATGGTACTGAATGGTCCCAAATAGCTATTCAAATTTTTGAAGAGTATCTCAGACCATTTAAGTTAACTCTACTAAATACAGCTGTGGACAACCCAGTTGGGGGCATGGGGGACAATCTTCACATCTCACCATAATATGGTATGTCCCTCATATTTGAACATTTTATTAAATACTCAATACGTAATGGTCAATACAAATCAGACTGCCACTGCATACAGACTAGCCTGAAAACAGTTTTTGAAAAAAAAAAAAAATGCATTCTAAAAACATTAACTATACAAACATCACATCTATTGAAAATACACATTTCACATTAAACACAAACAAAACTTTAAAGGCACCTGCTAGGTCAACACTTGCTGATTACGAATACTCACTTAAAAACTGCCGGATCCCTAGTGACGACTCCAACTTTCTTAACGCCCTATAAAATATACTTAAGATGGAATTTCTATTACTTTAAAAATGCATCTGGTGATGATTTTTCCTTAAATAAATACAGGGGGAAGGCCAGGAGCAGTGGCTCACGCCTGTAATCCCAGTACTTTGGGAGGCTGAGGTGGGTGAATCACGAGGTCAAGAGATCAAGACCATCCTGCCAACATGGTGAAACCCTGTCTATACTAAAAATACAAAAATTAGCTGGTTGTGGTGGTGTGTGCCTGTAGTCCCGGCTACTGGGGAGGCTGAGGCAGAAGAATCACTTGAACCCAGGAGGTGGAGGTTGCAGTGAGCCAAGATTGCACCACTGCACTCCAGCCCAGGGACAGAGCAAGACTTCACCTAAAAAAAGAAAAAAAAAAAAAAAAAAGGAAAAAACATTGAGACTTTCCTTATAACCATCCTATATATAAAACAGTTTTTAAAAAAATACAAGAGGATATAGAAAGGTAACAACCCAACCTAAGCCTTAGTATTGTTATTACTGCTAATAATAATAGCAGTTAAGATTACTATGTGCCAGACCCTGTGCTAAGCATATTACAAGCATAATTACCTGCTTCACAATCACTCAGAAAGGCAGTTACTATCACCACTTCCAGATAAGGAAAATGAAGCTATAAAAAGTTAGCATCTTACCTAAGCTCTACTATACTTGACCACAGATGAGACTAGAATGGTCCTACAATGTCAGAAAAAAAAAATGTATGGAATATCTAAAGATGGTATCAAATCTCACTCAAAAAGCACTTTACAGTGGTGTCTGAAATATTTCACTATAGAAACACGCAGAGTTCATCTATTAATATACAAAGGAATGACGTGGAACCTGTGTCGAACAGTCAATTTATTATCCTTTTCTTCTTCCCTAAGTAGGGCAGCTTAGTCTTTTCCTTGTATATATTGCCAAATTGCTGTTCCTAAGGAGTAAAATCTAATAGACAGCAGTTCATTATAATCACACAGTGCCAACGTAGTTCAAACGGGCAAAAACTTCGGAATCGGCAAAATTAAGGATCCATTCCGAGTTCTGCCTCATTATTAATTTTGTGTCCTTTACCCACCAGCAGGGACTCAGACTCCTTGTCTGCGAAATGGAGATAACACTTAGACCCAGTGGAGCAAATCCTCATTAAATGTTTGCTTCCTCCCCTTCTCAAATAAAAGCAAGGTCCAAATATACCTAAGCCAGAGCTGCCAAAGTCTGATCCAAAGAATATCAGTTCTTTGAGGGATGCTATAAGCAGCATTTCCCAAACTTTGGCCACAGACTACTTATTACAGCACAACATCGTTTAGAGTAACTACCATGGGAGACACTGGCCAAAGAATTTTCACATAGATTAAATACAACAACAACAGCTTTACTTCAGATTCTGTGATCACTCTTTTAGTTCCTTAGTGCACATTTTTATCTACTATCTAGTTCCCATCTTAATTCCATATAGTTGAGCTGACAATTAAGTACCTCTGGTTATATGAGTATTCTATATATTAAATGCTATACATCAGGGGTTTCTGTGGCCTATTAGGAACCAGACTGCACAGCAGGAGGTGAGCAGCAGGCAAGCGAGCAAGGCTTCATCCGTATTTACAGCGGCTCCTCACTGCTCACATTACCACCTGAGCTCCGCCACCTGTCAGATCAGCAGCAGCATCAGATTCTCATAGAAGCGTGAACTCTATTGTAAACTGCACATGCGAGGGATCTAGGTGCGCATTCCTTATGAGAATCTAGTGCCTGATAATCTATCACTGTCTCCCCAGCACCCCCAGATAGGACTGTCTAGTCACAGGAAAAGAAGCTCAGGGCTCCTACTGATTCTACACTATGGTGAGTTGTATAATTATTTCATTATATATTACAATGTAATAATAATAAAGTGCACAATAAATGAAATGCACTTGAATCATCCCAAAACCATCCACCCTGCTCCATGGAAAAATTGTCTTCCACAAAAGCAGTCCTGGTGGCAAAAGGGTTTGGGACCACTGCCATTACATTAAGAACCCAGATATACTCTTTTAAGTGGTGTCTAAAAAAATCCAACTATTAGTACATGAAACACAGGGCTTATTGCAAAGTTAACAGAAAACTGTGTTTTTCCATTAGTCTTCCAGCTACAGAATAGAAGGGAAAGGGAGGGAAAAGTTCACATATCAGTTTTACTTACTGAATATTAAGTCAATGATTAAAAATGAAATGTCAGCCTGGTCCCGACCTGCAGGCAATAGGCATGGCAGAGGATGAGAGTCAATTACACTATATCTGAATTTTTGTATCATCACAGAATTTCACTGTAATCTGACACTTAAAACACTCATCAACTAAGAAAAGTTCAATTCAGAGGCACAGAAAATTTTCTCCAACTCATGAAAACGATAAATCAACCTTTTCTATTAATATTTAAACTATGTTCGGCCAGGCGTGGTAGTTTACGCCTGTAATCCCAGCACTTTGGGAGGCTGAGGCAGGAGGATCACGTGAGGTCAGGAGTTCAAGGCCACTCTGGCCAACATGGCGAACAGGTGGTTCGCCATGGTAGAAAACACTGTCTCTACCAAAAACACAAAAATTGGCTGGGCATGGTGGTACGTGCCTGTAATCCCACCTACTCGAGAGGCTGAGGCAGAAGAATTGTTTGAACCCAAAAGGCAGAGGTTGCCATGAGCTGAGATCGTGCCACTGCACTTCAGCCTGAGCAAGACTCAGTCTCAAAAAAATAATAATAACAATTAACTATCTTCAAACACTATAAAAATACTTCTTAAAAAGGAAAACATGACTATCAACTATGTATTACAATTTGGTTTCTATATTTAAGGTTCAAAGTTTTCCATTTCTGACTTATTTTTCAACATTCATCATTTATTAAATAACTAAGTACAAAGGATTTTCCAGCGCAAGAATAATATAAAACAACAACAAAAATTATTGAGACCAATAACCATGGGAAATAATAAGGACAGAGGCAGATGAAGTGTAACACTTCTGTTCTGCCTTGAATCAAACGATATGTTAACTGAGCTCAAAATTTGTGCCTTCAAGTTACCAGAAGTAGCAAGGCTCCATTTCTGTACATTCCCATACTCTTAGCACAGTAAAGTAGTTAAGAATAAGAGCTCTAGACTAAATTACCTGGGTTGGAATCCAGGCTCCGCCACCTGTTGGTTATGAAACCTTGGCAAGAGTTACTTAACTTCTCTAACATTCAGTTTCATCTGTTAAAGATAAGGTGCTCCTGGCTGGGCTCTGTGGCTCACATCTACAATCCCTGTACTCTGAGAGGACAGGGCAGAAGAATTGCTTGAGCCCAGCCTGGACAACACAGGGAGACCCCACCTCTACAAAAAAAAATTTTTTTTTAATTAGCCTGGCATGGTGGTGCGGGCCTGTAGTCCTAGCTAATTGAAAGGCTGAGGCAAGAGTATCACCTGAGCCCAGAAGGTAGGCTGCAGTGAGCCACAACCACACCACAGCACTTCGGCCTGGGCAAGAGAGCAAGACCTCATCTCAAAGAAAAAAAGAAAAGGATAGGAGCTCGGGCTCAAAACTGATTTTGCAATACGGATTTCAACTACACTTTTTACCCATCTCTTACAGCCACTGTTTTATAGCTAGCCAGATCAGTTTTAAAAGCAAGGTATTTGCTCTTAAAATTTTTATTTTAAAATAAAATAAACTTTACTTATATATGACTGACAATTACTTTCTCCTCCATAAGTAACACTACAAAAAGTAAAAGTTCCTAAGCCTTACCCTAAGGAACCTTAAGTCTTCCAATTTCAGGCAATTATCTTATTCTTTCCAATTATATCTTTCCAAATTATAAAGGTCATACAGTGGAGCAATTAAGAACAGGTTCAAAGTATGGCTATGCATCTTGCTGGCTGTGTAAAGCTCTGAAAGCCTCAGTTTCCTCATTTAAAAATTCAACTTGCCTTAGAAGACTGCGATGAAGATTAAATAAGATACAAACAAGTTGCTTAAAATAGAGAATAGAAAAACCATGGAGAAAAACTGTAAAACAAAGAGTTGGTTTTTTGAAAACATGAAATCAACAAACCCTTAGACTACAGAAAAAAAGAGAGGGGTCTCAAATATACAAAATGAGAAATGAAAGTGGAGACATTACAACAGATGCCTCAGAAATAAAAAGAGTTGGCCAGGTGCAGTAGCTCACGACTGTAATCCCAGCACTACGGGAGGCCAAGGTGGACAGATCACTTGAGCCCAGGAGTTGAAGACCAGCTTGGGCAACATGGTGAAACGCTGTCTCTACAAAAAATAGAAAAATTAGCTGGGCGTTGTAGCACATATCTGTAGTACCACTCAGGAGGCTGAAGCAGGAGGATCACTTGCGCCCAGGAATTGAGACTGCAGTGAACATACATCGCACCACTACAGTGCAGCTTGGGTAACAGGGTGCGGACCTGTCCCAAAAAAAAAAAAAAAAAAAAAAAAAGAAAGAAAGAAAAGAAATAAGAAGGGTCATGAGAAACTTTTTTTTTTTTGGACAGAGTTCCAGTGGCACAACCTTGGCTCACTGCAACTTCCGCCTCCCAGGTTCAAGCAATTCTCCTGCCTCAGCCTCCTGAGTAGCTGGGATCACAGATGCACACCACCACGTCTGGCTAATTTTTGTATTTTTGGTAGAGATGGGGTTTCACCATGTCGGTCAGGCTGGTCTCGAACTCCTGACCTCATGATCCACCCGCCTCGGCCTCCCAAAGTGCTGGGATTACAGGTATGAGCCACCGCGCCCAGCCCTGAGAAACCATTATGAACAATTACATGCCAACAAATTTGATAACTCAGAGGAAAGGAATACCTAGAAAAGTACAACCTGCCAAGGTTGAATCAGGAAAAAATAGAAAACCTAAATAGACCCATAACAAACAAAAAGATTGAACCAGTGGTAATTAAAAACCTCCCAACAAAGAAAAGGTCAGGACCAGATAGCTTCACAGCTTAATTCTACCAAACTTTTCAAGAATACCAATACTACTTAAACTCTTCCAAATAATAGAGCTGTAACACATTTGATAAGGCCAGCATCACCTTGATACCTAAGCTAGACAAAAACATTACAAGAAAATAACGCCGGGCGCGGTGGCTCACACCTGTAATCCCAGCACTTTGGGAGGCCAAGGTGGGTGGATCATGAGGTCAGGAGATCGAGACCATCCTGGCTAACACAGTGAAACTCCGTCTCTACTAAAAATACAAAAAATTAGCTGGGCGGCAGGCACCTGTAGTCCCAGCTACTCGGGAGGCTGAGGCAGGAGAATGGCGTGAACCCGGGAGGTGGAGATTGCAGTGAGCCAAGACCGCGCCACTGCACTCCAGCCTGGGTGACAGAGCGAGACTCCGTCTCAAAAAAAAAAAAAAAAGAAAACTACAGGCCAATATTTCTGATGAACACTGATGATACAAAAATCCTCAATAAAATATTAGCAAGTCAAATTCAACAACATATCAAAAAATTACACATCATGATCAAGTGGGATTTATATGGGCATCCAAAGCTGGTTTAACATACACAAATGAATCAATGTGATATATTAAGAGACTGAAAGAAAAATGACACAATCATATCAACTGACAGAAAAAGCATTCAACAAAGTTAAACTTTCTTGATAAAAACTCTTTAACAGTTTAAAAATAGAAGGCAAGTTCCTCAACATAATAAGGCCATCTATGAAAAACCCACAGCTAACAACATAACCAACAGGGAGAAACGGAGAACTTTTCCTCTAAGACCTGATACAAGGCAAAGATGCCCACTCTGACCACTTCCATTCAACAGAGTACTAGAAGTGCTGGAAGAGCTTGTCTAAATCAAGAGCATTTAGACAAGAAAAAGGAAAAAAAAAAAGTAAAGTTAACCAAATCAGAAAATTACCTCTATTTGCAGATGGCATGATCCCATATATAGAAAACTCCAAAGACCACACGAAAAACTGTTAGATCTAATAAATTAATTTTGTCAAGTTGTAGGATATAAAATCAACATAAAAAATTCACGGCATTTCCATACACAAATAATGACCAAGCTGAAAAAGAAATTAAGAAAACAGCTCCATTTGTGTTAGTAACAACAAACAGAATACTTAGGAATAAATTTAACCAAAAAGTTGAAAGACCTGTACACTGAAAACGAAAACTACTGATGAAAGAAAATGAAGAGGACACAAATAAATGGAAAGAATTCCAAGCTCATGGATCAAAAGAATATTGTCAAAATTACCATACTACCCAAAGCAACATATAGATTCAACGCAATTCCTATCAAAATCCCAATGGCATTCTTCACAAGAGTAGAAAAAGCAATCCTAAAATTCACATGGAAGCACCAGACTCTGAACAGCCAAGGCAATTCTGAGGGGAAAAAAAAAGTTGGAGGCTTCATGCTTCCTGAGTTAAAATTAAGTTACAAAGCAACCATAATCAAAATAGTTTAGTACTGCCATAAAAACAGACGCACAGACCAGTGCAACAGAATAGAGAGCCCAGCAACAAATCCAAACACAGACAGTCAACTAATTTTCAACAAAGGCACCAAGACAACACAATTCTTGAATAAATGGTGCTGGGAAAAATGGATTTCCACATGCAAAATAATGAAACTGAATTCTCATCTTACACCAGACACAAAAACCAACTCAAAATGGATAAAAACCTAAACATAAGACTTGAAGGCATACAATTCCTAGAAGAAAACATAAGGAGAAATCTCCTTGAAGTTGGCCTTGGCAATGACTTCTTACATGACACCAAAACACAGGAAACAAATGTAAAAATAGATGAGACTACATCAAACTAAAAAGTTTCTGCACAGCAAAGGAAACAACAAAATAAAAAGACAACCTACAGAATGGGAAAAGATTATTGGCAAACCATATATCGGATAAGGGGTTAATATTCAAGATTTATAAAGAAATCATACAACTCAACAGTAAGAAAACATATAATTTAAAAATGGGCAAAGGAGGTGAACAGACATCTCCCCAAAGGTGACATAAAAAATGGCCAACAGGTATATGAAAAGGTGCTCATCACTTATCATCAGAGAAATGGAAATCAAAACCACGATGAGATACCACCTCACCCCTGTTAGGATAGCTATTATCAAAAAAGTAAAAATAAAAAAATAAGAGATTAAGTGTTGGCAAACGTGTAGAGAAAAGAGAACCCCTGTACACTATTGGTGAGAATGGAGATTAGTGCAGCCACTATGGAAACAGTATGGAGGTTTCTAAAGAAACTAAAAATAGAACTATCGTATGACCCAGTAATTACTCTTCTGGGTATACACAAAACGTTATGAAATCATCACTTTGTAAAGATACCTGCATTCCCATGTTCACTACAGCATTATTCACAACAGCCAACATATGGAAACAACCTAGGTGTCCATCAGTGGACAAATGGTTAAACTTCAGTGTGTGTGTGTGTGTGTGTGTGTGTGTGTGTGTGTGTATACACATATGTATGGAGCTGAAGGACATTAACTGAAACAAGCTATACACAGAAAGAAAAATATTTCACGATCTCAATTATGTGAAATCTTTTTTCAAAAAAAGGTCAAATATACAGAGATAGAGAATAAACTGGTTAGCAGAGTCTGAGCAGGGGAGGAAATGGGGAGATGTAGGTCAAAGCATAGGAAGCAGCAAATACCTGGGATAAACATGTCAAAAGATCTAACATGCAACATGAAGACTATAGTTAATAATAGTGTATTGTACCCAGGCTTTTGTTGAATGTTAAATAGATTACAGTTGCTCTTGGTTGGGGTGGGGGACCAGTAACTATGTGAGATGGAGATGTTAATTTGTTTTACTATAGTAACCATTTTATTATAATATGTATCATATTAACATCATGTTGTATATCTTAAATATATATAGTAACACTTATTTTAAATTAATTGCTTACTATTGTACAATGACATAGTAAGTACTCAAAAATTTTCTTCCTTTACTTCAAGTCTGGAGGGCCTGGGATCAACATCCGGAACCTATTCCCTACAAACTGTAAGGCCCCGGAATAAATCAATTAAAAATATACATATCTTAACCTCAGATGCTTCACTCATTAAATGGAGCAAATATTGTCACAGAACATTGTGAAAGTTAAATGGAATGAGAGTGCTTGGCACACAATACACATTCAAAGGGTAGTTGAATCTGAATTCTAAAACTCAGGCCATCATCAACAGCATCCAGAGAAACTCAAAATCTATCATGACCACAAACTTTTTTCTAATTAGCTTCTTCCCCCACCCCAACTCCTATGGTCCACAGCAGCATTTCTTACCTCTTTCCCAGACTTCAGAAAGTACACAGGCTTTCTCAGCTATATGTAAGAAATTAACAATAAAAAAGATGTGTTTTTAATTAGATATAATGTGAAATGCATTTTAAAACAATTTCCTACTCCTAATATTGAAAGCCAACAAGCTATACAACTTATATTGATACCATAACCCATACAGTGCAGGCAGACAATCTCCTGTCTCTGGGTCTTCTTTTCTAAGGACCCAGGAATTGGCCCACCTGCTCCCATTTTGGAAGTCATGACAAATACAACAAACACACCTTTTGTTTCTAACTAAGTTCTCCTTCTCCAATGTAGAGCAGAAATATCATACTAGAACTTCTCCTCTATATATATATTTTTTTTTCTGAGATGGAGTCTTGCTCTGTTGCCCAGGCTGGAGTGCAAGTGGCACGATCTCGGCTCACTGCAACCTCCGCCTCCCAGGTTCAAGCGATTCTCCTGACTCAGCCTCCCGTGCAGCTGGGATTACACGCATGCACCACCATGCCCAGCTAATTTTTGTATTTTTAGTAGAGACAGGGTTTCACCATGTTGGCCAGGGTGGTCTCGAACTCCTGACCTCAGGGATCCGCCAGCCTCAGCCTCCCTCTCGGAGAGATTACAGACATAAGCCACTGCACCTGGCCCGTCTCCTCTATCCTTTCAAAAAGCACAGCTCTTATTTAATCTACAATCTGACAGGAAATTACACATACATGCACACACACACACATTTTTTTCTTTTTAATACAGTCTCACTCTCTTGCCCAGGCTGGAGTGCAGTGGTGTGATATCGGCTCACTGCAACCTCCACTTCCCGGGTTCAAACAATTCTCCTGCCTCAGCCTCCCTAGTAGCTGGAATTATAGGTGCCTGCCACCATGCCTGGCTAATTTTTGTAATTTTAGTAAATATGGGATTTCACCATGTTGGTCAGGCTAGTCTCGAACTCCTGATCTCAAGTGATCCACTCGTCTCAGCCTTCCAAAGTGCTGGGATTACAGGAGTGAGCCAGCGCACCCAGCCTATATAAACATATTTTTTAACAGCCTCAAAGTCTCTCAGTAAAAGTTATTCCTGATGTTCAACTGAATTTAAATAGAATTATACCTTGTTCTTTAGTAAATCCTCTTGGTTCAAGAAGGGCATAACAAGTATTTGCTACTTACAGAGAAATTTCTTCTATGTCTAAGACTTGTACCCTAGACCAGCCAAACATCTCACAATGCACACATTTAATCACAGAAGGAAATACCATGCTGATATGTGGAAAGCAATTTATTTTTCAAAACCAAATATAGAAAGTCATATTCTACCACTATTTAAGAATTTGTATTATGGCCAGGTGAGGTGGCGCACACCTGTAATCCCAGCACTGTGGGAGACCAACATGGATGGATTGTTTGAGCTCAGGAATTCAAGACCAGCCTGGGCAATATACCAAAATTTCGTCTCTACAAAAAATACAAAAATGAGCCAGGCATGGTGGCGCACTCCTGTGGACCCAGCTAATGTGGAGGCTGAGGTGGGAGGATTGCTTGAGCCCATGAGGTTGAGGCTGCAGTGAGCCAAGATCACATCACTGCACTCCAACCCGATCAACAGAGCAAGATTCTGCCTCCAAAAGAAGTTCGGAGGAGGGGGAGGGAAGAAGGAAGAAGACGACCACACTCTTTCCTCTAATTAAAAAAAAAAAAAAGTTGCATTATTTAGCAATAGAATCCCTATTGTTTATTAATATTTCTCACCCTCTCTGGGAAAGCTCTAGAATTGACATACTAATATATCAAACAAACGAACATCATCTTAAAGACCCAAAAAGAAGTCTTGTAAAAATTAGTTTCGGCCAGGCGCAGTGGCTCATGCCTATAATCCCAGCACCTTGGGAGGCCAGGATCATTTGAGGACAGGAGTTTGAGACCAGCCTGGCCAGCACTGTGAAACCCTGCCTCTACTAAAAACACAAAAATTAGCCAGGCATGGTGGTGGACACCTATAATCCCAGCTACTCGGGAGGCTGAAGCATGAGAATCGCTTGAACGCAGGAGGCGGAGATTGCAGTGAGCCAAATCGCGCCACTGCTCTCCAGCCTGGGCAACACAGCGAGACTTAGTCTCAAAAAAAAAAAAAAATAGTTTTACACCTCCCCCACAATACAATTACACACCTAAGTACATCCATGATGAAAGGACTTTTCATATTTAAATATTGTCTGTTTACTTTATTCTTTTGCAGAGTAAGCTACTTGGTGTAAGGAAAGAAACTGAATTGTCAGGTTTCACTGCTACAAATCTCTCTTCAGTCCTTACCCACTCCAAATAAAATAATGGAAGGGGATACCATAGTAGCTTCACAGGCTCAATGTTTCAAAGGTACTGTGCTTACCAACCAGTGTAACCTAGCACCCAAGTCCTTGTTTTCATTCAGTCATCCATCCAAAGATTTCAGAGCTACTCAGCGCTAAGCACATAGCGCAACAGAAATGTCTGTATTTCTATGTCTCTACATCTCTTTCCTACTATCATTCCTTCACATTAAAAAAAATTAAAAAAAAAAAAAAACAGGGCCAGGCACAGTGGCTCATACCTGTAATCCCAACACTTTGGGAGGCGGGCAGATCACGAGGTCAGGAGATGGACACCATCCTGGCCAACACAGTGAAACCCTGTCTCTACTAAAAATACAAAAACTAGCTGGGCGTGGTGGTGCATGCCTGTAGTCCCAGCTACTGGGGAGGCAGAGGCAGGAGAATCGCTTGAATCCAGGAGGCGGAGGGTGCAGTGAGCCAAGATCACGCCACTGCACACCAGCCTGGCAAGAGCAAGACTCCATCTCAAAAAAACAAACAAACAAAAAACAAATTTAACTTAATTTCTTATATCAAAACTTAAATGTTCTAGAAACATCAGCAATTGGTTGGTGACCTGGAAACTAGCATACCACTAGACATCATATCACATGACAAACTGCCTTCAACTAGAATATATACTAAGTGTCCCAATACAAAAAGGAATGTGCTCCACACTGCAGGAAATACAAAGATGCATAAAACATTTTTATGTCATGTTGGAACTTATGATCCCCTACGGAGAAATAAGACACGTTAACGAGAATACAAGGAAGAACATTAGAAGGGCCACAGAGAGTGCCGAAGGAGTCATACGCAAGTGAATTTCATGCCTTGTGGTAAGCATGAATAGGAGTTGAGGTGGTATTTGAGACTGAAAGCCAGCCAGGTCTTTGAAACAGCAAAGGGAAATAACATACGACAAAGTATATTTGCATGGATAAAATTCCACTGGGGCCAACATCTAATTATCTTAACAGCAAAAATTTCAATAGCTATTTTAACAGTTTTACTAAATAAGAGTGGAAAGAATCACTACCCACCCTACAGCAAGCCCCTTTCTGAAAAACATAACAATCTTCAACCTCTTTTAATGTGATATAAAATTTAAAAATAAGCTGAGAACATGATTAACAACAAAGGCACAAATCAATGAAATGTTTTTAAACCACACACATCTTTTCCATTACTTAAGAATAACAAAAATAATATAATTCCTGGACAAAATTCTAAGCCTGCACTGTCCAATATAGTAACTACTAGCGACATGCGGCTAATGAACACTTGAAATGTGGCTAGCCCAAATTAGTATGTTCTTTTTTGTTGTTGTTGAGAAAAAGTCTCGCTGTGTCACCCAGGCTGGAGTGCAGTGGCACAATCTCAGCTCACTGCAACCTCTGCCTCCCAGGTTCAAGCAATTCTCTGCCTCAGTCTCCCAAGTAGCTGGGATTACAGGTGTCCGCCACCATGCCCAGCTAATTTTCGTATTTTTAGTAGAGATGGGGTTTCACCATCTTGGCCAGGCTGGTCTTGAACTCCTGACCTCATTATCCACCCACCTCAGCCTCCCAAAGTGCTGGGATTACAGGCATGAGCCACCGCGCCCGAACCCCAAATCAGTATTTTCTTTAAGTGTAAAACACTCACTAGGTTATAAAGATTTACTACCCAAAAAAAGAATGTAAAATATCTCAATAATTTTTATATTGATTACATCTTGATATATTATTAGTTTGGATACACTAGGTTAAATAAAATATATTACTAAAATTAATTTCACTTGTGTCTATTTTTCAAAGTGGTTCACAGAAAATTTAAAATTACATATATAATTCACATTTTTGGCTTATATAATATTTCTTCTGAAAAGCTCTAGTCTAAACAATTACTTAATATTAATATTTTTCAGATTTTTGTACTTGCCTCATATTGGCATGGTAATCACTTGATAAAATGATACAAAGTAAACTTCGAGCATCTATTTCTCAGTATCTAGATACTGCAAGGGTGAGGATATCTGCCCAAAAGGTGTATAGCTTCTTAACTGACCTTTTGGAACAAATACGGAAAAAAACAATGAACAACTTTTCCAGGTATATTTATCAAACAGTTATCAGATGAGAACTATTCAATGATACAAAGACATGGGACCCAGGAAACTGGAGAGCCAACCCTGAAGAGCAATGAAAGAAGTCAGAGGATGACAGCTGTACAACGGAGCCTGGAGAACAACCAGGTCAGATCCCAGCAGTTCGATGAGGGCTCCAGGAAAAGAAAGGGAGCAAGAGGCAGGTAGAAATTCAGAGAATGTCTGATAAATGGGTACATTTGGGGGGAAGAATTGAGATTATAATTATTACCATCAGTACAAAAAAAAAAAAAAGAAAGAAAGATAATGGCAACAATGAAGTCTAAAAAGATTAAAAGCAAAGGAAAAAATGTGACTGCCACTTTGAAACAGCTTAATGCTCCTTAACACGTTAAACAGAGAGTTACCATTATTACCCAGCCATTCCACTACTTAGGTACATACATATGTCCACACAAAAACTTGCACACAAATGTTCACAGCAGCATATTCATACTAGTCAAAAAGCAGAAACAACCCAAATGTCCATCAACTAATAAACAAATTGTGGGATTTCCATACAATGAAATGTTATTCAGCAATAAAAAGGAATGAAGTACTAATACATGCTATAACATGGGAGAACTTTGAAGACATTATGCTAAGCAAAACAGTCATAAATGGCCACGTATTACATAAATCCATTTATATGAAATGTCCAGAACAGGCAAATCTATAAAGACAAAGAGTAGACCAGTGGTTGCCTAGAGCTGTGGGGAAGGGGAACACAGGGAATGACTGCTAATGGGTATAAGCTTTATTTCTGAAATGATAAAAGTGCTCTAAAATTAGATGGTTGGGATGGTTACACAAGTCTGTGAACACCTGTGAACTGAAAAAATGAATGTTACGGTATGTGAATTATATCTCAATAAAACTATTCTCATAAGGAAACATGATCACTGTGTACTACTTGTTTCTACATAGAATACTGTTCCATGTCTACATACTGAGAATTTGCATAATAATTTAAATAAATAATAGTTTTTAAATAGTGGTATAATTATATCAGTATGAAAGCAAAAGGGAGATGGGTATGATAATAAATGATGTCTACCACTATAAGACAAAAAAATATAAAATTAATTTTAAGAAACAGATAAAAAGTATATAATTAAAAATATGATAAAAACTACTAGAGGAAACAGCTGTCATAGCCAATGTTGCTTCTAAGAAGTAGGACTGGAAGACAGAAGATTACTTTCCATCATAAGCCCTTCTGCACTATTTGATTTCTTTAAATCACATAAATATATTCCTTTATAAAAGTAATTTTTATTCAACAACTAAGGGGTGCTTGATTTAGGAGCAGAATGAAACCATACGCTCTTAAAGAGGTAAAAGGCACAGGCTTCATTGACATTGACGCACTCTGCGCCTCTGATCTCTCAAGAGAACAGGTTTTCTCATCTGAGATGTTAGAAAAATAGAAAGTTAAAAAATTATCCTTTGTCTTTTTCTTTACCATGAAATAAACGCCTATTTTAAATGTGCTATTAATTGTTCATTGGTTAGGACTATTAACATTTTACCTCTAATTGCCACGAGAGGAGCTCTGTCATCATTGCACTTATTCTCCAACTAACTTACATTCAGAGACATAAATATTTACTAACTTAATAGGTTGAAAAATAGCAATTTTCTAGAGTTAGTGATTTAAATTTGTTTTAATTCTAACACTTCTGCTAAAGCTATTGTTAATTTATGTATGTATACACAAAATGGAAGTCTACTATAGAAATCAGTAATCTGTAAAGATTCAGAATACCTATGAAAGGACATATAAGAAATTGTAATGCCAGTGGTCTCCAGGAAAGAGAACCAGTTGCTGCAGAGCAAGAGAGAAGAAAGACTTCACTGAATATCTTTAAAATGTTGAACCATGTGAGTAAATTACATTTTTTAAAATTTAAAGCAAAATAGGTAAATAAAACATGCAATTATCCGGCACACTGCACTCAATAATTACTGCCATTATTGCCATGTATTATGCAAATATGATATACAGTACATTGCTCTTCCATACACATGTAATTATATCTTATTATTAAAACTCCACCAACTCAAAGCTTCCCCCTTTCTTTCATAATTTAAGTAATGTGTAGAATGTGAAAACCCTGCAATTCCACTAGGGCAAATGTCCCTGCAAATACTATCAGTCTGATGTCAGACATAATACCAGTACCTCTAACTCTTCAGGTGCTCACACCACATACTCGAAATCTAGCATCAGAAATTTACTTGACTCAACTCAACAACTTCAACACAAGTCATGAAGAAAGTGTTAATCAATTAAAAAGTATTAACTGATTTTGCTGCACTTTGTCGAGGCCGAGGTCGGCAGATTGCCTGAGGTCAGGAGTTTGGGACTAGTCTGGCCAAAATGGTGAAACCCCGTCTCTCCTACAAATACTAAAACAATTAGCGGGGCATGGTGGCATATGCCTGTAATCCCAGTTAATCGGGAGGCTGAGGCAGGGGAATTGCTTGAACCAGGGAGGTGGAGGTTGCAGTGAGCCAAGATTGTGCCACTGCACTCCAGCCTGGGCAACAGAGTGATATTCCGTCTCAAAAAATAAAATAAAATAAAGTTAAAAAAAAAAAGTAAATTAATTTTATAAAGTAACAGGAAGTAGACAGCGTTGCATTTAAAGAAGATACCTATCCTTCGAAAAAAATCTAAAACACCCAACCTTACTAGTTATATTAGCCAATTAAGCCCCTAAGAATTTCTCAGACCTCCAAAAGAAAAACTACTTTGCCACTATCACCCTTCTTCTTCAGTCCAACAATTAAGATGGCCAGCTTTTCAATTCTCATAGGCCATAAATGTATCTAGTAAAGTTCCTCTCTAAATAGCTATTTATAATTCATAAGAAAGCTTAAATGACTCCATGCAGTGCCTTCTAAGCAGTCCACAAACAAAAGGTACAAGCCAGCCAAAATCCAAGCAGCAATTCCATATATACCAAGGAAGGGGAAAAAAAAAAAAAAAAACAGAAACAGTAAGACAACAAATCTTAAATCAGATAAAACTCTGCTGCTGAGTTAATAAATGTAGATGGACAATGGAAGAAAGAGTTGGAAACAATACCTTGGGCTAGCACACTGAAGACTTTAGTACCTTTATCCATATTGCTGAAATTCAGCTAGAAGATGGTGAATCAGACAGAGATGACCCAGTTCTCTTCATCACGTCAGTGATCAACAAATTACAGATGTTTTATGTAGCTTATGCAGAAGCCCAGGCCTCCAGAAGAGATTTTTCTACCTCCTGCCTCTTTAAAACAGAATTAATATTCTCGGATGGGTGCAGTGGCTCATGACTGTAATCCCAGCACTTTGGGAGGCTGAGGCAGAACTGCTTGATTCCAGGAGTTCAAGACCAGCCTGGGCAAGATGGCAAAACCCCCTGTCTACAAAAACTACAAAAATTAGCCAGGCATGTTGGCGCGTGCCTATAGTCCCAGCTACTCCAGAGATTGAGGTTAAAAGATCACCAAGCCCAGGAGGCAGAGGCTGCAGTGAGCCAAGACTGCACCACTGCACTCCAGGCTAGGCATAGGCAACACAGCGAGACCCTGTCTCCCAAAAAAAAAAAAAGAAAATTTCTCTGGGTGAACGTTTGAACAATTATCAGAGTGATTTACTCTGGATCTGTATGAACTTACATACACTACATACACTAAGTAATCCCAATATGCTTGTTTCCCCAAATCATCCATTCCCTTCAGTAGTATAATGCTTAATCAGTATCTATCCATTTCCCTCTGATTTGTGATTTCAAAAAAACCAGACGACTCAATGAATTACAACTATGTGTTAAATAATAACAAAGAACCATTAATAAAAGCCTGAAGACTAACCTATGAGCAAAGTTTATACTCCATTTGCCTGCAGATATTAGCTGCTCAGGAGAGCTTCTGGTTTACTGTCAACTACCAGCCAATTCCAGTAAGGTGAGATTCCAAATAACCCAATTCCACACTGATGTATAGCTGTTACTCTTTGGGGAAACTAAATTAGAAACACAATTTAGTTCGGCCACGTGTGGTGGCTCACGCCTGTAATCCCACTACTTTGGGAGGCCAAGGTGGGAAGATCACAAGGTCAGGAGTTTGAGACCAGCCTGACCAACATAGTGAAACCCGTCTCTACTAAAAATACAAAAAATTAGCCAGGTGTGGTGGCAGGCACCTGTAATCCCAACTACTTAGGAGGCTGAGGCAGGAAAACTGCTTGAACCTGGGAGGCAGAGGTTGCAGTGAGCCCAGATGGCACCATGGCACTCCAGCCCGGGCAACAGTGTGAGACTCCATCTCAAAAAAAAAAAAAAAAAAAAAAAAACAAGAAATGTGAAGTTTTTATTACTAAATTGATTTGAAATAAGAATCAAGAAATTAACCTCAGATCACGTTATTAAGGGATCACGTTAAGGACTTGGCTTTGTGCTGTTGTTAACTAACCATGGTACTCTGAAAATAAAAAGCTGGTTTGACAAAACTAGTTTCAAGACAAATACATCATTACTTCAAGTGATCAAATCAAAAATGCTAGGAAAACTATTCAATACAAAAAATGTAAGATTTAATCACATACAAAATTGGAACCTGCACATTGTTTGGAAGTCAACCTGTCTTCCCAAAATATAAGCAAAAATGGGAAGGGGAATTATAAACTAAGAACCCAAATCGACTAAATTGTGTTTTTTTGTATTTTTTTAAGACAGAGTCTCGCTCTGTCGCCCAGGCTGGAGTGCAGCGGCACGATCTCGGCTCACTGCAACCTCCACCTCATGGGTTCAAGCGATTCTCCTGCCTCAGCCTCCTGAGTAGCTAGGACTACAGGCGCACGTCACCACGCAGCCCCCCCCCCCCCCCGCCTAATTTTTGTATTTGTAGTAGAGATAGGGTTTCACCATGTTGGCCAGGATGGTCTCCATCTCCTGACCTCGTGATCCACCCGCCTCGGCCTCCCAAAGTGCTGGGATGACAGGCGTGAGCCACCATGCCCAGCCAACCTAAATTGTGTTTCTAAATCTTATACCACATCAAATGCATTACAGTCACAAGTATATTAGAATAATTTACTAAAAATGTCCATTATGTACTGAGTATTAGCTCATTAAAAAAAAACTAGAAAACTCAATAATGCAAAATGGAATAAATATTTCTTTTTTATATAAATTTAAAGGTAGAAAACTTCAGGGAAAACAAACTGTTATTTAACTCTACCCTGTTTTTCCTTGCTGTTCTATTCACACAGGTTTTTATATAAATATACATTTATACATTACACTCAACAAATTTCAAAAGCAATTTGATTTGTATAACCAAGGATGATTTGTATAACTTAAGATAAAAAGCCAAGAGTGCAACCTCCGCTTTAATGAAAATGCTCTTCTTCTGAACAATGAAAATGCTTTTATTCTTGAAACTGGGCAAAACTCCCCTTCCAACACCACCCCCCCCCCAAAAAAATCAGCTAGAAAATGATGATAAACATTCCAACAAATTAATTTACTTATCATGGTGATTATGTTCTTAGTAGAACAATATCTGGGGAACCCGGTTGGTCCTGTTAGTACCAACACACACTCTTATCTCACCCACGCAAGCATTCTGCCCCTCCATTCTCCATTATAGGGTGGAGCAACACAAGAGGCACCACAATCTCACATCCTGTCCTCTCCTTCCCTGTCTCAACCTCATGGGTCTTATTTAAAAGTACGGAACTGTGACAATAGGGTCAACATATGCACGTTTCACAGCCTTCTCTATGCATACAGTGCACACACAAATAGGGCTCTCCCACTCTTTAGACTCTGCTGCTGGAACAAAATCTCTGACTTTCCCAGCCTTGCTGTTTCTCCAAAGTATTATCTCACACCTGCAACTCAATTCTAATACAAGGGATAGACAGTAAAGGGTGCAAGTACTGATTTTCAGCTGAACTTTGCCAGTGAAACGAGAAGATGTCACCTCATTTTCTAAATGTAGTTCCTGATCAGCCATAAGGTGATTTGTGAATCTCTGGGATTCCTTGAAGTTTTTCCTTTTGCCTGTGACTTATTGTCACTTCACAATTAGCATTCTACAGGTGCATGCAACAAGAAAGCATACAATTCTTAAATATCTTAAATGTTTTAACAACTCTGGGGAAGTTGGGTTGGGAAATGACTGAAAATAGGATTCTGGTTTTCAGTCTCACACATGAACTCTTTTCCACATTAACACAAGATTATCAAGAAATGGGCTAAACTCTAACCACCTAATTTTTAGATGTCGTAAAGAGATTAAACTTCCCAGGGGAATACGGAAACTCTAAGTTGCTACCTATTCTTTGGCTTTAATCACCATATGACCTAATACTGCAGAATAATATGCAGCTACTATTATTCTCTCTTTGCTAATAGAAATTTTGATCTAAAAAAGTTTTATATGAAGAAACAACTTAAGTGATACAAACTTATTTTCATCTTTCTAAATCTTATATTTAAGCATTAAACCTAAACAACTAGTTAAATTTTCTCCAACTGTATACCAAAAGGAGTTATTACTAATATTTTAGCCAAAAGTGCCACAGTCCCTTACTTTCCCTATTGAGTAAAATATCATGCGATTCTAAAGAAAAACTTTATAAACATTTATTTAATTACACGTAAACTTGGAAGTGAACAAAAATGAAACATTGGTTTCGCTATAGCAAGTAAAAAGTAGTATCTCAAATATACTGATTTAAATTTGGGGTTAATGCCTAAACTCAACAAAAAGGGCAAAAACTACTTGTTATAAAATCAACTTTTAATTTATTCTGGAGTCTTCACAAAGTGAAGGATCTCAATACTTTATTCCTAAATAAATCTTGCATGTAAAATAATAATCATTATTTATAAAAAAAAGTTTTAAGCATGTATCAAAGGTTAATGGCTACATAAAATATCTAAAATGTTTCTGTCACAGTTTAGTCCAAAAAGTGTTTTCATTGTTTTGAAATAAACTATCATGAAACTATTATAACTAGGTTTCAAGTGTGAGGCTTTTGAAGCTGTATTTAAAAAAAAAAAAAAATTGGAATTTGATGAAAAGCATTTAAATAAAAGCCCTTAGTTTACTGCTCCCAAATATAAATCCAACATTTTTAGGTGTAGAAAAATAAGAAACTGTGCAATTAATAGACTAGGAAGTCAAATATCATTGCCAGTAACTAACTGCTGTCTGAATTTCAAGGGAACTTATTGTATATTAAAGTTTAAGAAAGTGAACTCACCTACCCTCTCACCTCAGCACTTTCTCAATTTTCCCATTACAATTAACAATATAACTCAGCAGTGAAGTCTTCCAGGCCAGTAACATCAGTATTTATTTTTAACTCTTGACTCCTTCACAAATATTCCACTTCAGTCCAGTATGAAGTTCTGCCAGTTCTTCATTCACACTGTCTCTCAAACCTGTTCCTTTCACCCCATTTTCACATTTTACTTTAGTCCCTCATGATTCACAACATACCCTACTAGCTCCCTAAAAAGGCTCTAGCATCTCTCTACTATAATTCATTAATTCAACTGCAAAAATCATCTTACATCTTGTTCAGCAGCCAACAGTAAATCCAGATCTCTTTTGAATCTCAATCAAACTTTTACAGAATCCCTCTGCCCTCCATCAGCTAACTTTCTTTTATTTCTCAAATTCCATTTGTTCTTATGTTCTTA
This sequence comes from Macaca mulatta, assembly GCF_049350105.2. Classification (NCBI taxonomy): domain Eukaryota; kingdom Metazoa; phylum Chordata; class Mammalia; order Primates; family Cercopithecidae; genus Macaca; species Macaca mulatta. The sequence continues at coordinate 163,637,634 of NC_133407.1, read as the reverse complement.
CGTAGGCCCCTTTAACTCCGATTTGCCAACTTGATTATTGCCTCTCATGCAAAACTCATCATCTTTGTGCCTTGGTACACTCCTTCCACCTAGACCTTTCATGCTTTTCTACCAGTTCAAGTTACCACGTCCTTTAGTATCAGTCTTAATACCCCTTGTCCGCAGGAAGTCTTTCCTCTCCCACCCATCAGTCTCACCCTTTTACTCTTTGCCCCTCTGAACAAATGATTCAATTTGTATTTTACAATCTAGCAGTCATCATGCTATTGTTTTAATTTTTTTCCCATAGCCTCCCTCTACAACCAAATAAGCTTTTGAGAGCAAGGACTACAATTTCTTATGTTTCTGTTTTCAACAGGGGTTCCTTAGAATGCTAGCATCCTAACAAATGCTTAAAGACTCCCCTTTCTTTTAAATGTTTTTAAAGTCAAAGCTGTCAAAAACACATAATTAACACTAAACTCCAACTTTTTAAATTCTAAATTGACCTATACGGTAATCAGAAAATAAACATTTTCATCTATATATTTTACAAGAGTTACTCCATCCTTAGTATCTGCATTATCAAAAATTCAAAAGTCATTTCAAAGAAAATCCTGGAAAGAAAATGAAAAGTCCCAAAATGTAGCATTATAATCTAGCATTATAGATCTCTGAAATAAAGCTAATAAATCAATTAGCTGAAATTGATTGACTGGTTTTCAAACTATATTACCAAGATGTAAAACATACAAACACTCCAGTACCAACAGAGGCTCTTAAGTAGTTATTATAAGATTTGTATCATCATAGCTGAAAATTACCCCGGAATTTTAAAATATTTTTCAAATGACTCCATGAAGCGCTTAGAAAGCACGACCCTTCCCTGAAAGATGCATAATCAGCTGTCCTCTTTTCCTACCCCGGCATTCTCTACTTGCAAACCACCGGGGGAAAAAAAAATTAACTTTGAAAAATAATCTCCCATTCAGCTATTACCTAGACTACCCTGTTTCAGGCTAGTTCCCAAAGCCAACACGAAATGAAATCTTGAGTTCAACTAAAAGTGATCATTTTATGTTGCCTAAGAATATAATCAATTTCACATAACATACATGTTTTTTGTGTGTGTCAGTTCTTAAAATCTCAGTTCTTTAGTTCTCTCCGTTCTTCTAAGCAACACAGTAATTTCTTTGCCCTCATGATGACCCTCTTTCCCACAATAAGGAAACAACATAGATATTTTTGTTAAATTCTGAAAGTATGTTTAAACAAGCTGTCATTAAACACCACATGAACTTCTCCATAAATAGAGATACACTGGAACATTAGATACTTAGTATATACTAAACACTTCAAAAGCATACTTCTCAGCACAAACCCAGGACAAGAGTAGTCTATCTACAACCCTGAACACAGTCCAAATATCCCTATTATTTCCAGGACCACAGCCATCTGCAAAAGCCAAAATGGAAAGGACTAAAGCCACATTCTTCTAACTAAATCCACAGTTATCTAAATGTGATGGAAACTAACGCAAGAGTATTTTAAATCGTCCTTTTTAAGGAACCCTCCAGAACATTTAACAGGAGCGCAACAGTACTCCAAAATTGAACTTAAATGTAATGAGCCAGTGACAACATTTAACTTACTATTTGGCACTATGACAAAACAAATCTCAATCAAAACCTGGACCTATTAATACTTCTATGTTACCTTTTGATTAAATATAAATTATACGGTGGCAGGTTGGTAATGTCAAAACAGGAAGGTTAAGAGAGAACACATCAAACCACTAATCCAATCGAACACAAATGCATACAGAGATGCTACTGCTGCTGGGTATTTATTGGCTCCCACTAGTCCCTTCTAAAGAGAGAAATCAATGACAGCCTCCAAATGTGAATGGTTACTGAGCAAGTTCATCCACAGATTAAGAACAAATACTATGTGTAGTCATACAGACAAGAAAAAAATGTTGGGAGGGTGGGACGTTTAATGTCTCTATTAAGTATACCAAACTATGATAAATCCTGAGACCTAAAATACCCTCTTATTCCAAAAGACATACATTCTGCAAATGTGCACAATGGTTTATTAATCAAATCTTGTCCTTCTCTTTATTCTAAAGGATGGGCAAGTAAACACGGTCATCACTAACGTGGAAACACTCAAGCACTTGATGAAACTCACTACCAACAGCAAGAAAAGTATAAGAAAGCAGTTTCAAATCGAATCATCCAAATAAAAATCATATTATCTCAATTCAAGGTTAATGAGACCGGGGGAGGGGGTATGGGAGGAGTAAAGAGGGAGCTGCTTCATCCTTGACTGAAGATAGGTTTTGCCCTTTTCCATTGCTTGTTTGTTATATTAGGAAGTCTAATATTTTCAGATCCTGGTATTCCGAGATTTCTTATTTTAAGGGCGAAGTGGAAAAGGGGCGTAAAATAAAATCAATACTCACTGCTAACTTTCATGCTGCCAAAAGCTGAAGGCTGCTGCACCGGCTTGCAGCTCTCCGCAAAGGAGGTGGTTCTGGGCCGCCCTGACATGATCACTCTCTTCGCGAATCACCTTTTCCTTCCTTCCTCCTTTTCTTCCTTTTGTCTTTATGTTGGGGTGTTAGGTTAATGATAAATGCAGCATTAAGTTCTCCCACAGAAGAAAAAGAAAAAGACTTCGTCCTCTTGGTTTTTCACTCCTTTTGTATACTATAAAAAACAAAACAAGCGATGTATTTCTCCTTCAAGACAGATCGGCACGGATATTTAACATATAGATGATTTACGGCTGGGGAAAAAATACAATTCCTTCCCCTCCCTTTCCTGGGAGGAGAGAAAAGAAGGGGCAAATCCTAAAAAAATATGTATCACGTGAAACAGGGGCAAATACTTGATTGAAAATGAGTACTTCGAATATTATATTTTCCTCGGGGATTTTTTTTCCGAGTCAATGAAGAAGGGAAGCGGCGGAAGGATCACGAGTCTCACGCTTGAAGAGAAAGGGGGATGGGTAGGAGGGAGGGAGAGGGAGGGAGGGGGTGGCTCGGAGATGCGACGGGAAACGCTGCAGCTCCGGCAGCCGTGGGATCCGGCGGGCTGACGGCGGGGGCCCGGCGAACTGGAGGGCGGCGGAGTCGCGAGTCAGTCAGAGGCGGGCGGTGGCGGCGGCTCCTCTCCTCATTGCGCCAGGAGCAGCTGCAGGCGGCGGCTGGATCCAGCGGCCATGGCGGCGGCGGTGGCGGAGGCAGCTCCCTTCAGACCCCAGGCAGCGGCTCCTCGACTGCTCCCCATACGCCGGGGACATGGGAACCCGGCAACCGCTTCCGTCCCTCGGGGCCCCCTCCCCCGTCCGCGGCAACAGCTCGGCCGCCCTCCCGCCCCTCGCCTCTGTTCGGTGCCCGCTCAGGAAGTGTCCGCGCTTTGCCCCCAGCCCAGAACCCTGTCAGCGGCTGCGGGGCCGGCTCCTCCTCGCTTCCTTCCTTCCTTCCTTTGTCACTCGGCCCGGGCGGCGGCGGCAGCGGCGGCACAAGCCCGCATTCGCCCGGGTCAGGGGCTGCTCTGTGTGAGGAGCGCTGTCTGCGCAGCCGCCTTGCACTTCCCCACTCCCCCTCCCCCTTCCTACTCTTCCTCCACCTCCTTCCTCCCCCACCCAGCCTTACACCGCCCAGCGCACCGCCGCCCGCGTAACAGGCGTCTGGGAATCGCCGCCCGAGCCCCACTCTCGCCCGCTTCGGCTGGGAGCCGAAGCCCGAACGGAGCCAATCACGGACGTCGTTTGTTTGCGGCTCCTCCCGGAAAAAGCCGATCGGCCTGAGAAACCAATTAGAAAGTGACGCTGGAAAGCCACGCCCAAAGAGCGGAAAATGCCGAAGGCAGCCGAACGGAAAGGGTGATTTCGCCTTGTTCGGTGGCTGGCTGGAGGAGACATTCGACAATGGCAACAGTGGCCAATCAGAGTCGCCGGCCCTCACGAAAAAGCTTGAAGAGTTGAAGACGGTGAAACCCAGAGACGCTGGTGAAACTGCACGGTTGGGCGCCGCCGCCGCTTTGTAATTGGCTGGAAAACTCCGCTGGGAGCGTACCTCCCTCGGTGATTGGTGAAGGGAAGGGGGCTTCCGAGGACAGTTTGGCCAGTCAGGACTTCCCCTCCCTCTCCAAGGTGGGGAGAAGAAAGCGAAGGGAGGGCGTCTATAAAGCGCCGTCTCATTGGCCGGAAGCTTAGGCGCTGGAGTTGGGGCAAAAGGGAGAGGGTGGAGCTCGAAACTCGCGGCGGTGGCCAATCGGCTCTCACTGCCGTCCAATCGCAAGACTTAGCTGCAGTGTGATTGGCCTTCGGCCTCCGTCCCAGGACCTGGGAGATGCCCGACTAGGGTCGTGGCTGACGACCCGACGGCTCGCCTGCGGCCTCCAACTACGGTGGAAACCGCACATAGGGACCGCCTGCCCTAGGCGCAGCAAATCGGAAAGTGCTGCGGTCGGCGGCGCTGGGTTCTAAGAGCTCAAGCGAGCAGAGGGGTCGAGGGGTTCTCCCCATCCACAGGAGGCTCTCGGCGGGGCGCAGCCAATTCTGCGCGCCTAAGGCTCCCCTCTGCCCTGGATCGCGTGTGCCGGGTGTCGGCCTCTTCCCCGAAAGGGCCTGACGGACAAAGGGGGCCTTCCCAGCCGGCAGCAAGCTCTCAGACGCTAAAATGGGAACAAAGCTTCTTTGGGCGGCCGCGCCCCGCCCAGCCTCGGGGGCCATTGATAGAGAGGCCCGCTGCGCTTGGTGTGCGCGGCCCGGCCGGGCCTCTGGAAACGCCCATGAGAAATGAGCTCATGCTGGATGCGCGCGCTCCTTGGGCGCAACTGCCCAGCGCAAAACGGGCCCCGAAAGCAGGTGAGGGGAAATGCCGTCAGGCCGGATATCCTGAAGCCTCCAAGGAAATGGGGGGTTAGAGGAGCCCGTGGTAGTTTTGGATCTTTTGGAATTAGGGTGATCTATAAAAGTGCAGCTTGAATAGATTTCATATGTAAGACCAGCGTCCATTGTTCTACGATAGAACCAGTTCCTTTGGTCTGCTTTAGAACAGTGAGGTATGGCTACGTCAAGAGAGAGAAAGTAGAACAGACAGTTGCCATCCTGATTGTAATCCAGTGGTTCCTGTAATTTCTACCTGCAGAATCATCTCTTTCAGTTAGGATACTGTCTCCAGAAAGCACAAGTAAAAGGACCTAAATTTGATCAGATTACCTGGCTCTTGCTTTGAAACACTGATGAAGGACTTGGGACAGAACAAAGTAAGCTTTGATGGAAGACAGGAAAGGTCCAGATAGTGTTTGCAGATTCAGATGGCTATAGAGGCCAGACAAGTAAAGCAAATGAGTGAGACTGGCCTTGTGTAAGACAATGGGGAATGATGGGGGAAATGGCAAATTGGAATATCCATGCCATAACTAGAAGGAACAGCTGCTCAGCTCTAGCAGATTGTTGCCCTCAGGAATGTGGGTCCAGTGTTCTCAGATGTTCAATTTTTTTTCCTCCCAAAAGAAATCCCAAAATTGGATTTTTGTGTGAAATCTCTGTATTTTTAAATGTTGATAACCGATATTTCAAACCCTGCAGACCAACCTAAAAACATCCCTTGGCCGATGAGGCCAACAGGCAGTTTGTAATCACAAACCTGAGAATAGGTTTTACAGCCTAAGAGCGGTAGAGGTTCTTGTTCTTTGCAATGAAAAGAGCATAAGGTCACTGGATGCCATGGGTGAGGGTAAAGAATGTTAAAAGCAAATTCAATTCGGCAACCTTGTCATCTGTGGTGCCTCTCCATGCTGTTTATTATGAAAGACCTTTGCCGCTGTTCCCTAAAATGCTGTGAGGCAAAACTTTAAATCGTGCCTACCTCTTCTATACTTCCCGTCCCTACTCCTAGTTATACCAGCTGGAAAATAAATAACAAATGTTTAAGTTATACAATTTGGAAACATGGCTATTCTCTTGTATGTAATAGGTATGGAAATAGTCTTCCATAAGGATATGATTAGCAGCTTTACTGTTGCTGCCTTCAATATTTTCAGCTGATGCTATTTTTAAAAATCTGACCAAGAGGAAATTTTATAGGGGAAAAAATGTATATTTCAATCTAAAATGAGGACTTGAGGAAGGAGAAGCTTATGAGACAATACAAAGCTATTGAAACTAATATTCAGTAGTTTCTCTGAACTTTCCAACTGTCTCTTTCCTGCTTGCTGCCAACAATTTATCAGTTTATAATAACTAATAGTTAATATTTATTAGGTGTTCACAATATGCCAGGTGGAGTTAAATGCTTCACACAAAATTTCCCAGTTAAATTTATAAAAATTATATGAAATAAATACCATTATCACTTCCAATTTTAAGATGAGAAAACTGAGGCCCAGAAATGTTTCCTAACTTACCCAAAGCCCATGAAGTTAAAGAGGCAGAACGAGGATTCAGATCTCCTGTTCTTACCTGTTCGTAGCCTCTACTCCGTACCTCTCCTGATACATTTTGCTTTGCTTTATCTTATAGTCTAAACCATATGCCTTGTACTATGGTGTATACCTGGTTGTGAGCATATCCATTGGTATAACTGTTTTCCTCTGAGGCTCATCAGAATGTCCTTTGTAGAGATCAGTTATTCTAAAGCAAAGCAACAATAAACCAAGAAATTAGAAAAAGATAAATGAAGGAAGGCTAGGGGTTACAGAACAGGTGAATAGTGTAGTGGGAAGATGTTGGTGAGTGCTCTACAAGATTATAGATAAGAATGAAAGTCCACAATTCAATGGCTTCATGTATTCTATACTAATAAGCATTTGTATAGCACTTTGCAGATTATGAAGCACTTTGACATGGATTATATCATTTGGTCCTCACAACAATCCAGTAAAATAAGAAGAGAAACCATCGTTCTGTTTTTACAAATGAGGGCACTGCATTAGAGTGATTGACTTGTTTAAAATCACTTAGCTGAAACTAGAAGAAACTATAGGAGTAGAACCCAGACACAGTGGCTCATGCCTGTAATCCTACCACATTGGGAAGCTAAGATGGGAGGATCACTTGAGGGCAGGAGTTCAAGACCAGCCTGGTCAACATAGTGAGACCCCATCTCTATGAAAAATAATAATAATGAAGTAGCACATAGAATGTGATATGCAGTTTATTTAGATGAATCCAGCATGAACTATTCCAAACAAGTCCAAGACAGAACCCTTTCTGGGACCTCAATTACTCTGTCCTGGGTGACAGAGTGAGACTGTTTCAAAAAGTATAGACAGACAGATAGATAGACAGAGACAGTCTCACTCTGTCACCCAGGCTGGAGTGCAATGGCGTGATCTCAGCTCACTGCAACCTCCGCCTCCCAGATTCAAATGATTCTCATGCCTCAGCCTCCTGAGTGGCTGGGATTACAGGTGTGCGCCACCACACGTGGCTAGTATTTTTATTTTTAGTAGACACGGAATTTCACCATGTCGGCCAGGCTGGTCTTGAATTCCTGGTCTCAAGTGATCCACTGGCCTCATCCTCCCAAAGTACTAGGATTACAGGCGTGAGGCACCGTGCCCAGCCATACATACGTATTAAATGAAACATACACTAAATGGACTGGGCTTGATGGTTCACGCCTATAATCCCAGGAATTTAGGGGGCCGAGGCGGGCAAATTGCTTGAGTCCAGCAGTTAGCCAGGTATGATGGCACATGCCTATAGTCCCAGCTACTCAAGAGGCTGAGTTGGGAGGATCACCTGAGCCCAGGAAGTCAAGGCTACAGTGAGCCGAGATTGTGCCACTACACTCCAGGCTGGGCAATGGGAATGAGACCCTGTCTCAGGAAGAAAAAAAAAAAAAAACTAAATCTTATTAGGTACTGATCTTCAAAATGTTACAAGATATGGCCTCTGCTGCAGATACTTACCATCAGATACGATGAGATGAAAAAGTTGTTTAGTAATGAGGCTTAGGAAAGCCCTCCAATATGAAGGTCAAAGTGAAGAGTAACAGGAAGGGACTGGGCACAGTGGCTCACTCCTATAATCCCAACACTTTGAGAGACCAAGGTGGGCAGATAACTTGAGGTCAGGAGTTCAAGACCAGCTCGGCCAACATGGTAAAACCCTATCTCTACTAAAAATACAAAAATTAACTGGGCATGGTGGTACATGTCTATAGTCCCAGCTACTTGGGAGGTTGAGGCAAGAAAATCACTTGAACCTGGGAGGTGAAGGTTGCAGTGAGTGGAGATCGCACCACTGCACTCCAGCCTGGGCAACAGAGTGAGACCCCTTCTCAAACAAACAAAAAGATGAACAGGAAGGGAAAATAAACTTACATTTATTGAGCAGCTGTTCAGTTGTCCCTCAAAACCCCAGAAGATAGGCATTATTAGCCCTATTTTTAATAAATGAAGAGAAAAATACGAGTCTTCAGCTAAGTATATGGCTCTAGGTCACATGATTCATAGATGACAGAGTAGGAATGGGATTTACAACAGAGTCTATTTGAGTGCAGCCTCTTTATACTAGATCACTCGGCTTTCTGTAGTACTGGCCTGGCATGGTGGCTCACACCTGTAATCCAAGTGTTTTGGGAGGCCAAGGTGGGAGGGTCACTTGAGGTCAGTAGTTAGAGGTTACATTGACCTATGAGCACACCACTGCACGCCAGACTGGGTGACAGAGTGAGACCCTGTCTCTTTAAAAAAAAAAAAAAGAAAGAAAAAACAGTAATATAATTGAACTCATTTCTCTGAAATTATATATATGTTTGTGCTTGTATGTGCACACATAAGTGTCTAGAAATATTAGCTTTGGATCTTTATTGTCTTTATGCTCTCTAATAATCATCTTTATTTTGGATCTTTATTGTCTTCATGCTTTCTAATAATTGTCTTTACCTTTTGTCAATGACTTTTATGTATATTCCACAGGAAAGTAATCTAACAGAAAAGTAAGTAGCAGCAGCTAAATGGGCACTTTCGGAAGGATTTGAGGAGGCAGTTTTGGGGCTGAGCAAAAGAACTAGAAAATCAGGACACTTAAAAGCTCTGAAGCAGCAGCAGAAGTTTATCCCTTCATAGGCAGCCTTTAATGCCAAAAAGAGATTGACTGTGACTGACACTTCATATACTATGTAAAGGAATCAGTTTATACCAAAGTCAGCGTGAGAAAGTGACCTGTTGACTGTACTAGAAATCATCAGCAGGAGCTTAATTTGGTAACATTATGAAAAGCCATTTTTAAAATTGTGCTCTTTGGTCAATAATAAAAGTTGGCCAGCACAGTGGTTCACGCCTGTATTCCCAGCACTTTGGGAGGCCGAGGCGGGTGGATAATGAGGTCAGGAGATCAAGACCATCCTGGCTAACATGGTGAAACCCATCTCTACCAAAAATACAAAATATTAGCTGGGCATGGTGGCGGGTGCCTATAGTCCCAGCTACTTGGGAGGCTGAGGCAGGAGAATGGCGTGAACCCAGGAGGCGGAGCTTGCAGTGAGCCGATATCACGCCACTGCACTCCAACCTGGGCGACAGAGCAAGACTCCATATCAAAAAAAGTAATAATAATAATAATAAAAGCTAACTCATTCCAGATATTGTGCTTGGTGTTTGGGGCATATAATATCAGAACTCCTTATATAGTAAGTACAATATTGTTATTACCTCTATTTTACTGATAAGAAGACAGGAACAAGAGAAGTAACTTGCTTAAATTCATACAGCTAGAAAGTAGTTTTCAAACCTGTAGGTTACCTCTTGTGCCCTAGCCCTAGGAATTTCTCCTTAAATAGTCATCCAAAAGAAACAAATTGAACTTCACTCAAGTCTGTTTAGTGAGCATTTATCCATCTCCTGTTACCTCTGTAGGACACTGTGTTACGCCCAAGGAGTACAAGAGTATGAAGATGAATAAAAGCCATCCAGAGATGACTGCTCTTTTGCCCTAGCCTTGAAAGAGCTCTCTTACAGTGGAGGAGACATCTAAACACATACCATAAGGTCCACTGAGCAGCTTTGGAGCTAACAGAGGAAGGGAAGTGTCCCAGAGATTGTTTCCAAGGTGTATTTCAACTAGTGGTCTCCAGAGTGGAGTACATGGACTTAAAGGATAGATAGGATGATCTTTTGGGGTGCTAGAACTATTAAAATTTATTTTTATCTTAAAAAGTAAAAAAAAATTGAGGCGAGGCATGGTGGCTCACGCCTGTAATCCTAGCACTTTGGGAGGTCAAGGCAGGTGGATTGCCTGAGCTCCGGAGTTCGAGACCAGCTTGGGTAACACGGTGAAACCCTGTCTCTTCTAAAATGCAAAAAATTAACCAGGCGTGGCGACATGCACCTGTAGTCCCTGCTATTCAGGGGGCTGAGGCAGGAGGATTGCTAGAACCTGGGAGGCAGAGGTTGCAGTGAGCTGAGATTGCGCCACTGCACTCCAGCCTGGACGGCAGAGCGAGACTCCATCTCTGAAAAGAAAAAGTAAAAAAATTACCTTACCAATGGTATTCATAGACGCTGGCACGCTCCTCCATCCCTACAATGAAGGAAGAGGTGTTACGCGATCCACAGTACAAGTGTCCTAAGGGAAGGGGATGAATCCACAGCCTCAAAGGGGTTGTGAATTCTAGGTGCCCTCCTGCTTTTTAAAATTTTTAGCAATGTACAGCACTTTACTTGTACTTAATTAAGTGGATTTCCAGATTATGTTTTTTGGTTTTTAACTAAATTAATCTCCATAGATTATTGAAAATGATTTTTACAAATAAAATGTAGATAACAGATTTTACTAATGTTTAAAGAGTAAACAAAATGGCAAAGCTGACATTCTCCTACTGTTGGTAGGAGCTCTTCATCAGTCACATCACTAGATAAAAACAATAATGTACTTACTAAATTTGACAAGAAATGGGCCATGAATATTTTGAAATTCTCAAGAATATTTGAAACATGAAGTTACTGTCCACTATTGTTAAAGTCAAAGCCTACTCTAAAGTATGATTGAGATGTAGCTATGGTAGTATGAAGTCATCACAATTATCAAAACGAAGATTAATGCTTTGGAAAAAGTGTTAATAATTGTTAGGGGCCCAATAGCAGTTGGAGGGTGAAAACAAAATGGTTTGGGACCTTAAATAATTGAAATTTATCTTCATTTATTTATTTATTTATTTTTGAGACGGAGTTTCGCTCTTGTTGCCCAGGATAGAGTACAATGGCGCGATCTTGGCTCACTGCAACCTCTGCCTCCCGGATTCAAGTGATTCTCCTGCCTCAGCCTCCCAAGTAGCTGGGATCACAGGCACGTGCCACTATGCCAGCTACTTTTGTATTTTCAGTAGAGACCGGGTTTCTCCATGTTAGTCAGGCTGGTCTCGAACTCCCAACCTCAGGTCATCTGCCCCCCTCAGCCTCACACAGTGTTGGGATTACCAGGCGCAAACCACCACGCCTGGCTGGTTGAAATTTATCTTTAAAATACTGCACCTTTAATCCTTTTTTTATTTCTGTGTATGTCTTATAATGTGCATATCATGTTAGCTCAAGATCAGAAATTTATGGACAAGCCGGGCATGGTGGCTCATACCTGTAATCCCAGCAATTTGGGAGGCCAAGGCAGGTGAATCTCCTGAGGTCAGGAGTTTGAGACTAGCCTGGTCAACATGGTGAAACCCCGTCTCTACTAAAACTTCAAAAATTAGCTGGGCGTGGTGGCGGACATCTATAATCCCAGTTATTTGGGACGCTGAGGCAGGAGAATTGCTTGAACCCGGGAGTTGGAGGTTGCAGTGAGCTGAGATTGCACCATTGCACTCCAGCCAGGGCAACAAGAGTGAAACTCAGTCTCAAAAAAAGAAAAAAAAGTTTATGAACCACTAGTTTAGACAAAGAATAGTTGTACAGATGGATAAGGAAGGGAAGAACGTTCCAGGCAAAGAGAAAAGGTTATGCAATGCCTGAAATGTTTAACAAGGTATTTGGAGACCTTGAGATAGTTTGAAATTATGTAATGTCTAAGATGTGGGCCAAGAGAAAGTAAAGGAAAATATCACAGGATAATAGAGGAGTAAAGTAAATTATGTTATATTAACTCCATATTAGGCAGCCAGTAAAAATAAATACAACTACCAAAAGTAACTCAGAAATATGTTTAGGAAACAACACTAATTGAAAAATATAGAACTTCAGGTTGTATATGTACCATATTTCCAATCTGTAAAACGTAAGTACATTTGGATCAAGATTGGAAAGGAAGACAGAAATTAGAATAACTTGTCAATAACATATTTAATTATAAATGAAAATATTTAAATGTCTTTGTTTGGTATTTTTATAATAAATTTCTATTTGTTTACTTTTATTTATTTTTTATTCTTGCTGTTATCCAAGATGGAGTGCAGTAGCACAGTCATAGCTCACTACAGCCTTGAACTTCTGGGCTCAAGCAGTCCTCCTACCTCAGCCTCCTAAGTAGCTGGGATTACAGGTGTAAGCCACTGTACTCCACTTCTGTGTTTGATTTTAAGGGGAATTGGCCCAAAAAATAACATTTATATTATTTCTTCATTGTGATTCACAGTCCCTCAGAAGCCTCTAATTACAATGGAATTCTTTCAGAAAATTCACATTTCTCAGCAAAGCTTTCCAACCAAAATTTTTATGGTAATCCTTTGTCATATAAGTTAAAATAGTAAAACTAGACAATAGCGACTATTATATTTGAGACACCTGCTAGGCATCTGATATAAGATGAATGAGAGGATCAGTGTCCTGTGGGAGTTTACCCTCTAGGGAAGCAACTACATGAAAAGTTAAATAATAAATTATAAAAATCACATTTTGAATTTATAAAAGAGTTGTGAGGCAGAACATAATTTGGTTTTTATTTATTTTTTTGAGACACGGTCTCACTTTGTCCTCCAGGCTGGAGTGCGGCAGCCTCAACCTCCCAAGTTCAAGGGATCCTGCTGCCTCATCCCCCCCAAGTAGCTAGGACTACAAGGGTGCACCACCACACCCAGCTAATTTTTGTATTTTTTGTATAAATGGGGTTTCGTCATGTTGCCCAGACTGGTCTCGAACTCCTGGGCTCAAAATCTGCCTGCCATGGCTTCTCAAAATGCTAGGATTACTGTACTGGCATGAGTCACCATGCCTGGCCCATAATTTGTTAATATGGTTGTTACTACAAAGTTTAAATAAATTGCCCATGCATTCCTATGTATAATAGGTGAGTGGAAGACACTTCAATCTAAAGTGATCATAAAGGATGACTAGTAAGATTTGAAGATGAAGAAAGGAGAGGGGAAGTAAATTACTTTCCATCACTTCCATTTCAGCCCATCAGATAAACCCTCTCTTTAGTAAACCGGCATGTGGGTGGAGCTGTAAGAGTAATTAAGGACAGTGTGACTCTGTTCTTCTGACTTTGGGAAAACCAGTTTGGCTGGAACAAAAAGCTGATAGAGAAGACTAATGGAAGATAAAGTTGAAAAGGTAGGTTTGAGGGAGTTTTAAATGTTACAGGGAAAAAAAAAAAAAAAAAAAAGACTGGGCTTTGTCCTGTAGACAGTGGAGAGGTATTTTAGCAGATGTAAGACATTACCATTATAGGAAAGCCTCTGAAGTAACATACACTGTGGTTTTTCCTGTTGCTGAAAATATGTCCAGAGTAACAAGACGTGGCATAGTTGGTCATGTGTCTTATAACCAGTGAGGTGTGCCCAAATGGGAAAGTAATGAATGACTACCCAAAAAGAAGAGGGAGAGTGTTTGAAACACTGTCACTGTGAAGTAGACTGGTTGTATTAAAAGTTGCGTATCAAGCCTTTGGCAAATTATATAAATACTCTGATTTCAACACCTTAAAGGACTATGCTATATAAAAGAAAAGAAAAACACTTGAATCTGTTACAGGAAAGGGGTCACGATCCAGACCCCAGGAGAGGGTTCTTGGATCTCACACAAGGAAGAATTCAGGGTGACTCTGCAGTGCAAAGTGAAAGCAAGTACTAAGAAAGTAAAGGAATAACAGAATGGCTACTGCATAGACAGAGCAGCCCCAAGGGCTGCTGGCTGCCTTTTTTTTTTTTTTTTTTTTTTTCCTTTTGAGACGGAGTTTTCATTCTTGTTGCCCAGGCTGGAATGCAATGGCGTTATCTCGGCTTACCGCAACCTCCACCTCCCAGGTTCAAGCAATTATTCTGCCTCAGCCTCCCAAGTAGCTGAGATTACAGGCATGCGCTGCCACCACTCCCAGCTAATTTTGTATTTTTAGTAGAGTCAGGGTTTCTCCATGTTAGTCAGGTTGGTCTCGAACTTCCGACCTCAGTTGATCCGCCCACCTCGGCCTCCCAAAGTGCTGGGATTACAGGCGTGAGCCACCGTGCTTGGCCTGGTTGCCCATTCTTTATGGTCATTTCTTGATGATATGCTAACCAAGGAGTGGATTAATCATGCCTCCCCTTTTTAGACCATATAGGGTCTAAACTATCGTGGCACATTTGTAAACTGTGATGGCACTGGTGAGAGTGTAGCAGTGAGGACGACCAGAGGTCACTCTCGTCGCCATTTTGGTTTTTGTGCGTTTTGGCCAGCTCCTTTACTGCAACCTGTTTTATCAACAAGGTCTTTATGACCTGTATTTTGTGCAGACCTCCTATCTCATCCTGTCACTTAGAATGCCTTAACTGACCGTCTGGGAATGCAGCCCAGTAGATTTCAGCCTCATTTTGCCCAGCTCCTGTTTAAGATGGAGTTGCTCTGGTTCACATGCCTCTGACATTAGTTTTTCATGCTTGTCACATGTTTGCTTCTAAGGGTATAATCATGTGGTTTACTATATTATTACTGATTAGATTATTTTGAACTACTTGAGTTTTATTTATTTTACCTCATTTCCATTCACATTTTTTGAAAAGAACTTTTTTATACAAGAATGTAAGTATTTTCACATTGAATTGAATAAATGAATTGAAAACAGTATGTGTTGATTGAATACTTCGATTTAAGTATACTTCTTTACAGCAAATTCTAGGAATTCAGCTTTGTTTTATGTGCATTAAACTGTAATAAATACAGGCCTGAGAAATTCTCAGAACAAATATTTTAGGCCCTCAGTAGCTGTAAATCAGAAACGGTCAGATTTCCTTCACATGGAAATGGGACTCACATCTCTCAGAATGGAACAGAAGTCTTTAGGTCTTTAATCTATGTTATGTTGATAGGAAATGTGAAAGCTACAAGAAAATTGGTATTTGGTTTCTTGCATATTGAATATCCTTGGCAGGGGGTACGTGGAAGTGAAAAAAAATTAAGATCTCCTATGGATCATCCAAAAAGGAATTTCAGAATGCAGAGGGCTGGTCTCCCTTAATCAGGCCAAAACTTTATTTGAATTGTATCAAGATGCTTCATTCCTGTGCCCTGTAGGATGGAATCTTGAAAGAAAAGAAAATGGGAAGGAATGTACAAAGCCTCAAGGAATGTGTTTCTCTGTAACATCTAGATCAGACAGTAGTATGAAGTGCCAGATATGAAACCAGAAAGGATCCTTGTGAGTGTTTATGTCTCAGTTTTATGAAACCGTTAATGTTTTGCTATCTCTGCTGCCTTATTTTTTATTTTTATTTTTAGAGATGGGGTCTCACTCTGCTGCCCAGGCTGGAGTGCAGTGGTGTGATCATAGCTCACTGCAACCTCAAACTCCTTTGCTCAGGTCAACCCTCCTGCCTCAGCCATGCCCTGCCACTGCCCACTTCCCCCCAAGTAGCTGGGGCTACAAGTGCATGCCACCACACCCAGCTAACTTTTAAAATTACTTTGTGGAAACAGGGTCTTGCCATGTTGTCCAGGCTGGTGCTGTTGTTCTTTATTTTTACAACATATATTGTGTATGCACTAGTAGTGTTCAGGACTTGAAGATAAAAGTAATAATTTAGGGAAAATGACTGTTATTCTCCTAACTAAATCTTGCTGCTCTTTTTTTTTTATTTTTTGAGACAGAGTCTCACTCTTATCGCCCAGGCTGGAGTGCAGTGGCGCGATCTTGGCTCATTGCAAGCTCCACCTCCCAGGTTCACGCTATTCTCCTGCCTCAGCCCCCCCAGTAGCTGGGACTACAGGCGCCCACCACCACGCCTGGCTAATTTTTTGTATTTTTAGTAGAGACAGGGTTTCACTGTGTTAGCCAGGATGGTCTCAATTTCCTGACCTTGTGATCTGCCCGCCTCGGCCTCCCAAAGTGCTGGGATTATAGGTGTGAGCCACCATGCCTGGCCAAATCTTGCTAGTCTTCTAGGACCAGTTAGGAGTCTTAGGAAAATATCAACTCTGATTGTTTTTTCTTTTTTGTTTGTTGTTATTGTTGTTGTTATTGTTTAGATAATTTGTTGCTCTGTCACCCAGGCTGGAGTGCAGAGGTGTGATCATGGCTCACTGCAGCCTACCTCCAGGGCTCAAGCAATCCTCCTGCCTTAGCCTCCCAAGTAGCTGGGACTTACAGGCACACAACTGACCTGGCTTTTTTTATTTTTGTAAAGACAGAGGTCTCCCTACGTTGTCCAGACTGGTCTTGAACTCCTGGCTCAAGCAGTCCTCCCACCTTGGCCCCCCAAAGTGCTGGGATTACAGGTGTGAGCCACCACACCCAGTCTGTTTTTTTTGGTTTTTTGTTTGTTTGTTTGTTTGTTTTTGTTTGTTTGAGAACTTAACATGTCTGAGACAGTTGAGTACATCTTCCTATCAGTACACTTCCACTTTCTCTAACCACTTCTTGACAATTTGAATAAAGTTTTCACTTTTAGTCTTCTTATCAAAAGTGTTCCAATTATTCTACTTTTTATCCTTAAGGACTTTAAACATGATTATATAGAATCTTCATAAATTTTGCTGGCCTGTGTTGGACAACACATGAAAAGATACGAATATCCTAATTCCACCAGGAAGTGCTTGTGGTCTACTATGTGCCCAGGTCTATGCCACTTATGGTGGGAAGCATTTGCTTGCAACAAATCGAGAAAACTGCTGTATATGCTTTAAAACCTAACTGGTTTATTCAACTGCATTTTAAAATTATTTCCAAGGCCAAAGGCTCTTGGACCCTTTTAGAATTAACAACAAATATCTTACACAGCAATGTCAGCTGGAACTCTGAGTAAGCAAACTATTCTGTGGAGGTTAAGCTTTTAATCTGGCATGAGAGGAGTTAAAGTGAAGTACTTCTAAGCACCAGAGAAACCATCTAGTGGGAAAAAAAAAGTCATCAACAGGGAGTTGCCAAATGAGGACACGCACATGCTTTGCCTTCATTATCTAACTTTCTTCCAGTATAAATAGAATTACATGGAGGTGTAAGGCATTTCTCTTGATCTCAGTCAATGCTGTGCACATCGTGGGAACTCAGTAAATGTTGGCAAAATGAGTAGTGTGATTGTAATTGAAAAAGCGAAACAATTATAGCCATCAAAATTACAACTTTATAAAATATCTGCATATGGACAAGCACTCTGAGAAAATACTCCCCCCAAAAAAGTTGTTTTATTAATTTGTTGGTTTTCTGAATTTTTTCTTACATTAATTTTTTTTCCTATTATTGGTTCTACAATATAATTTGAGTATCAAAATTTCTTAATTAGATGCATTCAAATATAACAGAATCACAGCTTGGGGCAAGTCTTCGTTCACCACCAGGCTTCAAACATGTCGTGGCATATCTGGCAAATTGGTAGGTTCAGGCTGCCAAGAGGTGATTTACATAAGGGTTTTGGCGGAAAGACTGCCAAGAAGTGTGGATGACAGAGAGGTGGGGGTTGGCCAGACTGCTTTTCAGTCAATTTGCACAGCTACAGTGCACCAGCCAGTGTTCCAGTTGGTCAGCGCCCATGCCATGCCAGCTGTTGAACCCTTGGATTGACGGAACAACACCTTACCTATCTTGAAGATTAATATTCCAATACAGCCTCGTGGAGTCCACTAGGAAAGTACCAAGAGCAGAAATAGGAGTGCACTAAAATCGTTACTACATCACACAATATAATCGAAAGATGAGGGGTTAGGGCTTGTCCCCACTTATGCAGAAAATGATGGCACGATTTTCCAGTATCGGAGATTCCAGAAAACAGAAGCATTTTGATTATTTGAGGGCCACAACGGAGGTCATGAAGATGTCCAGCAGCACGTGGTAATGACCTGGCTTAATGGGGCTGACTCACTGATGAGTACCAGAAGTGTTCAAGAAAACTCAGCAGCAGATATCCACATGGCCGCAGATATGCCTCATTCTTGAGCCCATGTAGAACACTGTGTAGGGGCTCTTAGAAATTGTGGGCAGAGGATTTTGCAAGGAGCTGAAGTTCGGCATCAGCAAGCAAAGACAGGAGCCAATGAAATACGGATTGCAAAACTATTCCTAATTAGTTCATTATTAAATGTTTTAGCTCATATAGAATATGAGAATGAGAGGAACATCTGCTGTTTCCTCACTTGGTGGTCCCCATTTCTGCAAGGTTCTTATTTGTGTGACCATTTCACGAAAGTGAGAATATTGGTAGTTTTTAAAAAGTTAGGCCTTTTTTTTTTTTTTTTTTTTTTAAACGACACAACCCATATATGCAAGTCAAATACAATTCTTCATCTGGTGCTCAACCGAAGAAAGAGTGATATGTTCCAATACTGGAGGAAAAACTGGCCTGACTAAATTTATTGATATTTAAGGTCTTGTAAAGGGTAATTTTGAAAGTGTAATTTCCACCTAAAATGCTATTTTAAGAACCTGAACCTTGCTGAATTAGTTCCTTTTCATGAGGCTAATGATATACTCAAGACTGGGTAATTTATAAAGGAAAAAGGTTTAATGCACTCACAGTTTCACATGGCTGGGGAGGCCTTACAATCATGGTAAAGGACAAAGGAAGAGGACATCTTACATGGCTGCAGGCAAGAGGGTGTGTTCAAGGGAACTCTTCCTTATAAAACCATCACATCTCATGAGACTTATTCACTATCACGAGAACAGCATGGAAAAACCTGCCCTGTGATTCAATTACCTCCCCCTAGGTCCCTCCCGCTACATGTGGGAATTCTGGGAGCTACAATTCAAGTTGAGATTTGGGTGGGGGCACAGCCAAACCATATCAGCAAGTGATTTGGATGGGGACACAGCCAAAGCATATCACTTGCTGCAAGTTTGGCTGTGTCCCCACCCAAATGTCATCTTAAATTGTAGCTCCCATAATTCCCATGTGTCATGGGAGGGACTCAGTGGGAGGTAATTGAATCATGGGGGGCCAGTCTTTCCTGTGCTATTCTGGTGGTGAATAAGTCTCACAAGATCTGATGGGTTTATCTGGGGTCTCCACGTTTGCTTCTTCCTCATTTTCTCTTGCTGCCACCATGTAAGAAGTGCCTTTCACCTCCTGCATGATTCTGAGGCCTCACCAGCCATGTGGAACTGTAAGTCCAATTAAATCTTTTTCTCTTCACAGTCACAGGTATGTCTTTGTCAGCAGCGTTAAAACGGACTAATACATTTGCGTAAGAGGAAACTCGGGGGTTCTACTTTTTATATAGAGCTTAGTAGTTTATAATGAACATTATAGTAGTAGTTGTGCATCAGAACCTGTAAGGTGGGCAAAACAGGTAATACTTCTCCCATTTTACAGATCACAAAATGGAGGCAACGTCTGGGTACAGTGGCTCACACCTGTAATTCCAGCACTTTAGGAGGCCAAGGCAGGCAGATCACTTGAACCCAAGAGTTTGAGACCAGCCTGGGCATCATAGTGAGACCCTCTCTCTCAAAAAAAAAAAAAAAAAAAAGCCAAGTGTGATGATGGACACCTGTAACCCCAGCTACTTCAGAGACTGAGGCAGGAGGATCACTTGAGCCTAGGAGGTCAAGGCTGCAGTGAGCTGTGATTGTGCCACTGCACTCCAGCCTGGGTGACAGACCCTCTCACAAAAAAAAATAAAAATAAAAAATGGAAGCAGAGAAAACTATAATTACCTTTTCTAGCTCAACTTTACCACATTGATGAAAAAGTATTGAGCAGCCACAGGTACATGGCATTCCACTGTGTTCTTGGAATAATATTAAAGAAAAAGCATGAAGGTATGGTCTGAGCAGGCAAGAGAAGTCTCATAAAATGAGAGTAATTGATAACGTGACTTCCTTTTTTTTCTCATGGTCCTTTTTCTCATTTAACTGTTTACTCCTTTATATGTTATAGTAATTGTTGTTTAATAATTGCATTAAAATAAGTAGATGCCTTGGACACTGATACTCTTGGAATACAGAACAATGTTCATGGCATTTGATATATGGATACAAGATTTTTTAAAAGGAAAGATGTACATATAGAGTCCCACCAGATTAGAAGTGTGATTGCAATTGGAATTTAATTAGTGAGCACTTACTAAATACCTATTATGTACAAAGTATTGTACTCAATGAGAGTGAATTTGTTTATTTATTTATTTATTTATTTATTTATTTAGAAACGAAGTTTTGCTCTTATTGCCCAGGTTGGAGTGCAAGGGCGCGATCTCAGCTCACCGCAACCGCCACCTCCTGAGTTCAAGTGATTCTCCTGCCTCAGCCTCCCGAGTAGCTGGGATTACAAGCGTGTGCCACCACGCCTGGCTAATTCTGTATTTTTAGTAGAGACGGGGCTTCTCCATGTTGGTCAGACTAGTCTCAAACTCCCAATCTCAGGTGATCCACCCGCCTCGGCCTCCCAAAGTGCTGGGATTACAGGCGTGAGCCACCACACCCAGCCTGAGAGTGAATTTTTTAAAAAGAAACAAGACATTATCAGTGCCCTGAAGAATTTTTAATCTGGTTTGGAAGAAAAAAGATATATGCTAGGTATTTTGAAGGTCCTCAACAAATATTTGTTGAGTGAATCGATGGATGTATTGTTACTGGCCCAACATAGCATATGATGAATACCAAGAAAATGAGGGCATGTGTACATACATAAGAGTTCAGGGCATAGCTGAAGTGAGCAATGGGATACTCTACTGGACAGATCCATCCCATATACCCACCCTTGTAGAAAATGTCCCCATAAGAAAGAGGAGTTCCATTACAAAAAAATTTTTTAAGATAGAGGGCTGCAACAGCACACTGGACAAATGAAAACTACTGCTACCGCAGGCCACTATACGCCTACTTTGCTAACAGATTCCAGTAGGATATTTATGTGCCATCCCCAAAGCAGGAGGAAGGTTCAGACCAGTGCCTGAACTAGTGCCAAGAAGGAAATCTGGAGCTATATCAAGAGAACAATCCCACACAGGATTGATCACTAACTTTATAAGGATGGACAAGGCAGATGAGAAACAAAGTGGAATTACATAACAGAATTGAGACTTTGACTCCCTCACTTTTAAGGACTGTGAAGATGTGGAAATAGTAGAAAGGTCAAAGAAGGGAGACAGTAGACCACCATATCAATTTTTTAAAAGACTGCAAAGAATATTAGATTCATTATTAAAACTTTAGAGGCCTCTACAACTATATAGAGTCAGAATTATGAAGGTAAAGTCACATTGCAGGGAAACTTTGAGTAGATAGAACACTTAAGCTAAGGAAATCAGGAATTAGAGGTAGGTAACAGTACATTCAGCAGGTATGGGGATACTAAATATTTCTCTTGAACGCAAAACAGAAATTGTCCTGACCCCCCCCCTTCCCCAATAATGTCTTGAAGGAGTAACTTGAGGCCAGTAAGATGATCACTCTGGACGCCAAGAAGTGGCTGTCTTCTATCCAAATTAAGATTTGCATTATTTGCTAGTAGAACGGAACATTAAGCAGTAGTTTGGAATCTTCCTCACAGAGAAGGTACAAACCAGTGGTGGCTCATGCCTATAATACTAGCACTTTGGGAGGCCGAGGCCAGCAGATCGCTTGAGGTCAGGAGTTCGAGACCAGCCTGGCCAACATAGTAAAACCCTGCCTCTACTAAAAAATAGAAAAATTAGCTGGGTGCAGTAGTCCCAGCTACTCAGGAGGCAGGAGAATCGCATGAACCCCGGATACGGAGGTTGCAGTGAGACTAGATCATGCCACTGCACTCCAGCCTGGGCGACAGAGCAAGACAAACCAAATTGAAATAATCCATGCTGATATTTTGTACAACTGCAGGGTTAATGGTAATCTATAGGATTTTGTCAAAGATACAGCAAAACTTATCTCCAAAGGGAATGAGTCAAAAGTTGGGAATTTTAGACTGGCTGAAGCCTTACAAGGAATCTAATAGATTTTTTCCCCTCTGGAAAGTGGCCAAAGACCCAGTGAATATGGGGACAAACCTCAATGCTTTTGCCAGATTCTCATTTAAAAGAGAGACTGGATCCTTGCCTTGAGCTTTAGTGGTGAGGCTATAATCTATTGGCATCCAAATGATTACTTATGAAAGAAGCTTCATCATGCTCCCTAAAAAAACAACTTGTTCCCTGCCAAAATTAGGATCGCATTGATTTAGGAAGAGGATACATACTATGCTGACAGCCAAATGATGATTTGCCAAAAAAAATAAAAATCAAGGCTAGACGCGGTGGCTCATGCCTATAATCCCAGCACTTTGGGAGGCCGAGGTGGGTGGGTGGATCACCTGAGGTCAGGAGTTTGTAGCCCCAGCTACTCAGGGGGCTGAGGCAGGAGAATTGCTTGAACCTGGGAGACAGAACTTGGAGTGAGCCAAGATCGCGCCATTGCACTCCAGCCTGGGCAACAAGAGCCAAACTCCATCTCAAAAAAAAAAAAAAAAAAAAAAATCAGATTCCACTGTGGATGGCAAAAGAGCCTCCTATCACCCACAAGAGGGAAGATAGCCTATATTAGACATGGCCTTACAGACTGTTGACAAGGAACTTGCTGAAGGCTACCTGAAAATAAAATAGTAGGAACTGGGCATTTTGCCATTTAATGATCTGGAAAATTGGAAACCACCTTAGTCTAGGCAAATCCTTGGGGAGGACGTTTACGTCTTTTTTTTTTTTTTTTTTTTGAGACAGTCTTGCTCTGTCACCCAGGCTGGAGTACAGTGGCGTGATCTCGGCTCACTGCAACCTCCGCCTTCCGGGTTCAAGTGATTCTCCTGCCTCAGCCTCCTGAGTAGCTGGGACCACAGGCACGTGCCACCACACCCAGCTAATTTTTGTATTTTTAGTAGAGATGGGGTTTCACCATATTGGTCCGGCTGGTCTTGAGCTCCTGACCTCGTGTTCTGCCCGCCTCGGCCTCCCAAAGTGCTGGGATTACAGGTGTGAGCCACTGCGCCCAGCCAGTTTAAGTCTTAAGTGTTAGGCCGGGCGCGGTGGCTCACGCCTGTAATCCCAGCACTTTGGGAGGCCGAGGCGGGCGGATCACAAGGTCAGGAGATCGAGACCACGGTGAAACCCCGTCTCTACTAAAAATACAAAAAATTAGCCGGGCGCGGTTGTGGGCGCCTGTAGTCCCAGCTACTCGGGAGGCTGAGGCAGGAGAATGGCATGAACCCGGGAGGCGGAGCTTGCAGTGAGCCGAGATCGCGCCACTGCACTCCAGCCTGGGCGACAGAGCGAGACTCCGTCTCAAAAAAAAAAAAAAAAAAAAAAAAAAGTCTTAAGTGTTAAGACAAAGCACTTAAGGTAGCCACACCTATAAAGTAGAATTGTCAGGTCATTTTCAACCTATATCTTTGCCTATGAGAGCTCTCATGTGATATATGCCTAGTCTACCTTCAGATGAGAGGATAGCTGCCCTGTAAAGCACTTGGCTGTGGGAGGCACTCTCACTTCCCAAAAGGTTGTACTATATAACTGAGTCAATGTGCACTCATGGGGATATCCAGAAGGCCAGAGATCCACTTGCCATTCATGTGGCTCCAGGAGGTAGCTGGACTTCCATGCTTCATTACTCATGGCCACTCCTCAAGAGTACCTGCTCTAAGTAGCCATCAGTAAACCATTCCATAAAGAAATGCTCATGTGACCAGGTGGCCTAAAAGAGTCTGTGGTCTGCTGCTTCTTGGCCCTGGATTAGGACTCTTTCTGTTGTTGGAAAATATTTGATTCTTGAGGGGGATGAAATGAGGCAGCACCTGTGAAAAGTATTTGAAAACTCTAAAGGCCTGTACTTGTATAGGGGATGTGGGCAAGATGACTATTGGTAGACAGCAAAAAGTTAAGCCCTCTACCCTGTATTTTCCTCTTAGCTTACAATTTCTTATTTAAGTATCTCTTCAAGAAGACTGGAGTGGAATCTTTTCCCTTCTGGGTGGTAAAACTAATGAGGGAATATTTGCCTTGACTTTGCTATTACAGTGTATGTGTCACATCCCTAAATCCACTCTAGTGCATCTTACATACTTGTCAGATTTATCTAACTCTCACACCACTGTCATCACTTCCGCCTGCCCCTCAGGAGCCTAAATTGATACCTCTGCCTATCATGGAAAATCTAAGCTCTTCAGTCTTGCATTCAAAGTCCTCCTGCAACTACTTGCCCCAGCCTCCATCATCTTTCTAATCTGACCTCTCCTTGCTTCACACTGTAGAAGCAGGTACTCTTGGAGCTGACAGTCATCAAAAAGATGGTGCATATCCAACTCACACATGTTAAAGATGGGGAAACTGAAGCCCAGAGAAGTGAGGTGAATATTCCCAAAGCCACACACAGTCCTTCCACTGTGGTCAAGACAACATGCTTTCCATTCCACACACAACTTGCTCCTCTGGTCTTAAGCCATGGGGCGAGGTGAGTAGAACTGATACCCAGAAAACAGTAAGGCATGGGATAAATGTAGATAAAGCAATGTTGAGAATTAAAAACTCCAGTGTGTTTACAACACATAGTGTTCACAGCAAGTGAACTTTATATAGAATTTGCCACCCTCATAGTAGGGAATTCACTAAAGTTGGGAATGAATGTGCAAATGTTTGTTTGCTTTGTTTGTTTTGTTTACCATAGAAGTGAAATTTGTGACAATCTTTTTCAACCTAAATTGAATAAATGATTCAGGACAAGAAATGATTACCAGATGTGTCAGGGTTTTGATGGGAAATGGCCCATCGAATTATTATTGTTTGCCAAGTTTTCCCCTCACAATTGAAGCTAACGAGGTCATTTCAAGGGTAATCATGTTGGGGAACTTCAATGCAATGACGCTGTTACAACTTGCCCAATTTCAAGCTAGGAAACCACGCCTTCTTTGGAAGATTTGTGTGGTAGGAAATGGGGGGTGGTTAGTGATCTAAACCTCACTGATTATCACGAATGACAAGAAGAGGGAAGCAGTGAAGGAAAAGCCTTGATTACAAGAATATTGTTAAATAAATCAAAGGAAGTTTTATAAATATTCAAATGTGTGATGTAATTCAAATGAGACTGATCAACTTTCCACATCTGCTTTGGTGAATAGACAAGGATACTTCAAATTTGTGCATTACATATTTGAACATAAATTACTGCTTATAATGTATTTGAGGTTTTAAAAAATGTTTTCTTTAGTATTTAAATCACCATAGAACTGAAAAAATAAAGCATTTCATCATTATTTTTGCATTATGACTATAACCAGACTATAGGACTTATTCTGATTATTACAAATTCCAAATAAGTGGTGCATGACTTAGTAAAGTTTTTTGTTTTTGTTTTTGTTTTGTTTTTTTAGAGACAGTGATATTGCCCAGGCTGGCATGCAGTGGCTGTTCACAGGCGTGATCTCACTACTGGTGAGCTTGGGAGTTTTGACCTGTTTCTTTTCTGACCTGGGTCGGTTCGCCTCTCCTTAGGCAACCTGCTGGTCGCCCACTTCCAAGAGGTTACCATATTGATACAGAACTTAGTGCAGGCACTGGATCAGCATAGCACACTACAGCCCAGAATTCCTGGACTCAAGCAACCCTCCCACCTCAACCTCCTGAGTAGCCAGAACTACAGGTGTGCACCACCCTGCCAGAATAGTGACATTTTAATTTGCCTACAAATTATTGCATTTGTCTGAGTGTCCAGGTTAAGATTTAGTGCTTTTTAAACTTTACCACTAAAAAGACATCCTATTGCACCAGGACCTGCCCATAATGAAGCCTAAAAGCAGCCTGATGAAACAGACTTTGTCCTCTACTCCACAAAATAGCTGTTGGTTTTAATATAGAAGCGCACACCTCTCTCCCTCCCATACATGTACACACCTAAATTCTCCAGTAACTGACTCCTCAGGGAGATGCTTTATGTCATCTACAGCTTCACTTTCCCGGCACATGGTATAGGTGCATCAAGAGCCCTTCATAACGCAGGAGGAGAAGCAGGGTGTGCTTCATTTATGTTTAGAAAAGACATGTTTAGAGGTTGTATCATCCAATTTGAGTGGGGAAAAGTGGCTGTGCTTTGTATATAAGCTTTGCATATGAATGTTTATGGAATTGAAATAGTTGATTATTGAAATGACAAACTTTTCGTAACAGAAAAGCCCTACATAAACATAATGTATTAAACATAATCCCTTGTTATGTAATTCTTTCAAGCCCAAAACTCAGAAAAAGCAGCAATGTGTGCTTTTACTAACTCCTCCCTCAGGTGGGCTTCAATTTCTTCTCTCTGTTTATTCTAACCTCTCCAGTTAAACACCATTCCCTTACTAGAGATCAAAGTAACTCTGCATTGTTTCCATTCTTTACTAACATTACACACTTCTCGGCCACGCGTGGTGGCTCATACCTGTAATCCCAGCACTTTGGGAGGCCGAGGCAGGTGGATCACCTGAGGTCAGGAGTTTGAGACCAGCCTGGCCAACATGGTGAAACCCTGTCTCTACTAAAAATACAAAAATTAGCTGGGCATGGTGGCGGGCGCCTGTAATCCCCACTACTCGGGTGGCTGAGGCAGGAGAATCACTTGAACTAGGAAAGCAGAGGTTGCAGTGAGCCGAGATTGCGCCACTGCACTCTAGCCTGGGTGACAAGAGCGAGACTCTGTCTCAAAAAACATTACACACTTCTCAAAGAGCAAGAGGGTGAGGATTATCCCTTTCTAATTTCTGCTGCTTACTCCCAAACATAGCTTGAAAATCCCTTTTGCTTGGCTTTGGCATTTTGGGGCACATCTGGATTCGTTCCAGGGTTTGTCTTCCTGACACATACACGCAGAAGTGTACACTGTCCTCTTCTCCTGGGTTAAATACACATCAGACAAGCCTCAGGTTCTCTGCCTTTGTTATGTCCCCAGCCTTTCACAGTTAAAGCCCAAATAACCTCTACCTGCAGGCCCCAGCCTGCCTGAGCCTGTGAATCAATTCCCCCTAAGGCCAGAAGAGTATCAGCCTCAGCCCCAGTGGTCCGAAATGAGGCTTGCTGCCTATAGTGTGCTAGCAATAAAAAAAGTCTTGGGGCCTATAAGACTTTGGAGTAACAGCATCTTCAATCTGTGCTGGCCTCAGCCATGCAACTGGGAAACAGCAGAATGCAGTAGGGAGAGTAGTGGCTAAGGAGCCTGCCAGGTTAAGGTTAGTCTTCCCATTCTCACCCTTGACAAGTCACTGAACCTCTCTGAACCGCCTGTTTTCTCATCTGTCAAGGGAAGGTAGTCTCTAATTCCCATCCCCTGCAGGGGCTCTGTTATCTATATTCAGTCTTTCTATTACACTGTTTTCAAATTCAATACAAGTAGAGGCTTCCCTCTTAATTTTATGTCTCAAATTATCTTTGCCTGTAGGATGGTAGAAAATGTACCTAATATGGCTGGGTGTGATGGCTCACACCTGTAATCCCAGCACTTTGGGAAGTGGAGGTGGGCAGATCACAAGGTCAGGAGATTGAAACCATCCTGGCTAACAGGGTGAAACCCCATCTCTACTAAAAATACAAAAAATTAGCTGGGCATGGTGGCGGGCACCTGTAGTCCCAGCTATTTGGGAGGCTGAGGCAGGAGAATCGCTTGAACCCAGAAGGCGGAGGTTGCAGTGAGCCGAGATTGCGCCACTGTACTCCAGCCTCAGTGACAGGGCAAGACTCCATCTCAAAAAAAAAGAAAGAAAGAAAGAAAATGTACCTAATATAAGGTCAATCATTTGCCTTCTCTTGTTATTTCTGTTCAAAATGTTTTATTTTTCTTACCCTTAAGCCATACTTTCAAACCATAAAGCTATGGAAGGGCAGCAAAGCCTAAGATTAATAATAATAATTGCTAATATTTAGTGAAGATTAATAATGTGGTAGGTACTGTACTAGGCAGTTGACATGGATTATTGTACTTAATCCTTGAAACAGCCTAATGAAAAAGGTGCTTCATAGGTAGGCACTATGAAGTCAGTATGATTGCCATTGTACAAATGAAGGAACTGAGGCGTGAAGATGTTAGGCAACTTGCCCCGGGGTCACACATACCTAGTAAGTAGAGAGGGATATAGCAGAAGTTGGGAGAGAAAGTTCTTAATTATACCAATAGGTTATTATTTTTCTCACTTCAGCGGTGGTCATGTCTAATTCAGTCCAGATAACAAGTAACTTATTGCCTGGTGTGACATTCATTTATTTGTTGAATATCTTCTTGGTGCAAAGCCCTGTGCTAGAAGACTTGCACTATGGGAGATTATACAAAGAGAAAGATGTGGTCCCTGCCCTGAAGAAAATCAGAAGCTAGTAGGGAAATAGACTAAGGAATAATGAATTCCAATACAGGTAAAACACAGTACATGCTTTAATAGTGCTACAAGCTAAGTGCCAGCTGGCCCAGACGGCGAAGCAGTATGTGTTGGTGTTACATAGAAGGCTTCATTAAAAAGTTTATTTTGGAGTTGAGCCTTTATGGACAAGTAGGATTTTGAGAGGTGGAGAAGTGAGAGAAAGACATTCCAGGCAAGGGAACCACATGGACAAATACTCACACTGAGTCACTATTGACTCACTAACCTCAGTGAAGGGTTTGTTCCTGGATTAGCAAGGAGTTTGGAGTTTCTAAGCCTTAGGGTGTATGAGAGGAAATCCTAATTTGGTAGGTGATAGTAGAAAGGCAAAGTCATAAAATCTGGGAATTGAAGATCCCCAAAGGTTATCTAATTTAGTAACACATCCAATGCCTAAAGCTCTGCCAAGTCATCACCAAAACTAGGTTCAAATAGTTCTAACATCACATGCATTATTGTCCCCTGTGGCAGCCCATCCCATCACTTTCTGAAGTTATATTGCCCATTTATTTGTGTATTTGCTTATTGTCTGTAATACTAGAACTCAAATTCTGTGATGGCAGAGACTGACTTACCTGTCATGTATCCCCAGTGCCTAGCATTGTAGGCATACAATCAATATTTGTTGAATGCATTCCATCTCAGGACAGCTCTGACATCTAGAAAGTTCTTGGGTGATTTCCACAAGATAGTACTTTAATATATGAAGACAACTATAATAGCCCTCTTTTATCTTTTTCAAGTTAAATATCAACAGTTAGTCAGCAATTCCACATGAAAAAATAACTTTGGGCCTTTTCACTATCCTGATCACACTCTCAAATAAGCTCCATTTTGTCTCTCTTTCTTTTAGTGTGTTGTTGCAAGAACAGAAGGCAATATTCCAACTCTGTTACCCCCTCAAATTAGAGAGGTCCTATCAACTCTCTTATTCGAGGTGTTACAGTGTGTCCCAAGATGGCGCTAACTGTGTTGAGGTCCACTTCACCCTGTTGCTTCATGTTTCTCTGACTGTCAGCTAACCTCCTTACCACTCCCTTCACCCGTTGGTGTGTTCTACTGCTTGCTCACCTCTCTCTTGTCCTGACTTGTGCAGGTAGATTTTGAAAACCAAGCCCAGGGCCCTACATTTGGGAGGCTCTTACAGTAATCCAGAACAAAAGATACAAGGTATTGAACTAGAGCAGTGTGGCCAGCAAGGAAGAGATAAAAAGAAAAACATATCTGAGGCATTGTCAATGGGACTTGCAATCTACTGATTTAGTGACCACTAGCACGCTTTCTCAATGGATGCCTCTCTCTCCAGACCACGTATGAATTCGGAGTCAATTCCCAGTTTCTCCCTACCTCACTGCCTTTGAAGTAAGCATGCAACTCTTCTGAAGTCTTTTATACATTTTTTCCCCAAGTTACTGTCTATAAAAATATATTAGGAAAGTTCAAAGGCAGCAAGATTTTTAGCCAGGATGACTGAAATTATGGTAGTTCCATGACTAAGGTAGGAAATTCAGCAGAAGGACCAGACATTGAGGTGATAAGGAAGCACTTGGTTTGGGATATGTTGAATTTGACGACCTGAGGACATCTAGCAAACAGTTTGAAAAGTGTGTACTTCTTTGGCTCTGGAGTGCAAACTGAAATGTAGATCTGTGAGTCATCAATAGAGATGCTTGAAGCTTTCGCCAGAGAATGAGAATTTTGATTATCATTTAAACTGAAAAAAGACAAGACTGAGAAAAGAACTTTTAACAATGACGACATAAAATGGGTATTTGGAGGAGGAATCTCCCAGAAAGAGAGAGAGGGGAAGGAAGGCTCAGGGGGTATGGGGAAAACTTGATGGGTTTATTGTCAGGGGTGAAGCTGGACATTATTGTAGAAGGCAGAGAAATCAGTTACATCAAACACAGCAGAAATCTCCTGGAGAACAAAACTTCTCATGATGCTACTGAGTTTATCCACGAGGAGGTGATTTAATAACCTTAGACAAAATAATTCCAGTTTTAGAGCCAGGTTGCAAGCAGTTGATAAATAAGCAGTAAATGGTAGCAATGAAGTCAAAGTGGTTAAATGCAGACTGCCATTTTGAAAAGATGTTATGCAATACATGTAAACTAGAAAAGCAACAAATCTATATGATATTTATATGATCTACACATTCTAAAATATAACATGGGGTTAATTCTTATTTCATTGTAATGTCTGACTCTAGAATTAAGCATTTCATAGATCTTATGATCACACTAGGTGTTCAAAGGTCTCAGCACATCAAAGAGAATAATGAAGTACCAGCTACTCGAGAGGCTGAGGCAGGAGGATCGCTTGAACCCAGGAGTTTGAGGCTGTGGTGTGCCATTATTGTGCCTATGAATACCCACTGCACTCTAGCCTGGGCAACATAGTAAGACCCAGTCTCTAAAAAAATAAAATAACAGAAAAATTGAAATATATTGTTATGGATAGATTTCATTGAACCTAAATAGGGCTACATGTATTTTCTTGTTTTGTTTTTTTTTCCTGGTTCCCATTTAGGTGTCTAATTATGAAATGGCCAATTAAATCATTTTCTTCGAGATCAATTTTCATCTAAGTCTGCCTGGATTGGATGGTAGGTCAAGCTTTTTAAACTTTAACCCAACATAGATTCTGTCAGAAGCACCACTAGGTCTGGTGAATTTCTGGATCTATTCTGTATTGCCTCCTAAACCCTTGGGGTATGAATCTCTGAGAAGCTCTTTCACCTCCAGCCCTGGCCTCTACCTCCCACAGATTCATAGGATGCCAAATCTGGAAGTGACTTTAGAGTTCTTTTAGCTCACCTCCCTTAATTTCATAGATAAATGAACTGAGGCCCACCGTGGGAAAATGACTTGTTCAGGGAGCATTGTTGCCAGCATGAGTTTTAGGAGTCAGAGCTGGGATTGAACCCTGGATCCATTATTACCTAACTGTATAGCATTAAACTAGGCTCTTCACCTCCTGAACCTCAGTTTTCCCATTTAAAAATGGGGCTAATGATCATCACACCTGCCTTATGTAGTTGCTATGTGTATTGAATGAATAAAATGTGAAAGCACCTAGTCAGTGCCTGTCACATGGTAGAAACTCACCAAGTTTATTCCCTCTTTCTTTCCACAAGATTTCATAGCCAATGTGACATGAGCAAAACTCAAAGCAAACCTAGGCCTTCTGACTTTCAGGCCAGAAACCTGTTCATACACAGGGATCTTCATATTGAGGTGCCCCTTGAGGTATCTGAAGACTTGCCAAGGGGTACAGGGGCATGGATAGTTTTAAGAAAACGGATTTCCAGATCCTCAAGTTCCATATGAACTCTTTCTTAAAATTAATTTGAGTATGCAGCTGCAGTTGGGAGTTTCATTTTCCTCCTCATATTTCACAACGGTTCTTCTACTTTACAGAGGAAAACATTTAAAATCTTACAGATGTGCAACTGTAAGATTTAAATTTGCACATCACCTTAAAGTGTTAAACCTCCAAGTAATAAAGGAACATTGTGACAATTGCTTTAATCGAGATATATAAGCTGACTTTCAATCAATTTCATTAGGAGATTCAGTTCCAATTAAATTTTACTTTATAGGTTTAATAAGATTATTAAAATTTGTGATAAAGTAGGCTATTTTGCTCTCTTGTGTACTCCTAATAATTGTTTTAGTGCCTCGATGAAAAAAGAAAACCCAAAGAACAACAACAAAAAAACCCTTTTCAGCCAGGCACGGTGGCTCATGCCTGTAATCCCAGCACTTTGGGAGGTTAAGATGGGCGGATTACCTGAGGTCAGGAGTTCGAGACCAGCCTGGCCAACATAGTGAAACCCCATCTCTACTGAAAATACAAAAATTAGCTGGGCGTGGTGGCGCGCACCTGTAGTCCCAGTTACTCGAGAGACTGAGACACAAGAATAACTTGACCTGGGAGGCAGAGGTGGCAGTGAGCCAAGATAGCACCACTGCACTCCAGCCTGGGTGACAGAGCGAGACTCCATCTTAAAAAAAAAAAAAAAATTAAAATTAAAAAATTTTTAAAAAGCCCTTTTCAACCTTTAGAGTTTTAAAAAGGTCACAGGAATTTTTTTTTTATTTTCAGTTTATACCTGTCTACATATTTTCATTGTTAAAGAATGATAGGGAGATCAGTAAAAGACCTCAAGCATAGAAATATACTGTATTAGGTTAAAGTCTATGGAGGAAGTGGGGTGGAAATACAAGTTCAAGAAGAAAAAAAAAAACCTGTAAAAATTTCAACTGTAAAAGGTGAGCTTGTTATAAAGTTTTAAAATGGATGAGGTGGATATCAAGATACTCTGGTATTTTAGAGAGCATTGGAAAAACTTAAAAGAGTGGTGATGAAATAGATTTATTTATAATGTCCTGGAAATTATATCCTTTCCAATGCTTTAAACTTATGATGAAAAAAATTTAAATGTCAACTTAAAAAATGCATTAAAAAGAACACAATTTTTCAAAATTATTTGAAAAAAAGGTACTGCTGGCACTACCCTGGAAAGGTCCACAGCTGCCTCACTGTCTTACTGTCATTTTGGTCCTGCACTGAGGGAGGTCTTTCCCCCTTGGTTCCCAAAAGTAGATGCATGCATGTGCGCCATGCATACAACATACCTCCAGAGCTTTGTGTCCTCTTCCTCTGACTCCACGTTCTTGAGCCAACATTTTCTTCCTTTGCCTTTTAGGGGTATCTGTTTTGCTCCAAGCCCTGTATGTTTACATTTGACCCTTTTCAGCTCCCTCACCACCCCTTTGTACCCCTTTGTCCCCCTTCACCCCCTCACACCTGCTCATTTCCTTCTGAAGTTATCACTTTGCCTACAACATAGTTATTACCCTCTTGCTGAAGTTGCTTTGTCCATTAGAGGATAATCAGCTTCTTCCTTCTTCTATTTCTCCAACAGAAATTCTAATCTTTAGTGCATCAAAATCGCCTGGAGGGCTTGTTAAAGCACAGATTACTGAGTCCTTCCCCAGGAGTTTCGGATTCAGTATGTCTGGAGTAGGGCTTAAAAATTTGCATTTCTGGCTGGGCACTGTGGCTTACACCTGTAATCCCAGCACTTTGGGAGGCCAGGGCAGGTGGATCACTTGAGGCCAGGAGTTCAAGACCAGCCTGGCCAACATGGCGAAACCCCGTCTCTACAAAAACTACAAAAATTAGCCGGGTGTGGTGGCTCTCTCCTGTAGTCCCAGCTATGCAGGAGGCTGAGGCATAAGAATCCCTTGAACCCAGGAGACGGAGGTTGGAGTGAGCCGAGATTATGCCACTGCACTCCAGCCTGGGCTACAGACACTCTTGTCTAAAAACAAACAAACAAACAAAACATTTCTAACAAATTCCCAGATGATGCTATGCTGCTGGTCTGGAGACATCATTTTGAGAACCATTGCTCTAAGCTCATGTTTGGTGTGCTCATCAGAGGTCATGTGGCTAAAGGTAGGTACCTGTATTTCTGAGGCTAAAAGTGGCATCAAAAGAGGTATCAGGTATGAAGCCAGAAGCATATGTGCTTTGTCGAAGATATTTCTCATGCAGTCTAAAAATTCTTCAGGATTGGATTGATTTAAAGCAGAAATCAGAGCAAAAGGGCCATAATTAGGAAAACACTGTCTCAAAGTTTTACAGCAGCCACCTTCTCTTCCAACCTCCTCACCAAACAGTGGAACTCACATTCATGGCAGCCTTTCTCTATGCCAGACATTTTTCTAGACAAATTCCCACGTGTTATCTCATTTAGTCCTCATGTCATCCTTATAAACTACGTTTTATTATTTTCCTCATTACCCATAAGAAAACTGAATTTAAAACTGAATTTTAAGGCCAGGCACAGTGGCTCATGCCTGTAATCCCAGCACTTTGGGAGGCAAAGGCCAGAGGATCACTTGAGGTCAGGAGTTCCAGACCAGCCTGGTCAACATGGCAAAACCCTATCTCTACTAAAAATACAACAACAACAAAATATTAGCCAGCGTGGTCGCAGATGCTTATAGTCCCAGCTACTTAGGAGACTGAGGAAGGAGAATCGCTTGAACCCAGGAGGAAGAGATTTTGATGAGTCAAGATTGCGCCATTGCACTCCAGCCTGAGCGACAGAGCAAGATCCTATCTCCAAACAAACAAACAAACAAACAAAAACCCCTGAATTTAACTTAAACTGAAAAGCTAAGTTCATTGGAAATTGTCCTCCGAATCTGTTCACAGTTCACTAATTTCAGGTGGCCATACAGAAGGATGAAAAAGTCATCAGATTGTTAACTGCTGTTATAATACAAGCAAGTACAGTAAGTTCTTCAAGAAAATCATGTGCAAGCATGCTTTAAAAATTAAAGAGAACAGGCAGATTTCCCTAAAGGATAAATAGCTGGTCCCATTCAGATCATCCATCCATCAACAGAGAACAGAAGAGAATCTGGAATTTCATCTCGTCTACTACTCTCTATTGATTTTAAAAAGGCATTGGATTCCATCAACCATAACTCAGTTATTTCAGCATTATTAGAAAAAAGAAACCACACATAATATTGTGTGATTTAGAAACTCAACATACATAAACCACAAAAAGACCACCCTAGATCATAGAATACTCTAGCATCTTAGAGAACGGACTGATAAAAACAAATAATTAGGGGATGTTTCTCATTGTATAGAGCAATTGCATAAGGCCGTGTGTGTGTGTGTGTCTGTGTGTGTATGTAGTGTGTTCTCATATCATTAATATTATCAATGTCTGAATCTAAAAAAAAGTTACCAGGCATGCAAAGAAATAGGGTATTAAAACCCATTGTGAGAAGATAAATCAATGAAAATCAATCCGGAACTGACATAGATTTTAGAATTATTGAATAAAGATATTAAACTGGTATCCTATAGATTCAAAAACTTAAGTAGAGACATGA
Source organism: Macaca mulatta (assembly GCF_049350105.2). Lineage (NCBI taxonomy): Eukaryota > Metazoa > Chordata > Mammalia > Primates > Cercopithecidae > Macaca > Macaca mulatta. Next base: position 163,602,045 of record NC_133407.1, on the reverse strand, counting down.
AAGTTATATAAAACGTTTAACAAGCTTTTACAGATTAAAAGAACAATGTGTGAGATGAAAAATACAATAGATGTGATTAATGGCTGGTTAGAAATTGCTGGAGAAAAGATTAGTGAACTTGAAGACATATAAAGGCAATAAAAGCTATCAAAAACTAGACAAAGTGAGAAAAGAGAATTTTAAAAATATAACAGAATATCAACGAACATTAAGAAATCTAATATACATGTAATTGAGATTTTTGAAAGAGAAAAAAGAGTGGGCAGAAAAATATTTGAAGATATAATGACCAAAATTTTTCCAAGTTTCATGAGAACTGTAAATCCACAGAACCAATAAGCTCAGCAAACCCCAAGTGTAAGACATATGAAGAAAACTGTGCCAAGACACATAATAAATTGTTCAAAACCAGTGATAATGGAGATAGCTTAAGAGAAATCAGACATGTTACATATAGAAGAACAAAGATAAAGATGCAGGAGATTTCTTGTTAGAAACAATACAAGTGAAAAGACAGTGCAACATCTTAAAAGTACTGCAAGGGGCCAGGAGTGGCAGTGCATGGCTGTAGTCCCAGCTACTTGGGAGGCTGAGGCAGGAGGATCCCTTGAGTCCAGAAGTTCTGGGCTGTAGTGCGGTATGCCGATTGGGTGTCTGCACTAAATCTGGCATCAATACGGTGACCTCCTGGGAGTGGGGGATTACCTAAGGAGCAGTGAACTGGAACCAGTTCAGAAAAAGATCAGGTCAAAACTTCTGCTCTGATCAGTGGTGATCATGCCTATGAATAGCCACTGTACTTCAGCCTGGGCAACATAGTGAGACCCTGCCTCTGAAAAATAAAATAAAATAAAGTATTGCAAGGGGGAAAACACTTGTCAATCAGGAAAAGTATCCTTCAAAATATCTTTCAAAAATAAAGGTAGGATAATGAATTTTTTCAGACATACAAAAGCTGAAAGTTCAAAAATTTATCATCAGCACACTCACTATATAAGAACATTTTTATTTCTGCCTTTCCCATCCAGATGCCTTTTATTTGTTTTTCTTGCCTTATTTCACTGGCTAGAACCTACAGTACAATGTTAAATAAAAATGGACATCCTTGTCTTGTTCCTGATCTTAAGAGGAAAAGACATCTTTGTAAATAGTCCTTTTATCAAACTCTCTTTAGTCATCCATTTTTTTTTTCCTTAATGGGGACTTGCTCAGTCTGTGGCCCAAACTGGAGTAGAGTGGTACACTCACAGCTCATTGCAGCCTTGACCTCCTGGGCTTAAGCCATCCTTCCATCTGAGCCTCCTGAGTAGCTGGGACCACAGATGTGCACTACCACACCTGGTTAATTTTTATTTTATTTTATTTTTGTAGCTATGGGGTTTCACCATATTGCCCAGGCTGGTCTTGAACTCCTGGCCCCACCTTGGCCTCCCAAAGTGCTGGGATTAGAGGCATGAGCCAGTGCACCCAGCTTAGTCATCCATTCTGAATGTACCACCTGTTTCCTGTCAGTATCATATCAATTTTTCCCCCTAAATAGAAGGCAAGTAAGAATCAGAAGGTAGAAATTATAGAAGATAGAACATGGCTTGGCATTAAAAAACAAACACAAAAACCTTCTTTCTTTCTTTTTTTTTTTTTTTTTTTTTTTTTTTTTTTTTTGAGACAGAGCTTACTCAGTTGCCCAGGCTGGAGTGCAGTGGTGCAATCTCGGCTCACTGCAACCTCAGCATCCTAGGTTCAATCGATTCTCCCACCTCAGCCTCCTGGGTAGCTGGGATTACAGGCACCCACCATCATGCCTGGCTAATTTTTGTAGAGATGGGGTTTCACCATGTTGGCCAGGCTGGTCTCGAACTCCCGACCTAAAGTGATCCGTCCACCTCGGCCTCCCAAAGTGCTGGGATTAAGGCATGAGCCACCATGCCCAGCAAAAAACTTTCTTAACAGTAAGCCCCATCAAGCAATGGAAATGGTTGCCTTGGGAGAAAGTCCTTTGCTAGAAGTTTCAGAGGACCACATGCTATGAATAACGTGGCAGTGATTTTCATTCTTAGTGGGAGAAAAAAAACTAGTCAATCTCTTCAGTTGCTGTATGGCTGCAATGATTCTATGACAATCTCAGGCCATGTGATGTTGCCTTCAAGAACGGAAATTATAAGCAAACCATATATTTGAATGCTTTATGTACAGTGTTACATACAGGCAAACCAATAGGCCACTAAGACTTATTAAAGAACTATGTTCAAATTGTGTTTAAAATGTCCTCTTGAAATTGTTTCCAAGGAATCCTTAGCAGCACATTCATTGTAAATCCCCCAAATTTTACTGGTCAATAAAGAAATTCCATTGCACAGAAATGTTTGCACCTGTTAGGGTTAGAGAAGTCTGCTAGAAGAAATTCTGGTTGTTAAAAGAAACCTCTGATTGGATGAGACCATAAGAAAAGATGGTGCTGAGTGTACTGATGGTACTGGACTCTTGGGTAAGTGTTTGATTATTTGCTTTGGGGGTCTTTCTGATCTCTTTAGGTCAGTGGGAAGAAGGAAAATAAAATATCAAACATATGGTAAGTTTTCTCTAATTACATGATTAAGCATTAAAAAAAAAAAAAAAAAAAACTCCAGGTTAGCCTCCCTCATTCTACTGGGAATGTTCACTACTTCTCAAGTCTTCTGAAACCCACACTCTTTTCTTCCTGATTTTGCCACCAGAAAGACCCAGGTAGCTAAAATGAGCATGCTTCCAGATACAGGAAGACACATTCTCAGAGAGAATAGGACAATCAACTAATTAAGAGAAGAACACTGGAAGAAAGATTGACGTAACATCCCTGGAAACCAAACGGTGAAGTGAATGAGGCCTACAAAAGATTTGTACTGAGTGTCAAACTTAGATGTGGGTTGACATCCCAGATAATTTAGCAATACTTTGTAATGGATTAAATTTATTATTTTATCTTATTCATTTATTTTTATTTTTATTTATTTATTTTTTTGAGACAGAGGTTCACTCTTGTTGCCCAAGCTGGAGTGCAGTGGCACAATCTCGGCTCAGTGCAACCTCCACCTACTGGTTTCAAGCAATTCTTCTGCCTCAGCCTCCCGACTAGCTGGGATTATAGGCACCTGCCACCTTGCATGGCTAATTTTTGTATTTTTAGTAGAGACAGGGTTTCACCATGTTGGCCAGGCTGGTCTTGAACTCCTGACCTCGTGATCCACCCACCTCGGCCTCCCAAAGTGCTGTGATTACAGGCGTGAGCCACTGCGCCCGGCCCTATTTTGTTTTGAAACAAGGTCTTGTTCCGTCACCCAGGCTGGAGTGCAATGGTGCAATCTCAGCTTACTGCAACCTCTGCCCCCCAGGCTCAAGTGATTCTCCTGTGTCAACCTCCCAAGCAGCTGGGACTACAGACGCACCCACTATGCCAGCTAATTTTTGTATTTTTAATAGAGGTGGGGTTTTGCCATGTTGGCCAGGCTGGTCTCAAACTCCTGACCCAAGTGATCCACCCCCATTTGGCCTCCCAAAGCACTGGGATCGCAGGCGTGAGCCACCACATCCCAGGCCAATAATGGATGAAATTTAGATAGATTGGGATTCCATTTGTACCTAATTGTTCTTAAATTTTATTATTATTATTATCATTATTATTATGACAGAGTCACACTCTGTCCCCCGGGCTGGAGTGTAGTGGAACCATCTCGGCTCACTGTAACCTCTACCCCTTAGGTTCAAGTGATTCTCCTGCCTCCACCTTTGGAGTAACTGGGATTACAGGTGTGCATCATCACGCCCAGCTAATTTTGTATTTTTAGTAGAGACAGGGTTTCCCCATGTTGCCCAGGCTAGTCTGGAATTCCTGACCGCAAGTGATGCACCCGCCTCAGGCTCCCAAAGTGCTGGGATAACAGGCATGAGCCACCATCTGTGGCCTTACATTTTATTATTTAAGAAGTAATACATGCAAGGGTGTATATTGAAAAGTCAATCTATACTTTTACCTATCACTATAACCTCAATCAAGTCCCATACCCAGAAGCAACTAGGGTTACCAATTTCTGGTAACTGTCATCTTCCAGCAATAGTCTATGAATATACGAGCAGGGGGTGGGTGGGCAGGGTGAGGCATAACTGTAACATAATGTAACACAATGAACATACTGTACTGTCCCTCACGTCTATCTTTTAACAATTTATATCCTTGAGATGTTTCTTATTTTTATATAGAGCTCTGCTTTATTCTTTTTAACAGTAGCATAGTTTTCTTGTGAGGAAGTACAATTATTTATTTGACCAGTCTGAAAATGATGAATATTTAGATTACTTCTAGTTTTGTTTCCTGGCACTTTTTTTTTTTTGCTCCTTTAAAAAAAGTATGCATCGGCCAGGCGCGGTGGCTCAAGCCTGTAATCCCAGCACTTTGGGAGGCCGAGACGGGTGGATCATGAGGTCAGGAGATTGAGACCATCCTGGCTAACACGGTGAAACCCCGTCTCTACTAAAAAATACAAAAAACTAGCCGGGCGAGGTGGCGGGCACCTGTAGTCCCAGCTACTCGGGAGGCTGAGGCAGGAGAATGGCGTGAACCCGGAAAGTGGAGCTTGCAGTGAGCTGAGATCTGGCCACTGCACTCCAGCCTGGACCACAGAGCGAGACTCCGTCTCAAAAAAAAAAAAAAAAAAGTATGCATCTTAATAATGCTTTTTAATTACTATGCTTAATAAATGTATCATCTAGGAAATAACACTTTATTAAGTTAGCTAAAATAACAAGTTTGAATCCTTTGCTAAAAGGGCTGTGGAAAAATGGGCCAACTGATTGGTTCTGAGAGAGAGAGAGAGAGAGAGAGAAAGAGAGAGAGAGAGAGAGAAAGAGAGAGAGAGAGAGAATGTGTATTTGTCCAAGTATTATGGCCACTGTTCTCAAATCTAGCTGTTTATCAGAATTTTCTTAGTCTTTACTCAAAATACTGATGCTTAGGTCACATGCCTGGGGATTCTGATTTAGAAGGACTGAATTAGGACCTAGATATTAATATATCTATCTGGAAATATTCCATGGAAATATCATGTATTTTGAAAATATTTCACAGGATTCTGATTTATAGCTAGTGTTGAGAACCAATCATTGATAGAGAATAGTGGACCAATTTATACACTTATTAAATATAAATGGTTTATTTTGTGAAAAAACATTCTTTAGTGTAAAGTGCTTTAACTCAGCTCTCTTTCAGTTCTCTACATCTGGGGGCAGAGTTGAAAGAGCTGCTCTACCCATCTTAATCCCAGGCTCAGATGTGCAAATGTTAGAGTCTACCAACACTCAGGACTTAGTTCTTAGAAGAAATGGCCTTTGTAGAATTTGTCTCATGAATTCAGCTCTATTAAGGGATGACACACATCACTGTCTCTGTTATTACACATTAAAAAGTCTTTTATAGATAAAAGCACAAAGACTTTATTGTATTAACACAGCTAACCATTTATAGAAATCCCTTGATCCTTATTTATCATTGCAAAAATAAAATATATAGTTGTAATTCCTCTGTACATATGACTTTGGTTCTTTTTCCTCTTAGCTTTATTCCTATGCACATTTCAGTACACAAATACAGAACACAAAGTTATCATTTTAGCCGCTATAAGATTACATTGTTTTACCTCATGTTTTGCAAAATTAGTCTCTAAATCTGAACATTTGGGTTGTGCAGTTTTTCCTTATTATAAATGGTGGAGTTATAAATATCATTGATCAAACACCTTTTTTCATTTTGAATTTTTCTCTTACATTACCAAAAGAAGACGCTTTAGATCAAAAGAACGAACAATGCTAATCCTTTTGCCTGTAGAGACTTACTGCTCTGCAGGATTCTACTAAGTCACTGGGCCCTGAAGAAAGGACCAGTGTGCTGCTTTTCTCACAGCCTCTCCAACAAGATGTTTTATTCATTTCATTTTAGTTAACCTGATAAAATATTAAGTTATATTTCATACCAGATAAACTTATTGAGCATATTTGTTAAAAGGCATTGTAGGGATTTAAGTCAAGGAGCCTGACTTGACTTACTTGACTTACTTGACTTGACTTTCTGTGCCAGAAAGCCTACATCCAAATTCTTGCTCTGCTGTATGACTTTCAGTAAGTTCCTTGCTTGTCCTTTTTTTTTTTTTTTTTTTGAGATGGAGTCTCCCTCTGTCACCCAGGCTGGAGTGCAGTGGCACGATCTTGGCTCACTGCAACCTCTGCCTCCTGGGTTCAAGTGATTCTCCTGCCTCAGCTTCCCCTAGTAGCTGGGACTACAGGTGCACACCACCACACCCAGCTAATTTTTTTTTTTTTTTTTTTTTTTAGTGGAGACGAGGTTTCACCACGTTGGCCAGGCTGGTCTCGAACTCTTGACCTCAGGTGATCTGCCCGCTTCTGCCTCCCAAAGTGCTGGGATTACAGGCGTGAGCCACTGCGCCTGGCCATGTTCCTTGCTTTCTTTGTGTCTCAGTAGACTATGTCTAAAATGGCAACATTATGGTAAGCATGTTGCAAAAAATAAGTTAAGTGCCTAGAACTGTTCCTGGAATGTAGGAAGCACTATAACTACAGGCCATTATGAATGCTCATGAGAACCAGGAGAAATGCTAGACTCCAGAGAGAAAGCTGTGAACACAGGAGACACCAGAACAGTTTCTCCACTCACAAGGCCATAGCCTAGTTGGGAATACAGCCAGTTGCAGTAGCACAATGCAGGTATACAAGAAAGCATGTTGGGAAAAATCCCTGCTAGAATATTTAATTTTTGCATTAGAGATGTTCAATGAATGTTCTAAATGTTGGATTATGGTCTATATTTCTTTCTTTCTTTTTTTTTTTTTTTTGAGACAGAGTCTCACTCTGTTGCCAGGCTGGAGTACAGTGGTGCCATCTCAGCTCACTGCAACCTCTGCCTCCCAAGTTCAAGCAATTCTCCTGCCCCAGCCTCCTGAGCAGCTGGGATTACAGGCACGTGCCACCATACCTAGCTGATTTTTGTATTTTTAGTAGAGATGGGATTTCCCCATGTTAGCCTGGCTGGTCTCAAACTCCTGACCTCAGGTGATCCAGCCGCCTCGGCCTCTCAAAGTGCTAGAATTACAGGCATGAGCCACTGCGCCTGGCCTGTATTTCTTACATGAACTATTTAATCATAGCCATTGTCCACTTGCCCAAAGGTTCTAAGTGTCTATTAAATATGTGTATACCTTCTTTTTTTTTCTTTTTTCTTTTGTAAAGATTGGGGTCTTGCTATGTTGCCCAGGCTGGTCTCAAACTCCTGTCCTCAAGCCATCCTCTCACCTTAACTTTCCAAAACTCTGAGATTATAGGTGTGAGTCACTGTACTGGCCTATGGCCTATGTTTTTAAATGTATTTATTTAAAAATAGAAACAGAGTCTCACTCTGACGCCCAGGCTGGAGTGCAGTGGCGCAATCTTGGCTCACTGCAAACTCCACCTCCTGGGTTCAAGCGATTCTCGTGCCTGAGCTTCCCAAGTAACTGAGGTTACAGACGCACCATGCTGGCTAATTTTTGCATTTTTAGTAGAGACGCAGTTTTGCCATGTTGGCCAGGCTGATCTCGAACTCCTGATCTCAAGTGATCTGCCTGCCTCAGCCTCCCAAAGTGTTGCTTTCTCATCAAATGACACATCTTAAATATCTTTTCATGTTGGTACATATAGATCTTCCTCATTCGTTTTAACAGCTGTATAATTGTTCAAAGTAGGTGTGTAGTGTAGTTTATTTATCATTAATAGACATTTAAATCATTTCCAATTTTGTGCTATCACAGTTTTGTAATAAACAACATATCTATCTTTGTACAATTGTAGTTTTCTTGTAGAATTTATTTTGAGTATTGGACCTTTTTCCATTATATTTATCTGAGGTATTTTTCTGTTGCTTACATTTTTATCTTTTGCATATGACAAGAACTTCAAACTAAGTTGCCCTTGTTCCTAACATATCATCTCAGAGATAGCTGGTGCATATACAGGCATGTGTAACCAAAGCAAAAGTTTTATGGAACATAGTTCACCTTACTACATTCAATATACTTTAATTCATTCCATTGTATTCTATTCTATTCATTTTATTTTATTGAAACATGTTTGTAAAGTTCCTTTAAATTGATTTTAAAATCACTAGTTCATGGCAACTCATAGTTTAAAAAGCTATTTTCGTTTTCTCCCCTACCCTGTGTTGAACCAGTCGATAGAAGCAGGCACCTATTTGAGTTTTCCTGCCTGGCAATCAGTAACCTCTAAGAACTGAAGACCTCCCTTGAACTGCAGCTCAATTAAGTAAGGTCTAGCTCTTTCCATCTTTTCCCAAGAGTAGAGACTGGGCCACCACACCTGCCAAGAATGAACAGATGGTCTCACACTAAGCCATTACTACAGATGGCAAGCACCTGACTCTGCATCTGTATGCCCACCAGATTGATATTAGCTGCACACACACCACATATGCCTAGATAAACAGGGGTATCATTTTAAGACTGTTGGCTCATTTCCATGTTGATACTTAAGGGAGGTCACTCTGTTAGATGGGAACTGTTTCCCGGCAATGCTAGTATTAAAGTCAGGAAGACATAGAAGCATAACTTTCAAAGTTCTGTTCATTCAAATCCTTGCCTAGCCTGAGTATGGAGGTGCAGGGGAAACATTGGGAAAGGGCTGCTAAGATCCAGGTCAAGAGTTGGAGCTCTGACCAAATGGACCAGAATTCAGGGCAGAACTCTGGGCAAGAAAGAAGGGGTCAATATAGATGGACAAATGAGGTATGTTGGGGTATGCAGTAGCATAGTGGACACTTGTTGCCTAGGCCCACCTAAGACTCATACAAATTTTAAGATTATGTGTTGGCCGCACCCACTGGTAGGTCAAGAATATCTGCCTTGGTCAAGATCAGCTCAGAAACAGGATGACCCTAAACACGTGGATTAGGGATATCCATACCTACAGCTGAGAGTGCCAGGGCAGGCAGGAAGTCATAGGAAACAAGAAGTCTTTGATTTCTGCATTAAATCCAGCTGAGAGACTAACTCCTGTCCTTGGCATCTGACTCAGGACCTATGAGACCATATGGGGTAAGCCGTTAAAATGCAATTTGATATGATCAGAATTTGAAGAGTAGATCAGGTCAGAAAAGCAGATTTTTTTTAATTAGGAAAAGAAAGAAACACTTAAAAGAAAAACGTTCTCTTCTTGGAAAGGATTTTCTTAAAGGTGGATTATTCATTAACTTATTAATTCATTCCTTTTGTATGACGCATTTACTAATAGATGCTTGCTTTCATTCACCTCTAAAGTTAGATGTGCACACTCTTATTTTCTCTTTTTGGATGTCACAGGTAGATAGGCTTGTTTTAGCTACTTGCACTACTTAAATATGCAGATTTCTTCGGTGACATCATTTGGCCTTAGTGTTAATGGGCCCCTGATGACCAATAAATAATGCTCAAGAAGTCAGGTCTGCATGATAGGTTAATTCCTTAATCGTGTTTCTCTCTGTTGGGTAGGTGATTCCCCCTGCTGCAGCAAAATGCAGATAGGGATAATGACAGGCTCCTGCAAAAATTAAGTAGATTGTAAAAGGTGAAATCATACCTAAACCCAGCTGTCAGGAGAAGTGAATTTGTCCTTCAAGATTTAAGAAACAGGCCAGGCACAGTGATTCACGCCTGTAATTCCAGCATTTTGGGAGGCCGAGGCAGGTGGATCACTCGAGGTCAGGAGTTCGAGACCAGCCTGGGCAACATGGTGAAATCCCATCTCTATTAAAAATACAAAAAAATTAGCCAGGCATGGTGGCAGGTACCTGTATTTCCATCACTTGGGAGGCTAAGGCTGGAGAATCGCTTGAACTCAAGAGGTGGAGATTGCAGTGAGTCGAGAGTGCACCACTGCACTCAGCCAGTGTGACAGAGTGAGACTGTGTCTGGAAAAAAAAAAAAAAAAGATAATAAGAAACATCTGGCTGCTTCCTCTCATCCACCTGCATTCTAAGGAGATGGCCCAGCCCTCTGCCATTCTGAGAGGGAGGGACCAGGCACCTCTGCTGTCATGGGCACTTCACTCCAGTTCTGACTGCTGATGTTTCATTTGCATCTCACTTTTGGCAGCTCTTTCTTTCCTGTGCTCCTCTGTCCTACCCTATAGGGAGTCTAAATCTCTCTTTTTGTGTGTGTGTGAGTTTTTTTCGTGATATCTTCCTTCCCTTTCCCACCTTCCCAAATCTCCCATGAGACATTTGCGTATGCAGTAGAGTTCACCAAAGACTTGGGGTGAAGTGGAGGTTTATACAGCTATTAGATATTGCATATTCTGATTCCCTTCTTCCTCTGCCTTTGGTTCCCCAACCCAAACTCAAGGTCCCTAGCTGCGTAGCGGGAGGAGAGATGATGCATCTTTATGTAGTTAAAATCATTAAAGACCCAGCTAAAACTAAGGGGCCCCTCGCTTTGGGTCTCTGCAATTAGGAGCACCCAACAAGTGACAGACTTTTTGACCTATCAATCTTTCTTTTTCTCTTGTACCCATGAGAAAAATTCATGCCACTCCCTTAAAGGGGTAAAACAAAACAAAAAACCCCATGGTCGGCCAGGCGTGGTAGCTCACGCCTGTAATCCCAGCACTTTGGAAGGCCGAGGCGGGTGGATCACGAGGTCAGCAGATGAAGACCATCCTGGCTAACATGGTGAAACCCCATCTTTACTAAAAATACAAAAAATTAGCTGGGCATGGTGGCACACACCTGTAGTCCCAGCTACTTGGGAGGCTGAGGCAGGAGAAACGCTTGAACCTGGGAGGTGGAAGTTGCAGTGAGCCGAGATCGTCACCACTGCACTCCAGCCTGGGCAACAGAGTGAGCCTCCATCTCAACAACAACAACAACAAAAAACCCATCATGGTCCATGGTCAGTTAGGTTTAAATTATACTTAAAAATTATCATGCTATATGGATTTATTAATATAGATAAGCCCTGCTTAGTTGTCAATGGATTACATGTGATCAAAATTATCTCTCTCTCTCTATCTATCTATCTATATATACACACACATATATGTATATATTTGAGAAGAAGTCTCATTCTGTCACTCAGGCTGGAGTGCAGTGGCGTGATCTCAGCTCACTGCAGCCTTGGTCTCCTAGGGTTCAAGCGATTCTCATGCCTCAGCCTCCCTAGCAGCTGGGACTATAGGCATGCGCAACCACACCCAGCTTACTTTTTGTATTTTTGGTAGAGAAGGGGTTTCACCATGTTGGCCAGGCTGGTCTCAAACTCCTGACCTCAAGTAATCCACCCACCTTGGCCTCCCAAAGTGCTGGGATTACAGGCGTAAGCTACCATGCCCAGCCTAAAAATATGTTTTAATATAGAAAACTACAAAGAGAAAAGTAAAAAGTTGGTTATTATTCTCCCAGATTGCCCCTGTAAATATAATACCCAGATTTTCATTATTTTTCTGATCCTCTTTTTTTCTAGACTAGTCAGCATTATACCCATTGGTATAAGGAGAAATAGCACTTTGACCTAATTCTTGGCACCAGACTTAGGGACCAAGGACCTTGACATGAGTCCAGCAGTGGGACCTGAAACACCATGTCAGGAGCTGGCTGAGGTTGGGGAATGGAACAATTACAGATGGAACAATTACAGATAGAAAAGCCCATGAATTAAGAGTGGAACTAAAGGTGGTCTGAGACCAGATTTCAAGACAACCATAGATGTCAGGCCCAAGAAAGGGCAAGTATGAGAAGCAAGATCCAAGAGAAACTCCTAGATTTAGGCAGAATGGGGTGCACAGAGACCAGGGAAGAGACCCGAGTGGATGTGTCATCGATCCAGATGGTGTGACCCAGGAAGCATTTGCCATCGTGAAGCTCTTCTGGAGCTCGTCAGGGTCCTCCTGTGGATGGGCCTATGGTGGTCCTCAAAGCCTGGAGCTTTGCAGGCAGCTGCTGATGCCACATTCAGTCAGGAGGAAGTCACTGTGATCAGTGGAGTGCAGGACCTCATGGCTCTATGAAATGACATTGGTAAACTAAAGTAGGGGCAGGCAAGCCAGGATCGTTAAGAGTGGCCAGGATGTCAGTCTGTACTCTGAGGTATACAAGGCCTCGGTAAGGTTAAAGTTCAGGATGCCAAGAACGGCAGCTGTGTTATAGACAATGTGAGCTGGGTTTTCTGCTGCTTACATCTGAAAGTACTAATTACGTATGTATGTGTGTGTGTGTGTGTGTAATTTATTTTATTCTATTCTTATTTATTTATTTTGTGAGTCAAGGTCTCGCTCTGTTGAGGCTGGGTTACAGTGGTACAATCTCAGCTCACTACAGCCTCCACCTCCTGGGTTCAAGTGATTCTCATGCTTCAGCCTCCTGAGTAGCTGGGATTACGGGCATGCACCACCACACCCAGATAATTTTTGTATTTTTTATTACAGATGGGTTTCACCACGTTGGCCAGGCTGGTCTCAAACTTCTGACCTCCAGTGATCCACCCATCTCAGCCTCCCAAAGTGCTGGGATTACAGGTGTGAGCCACCGTGCCTGGCTTGTATTTTAATATATACAGATGCATAAAATAAATTTTGTATAAACAAAACTGTTAAAGGTTGCTATCCAAGTAATGAGATTACAAGTGATTTTATTTTTGCCTTGTCTGTATATTTAAATTTTTTATTTTTTTCACAATAAACTTTTTTTTTCTTTTTTTTTGAGACAGCATCTCACTCTTTCACCCAGGCTGGAGTGCAATGGTGCGATCTCTGCTCACTGCAACCTCTGCCTCCCAGGTTCAAGCAATTCTCCTGCCTCAGCTTCCCGAGTAGCTGGGACTACAGGTGCGTGCCACCATGCTCAGTTAATTTTTGTATTTTTAGTAGAGACAGGATTTCACCATGTTGGCCAGGCTGGTCTCGAATTCCTGACCTCAGGTGATCCACTCAACTCGGCTCCCAAAGTGCTGGGATTACAGGCGTGAGCCACTCTGCCCCACCTGCAGTGAACTTCTATCAGCCAAGGTTCTTGTAAGCAATAGAACTGACCAAGCCTGATTTAAATGGAAGCAAAATTTGAAGCAAGAGTATTGGGAACTCACATAACTACCTGGCAGTTCAGCAAAATCAGGCTTGGAAGGAAAGCAGTCACTAGGGAGCCCCAGCATATCCAGAATAAGTCCAGTGGGGATTCTGTTTGTGCTGACAGTAACCCTCAGCCATTGCTGCCACTAACCCTTGGCCGCCGCAACTCACATTGCTACCTAGCCTTAAATTCTGGATACCACTGTGGGTGACCTGAAAACTCAATATTGCTACCTCTTCTGCCTTCAACTGCCACCAATGTATACCTGGCTCTTTATGATAATAACCGCTGCTTCAGATGTCCAGGGAGTTTACACTTGTTTGACTGAGCTTAGGACACTTTCCCATGTCCAAGGACAAAGGGCTAAGAAAGTGAAAATCTGAACTTCCATCTTCTCTAGTGGAAGGCAAAATCTGTGCCCACCAAGACTCATAAGAGGGAATTACCTGAATACGGAAGTAAAAATAAAAAGTAAAAATTCCCTTTACTCATATAATATTCTTGAAAAAGTCATAAAACAAAAAAAAAAAACCCAATCCACACCAAACCAAATTAAACCAATCCAAACTAAGTCAAACCAAAAGTCTAGCATCAATGTAAGCACTTTAGGAACGATCACTACTTTTTTTAAAAAATAGGAAAAATAGTTGCACACATATTAGGCACATCTGGAAAAAAAAACGGTTTTCATTAAGTCATCTGAATTTATGTACCTTTCATATTTGAAACACGTTTATCTCACATTTCCTGGTTTTCTAACCAAAAGTTTGATTCAGATTACGTGCCATCTTTTCAAACTTTCTGATGAATTTATTGTCACCAGAAGCTATTTCTTTTAATGTATCAATAGATATAGTAAATTAGACATAGTCTGATGTTATTAGCAGCTGAGCTTCTTTTTTTTTTTTTTGAGACGGAGTCTCGCTCTGTCACCCAGGCTGGAGTGCAGTGGCGTGATCTTGGTTCGCTGCAAGCTCCACCTCCCAGGTTCACGCCATTCTCCTGCCTCAGCCTCCTGAGTAGCTGGGACTACACGCGCCCGCCACCACACCCGGCTAACTTTTTTTTTTGTATTTTAATAGAGACGGGATTTCACCGTGTTAGCCAGTATGGTCTTGATCTCCTGACCTCGTGATCCACCCGCCTCGGCCTCCCAAAGTGCTGGGATTACAGGTGTTAGCCACCTCACCTGGCCGCAGCTGAGCTTCTTAAAACATGGTTAACTGAGTAATAAAGAATGCCTCTCCAGTCAGTTACGTATTTTTTTTGTCATCAAAAATAGAATTATTTTAAATGGTCAAAATGACATGTACTCTGGCCAGGTGCAGTGGCTCACACCTGTAATCCCAGCACTTTGAGAGGCCAAGGCAGGTAGATCAACTGAGATCGGGAGTTTGAGACCAGCCTGGCCAAAGTGGCGAAACCCCATCTCTACCGAAAATACAAAAATTAGCTGGGCATGGTGGTGTGCGCCTGTATCCCAGCTACTCAAGAGGCTAAGACACAAGAATCACTTGAACCTGGGAGGTAGAGGTTGCAGTGAGCCAAGATCACACCACAGCACTCCAGTCTGGGTGACAGAGTGAGCCTCTGTCTCAAAAATAAAAATAAATTTAAAAAAGAATAACTTGTATTCAATGATTCATTCACTAGAGTTAGCAATAACTATATTTAAACAAGCAACCTGGAACAAGATCAAAAGAAATCCAAAGACCTAGATACAGTTAAGTATATTTGCTTTTATCTCCTACAAATTTCCTTTCCTATATATTTTTTTCTTTTTGAGACAGGGTCTTGCTCGGTTGCCCAGGCTGGAGTGCAGAGGCACAACCTCAGATCACTGTAGCCTTGACCTCCTAGGTTCAAGCAATTCTCTCACCTCAGGCACCCAAGAAGCTAGGGGCATAAGGCATGTGCCACTATACCTGGCAACTTTTTAAAACTTTTCTGTAAAGATAGGGGTCTCACTATATTGCCCAGGCTGGTCTGAAACTCCTGGCCTCAAGCAATTCTCCCTCCTTGGCTTCCCAAAGAGCTGGGATTACAGGTGTGAGCCACCATGCCCGGCCTTTCCTGTATTTTTGAAATACAAATACCAGAACAGTTTTCTTTAAAATACCAATGTCATCATATCATTCACACGCTTAGAATTTTTCAAAATCTCTCGGTGCCATTAGGAAAAGTCCAGACTTCTGAGCTGGTTATTAAGATCTATCTTCTAGGCCGGGCACGGTGGCTCACACCTGTAATCCCAGCACTTTGAAAGGCCAAGACGGGCAGATCACCTGAGGTCAGGAGTTCGAGACCAGCCTGACCAACATGGTGAAGTCCCATCTCCACTAAAAATACAAAAATTAGCCGGGTGTGGTGGTGGGCGTCTGTAATCCCAGCGAATAGAGAGACTGAGGCAGGAGAATTACTGGAACCTGGGAGATGGAGGTTGCAGTGAGCCGAGATCACACCATTGCACTCTAGCCTGGGCAACAAGAGCAAAACTCCATCTCATGAAAAAAAAAAAAAAGATTTCTCTTCTAAAAGGGAATCCTTGTACACTGTTGGCAGA
Organism: Macaca mulatta; assembly: GCF_049350105.2. Lineage (NCBI taxonomy): Eukaryota > Metazoa > Chordata > Mammalia > Primates > Cercopithecidae > Macaca > Macaca mulatta. The sequence goes on along the minus strand of NC_133407.1, from coordinate 163,586,356 downwards.
AATGTAAAATAATACAACCACTATGGAGAACAGTTTGGAGGTTCCTCAACAAACTAAAAATTGAGCTACCATATGACCCAGCAATCCCACTGCTACGTATATACCCAAAATAAAGGAAATCAGGGTATTGAAGAGATATCTGCACTCCTGTGTTTGTTGCAGAACTGTTTACAATGGCTAATATTTGGAAGCAACCTAAGTGTCCAACAGAGGAATGGATAAAGAAAATCTAGCAGCTTCAGCAGTTACCAGTGGGTGGAGATGTTAGGAAAGGAGTTACAGTTTGGGTGTAGAGACATGCTGGAGGCAACACAGAAGCTGCCAGGACAGGCAGTGGTACAGGGATGATAGAGACCACTTTGCAACTGAAAAAAACTTTGGGAAAACACATGAGACCACCCCACCCCACCCCTGCTTAGAGACTCCCAGAAATAGTTGGGTGGTATTTGAGAGTGGTCAGATTTCCCAGAGTTGAAGGTGACAGCAGAGTCAGAGAAATAACATTTTTACTGTTACTGTGACCCTATTTTATTTCAGACAGGTGTGGCCTAGGACAACATGGGTTATATTCAGATGTGTTTATTTGCCACCTTAAGGCACACAGAAAAGCAGAGAGATAAAAATAGTTGCGTTTAGGTTACAGGATTATGGGTAATTTTTGTGGCAACAGCTTAATAACATATATAGTTATTATTAACCAGTTACCACAGAATTCACAAATATTATAAATATAAAAATGCTATCAAATTGCTACCATAACATTTTATATATTTAAAAAATATGGGCCAGGTACTGTGGCTCATGCCTGTAATCCCAGCACTTTGGGAGGCCAAGGTGGGCAGATCACTTGAGATCAGGAGTTCAAGACCATCCTAGCTAACATGATGAAACCCCGTCTCTACTAAAAATACAAAAATTAGCCAGTTGTGCTGGCATGCACCTGTAATCCCAGCTGCTCAGGAGGCTGAGGCATGAGAATTATTTGAACCCAGCAGGAGAAGGTTGCAGTGAGCCGAGATCGTGCCACTGCACTCCAGCCTGGGCAACAGAGCGAGACTCAGTCTCAAAAATAAAAAATAAAACAAAATATGTAGTGTATATATGTATATATTTATATCAATACATATTCATATATACGTACAAGGCATACTTTGTTTTATTGTGATTCACTTTATTGCATTTCACCTATGTATATTGCATTTTTACAAATTGAAGGTTTGTAGCAACCCCGGGTCAAGCAAGTCTATTGGCACATTTTTTCCAATAGCATATACTCACTTCATTCTTGTGTCACATTTTGGTAATTCTCATAATATTTCTAACTTTATTATTGTATCTGTTATGGTGATCTACGATAACTGACCTTTGATGTTACTATTGTGACTGTTTTGGGGCACCATGAACTGCACCCATATAAGATGGTGAACTTAGTTAATGTTGTGTGTGCTCTGACTGTACAACCAACAGCCCAGTCCCCCATCTCTTTCCCTCTCCTCCGGCCTCTCTATTCTCTGAGACATGATGATGTTGAAATTGGGTAATTAATCACCCTACAATGGCCTCTCGGTGTTCTAGTGAGTCATGTATCTCTCACTTTAAATCAAAAGCTAGAAATGATTAAGCTTAGAGAGGAAGACGTGTCAAAAGCTGAGATAGGCCAGAAACTAGGCCTCTTGCACCAAACAGCCAAGTTGTGAATGCAATGGAAAAGTTCTTGAAGGAAATTAAAAGTCCAACTCTAGCAACACACTAATGATAAGAAACTGAAATAGTCTTATTGCTGATATGGTGAAAGTTTGAGTGGTCTGGATAGAAGATCAAACCAGCCATAACATTCCCTTAAGCTAAAACCTAATCCAGAGCAAGGCCCTAACTCTCTTCAATTCTATGAAGGCTGAGAGAGTGAGGAACCTGCAGAAGAAAAGTTTGACACTGGCAGAGGCTGTTTCATGAGGTTTTCGGAAGGAAACTCTCTCTGTAACATAAAAGTGCAAGGTGAAGCAACATGTGCTGATGCAGAAGCTGCAACAAGTTATCCAGAAGATCTAGCTAACATAATTGATAAAGATGGCTCCACTAAACAACAGATTTTCAATATAGACAAAACAGCCTTCTATTGGAAGACGATGCCATCTAGGACCTTCCTAGCTAGAAAGAAGTCAATACCTGGCTTCAAAGCTTCAAAGGACAGGTTGACTCTCTTGTTATGGGTTAATACAGCTGGTGACTTTAAGTGGAAGCCAATGCTTACTTACCATCCCCCAAATCTTAGGATCCTCAAGAATTATGCTAAATCTACTCTACCTGTGCTCTATAAATGGAACAACACAGCCTAGATGACGGCACATCAGTTTACAGAATGGTTTACTGAATATTTTAATCCCACTGTTGAAACAGTGGGATTAAATGCTCAAGCAAAAGCATTCCCTTCAATATATTACTAGTCATCAACAATGTAGCTGGTCACCCAAGAACTCTGAGGAGATGTAAAAGGAGATTAATGTTTTCATGCCTGCTAACATACATCTATTCTGCAGCCCGTGGATCAAAGAATAATTTTGATTTTTGTGTCTTGTTATTTAAAATATATATTTCACAAGGCTGTATCTGCCATAGCTAGTGATTCCTCAGGTGGATCTGGGAAAAGTAAATTGAAAACCTCATAGAAAGGATTCACCATTCTAGATGCCATTAAGAACATTTGTGATTCATGAGAGGAGGTCAAAATATCAACAAGAACAGGAGTTTGGAAGTACTGATTTCAACCCTCATGGATGAGTTCAAGGAGTTCAAGACTTCAGTGAAGGAAGTCACTGCAGATGCAGTGCAAATAGCAAGAGAAGTAGAATTGGAATTGGAGCCTGAGAACTAGAACTAGAATTAGAAGTTACCGTCTCAAGACCAAACTTGAATGGGTTCGGAATTGCTTCTTATGGATAAACAAGGAAAGTGGTGGCTTGAAATGAGATCCGGTGAAGATGCTGTGAACATAGTTGAAATGATAACAAAGAACTTAAAGTATTACTTAATCTCAGTTGATAAAGCAGTGGCAGGCTTTGAGTAGATTGACTCCAATTCTGAAAAATATTCTGTGGGTAAACTGTTATCAAACAGCATCTTATGCTACAGAGATCTTTTGTGAAAGGCAGAGTCGATTGATGCATCCAACTTCACGGTTGCCTTAGTTTTAAAAATTGCCACAGTAGGCCAGGCCCGGTGGCTCAACCCTGTAATGCCAGCACTTTGGGAGGCCGCGGCGGGTGGATCACCTGAGGTCAGGAGTTTGAGACCAGCCTGGCCAACATGGTGGAACTCTGTCTCTACTAAAAATACAAAAATTAGCCAGGCATGGTGGCAGGCGCTTGTAATCCCAGCTACTCAGGAGGCTAAGGCAGGAGAATTGCTTGAACCTAGGAGGCGGAGGTTGTGGTGAGCCAAGATCGTGCCATTGCACTCCAGCCTGGGGGACCAGAGTGAGACTCCATCTCAAAAAAAAAAAAAAAATTGCCACAGCCATCCCAAACTTTAGCAACCACCACCCTGATCAGTCAGCAGCTATCAACACTGAGGCAAGATCCTTCACCAGCCAAAAAAAATTACAACTTGCTGAAGGCTCAGATGATCGTTAGGATTTTTAAGCAATAAGATATTTTTAAATTAAGGTACAAACGTTATATTTTATATATATATATAAAACCACACCTGGCTAATTTCATACTTTTAGTAGAGATGGGGTTTCTCCATGTTGGTCAGGCTCGTCTCAAACTCCTGACCTCAGGTGATCCTCCCGCCTTGGCCTCCCAAAGTGCTGGGATTACAGGTGTGAGTCACCATGCCGGGCCAATTTTTTAGACATAATGTTATTGCATACTTAATAGACTACAGTATAGTATAAATATAACTTTTATATGCATTGGGAAACCAAAAAAAATTCTTTTCTTTGAGACGAGGTCTTGCTCTGTCACCCAGGCTGGAGTGCAGTGGATCGTAGCCCACTACAACCTCAAACTCCTGGCCTCAAGCAATCCTCCTGCCTCAGCCTCCTGAGTAGTTGGTGAACAGGTGTACACCACTGCACCTGGCTAATTTTATTTATTTTTATTTTTGTAGAGACAGAGTCTTGCTATGTTGATCAGGCTGGTCTTTTTGTTTGCTTTTGAGAGGGAGTCTCACTCTTGTTGCCCAGGCTGGAGTGCAATGGCAGGATCTCAGTTCACTGCTACCTCTGCCTCCCAGGTTCAAGCAATTCCCCTGTCTCAACCTCCCTAGTAGCTGGGATTACAGGCGTCTGCCACCATGTCCAGCTAATTTTTGTATTTTTAGTAGAGATGGGGTTTCACCATGTTGGCCAGGCTGGTCTCAAATGCCTGGTCACAGATGATCTGCCCACCTTGGTCAAGCAATCCTCCTGTCTCAGCCTCCCAAAATGCTGGGACTATAGGCATGAACCACCACACCTGGCCAACATACATTCTTCACATTCATTTGGAAACACTTTCTGACTGGACACTTCATGAGTCAATGACAGATTCTACATGAGGCCCCCTTCAGTTTCTGGTAGGAAAAGCCAATGTGTTTCGAGACAGAGGAAGAAAAGGTTCTATCAGGACCTGAACAGGGAGATGGGAGATGAGCAGTCACTACCTGTGCACCAAGGAAAGATAAAAGAGAAAACTGAATGATACAAGCTCTTTAGACATCAGAGTCAGCTTAGGGTAACATCAGCTTGTAGATAGAATAGGTCTTTAGTCCAGTTCAGTTCCACCCTCGTCTCCTTGGATCACATTTTCTTCCATTTCTCCTTCAAATCTATATCAAAATCTAAGAAAGTACACCTCATTTTTTGCCTGACTTTGTGTTTCTTGGGGCTGTATTAGCACAAGAGCTCATCCTCTGACTCTGAGTTCTTGAGCCCCAGTTCTGGCTTTACTTTCAAGCACCAACTAGGGGATCCTGGACATCACATAATGCCCTTTTAGGCCTCAGAAGATTCCCTCATATTAAGCTGGCTCTGTGGTGGTCTAACTCCCAGCTGTCACCTGCTGTCTTCCCCTGTGGATGTTCATCTACCAGGGATGAACTTTGGTGCAGACTCGGGCAATCAGTACCGTTTCATGAATGACATGGGCTCCTTTCCCAGGTGGACTGTATTCCTATCATTCCTGAGAGCATGCTCTGCTCTGATCCATAACTTATCTGACCTCGGGAAGGCTTGAGAACATGTAAAGAAAGCAAATGAGCTGGGTATGGTGGCACATGCCTGTAATCCCAGCTACTTGGGAGGCTGAGATGGGGAGGATCACTTGAGGCCAATATTTCAAGGCTGCAGTGAGCCGTGATTGTGCCACTGCACTCCAGCCTGGGTGAAAGACTGAGACCTTGTCTCTAAAGAAAGTAGAGTGTGGCTGAGGTCAGGCCCAGGCCATTCTTTCTGGGCCTACTGCCCTGTCAAGGATTTCTGGAGTTTACCATGGTTTAACCTCAGGAGCCTCTTCAGACTTCATGAGTAGCATTTAGGTAAGCCAAGGTTGTAGATGGCCCCCAGGTCACATGACTCCCCCACCCCCACCCCAAGTAGCTTACTGATTCTCAGATTTGTCTGATGCATTCATTAAAAAAACCCCGGCTGGGCACGGTGGCTCATGCCTGTAATCCCAGCACTTTGGGAGGCCTAGGCAGGCAGATCACGAGGTCAAGAGATCGAGACCATCCTGGCTAACATAATGAAACCCCATCTGTACTAAAAATACAAAAACTTAGCCGGGCATGGTGGCAGGCGCCTGTAGTCCCAGTTATTTGGGAGGCTGAGGCAGGAGAATGGCATGAACCCAGGAGGTGGAGCTTGCAGTGAGCCGAGATCGCGCCACTGCATTCCAGCCTAGGTGACAGAGCGAGACTCCATCTCAAAAAAAACAAAAACAAGAAAACCCCACACAGAGTAAAGTGCTTCTGCAGAGCCTATGAGAAATCCTTACTTTTGTCTTTACTTGGTCCATACGCTATTCCAGGTGGCTCCAGGGATTCCTGGCCTGATTAATATAAAGGAAATTTCTGGTAGCCTGACAGACACCCTAGTCTAGGTTCCAGGTTTTCACCAGTTGAGAATTAATGGTTAACTCCCAATATCTTGAAGAAGTATCAGGGCTGTTTAATGCCCCAACATTGCCAAATAATGAGCTTTCTGTTGAACCTAAAGCCTGCAGAGTTTCACTAATCTCATTGAGATCCTGACTTTCGGGACCAGACTGGACATCCCAGAGTTGCCAAAGACACCACAACCAGCATGAAATATTATGGCTTCAGGGCAGGCTCTAGATCAGTCTTCTCACACTTTAATGTGCTTGTGAGTCATCTGGGGATTTTGTAAAAAAAAAAAAAAATGTAGATTCTGATTCAGCGGATCTGGGTGGGCCCTGAGATCCTGCATTTCTAACAGGTTCCCAGGTGATGCTAATAACTGCTGGCCTGAGGATCACACTTCAAGTGGCAAGACTCTGAAGGCAGCAGTGTGGATGGAAAACACTCCAGAGTTCAGATTCCCTTCTATGAATGTAGTCTTCCTGCAGCTGGAAGGGAAGGTGCCTTTGAGACAAAGGGAAATAGTCTTTATCCACTTGGCCTTTGACATCCCTTTGTAAGCAAGTAGAGATAAGGGAACTGATTAGTGCTCAAGAGGAACCCACACACGTAGGTATTTCTGCCCAACTGCACATATAACGCCTCAAGTACTCACCTCATAGCACCCCATCCCTCACCCACCCACCCACCCAGTGATGCTGACTGATTCAACCTTTAGGCCGTAGGATAGGGTAGAAGAGAGGGTGTGAAATTGCTCAGTGAGTGAACAAGGGTTAGTTCTGGAGAGCTGGGATTCTTAGAGAAGGTAACAGGGTTCTTTTCTCTTCAATCTCTACTGGCTGTCCAGGTAGTAGTTGGCAGCTCACTGCACAGGGTACTATGATAGTCAGAAATAAATAAATAGGCCAGGCGAGGTGGCTCATGACTATACTTCCAGCATTTTGGGAGGCCAAGATGGGAGAATTGCTTGGGGCCAGGAGTTTGAGACCAGCCTAGGCAACATAGTGAGACCCTCCCCGCCCGCCATCTCTACAGATAATCAAAAAAACTAACTGGGTATGGTGGTGAGAGCCTGTAGTCCCAGCTACTCAGGAGGCTGAGGTAAGAGGACAGCTTGAGCCCTGGAGGTGGAGGTTGCAGCAAGCCAAGATTGCACCATGCATTCCAGCCTGAGCGATAGAGTGAGAGACCCTGACCCAAAAAATATAGAAAAAAGGAAAGAAAGAAAAAGTAAAAATAAAAATATAAAATAAATAAAAGCTTATTCCTGCTCTCCAGACTCTTTTTATCAAGTAAGGAAGACATACGTGGACAAATAACGATGGAATGACGTGCTAACTCTCTAACAGGTTTGTGACAAATATCTGTATTGAAAGTGCCTAGCAAGATGGTAGAGAATGAGGTTTGGGAAGGGTTCTAGAAACTCTTCTCAGAAGAGTGGGCTGGGCGCTAGGACTTTTCCAGGTGGAGAAGGAGGCGTGGAAGGATTTTCTACTCAGCATTTTCCTCAGGGAAGGGCCAGGAAGAGACAGCAGCTCCAAAGAGGAGTCCCCGGAACAAGATTTCTCAGAACACATGACATACGGAAGATGACTGAAAGAGGAGCAATGGCGCTTGCTGAATATTAGATACATGATTGGGCAGATGGAGCGTCTACTGTGGCATGAAGGTTTTCTCTTTTTTCTTTTAATGTTTCCCTGAGTGATTTTATAGGTATTTCTAATAAAGTTAAAAGTAGATAAAGAGGTGCCTGCTGTAATGAAAGGGGTGTTTATGAGCTTCTCAAAGATCTTTGCACCAGAGAGAGATCAAAGTCAGACCACAGTGCTGCAGGGGTGGGTCTGTTGCCTATGGCCAGCTGCAAAGGGGCATAATTGCCATCTAGTGGCACAAACCCACAAGTGTGATCTCCATTCTTGGCATCTGTAGTCTCTTCAGGTAAGAAATTGTTATGGCCTATAGAAACTCCTCTGTCCTCTCCAGTTCCTAGCCCCTTAGTTTGGTTACCGGAGAAGACTGATCCAACTAGGAAACTGTCAAATGGACAGTATTTTGCAAGAGATTAATTCATACTAAAATGTAAAGAGTCACTCAAACGAATGTGAATGACTGATGTTGCCTTGATATCTAATTTGAGAGAGAAGAGGTGTTGGTGGAAGGACCAGGAGAACAGGAAGAGCAGGAATAGGGTGGGGATGGGCTGTCCCTAAGAGAAGGAACAAATACAGGAAGAGGCCCTGCAGGAGCAGCTGCCTTTGATTTTACTTGTTTACCTTCTCCTGGGAAGAAGCAAATAGAAGTTGCTCGTGACATTATTTTCAGAGCTATTTTCAGATAGTGTGGCTAGAAAGGGCCGTGGGGCTATTTTGCTAGCAACAGTGTTTAGCAAGGCTAATTTTATCACAGAGTGGCTTTGTTCCTAGATGCACCGGCATGTTGAATTAAACATTCTGAAGAAAGGAATTCCCTATCAGTGCTTCCTCGGTGATGTGTGGTAGCTCCTTTGGCACCATGAGGGCCAGAGAATGGTCTTCTGCTAGTGCCTGACAGGGGATCATTGGTTAGGGTCTGTTTCAGTTTTCATACTGGGCTCCAATTCTCCAGGGCCTCTTATTATTTGCCAAATTCTTACATTACATAGAGAGAGCCCCAGGGCTCCTTACAGACTGTGAGAAGGTGTTTTCAGATAAGGAGGGTGACATGTACCAAAGCAGAGCCATTATAGAGCAGCTGAGAGCCAGAATCAGGAGGCCAAGATCAATAAAACACAGAGGCAAAATGGGATTTCTGCAATCAAGGATTTTACAGTCAGACCGACATAGTTCTCATTTTGGCTTCTTATGAGCTGTGTGACAATTTAATTTTAATTTTTAGTTTTACAGACAGGATCTGGCTTTGTCACTCAGGTTGGAGTGCATGGCTAAGAGAAGCCTCAAACTCCTGGGCTCAAGTAATCCTCCTGCCTCAGCCTTCTGAGCAGTTGGGACTACAGGCGTGCACCACCATGCCTGTTTATTTAAAAAAAAATTTTTTTTTTTTTTTTTTTTTTTTTTGGGTAGAGATAGAGTTTCACTATGTTGCCCAGGCTAGTCTTGAATTCCTGGTCTCAAGTGATCCTCCTGCCTCAGCTTCCCAAACGCTGGGATTACAGGTTTGAGCCACAGTGCCTACCTCTGTGACAATTTAGGCCAGTTAGCTGATCTCTCTGGGGTCAGTTTCTTCGTCAGTAAAATGGAAATTAAAAGGTGCTGTGTTTTTTTTTCCAATGCCTACCTCCAAATCTCCATTCTGAGTACCCCACTTTCTTCACTGTGCCTCCCCGCTTCCCGTTGGCACAGAACCCGCCTCCAGTGTTGCTCAGAGATCCCCCTCTTCTAGAAGGAGGAGTTCTCATGGGGATGGAACAAAACCACAATGAAGATATATGAAGGCTGAAGCTTCTGAGCTGCCAAGAGATGTTCAGGGTTTGGGCTACTAGGTGGAGGACGCCTCCTTTCACAATCTCCTGGCTTCTCTTTGGAATCCCTTCCTCTCTTTCATGCTAGGGACTGTATAGTGGCCCCTTACCAAAAGTCTAGGTGTGGGTGGCTCAGGCTGACACTGCTCTGAGTCTAAATGAGGGATGGCTTTTCCCTAGGCACTAATTATTTGGTTCCCTTTTCCAAAGGGGCTCTTTTCACCATCTGAGTGTTAAAACCTCAAAAGGTTCAGATTAAGCAGCTAGGCCCGAAGGAAAGAGTTTTAGAAAAACCGCCAGCTGCTCTTAGCCCTATTCTGGGATTTCTCATATTAGGATTATATACAATCCTCTCTTTAAAAATAAACTGTGGTAAAATACACATGTCATAAAATTTAGCATTTTAAGCTTTTTTTTTTTTTTTTTTTTTTTTTAGACAAGGTCTCACTCTGTCACCCAAGTTGGAGTGCAGTGATACAATCATAGCTCACTGCCGCCTCCACCTCCTGGGCTCAGGTGATCCTCCTCTCTCAGCCTCCTGAGTAGCTGGGACCACAATCAGCTAACTTTTTATTTTTGTAGAGACAGGGTTTCCCTATGTTGCCCAGGATGGTCCCAAATCCCTGGGCTCAAGGATCCTACCACCTCAGCTTCTCAAAGTTCTGGGCTTACAGGCATGAGCCACTGCACCTGACCCTTTCGAAGCATTTTTAAGTGTAAAGTTCAGTGGCAATAAGTAGATTTATATTGTTGTACAGTCGTCACCACTATCCATTTCCAGAACTTTTTCCATCATCCCATATTGAGATTCCATGCCCATTAAACACTAACTCTCCATTCCACTCTCCCCCCACTACCTGGTAACTGCTATTCTACTTTCCGTCTCTCTGAATTCTAGGTAACTTATATAAATGGAATCATATTTGTCCTTGTGTGTCTTATACAGGCCTCTTTTAAAGGAAAAAAATTATATATTATAGACATGCTCCACTGAGTATTCTGATGTTACATACACATACGCATATGTGTAAAAGTAGATATAAAATGCTAAGCTTATGGCTCCATTTGCAACTTATGCAATTATAAAATAAAATTACCAAACTAAACCTAAAAATCCACAAAATCTTGTACTATTCAGTTTAGTGTGAGAGATAATGTTTTGCTAAAACAAAATTTCCAAAGGCATTTAATAATCGAAATAGTTTTGGGTCTGGTTTCTACATTTAATTTGTGTTTGCATTTTGGCTCCAATTATTTTAATGCAGAGAATAACTGCACACATATATTGTAGAAAATGTTACTAGTAACATCAAAGCTTTGTTTGATACTGCGGGATAATCAGGCCACATACTCAGCCATAATATTGCCAGCAAGCAATTCTTGGAGGCCAATTTTAATGAGGCATTACTAGATAATAATGTAAAATTATCTTTTCTTGGAGATAAGAGTCACATTGTGGTATTGTTGAAATATGAATTAAAAGGGCATCTACTCTAATTCTTGTTAGAATTGGGAGGAGAGAAACCCTTTATTGTGATTACCTACTATACTTGCTGCTAATGAACTGTTGCAAGTTGATATATACAAAGATAAGCTTTAAGCAATGGAATCTGAATACGAAATTGCCAGCAATGTTCAGGTTCTCTTAAGTTTAGTGTACTTATAAAACTATCTTGATTGCTATGAAACAAGCCACCCCAAAGCTGAATGGCTTAAAACAACATGTGTCTCGCAAGTCTGTGATTTGGGCAGAGCTTGCTGGGGATAGCTTGTCTCTACTCCACTAGACCTTACTGGGGTGGCTCAAAGACTAGAGGCTGAAATCATCTCTTGTAGAGGTCAGTAAACATTTTCTGTAAAGGGTCATATAGTAAATGATTTTCAGCTTTGTGGGCCATGTAGTCCCCGTTGTTTATACATTCTGCCATTGTAGTGCAAGAGCAGCCATAGGCAAGTAAATGGACATAGCTGTAGTCCAATAAAACTTTACTTATAAAAACAGGCAGCAGGCTAGATTTGGCCCTCAGTTCAAAATCTGCCAACCCCTGATCTAAAAGCTTGCTCACTCACATCCTTGGCAGTTGACACTGGCTGCTGTCTGGGACCTTACCTGGGTCTTCCAGTCAGAACACTTCTTTATCTGGTCTCTCCATGGGGCTCAATCTTCTGTACAACATAGAGCTGTATAAGGACAAGTGTTTAGAGAGAGCCAGGCAGAAGCCCCATCTTTTTTTTTTTTTGGCAGAGTCTTGCTCTGTCACCAGACTGGAGTGCAGTGGCGCAATCGTGGCTCACTGCAACCTCCGCCTCCTGGGTTCAAGCAATTCTTCTGCCTCTGCCTCCCAAGTAACTGGGACTACAGGTGTGTACCACCATGCCCAGCTAATTTTTTTGTATTTTTAGTAGAGATGGGGTTTCACCATGTTGGCCAGATGGTCTCGATCTCGACCTTGTGATCCGCCCACCTCGGCCTCCCAAAGTCCTGGGATTACAGGCGTGAGCCACCATGCCCAGCTGCCCTATCTTTTTAAAAACCAAGCCTGAAGAGTCATGAGGCATCACTTCTACCACATGATTTGTTGAGGCAATCACAAAGGCCTATCCAGGTTGAAGGGGAAGAAATATAGATGTCATCTCTTGATGGGATAGTGACAAGATTCTAGAAGAGCTTATAGGACCAGGAATATTGCTGTGCTCATTTTTGGAAAAGACAGTCTTTCACATTTACCACTTGCCATGTGATGATTCAATTCTCCCACCACTTTCTTACATTCAAAATCATTTCAAAATTGTCACTTACACAGCAGGCTTTGACGTCATTTGAGCTTCATTTGTTGGGAAAACATTCTCAAACACAACCTCAGACACCGAAATTTCATGGAGTGTTCTAAGGCAGTCATACAGATGATTCAGAACAAGCCAAGACGTATTTTTATGTTATCATTAAAATAAAATCCAAATTTCCCAAAATTCTCAGGAAAATCTTGTAGATTCTTGAAAATATTTTCCTCATTTGAGAAACATGAATCTAAGTCTTAGGACAAGGGGGCAAAAAACATCCTCCCAGTTCTCACATAGTCCAGCCCAACTTCCTGGAGCAAAGGTCTCAAATCCTGTCATCATAAGCAGTGTGCATTTGCTGCAAGAGTCCTCTCCTGGCGCTCCCTCGGGAAGCTGTAGTTCAAGGATTTGGTCTTGGCCATCTCTCTGTTTTTCCCTCAGAGACACTATTAAAGGCCTTTAATTGCTCTTAACCATTTTCAGCTGCATTGTGGTTCTTCAGCAGCCTTTTTACAGCAGTGTGAGACAAAGGTCCTCTTCGTTTTTATTATTGTCTAGAATTCTGGTTGATGTGCCTCAATTTGTGTGTGATCTTTTAAAAATAATTGGTAGGGTTTTGGTTGGTGCCTAATATGAAGGACTGGACAGCTGCTTGGTGCTCAATCTGATGGACACCTGATGTCAGCTGCCAGCTGGCAGAAAAGAAAGCATGGGAAACTTTTCCTGCTTTACTATATAACTTTTTTTTTTTTTTTTTTTTTTTGAGATAGGGTCTTATTATGTTGCTCAGGATGGTCTCAAACTCCTGGCCTCAGGTGATCCTCATAACTCTGCCTTCCAAGTAGCTGGGATTATAGATGTGAGTCTGTATGCCTGGCTAACTTCTCATTGTTTGTTTGCTTGTTTTGTTTTTGTTTTTTGAGACAGGGTCTCACTCTGTCACCCAGGTTGGAGTGCAGTGGCGTGATCTCTGCTCACTGCAACCTCCACCTCCTGGACTCAATTTATTCTCCCACCTCAGTCTCCTGAGTAGCTGGGACTACAGGCATGCACCACTATGCCCAGCTAATTTTTTGTAGATACAGGATTTTGCCATGTTGCCCAGGCTGGTCTGGAATTTCTGAGCTCAAGCAATCCATCTGCCTCTCTCTTCCAAAGTGCTGGAATTACAGGTGTGAGCCACCATGTAGGCACTAGTCAAATTTCTCATTCCTAATTAACTAAACAGGTAGATTTCAAGAATACTGCCAACTCTGATAAAGCCTCTGCTGAGATCTTTGTTCAACATTTTTAGTGATGTAAGATGACATGGGAAGCAAGTCAGGTGTTTCTGAATACTTCCTTTAGAGAATTCAGGATAGCTAGGTTGAGACACTGTATCTGAAGTCTTTAGGAGGCAATAAGAACACATCGTGGACCTCAGTGTTTCAAAGAATGTATGTCAGCATGGTGGTGACAGCCCATAGCTCTCACACCAGGGTGGCTTCTCTCAAGGTGGTTGGGCGCTGAGCTGCTCACAGTTGGTCCAGGGACTGAGGGTGGGGGCACAACTAGTGTGGGACTGTGGGTACCTTTACTGAGCAGCTGGAAGGGAACTGGCAACATATTTTGAGGTGAGAAGACCTTCAGTCAAAAGCTATTTTGTCGTTTCTGTTGCATTTGGTAACTGAGAGGTTGAGCTGTGAGGTCACCTTTTCTCCAGCACGTCTTAAGAGGCTTCCCTCTTTCCTGTTCCCTCCTGAGAGCCAAACCTTTTCTCTCTGACTCATGTAGTTGCTGTAGAGATAATTCGGATGTCAGAAGCAATGGCCATTAATTTGAGAGGAGGAGGGCAATGACTATTCAGAAACAAGTCTCCTCTCATCATGCAAATACCCCTAATTAAGAAATCCAGAGTCAGATTCTGTGTCATGGAAGCATAATTTCCTTTGACTCAGAGAGTTCCAGGAATTGCTGCAGGCTATGAACCTTTCTTAGCTTCTTGGGTTAAATGACTTCACCCTCTGCCCTGAGTTTTCTTGGACAAAAGTGAATTCAATGTGACATTGATGAAGCATCTTTCATGTACCAGTCACTATTATTTAAAACATAGAAGTGAACAACAGCAGAGTTCCTGCCCTCAAGGAACTTACAACTGAGTAAAGGAATCTTTAAGTGTCAAACCCTGAATAATCTGTGGATCATGATAGAAAGGTGAAAACTTTGTTTGGATACTGTTATAGGTTGAATTATGCCCCTCCAAAAATTAGTATGTTGATGTCTTAATCCCCAGTACCTCAGAATGTGACTTCACTTGGAGACAGGGTCTTTACAGAGATAATCATGTTAAAGTGAGGTCATTAGTGTGGGTCTGTATTAGTCCATTCTCATACTGCTATAAAAAATACCCCAAACTGGGTAATTTACAAACAAAGGAGGTTTAATTGACTCACAGTTCTGCATGGCTGGGGAGCCCTCAGGATACTTACAATCATGGCAGAAGGGGAAACAAGTATGTCTTACACGGCAGCAGGCAGGAGAGAGAGAGACAGAGAAAGAGACAGAGAGAGAGAATCTGTAGGAGAAACTGTCAAACACTTATAAAACCATCAGATCTCTTGAGAACTCACTCACTATCACAAGAATAGTATCGAGGAAACAGCCCCCATGATCCAATCACCTTCCACCAGGTCCCTACCTCAACACATGGGTATTACGGGGATTGCAATTCAAGATGATGTTTGGGTGGGGACACAGAGCCAAACCATATCATTCTGCCCCTGGTCCCTTCCAAATCTCATATCCTTTTTATATTTCAAAACCAATCATGCCTTCCCAACAGTCCCCCAAAGTCTTAACTCATTCCAGCATTAACCCAAAAGTCCAAGTCCAAAGTCTCATCTGAGACAAGGCAAGTCCCTTCTGCCTATGAGCCTGTAAAATCAAAAGCAAATTAGTTACTGCCTAGATACAATGGGGGTACAGGCATTGAATAAATGCTCCCATTCCCAATAGGAGAAATGGGCTAAAACAAAGGGGCTACAGGCCCCATGCAAGTCCAAAACCCAGTGGGGCAGTCATTAAATCTTAAAGCTTCAAAATGATCCCCTTTAACTCCATGTCTCACATCTGGGATATGCTAATGCAAGGAGTGGGCTTCCATGGCCTTGGGCAGCTCCTTCATGGGCTAGCTTTGCAGAGTACAGCCCCCCAGCCTGGCTGCTTTCATGGCTGGTATTGAGTGCCTGTAGCTTTTCCAGGCATATGGTGCAAGCTGTCAGTAGATCTACCATTCTGGGATCTGGAGGACAGTGTCCCTCTTCTCACAGTTCCACTAGACAGTGCCTCAGTGGGGACTCTGTGGGGCCTCCAACCCCACATTTCTCTTTTGCACTGCCCTAGCAGAGGTTCTCCATGGGGGCTCTGCCCCTGCAGCAAATTTCTGCCTGGACATCCAGGCATTTCCCTAAATCCTCTGAAATCTAAGCAGAGGTTCTCAAGCCTTAATTCTTGACTTCTGTGCACCCACAGACCCAACACTATATGGAAGCCAAGGCTTGGGGCTTGCACCCTCTGAGGCCACAGCCTGAACTGTACCTTGGCCCTTTTTAGCCACAGCTGGAGCTGGAGTGGCTGGGATGCAGGGCACCAAGTTTCAAGGCTCCACAAAGCAGCAGGGCCCTGGGCTAGGCCCATGAAAACATTTCGTCCTCCTAGGCCTCCAGGCCTGTGATGAGAGGGGCTGGTGCAGAGTTCTCTGACATGCCCTGGAGACATTTTCCCCATTGTCTTGGGAATTAATATTTGCTTTCTCATTATATATGCAACTTTCTGCAGCTGGCTTGAACTTCTCAGAAAATGGATTTTCTTTTCTGTTGCATTGTCAGGCTGCAAAATTTCCAAACTTTCATGCTCTGCTTCTCTTTTAAACATATGTTCCAATTTCAGATCATCTCTCTCAAGTTCAAAGTTCCACAGATCTCTAGCACAGGGGTGAATGCTGCCAGTCTCTTTGCTAAAGCATAGCAAGAGTGACCTTTGCTCCAGTTCCTAAGAAGTTTCTCATAACCATCTGAGACCACTTCAGTCTGGACTTCATTGTTTACATCATTATCAGCATTTTGGTCAAAGTCATTCAACAAATCTCTAGGAAGTTCCAAACTTTCCCACATTTTCCTGCCTTCTGAGTCCTCCAAACTGCTCCAACTTCTGCCTGTTACCCAGTTCCAAAGTTGCTTCTACATTTTCAGGTTATCTTTATAGCAGTGCCCCACTCCTGATACCAGTTTACTATATTAGTCCAGTCTCACACTACTATAAAGAAATACCTGAAGCAAGATGGCCGAATAGGAACAGCTCCAGTCTCCAACTCCCAGCGCGAGCGACACAGAAGACTGGTGATTTCTGCATTTTCGACTGAGGTACTGGGTTCATCTCACTAGGGAGTGCCTGACAATCGGTGCTGGTCAGCTGTTGCAGCCCGACCAGCGAGAGCTGAAGCAGGGCGAGGCATCGCCTCACCTGGGAAGCGCAAGGGGGAAGGGAATCCCTTTTCCTAGCCAGGGGAACTGAGACACACAACACCTGGAAAATCGGGTAACTCCCACCCCAATACTGCGCTTTAAGAAATACCTGAGACTAGGCAATTTTAAACAAAGGAGGTTTAATTGACTCACAGTTCTACATGGTTGGGGAGGCCTCAGGAAACTTATAGTCATGGCGGAAGAAGAAGCAGGCATGTCTTACATGGCAGCAGGTGTGTGTGTGTGTGAGAGAAAGCAAATCTGAAGGAGGAACTGTCAAACACTTATAAAACCATCAATCTCATGAGAACTCACTCACTATCATGAGAACAGCATGGGGAAAACCACCCCCATGATAGAATCACCTCCCACCAGGTCCCTCCCTCAACACATGGGGATTATGGGGATTACAACCAGGGATGAGATTTGAGTGGGGACACAGAGCCAAGCCATATCAGAGCCCTAATCCAATATGACTGGTGTCCTTATTTAAAAAGGGGAAATTTGAATACAGAGACACACATAGAAGGGAGACAATGTAAAAAGACAGGGAAGAGATGGACATCTACAAGCCAAGAAGAGAGATCTGGAACAAATACTTCCGTCAATCCTTAGAAGGAAGCAACACTGCTGACATTTTTGATATCAGAATTCTAACCTCCTGAACTGTAAGACTGTAAATTTCTGTTGTTTAAGCCACCCAGTCTGTGGTATTTTGTTATGACAGCTCTCACAAACTAATTTAAACATTTAGTGGCTCCCTCTAGCTCTATACATCTGGTGGGAAAAATCCTGGGTGGGCATAACTTAAATATTTGTGTTGTTTGCATTTACCAGAAATTTGATAAGTTCATACATTCATTCATCCATTGCCCATTTCCTTATGCTGATTTATTAATTTTTAAATACACATACCACTCTCTGGAAATTACTTTATCTTTTATTTACTTGTTCATTGTTTCACCACTAGCTTCATGAGAGATGTTGAATAAGAATTTATCCTTCCTTGTTTCCTTCCCTCTCTTCCTCCCATCAACATGTAAGCGCCTCTTATGTCTACTGTGTGCACAGCATTCCATGCTCGTCACTGTTAAAGCATAAAGAGGTACAAAGAATGGTTCTTGTCTCCAAGGAGTCTGTGATTTCTGGGAGGAGACAAAGTATGACCATGTGAGTGGCTGTATTCCACCACCAGGTAATGGGTGAGCGTGTGCTGGTCAGGTGCTGGACCATAACTGTTGCCAACAGGGAAGGTGCAGGGGACTGAGGGTGTGCAGGAAAAGGCTCCTGGAGAGGAGGGGCCTGCACTTCAGATAAAAGAGGTGAACAGGAAGGAGTATAGAGGAGCAGAATGTTAGTAATCCATTGCCTTCCCTGATGCCTGGGGGTTATGTTCAGGGAGGAGTGGGGTTGCTTCGGGCCAGGGTTGATCAAGGCTCAGGGATGGGGTGATGGACAGAACCAAGAATCTTCATTCTGGCATTCCAGGAGGTCAGAAACAAAGCTCAGAGGCAAAAACTCTGGCCACACATTAAAATCATCTTGGAAACTTAAAAAAGGCTAATGTTAAAATCCTACCTTGACCCGGTACATCCTGGGATCTGCAGGCAGGACCTGAGAGAGAAGAAATCCTTTTAGGATGTGGATTGACAGCAGTGGCTCCTGACCGCAAGACCCAGGCCTCCCTGGCCCAGTCATGGAATACCCGCAGTTCTGCAGTGATGAGGGTAACTGCTGGAAATAAGGCACCAGGCTGCATTCCATTGGGATGGCCTGCTTGTCCTGAGCATAAAAGTGCCTACTTGTGACATCAGAAGAATGTGTTGACAGATCTGTGTCCCGCTTCCAATTTTTACTATATCTTATGGTGGGAGCAGCAGCAACAGCAGCAGGATTAATTTAGCTGGTTTCCCTCTTTTTTTTTTTTGTCCCCATCAGCTTTCTGCAGCTGTTCATGGATAGAAACCATCAAGAAAGGTGTTTTGTTGTTATTTTTGTTTTTTGAGGATATTGGAGACATTGGGTCCAGGGTTTTAGGGATTGTTATGGATTGAATGTGACTGCCCCAAAATTCAGGTGATAGGATTAAGAGATGGGGCCCTTTGGCCAGGTGCGGTGGCTCACACCTGTAATCCCAGCACTTTGGGAGGCCAAGGTGGGTGGATCACAAAGTCAGGAGATCGAGACCATCCTGGCTAACATGGTGAAACCCCGTCTCTACTAAAAAAATACAAAAAAATTAGCCGGGCATGGTGGCTGGCCCTTGTGGTCCCAGCTACTCGGGAGGCTGAGGCAGGAGAATGGTGTGAACCCAGGAGGCGGAGCTTGCAGTGAGCCAAGATAGCTCCACTGCACTCCAGCCTGGGCGACAGAGCGATACTCCGCCTCAAGAAAAAAAAAAGAGGTGGGGCCTTTAAGAGGTAATTAGGTCATGAGGGCTCCTCCCAGTTGTATGGGACTAAGACCCTTATAAAAGAGACTTCATATAGCATTTGTCTGATTGACCCTTCTGCCTTCCACCACGTGAGGACTCAATGTTCCTCCCCTCTGGAGGACGCAGCCCTCACCAGGCAACTGAACCAGCCAGAGCCTTGATCTTGGAGTTCCCAGCCTCTGGAACTGTAAGAAATACATTTCTGTTCTTTATAAATTTCCCAGTCTGTGGTATTGTGTTATAGCAGCAGAAAACGGGCTGAGACAGGAACCTTCCTCCTCGGGTCTTGTTGGCTCAATTTCTTCTAGCTGTGTATGTAAGCGCCTATCACAGTGCCTGGCACATAGTGGGCCCTCAGCAAATGTTTGTTTCCTTCATTTCCAATGTGACAGCAGAGATTCTCAGAAATGTTAAATTTCAAATATGTTCTGACAGAAAATTGCCACCAAATTATTTTTCGTCTGTTCAGGACACTCTTGGTAAAAACAGAAAGATGGGAGCAAAGAGAGTTGGTCCATCTTCAAAATAAACCTAGAAATGTTGGTTGAGATCTACTAGGTGTCAGGCACTGCAGAGGCTAGTGTGGAAATGCAGTGATAGATTATACAGGGCACTTGCCCTCTAGTATCTGATAATCTATTTGAACAGGCAAGATGTGAGCATGTGAAACCTTAACAATAAAGATTTATAGAACAGCCCGAGACAACAGTAGAATTGCTGTCAGAGGGCATATCGGGAGTATACGATTTATTGCCTAATAAATCTGAGGACAGCTGGAACTGGTCAGAAAGAGGAAAAACTACTTCAGGTTGGGGTAGTTAGAATGAAGGAGAAAGGGGCTGGTGTGAACAAAAGTGTTGAGCCTGATCTGGGCCTAGGTATGCCCCAGATACAGACAGCAAACCCAGCTGGCAGGAACAAGGAGAGTTTTAGCTAAGTTTAGTGGGAGGGTGAGCTGTACCTCACGGGGGTCCCCCTTAAGACAGTTCTGGTGAGACTAGTCTTCCTCCCTTGATTAATTCTTCTTTTGCCAAGCATTTGCTGGGCATTGATCATGTGCCAGGCACAGTGATAGATGTGGGGGATTCCAAGATAATTATGACAAGTTCTAGGCTCAAAGAGCTCACAGTCTAGTGGGGAAAATGAGATTTCAAACCCCAAACCAAGGTGAGATTTCATCCTGCAGGAAGTAGGGAGGAATGAAGATTTTCTAGCAAAGTGGATTTGAATTGAAAAGGGATTGTGGGCTGGGCTCAGTGGCTCACGTGTATAATCCCAGTACTTTGGGAGGCCAAGGTGGGTGGATCACCTGAGTTAAGGAGTTGAAAACCAGTCTGGCCAACATGGCGAAACCCCATCTCTACTAAAAATAGAAAACTTAGCTGGGGGTGGTGGTGGGCACCTGTAATCCCAGCTACTTGGGAGGCTGAGGCAGGAGAATCACTTGAACCTGAGAGGCGGGGGTTGCAGTGAGCCAAGATTGCACCACTGCACTCCAGCCTAGGTGACAGAGCGAGACTCCATCTCCAAAAAAAAAAAAACAAAAAAAAAAAAAAAAGGAAAAGAGATTCTGTGGCTCGTCCCTCAGCTCAGTAGAAGATCTGAGAGTGGCATTGTTTCCATTTGTCACAGGGTCTTCTGGGTCTCTTGCCCAGAATCATCTTTTTGTGCCACTTACAAAGCACAATCCTTGAGAAAAGTTTTTCAGTTTGCAGGACTGACTGTGGTCTTTTTAAACAGGGAGACTGCTTGCTGTCAGTATCACCTCTATTTGGCATTGGGCTTTCTGAAGCTGGGGAGGACCAGGTAGCTTTAGGGAGCTCCCTTCCAGCCTCCAGGACGCTGATGCAATGACTCAGCAATGGAGAGTTTTGCAATATGCTTACAGAACCAGACCAGCTTGCTTTTCCTAAGGAAACCTTGGTGTCCTAAGAAAACCTCAGGCTGGGTCCCTGCCCTGCCGGGTTGAAATTCCTTCTGTCTTCTGGTAGCATGCCTGTAGCACATGCTCTGTAACCAGCTTTAGGGAGTCCACAAAAGGCTTTGGAATGAAGTCAAATTTCAGTGAAAACTCAGTATCTGCCTCTAACCAGTTGTGTGATTTTTGGCAAGTGACCTAACCTCTCCCGGTTAAAGTTTCCTCATCTGTGAAACAGAGTCAATAACTACTTTGCTAGGTGGTTATAAATATTAAATAAGATGAGTATTAAGTAGTGCATAGCAGATATCTTACATATATTTTCTTCTATTACAAAGTGCATATTTCTTTTCCTTTCTGTTTTTGTTTTTTTGAGACAGAGCGTTGCTCTGTTACCCAGGCTGGAGTGCAGTGGTGCGATCTCAGCTCTCTGCAAACTCCACCTCCTGGGTTCAAGTGATTCTCCCGCCTCAGCCTCCTGAGTAGCTAGGATTACAGGCACAAGCCACCATGCCTGGCTAATTTTTGTATTTTTAGTAGAGAAGGGGTTTCACCATATTGGCCAGACTGGTCTCAAACTCCTGACCTCAGGTGATCCACTCACCTCGGCCTCTCAAAGTGCTGGGATTACAGGCATGAGCCACTGCATCCGGCCAAAGTGCATAACATTTCTACTAAGGAAATTAGTCTCTTGGCTCCATGTTAAAAAAAAAATTGAATTTCCTGGCTTTCCAACTACACCTTTCCTTCTGGCCTCACCCTGATATTTGAGTTCTGCAGGTGGATGTGTTCCCTATAGTAAATGCACCTGGCTCTAATGGGTTCAGGCAGAAAATTCTATTGCCCCAAAAGTGGGCTGAGCCAAAAGTCTATCCTTGCTTTTCCAGATCTCTTCCCTCAGAAACAAATTGAAGACCAAGACGAGGAATTTTGGTGTAATGCAAGAAAACATAAAGAGGATTTCTGCAAATAAATCTGTTTCCCTTGCTAAGACTTTTTATCTACTTATTTTTATTCAACAAACATATGAATCTTGCTACATGCCAGGCACAAACCATTTTATAAATATTAATTCATTTAGCCCTCATAACAACTTCATGAGGTAGGTGTTGTTACCCCAAGTGGCAGTTGGGAGCCTCTGAGCTGCAAAGAGGTTCTGAACTTGCTGAAAGCAACATGGTCATGCAGGTGACTTAAAGCCCAGGTATTGCAGTGGGGATAGAAAATTATTGTACAAAAATTAATGAAGAGAGCCCATCTAAAATGCCTTCTTTCCACAAAGGGTTCAAGATGTTATCATGGGGGATTTAAATTTAGGTGAAGCAGCAACACTGCCATCCATCACATAAGCTGAAGATATATCTAAGCCTGGTTTCCACTTGAACTTTTGTGAGCTGTGCCTCCCTGGGGTGCCCCTTAAGACGGTTCTGGTGAGGCCATTCTTCCTCCCTTGATTGACTTTTCTTCTGACAAACATTTGCTGGGCATTGACCACGTGCAAGGCACAGTGCTAGGTACTGGATTCCAAGATAATTATAACAAGTTCTAAGCTCAAAGAGCTCACAGTCTAATGGGAGAAGTGGAGAAATGAACAGTCACACATGGCTAAAGAAAGGACTCTGCAAGAATACCTCTGCCATTCTTCGCAGAAGCAAGCCTCACCTCTCAACTTAGAACTGGAGTCAGTACATTTATTTACATAAGAGGCAATTGCCACAAACTGTCCACATAGTACGCCTTTTGTTCTCTGAGTGGCTTCCTCCTCACCACCTCTCTCTTCTCTCTCTCTCTCGTTTGGACTTCTTTTTCTTTTCTTCTCCTCTTTCCTCCTCCTCCTTCTTCTTCCTCCTCCTTCCTCCTTCTTCTTATATTTGTTGTTGTTAAGTGTCACTGGGTCACCCAGGCTGGAGTGCAGTGTAGCAATCATAACTCAGTGCAGTCTCAACCTCCCAAGCTCAAGAGATCTTCCTGCCTCAGCCTCCCGAGTAGCTGGGACCACAGGCACGAGCCACCACACACACACACAGAGCTAATTTTTGTTTTCTGTAGAGACAGGTTCTCACTATGTTACCCAGGCTGGTCTTGGATTCCTGGAATCAAGCAATCCTCCCGCCATGTCCTCCCAAGGCACTGGGATTATAGGCGTGAGCCATGGGACCCTGCCTGAACTTCTTGTCCATCTTCCCTTTTTTTCTCCTAGCCTTTTGCTTTCTTCTTAGTCACCCACAGACCTTTCCAGGGCGTCTCCCAGGCACTTATTCTCTGAGCCTTATGTGTCTTGGGAAACCTTGACACAGACCTTGTCAAGTTCACAACAGGTTTTGATTTGTGACATTGGCATTTCCTGTCTCCTTGTGACTTAAGTGGTGAACAAAACATCTCAAGATGTTCTCTTATTCAAATGTGGTTTGACCGGGGAATGCTAAGATCAAGAATGTTTCAAGGAGCAAGACATCAGAGGGGGTGCCAGGGATAGGGAGAGCAAACTCTGAGGGCAAAGTGATAAGCTCTCTCCTGCTTTCAGCCTCCTAAACACCACTGCCTGCATCAAACCCTCCTTCTTGGGAGACTGAGGCAGGCAGATCAAGAGGTCAGGAGTTCAAGACCAGCGTGGTCAACATGGTGAAACCGCATCTCTATTAAAAATACAAAAATTAGCCAGGCGTGGTGGCAGGCACCTGTAATCCCAGCTACTCGGGAGGCTGAGGCAGGAGAATTGCTTGAACTTGGGAGAAGGAGATTGCAGTGAGCCGAGACCGCACCACTGCACTCCAGCCAAGGCAATAGAGTGAGACTTCATCTCAAAAAATAAAAATAAATAAATAAATAAACAAACCCTTCCTTAACAGAGCCCAGATTGTGTTACTGGTAAAAGTGCAGCGGCCAGAGGGAATAGAGAAACTGTTTTGTCTGGAGTTCTGAGAAAGGGGACTCAGGAAGCTGTTGGTGATAGAGACAAACAGATCTTTCTCCTGCTAATACTGCTTGTTACCCATTAACAAGCCTACAAAGAAAAGGTCTTTAAGATAAGAACTTTATCAAGAACTTTGCGCTTCTCTTCCATAAACTTCATTGCCCTGTTCCCCTACCACCCAACAAACTTAAAGTACTGTCATTTTCAGAATTCAGTTACTCCTGGGTCTATACGATGTAGTTTCATGCTGTTAACTCACTGGAAGCCAGCGGACCAGATGCCTGTTTCTCTTCCTGCTCCTCCGCTCTGGCCCCAAAACAGAAGCTTTGCCTTCCTTTGTTTCACCCATTTATCTACCCAGAAATCCACCCATCAAGCATTTGTTGAGTGTATACTTTGTGCAAAGATCTCTAATGGCTACTCTAGAGGAGAACGAAGATGGAGAAGACATGCTCAATGCTTTCAAGAGCTTGGAATCTGTGGAGGAGACACATGTAAAGACAATACGATAAACATAGATACAGAAGAGATTTTATAGAACTTGCATTGACTTTTCTCTTTTCCTTTTTCAAAGTGATATCGTTCTTTAAAAACAGGCCTCCTGCCTCTGATGCTTTTTTTCTCCTCTATAAACTCTAAAAAGGCCAAGTTGATTCTTAAGGAGAGAGTCTGGGGCAGGCCAGGACAGGGAAAGACATTGGGATCAGGATGGAGACCTCCAATTCCAAGATTTTCAACAGCAGAGGACATATGCTGGGGTTAGAATCAGGCCTGGCTCCATGGTATGCCTTAGGACCAACAGAGACATGTATAGCCCAGATGACAGTAGCAGAGGCAGTGTTTACTTCTCCAGGATTCCTTTGCACAATTTACTGCCCTTTCTTCAAGAGCAGAACAACCAAGAGTATGCCAAAAGTCATGGCACATTCAGCCCTTTTAAGGACTCCATCACTGGATTAGCTGATCTTGGGTAAAAGATTTAGGAAAGGAGGTGGGGAAAGGTAAGGGTGATGCAGAGTAAATGATACATTTGGTGGCAACATTTTGTTGAGCAAAGTTATGGTGTTTGCACATTGCTTTTGAACAAAATGATAAATTTCAATCAGGTCTTGCAAGGGTTACAAAGTCATTCTAGGTCAAATGGATAACAGAAGCCTCTATACAGTTGAGTCCAAAATACAGACCCTGAGACAGCCTTCCTTCTTTTTCTCTCTCTCTCTTCTTTCTTTCTTCTCGAAACGGAGTCTTGCTCTGTCATCCAGGCTTGAGTTGAAACGGAGTCTTGCTCTGTCATCCAGGCTTGAGTGCAGTGGCACAATCTCGGCTTACTACAACCTCTGTCTCCTGGTTCAAGCAATTCTCCTCCCTCAGACTCCTGAGTAGCTGGGATTACAGGTACGTGCCACCATGCCCGGCTAATTTTTGTATTTTTAGTAGAGACAGGGTTTCACCATGTTGGCCAGGCTGGTCTTGAAATCCTGACCTTGTTATCCGGCTGCCTCGGCCTCCCAAAGTGCTGGGATTACAGACGTAAGCCAACGTGTCCAGCCCATCCTTCCTTATTTAACTAGGGGATCAATCAACTTTCTTTGGGGATGGCTGGGAAAGGCTGAAGAAAGAATGTATGCTCCACCTGAGCCTTAAAGGATGAATAATTCACAAGGGCACAAAGTGGGGAAAAATTTCTAAACAGAAGGATGGAGATGTAGAAGGGCTGGGATGGTGGAACTAAGGGTCTAAAAGCAGACAGAGTAAGAAGGCTAGAAGGACTGCCAGACTTAGAGTCCACATGAATGAATGGTGGGCTGTTAGTGGTGACATGCTGGGAGGAAGGGAGCTGCAGGAGGGGGAGCCCAGCCACAGGACTCCCAGGGGCAGAAAGAGTCCAGGGTCTCCAGGGTTTCCTCTGTCCATTGAGGGAGTGTTTCTGGGATAAGAGGCTTCTTAAGGAGAGCACAGAAGAATCTGTTCAAATGGAACTTTGGTAGAAGGTACCCTGGGACCCAGGGTAGCCCGGCAGCAGCTCTGATGGCTTCTCCGGTTCCCCTTCTTTGGGTGGTTCAGCCTTCTCCAGGCCCCTCCTGGCCAGCCCCAGATTACAATTTCTGAAAAGACTCCTCTTGGGAGTCATTTCTCTTTTATTACGGTACCACTTGGACAGCACACACACAGCACAAGAAACTGCAAACCCACACACAGAATGAATTAGGAAATTCCTATTTAAAAGTAGATGATAGAAGAAGCTGTGCTTCCAGGAGGGCCTCATGGTTCAGTGCCTGGAGAGTCCTGGGGTGTCAGCAGCCCCCAAGACTCTATGATAAATTGATGATATATTTAGAGCCAAATGCCCCCCTCTAAGCATATTTAATAAGGCCTGAACTCCTTCATGCAAACGTGCACACCCACAGATGTACACACAGGACTCGGGGCACGGGACAGCCTGGACATGACAGCCAGCTCAGCAACAAGCACAGTGGACCCAGCTGTGCTCTCCCTGTGGCTCTGGTGGTGGCTGAGTTCCTGGCACTCATCCCTCACCAGCTCCCCAGCTCTCTTGAGAGATGCCAGTGTGGCGTGTGGCAGTGGGGAAGTGGAGGCCCGTTTTCCCGAGGTGAGGACTCAGGTCTGTTATTCTGGACTGCAGGGGAGCACATCCCAGCTTTCTTACACGAGCCTTGCTTTGTTGTCTCATCTGCCAAGAGTCACCTGCCACTCCCAGAAGAACAAGTGAAGCCATGTGTCCCTGGGAAAACCCACCTACTTGAGTCCCAGGAGCTGCATGTACATCTCTGTCCAGCAGTGTGATGTTGGGGGAAGTTACCTCATTTCTCTAAGCCTCATAATCCCTGTCTGTAAAAATGAGTGTCTACTTCACAGGGTTATCAAAAGGAATCACAAAAATATGATATTGCCAAGTACTATGCTGGACTCAAGTGAAATGTTCAAATCCTATTTTCTTTCCTGTCTTTGTGTCCCTCATGTCTTCCTTTTTATTTCTCCATTTGGTTTCTTGGTTTATGCGTCTGTTGGTAGTCATGTAACCCCAATGGAACCAAAAGCACCTCTTGACCAATAGGTTCTCCCATACCCCAACAGAAATTGCTGGTGTGTGCCTCCCCACAGTACAAAACTGCATCACTGGGTGAATCAAGAGGATGAGCCACAGGACAAGGGGACAGTGGGGACAGTCAGGATCTCAGGTACATCCGAGCCCAGGGGAGAGATCTGGGAAGCCTGTGGGTGCGTGGAGATCTGTCTCAGAGAGAAGGGCAAGGTGCCATAATGGTGGAAAGACACAAACAAGAAATAGTGGTGTAGGGGTCGCTCTGAGCTGGGTCTGGCCAGAAGCTGGAATCTAGGGAGGTGTTGTTCACAACATTCAGCAGAAATAAAACCACTGCCTTCCAGAAGTGGGAGACCCAAGGATGTAGGAGGCTTATCTTCCTCGTAGGTCTCTCCACCAAAAGGCCAGTTTGATGGATCACAGTCCACACCTCAGGTTCTGTAGAAATTTCCCATGCATCTCTCCATCTGCCTGTCCATTCAGCCATCCATCTGAATATATGAAGAGTTTTATAGAATATAGGCTGACCTGGACAGAAAATCCTGTGTTCATTCAGCACCTTTTATCCAAGGAGTCAGTATCTTTCATAGTCACTCAACTGGAGTCTTTTATAGTAAGGCTGCGAGGTAGTAATAGGACGGGCAATGCCCCTCTTTTTATAGATCAAGAAGTGCTCAAAGTAACGCAGTGAGCCCAGCTGAAACATGGTATGGGCTGGTCAAATGCAGGGCACTAATCTGTTCCCCAAAGACCAGAAATTGGCTCTCCTCCTGTGGGCCTTGGTACAGCTTCTCCTGGACTGACCTCTGTGTCTAGACCAGCTCTGTTGCTTTTCACACCAGTGTGGGTTTCAAGTCATCTTTGAAGTTCACAATAGGCTTGGAGCGGGCCCACAGCTTTTCCCAGGAAGCCAGCCCCGCCGTAGGCTTAGGGTCAGTGTCTGATGTGCCACTGTCACTAGAGTCAGAAGAGCTCTGGAAGCAGATTTCACAGTAGGGCCGGTGGCAGTGGCAGAAGAACTCATCTGAGCTGCTGGACTCGGTGTCAAAACAGCTGTGTCGAGAAGACAGGGAGGGACAGCCCGAGGGCACTGGGGGCCACAGATGCCACTGTTCAGGCAAGTCAGGTGAGGCTTTGGAGAGGCATGGGGCAGCAGGACTTGGGGCCAGGCCAGAACCAGAAGGCTGGGGAAGAAAGGCTGCTTCGCTCCCTCTAGCCCCCTCGGGCTCTGTCTGGCTTTGTCTGCTGCGCTCCAGGGTACCTCGTCTGTCTTGAGGATCTGAAGGTAGTGAAGGCTTCCTGGAAGAAGGTCTTCGTGTTCTGCAATCAGCAGTTTGTGGGGCCAGGCTGGGGCTGTCCCCATTCTGCACATGTAGCCTGCTGTGTGTGCCAGAAACAGTCCTGTTTGCCCGATGCCCCACAGATGAGGAGGCAGAGCCAGGAAAGTGTGAGCGGGCCTGCTGAGTTGCCCGCCTTCTCCTCACCATGTAAGGGCTAAAGCCCAGCTCCTTGGAGAGGGGCATCTTTTGGGGGCTGAAGGCAGCACTGTTCTTCCAGGTTTGTTGGTGACAAGACGGGGTGGTGGGGAGGGAAGCCTCAGGGCCCAGGCCCAGATCTTGTAAGACCTCCTGAAGTTTCTCCCTGATTACTGAACTGACCCGTGACCGCCGCTCCTGGGGCTCCTCTGAGTTCTCCAGATGCCTCTGTCTCTGGGGATCTGAGCCTCCTCTACCTGGTAGGAGACTCTGGCTGGGGGCCATGGGGACTTGATCTCCTCTTTCTGGACCCAGGCTTTGCTCAGTCCATCGCTTCTGGCTACAACCTGAGTCTAAATGATCAGAAAAGTCTTTCGAGTCAGATATCTTCTTCTCTTTCCCTGGGGAGAGGCTGGTGTCCTTCCCAGGCCCCTCAAGGCTTTGTGCATGTGAGGAGGGCCCTGTAGTGCACTGGGAATCCTGGGTAGCCATGCCAGGATCATTCCGAAAGTCAGAGAGGTGACCCGAAGGCCCCTGAGCAGCTGCCAGGGTGTGGACCGAGGCTGCGGCCTGGACATCCTTGCTCGGGGAAGAGGCAGGTGGGGCAGCCTGCTCTGGGAGGTCATAGGTGCACTCAGCAGACATCAGCCTCACAAGCTTCTCTTTGGCATTGTTTACTTGTTCCTGCAGGCTTTCAATCACAGCATTTTTCTGTAAAATAAAAGCAAAACCATCAACAAAAATGCCGCCGAGGGTTCCATAGTGCCCACCATGGTGGAGAAGGTGTGGCTTTCGAGGAACCTTGGCTGAAATCTCAGTTCTTCCAGTGTATTGGCTGGTGACCTCAGGTTCTGAGGAGGTTCCTCCCTCCAGTGAAATGAGTTGATGCATGTAAAGTGCTTAGCACAATAACTGACATAAAAGGTGCTCAATAAAGGCCAACCATGATTTATTGTCATTATCTTGGTCTCCTCCTTACATCCCCACACTGTGTGGCATTGCTTATGAAGAGCAAGGAGGCACAGCCTGAGTGCCTGCTGGCCACTGCAGCACCCTATCACCTTTCCCAGAACTGAGAGGGTCAGGCCACTTTGCAGGTATGAGCTGAATAATGTTTGGAATGGCCCCACGGAGTTTATCACACTTTTGCAAAAATTTAGATAAATGTGAAGCATATCTCCAGGGGATGAAGAAGTAGGGGAACAAGTATTTTGCCTCTTACTAAACAGCTTAGAAAATGGGAAGAATAAGGAGAAGGGTGGAGATTCCTGTGGCGATAAAATAAGATTGGAGCTGAGAAGGGCCAAAGAGAATCTCAGGTTGGTGTTATTACCTCCCTAGGCTGGACCTCTGGGAGTCAGTGGCCAAAGCTGCCATGTGGCAATATCAGCTGTCGATTTCACCTAAAGTAGGGGTCCCCAACTCCTGGGCCATGGACCGGTAGTGGTCCATGGGCTGTTAGGAACCAGGCCGCACAGCAGGAGGTGAGCGGGGGGGCGAGGAAGCATTACCACCTGAGCTTCCGTCAGATCAGCTGCGCCATTAGATTCTCACAGGAGCGCAAACCCTATTGTGAACTGCACATGCGAGGGGTCTAGGCTGCACACTCCCTATGAGAAGCTAATGTCTGATGATCTGAGGTGGAACAGTTTCATCCCGAAACCATCCCCCTGCCACTGTCTGTGGAAAACTGTCTTCCACGGAACTGGTCCCTGGTGCCAAAAATGTTGGGAACCACTGACCTAAAGGAGTGCAAGCATCAGAACTATTGAAGAATCACAAAGAAATGAAAGGACTGTTGGGCCTAAGCCCCTGCTAGCTTGATTCACCAGCCCTAGAATGGAGCCCAGGAGATGAACGAGGCTGGAGCAGTTCTGCTACTGACTTGCCTACTCGCTGCGTGGGTGTTAGCTGGTAAACAAGTTGTGCCGGAGAGGACTGGCAGGTGAGAGCTGCAGAGGTGTGCCTATCCTAACTGCGAGACTGTGGGGCATGAAGCAGGAGGAGGAGTATTGGCAGTGGGTTGCAGGGAGCGACTGCAGCCCAGACATCTTTCTGTGGTGCAGCAGCTGATTCTCGAGCTCAGACTATGTGTCCACCTCTAGAAACTTCTGATCCTCAAAGGCAGAGCAGGAAGGAGATGTTCACAGGGAACGTCTGGACTTGGGGCAGATGACATGGGGTCGAGGGTTCTGGGAAGGCAATAATGTAAGCAAATGTTCTAGAAGGTGCTTGTCTGAACACCAAAATGCTGCCTGTTTGTTACTATCATCTTTAGGAGCTGGGCATGAGCATTTGGACCTCCATTTATTATGCACTAGAAACAAAAGGATGTTTCCTGTGTTAGGATAACTAATACAAATTGCCTAGTTATACCAGTCCATAACTGCTAATTAGGACTACTAGTTATGGAGTGAACCTGTGGTTTCATCTCAGGTTTACATGCGAGAGTTGCCTAGAAGTGATCCTTTAAGGGAGCAGTAGCTTAAGTAAAATAGTCCAATATTCTGACTAGCAACTCTCCAAGCAGATGCACTGCTCCCCTTGTAGAAGTGGGAAGGTGATTTTTCTGATAGTTGGTATTGCTAGTTTCACCCTGGTTGAGTCTACTTCTTTTGCCATCGGAAGAGAGTCCAGGGCCAGTGAGGGACTGGTGAGTAAGGTGGAAGGGACTTCCAGCTGAGCACATGCATGCCTGTCCTTCCTCCCTTCCCTCTATCGGCAGAGTGGTGAGGTCTGGGTGTTGCTGGGTGAGTGCAGATGACTCAAGGACTTGCCAGAGGCAGAATGGATGAGTAACAGGGGAACACTCAGGTGTTTGTGATCCTGGGCTGTGCCAGGTATCTCTCTGAGGATCTCATGGGGGGACCTCAACTCTCTTCCTCCTCCACCAGCCTCTCCTCCCGAAGCCCATTGTGCGCATTCTCATGTGGGCTTCTGGAGGCCTCTACAGCCTCACAGAGTTAGGAAGGACCCATTGGCTAATGGCAACTACTCCTGCGGGTGAAATCTGAGTGCCGCCTTTTTGTGCCTTATCTATAAACTCCTTTGAGTATCGAAAGATACTATAAATATGGAGTTGGGAAGAATACTCTTCTCCCAGCAAGCCAAACATCTGAAGCTGGCTGGTGACAGATTTAGAAACGTCAACCTAAACAGAAAATTTCCTTCTTCCAGAAAAAGAAGTGGGACTCTGTTTTTACCAAGGCTGCATACTAATTAGAGGTGTGGTGTGAGGCACTGCCATTATGAGACTGAAATCTGACCTACCATGGCAGCTGCACTTCAATGAGCTTATTAATTATTATTTTTGGCACATTGAGGGAAGCAAAACATCCACCTGCATATTTCACAGGGGGCAGGTCATAAGGAGACACGGAATCAGCCTCTTGTTTCTATGGTTTGGGGAGAAAAGTAATCGGTTTGTTTACTTGGCTGCAGAGTGTATGAGGAAAGCACTTCAGCCTTGTGGAAGGTTCTATCTGCTGGCCTTCTCTTAGACAGGGAAGTCAGTGATAGATGCTGCCCAAAACAGCTTCGGGGGGGACCCCTGGCTATAGGGGCAAGAGGGGAAAGTGTGAGAAGATGGGTTGCCCAGATCACGGGAAAGTAAGAGGAAGGCCTGAGTGGGGGAGGGGGGCCTGCACAGGAGGGCACTGCACACCGTGAGCCAGAGTCAAGGTCTGTGCCCATGTTGAGGCAGGAAAGATACTCATGTTTATCTAACGGGCAGTGCTGGAGCTGGGGATGCAGATGCTGGAACCTCTTGACACCTGCCACCGGGCCCTAGGACTGGCTGCTGGTTCTCAGGCCTGTTCTGGGAAAGACATTCCAGGTGTAGCATGCGCTGGGGAGGCCATTTTCTTATCACTTGTGCACCTGTGCCCACTGAAGGGCTTCCTCTGCAGACTCAATGCATCTTTTTGGATATAGCAGATCAGACTGAGTCCCTGCGTGGGAAACAGGGTAGCACAGGAGAAGTACAAGCAGCACGTTGCAAATTACCATAAGGCTAAAGAGTCAGTCCACTTGGCTGTTCCAGCATCAGCTGACTGTGAATGAAAACTATCCTGGCTGTTCTAGCCAAGTTTCTGGCCTTCTGTGTAGCCGGGAAAAAAAAAAAATGCTTATTTGAATATTTCACAGAGTATCAAAGGCAATATTACTCCCTTGCCAGGTGGAAAGAAATCTGGCTTTGAAATACTAAATAGTAAAGAAGTGAAGAGGTGTTACTCTGATGGACAAAAATGGTCCAGAACCATAGAGGGTCATGAACAGTGGGTGCCTGGAGGCACTGAGTCCCTTCATCTGTTGTGTTTTTTAGGTCCCCACCACACTGTCCTCTCATCAGTGACTATTAATACCTAGGTAGCAGTCCTAAAAAAAAAAAAAGCCCAGTTTCCCAAATAACACCTACTGAGATAGGTTCTAAACTGAAAAAAATATGGAATGTAATTCAGTTAGTGTCAAAATACTGACTAATTCCCCTGGGCCCTGTGCCTTCTTCCTGAGTCAACGAAGCCCTCAAGCTTTTCCACGTGCTTTCTTCAAGCCCACACCACACTGCCTAAGTCTGGGAGAGGGGCCAACTCTGGCTCAAACATAGAAGAAAGAAGCCCGGGGGGCTGCCTAGTTCTCCCTTGCTGCTACAATCACATTCAGAAGCCCTTGTTTAGTCCCCTTCCCCGTCTGTAGACATGCCTGGACTTTCTGGGATGATGGGCTGATTGAGATCTGCAGCCAGTACCTAGGAAAGACAATAAGGATCCCATGAGATCTTGGACATGAAGACACTACTCTATGTAAAAAGAGAAAATTAGGCCAGGCACGGTGGCTCATGCCTGTAATCCCAACACTCTGGGAGGCCAGGGCAGGTGGATCACTTGAGGTCAGGAGTTTGAGACTAACCTGGGCAACGTGGTGAAACCCCGTCTCTACTAAAAATACAAAAATTATCTGAGCATGGTGGTGCATGCCTGTAGTCCCAGCTACTTGGGAGGCTGAGGCATGAGAATTGCTTGAACCTGGGAGGCGGAGGTTTCAGTGAGCCAATATGGCACCAGTGCACTCCAGGGTGGGCGACAGAGTGAGACCTCATCTCAAAAAAAAAAAAAAAAAAAAAAAAAGAAAACGAAAAAAGAAAAAAAGAGAAAATGTATCACAGAGAAGCTAGTGTCCATCACATTTCAGGGTCTTTACAATGCTGTTCCCTCTGCTTGGAATACTTTTCCCTGTAGTCTTTGCCTGGCTAATTTGTACTTAACCTTCAGCCCTCAGCTCAATGAGTCTTTTCTGACTGGTCTAAGTTATGTTTTCTTGCCCTTACCGCACATTATTCTGTCTTATCTCTCTGATTTTTCTTTCATAATTCTTATGACAATTTATAATTACATGTTTGCTTGATGAATGAATCTCTATTTCCTCCACTAGACTGTGAGCTCTGGGAGGGTAGGAACCATGCTTTTGTTCATTGTTCATTGGCACAATGCCTGGCACATAGGAGTGACTCATTAAACATCTGTCCATTGAATGAAGTAGCTGCGTGTCAGGTTTTACTTTTGCTGTTAAGGGAAGTGGGAGAATCAAAGGAAAAGAAAACATTAGCAATAAGATCCTCAGGGGCCACCGATACATGATTGGATCCTTTACAGGGAATCTTCCAGGCAGGGGCGGAGCTTACTTCTGTGAGGAGCCTCTCCATGGAGCTTTTCCCTCCCTTCAGGTGGCAGTTCTCTTCCTCACCATACTGGGTATGGAAGTTTTTGCTGGGAGTGCTGAAATATTTGGCCATGTGCCTGATTGTTTGGTTTTCCTCTTCAAATGCCTTCCATTGCTTCAGCTGTTAGGTAAAAGAACACGTTATTTATTTAATTACACATCCAGAAACACATTCTCTCACTCTTTCTCATAAACACGAAGGAATGACACTATCATAGATACACACATGCACAGGCTATTCTCTCCTTAAAATGCACTGTGCTCTGGAGGGCTCATAGATCGTAATGACAAAAGGTATAGGGAATGTTAAGGTTATATAATTTTTAAAATGCCAAAGGGCTGGGTGCAATGGCTCACTCCTGTAATCCCAGCTACTCAGGAGGCTGAAGTGGGAGGATCACTTGAGCTCAAGAGTTTGAGGCTACAGTGAGCTACTGTTGTGCTACTGTACTCCAGCCTGGGTGGCAGACTGAGACCCAATCTTAAAAACAAACAGGCAAGCAAACAAATAAACAAAAAACCCCAAACACCCTCAAAACAAACACAAACAAAAACCTCCAAAGGAAGAATAGGACAGGTAGATAAAATAGAACAGCCTTAGCCCATCTGCCTATCCATTGCCAAACCGATCAAAGAAAACCAGAGCTGAAGTTTCTTCTACCGGCACATTCTAAAGCCAGAGTTAGCAGCTATCCTGGGGTTAAGCAATCTGAACACTATATGTTTCAAATGAAACTTTTTCAAAATAGCATGCAGCTATTTAATTATTTTTCATTTGTTCAGTAATGGTGTGCTTGCTGCTATTGAAAATTCAGTTCCTTTGAGTGAACTTCTAACCCCAGTCAATAATCAAGGCTCGGAGGGCCTTTGAGGGCGGCCCCCTCGTCACGTCAGGATGCTCTAGCTCATCATCTAGTTTCTTTGACAAACTAGGAAAGGCTCAGGAGTGTGGCTGTCTAAGCTTACACAGCCACTTAGCAGCACAACTACAGCTGTTAGCAGGACACCGTGCCATGCCCACGTCCTCACTCAGTTGATGAAGAGAGAGACTATTAACGGTGGCAGTCCAGGGAAAGCTCTTCAGGTCTCGAGGAACACTCTGCAGAGGCATGGGCTGGTTTAGTTGAACAGGGATGAAGCTGAACATAGAAACAGCAGCCTCTGCCTGAGTCTGTGGGGCACTGCTGACCCACCGAATGCCAGTAATGTGAGTGACACAGGAAGCCACGGTGGGGAAGGCCTCTGTTTTCCCCTCAGGACTCCCCATAACTAAGTGTCTTAGTGATGGACACTAGGGACCCTGGGACCTTGGTTCTAGAAATGATGCTGTGGTGTCTACGGGGAGCCTCAAAGGGAACCTGGGATTTCTTTACTCATCCATCAAACATTTATTAAGCTCTGACCATGGAGTGTAAACCAAATTTTGTAAATCTCAGATAGGATTCTGAATTCTGCCATCAATTTCAATGCCATTGAAATTGATATTATCACCCAAGTCCTCTTGGGTCCTCTGCTGATTCATCATGAGTCCATCATGGCACCAGGAGTTTGTGTGACCTGTGTTGGGTCAGGCCTGGTACTTCCCCTCTCAGATGCCTTTCTTGAAGGCTCCCTCCCCACAAAAGGATGCTCTCAGCTCACCACCCTACTTGGGAGCTACTGGAGCCAATACCACAAGGTCATCTGTGGCCTTGGGTGGATGAATCAGACCTCCTAGGGTTATTCTCCTTGCACTGACCCTGGCAGTGCTGCAGTACAGCTTTTCCTTCATCTCCCCCAGCACTCCCAGCCTGAGGCTTCTCTGCAGGGCTGGCAGAGGAGCAGCTCAGCACTGGCGTAAGGGCCCTCCCAGGGCTTTTGGTCTTTCTCTCCCTAAACTGGCCAAGTGGAGCCAAGATCCCCCTTGATTACTCTAGCCCTCCATTCCTCATTTGTGAAGATACTGGTCCTTGAGGCTCAACCCTTCAGGGTTTCTGGAATCCAGCTATGAATTTCACAATTCAGGGCCTCTCCTCTGCCTTCCTCCAGAAGGACAGGCAGATTCTGGTTTTCTGAGCCTCTGGGCTATAGGGCTGTGGCAGAGTGAACAGTGGTGTCTCAAAGATGTTCACTCTCATCCTAATTCCTGGAGCCTGTGAATATGTGACCTTATGTGGCAAAAGGGACTTTGCAAATGTGATTAAGGATTTCAAGAGGCGTGATTATTCTGGATTATCCAGGTGGGCCCAATGTAATTGCAAGAATTCTTATAGGAAGGAGGGAGGAGAGCTAGAGTTGGAAAAGGAGATGTGACAATGGAAACAGGGGTGAGAGAGAGAGAGATCTGAATCTCTTCTGGCAGATTTGAACCCGGCCGGCTTATAAGGTGGAGGAGGGGACAATAAGCACAAGAATGCAGGTGGCCTCTAGAAGCTGAAAAAGATAAGGAAACAGATTCTCCCCTCATGTCTCTGGAAGGAATACAGACCTCCTGACACCTCAAGTTTAGCCAAATAAGACCTATTTCAGATTTCTGACCTCCAAAATTTTAAGATAATAAATTTGTATTATTTTAAGCCACTAAGCTTATGGTAATTTGTTACAGTAGCAATGGGAAACTAATACGGTGCAACTAAATGTCAACTCTTTAACAGGGTCCAGCAGGGCCTCAGAAGCTCCCCAGGTGTGCATCTCCCTAGTCTTGTCATTCTCCCCCTGGTTTCCATTTGTGCTTCAAAAATAACAAAGACTGTGGTGCTCCAAACATACCCTACTCTCTCTCTCACCTCCCTGCCTCTGGTCATGTTATTCCATCAGAAATGCCACCTACTTTCCCCCATCTCTTCAATGAACTCTTACGTTTCCTTCAAGACTGAGCTCGAACACCTCACCTTCCTTCCTTCCTCCCTCCCTCCCACCCTCTCTTCTTCTTTTTTTTTTTTTTTGAGACAGGGTCTTACTCTGTCTGGAATGCAGTGGCACAATCACAGCTCACTGCAGCCTCAACCTCCTGGGCTCAGGTGATCCTCCCACTTCAGCCTCCTGGGTAGCTGGGACCAGAGGCAAACACCACCATGCCTGGCTAATTTTTCCTTTTTTTTTTTTTTTTTTTTGAGATAGAGTCTCACTCTGTCTCTGGCTGGAGTGCAATGGCACGATCTCAGCTCACTGCAACCTCTGTCTCCCAGTTCAAGCAATTCTCCTGCCTCAGCCTCCCAAGTAGCTGGGATTACAGGCACCCACCACCATGCCCAGCTAATATTTTGTATTTTTAGTAGAGACAGGGTTTTACCATGTTGACCAGGCTGGTCTTGAACTCCTGACCTCAGGTGATCTGCCCACCTTGGCCTCCCAAAGTGCTGGGATTACAGGCGTGAGCCACCATGTCCGGCCAATTTTTGCATTTTTTGTAGAGACCAGGTTTCACTGTGTTGACCAGGTTGGTCTCGAACTCTTGGGCTCAAGCGATCCACCCACCTCAGCCTTGAAAAGTGCTGGGATTATAGGCATGAGCTACCATGCCCAGCCTCATTTTCTGAGAAGGTGTCACCGAGTTCCCAGATGGGCTGGGAAAGGCCTTTCTCAAGGCTCTTAACACATGTATTATAATTCCTTTCATGTTTGCTCCTCACTAGACCTAGAGGCGGGCCCTGTGTTTAAGTGCATGTTCCCAGCAGTTAATAAATGGATGGATGGACGGATGCATGAACAAATGAAAGAAGCTTTCTTTAAAATGCTCACTGGTCTAGTAGGGGTGCTGGGACATATACAGATAATTACAAGGCAGATTAGAAAGGCCTGCGCATCTTCAGGGAGGAGCAGATGAAATGCTTTGGGGGTTAGAGGAGAGAGAAAACAATCTCCTACCTCAGGACTTGCCTGCCTCTCTGAGGGAGCAGAGGGCTGGGGGATGATGGGTCATATTCGGGTCAGAACAGCAGTGGCTGGCTGACTTCTAGTGATGACCTCAGTGCTTGGCATAAACACTCAGGCATTTCCTGAGTGCCTGTGTAAAGAAGGCTTCTTGGGCCCCTTGTCTCCTAAGTAATGTCATCCATTTCACTTGCTCTCTGGCGCTGCCTCACTGCCCTGGGGGTATCTGTGCCTTTGTTTTCACAAATCCCTCCCATCACAGTCCCATATGAAAACTCACTGGCAAGAAGGAACCCAGTCTTGCTGCAACCCCCAACCCCTACCCAGATAGCTCCCCTCACACACTTTCCCAAATTTACTCAAATTACTCAAATTACTTTCCCAAATTCTCTTCTAGGAATACACAGTGCAAGTATCACAGGGAGAATCGTTCTACCAAAGACCTCTGAGCCAGAGGGGAACACACAGAAACCTAACAAACCTCAGTTACTTTTATATTTTGAAAAAGAACTACTTACCTTCTAAACCTAAAATACAACAGACTACAAAATACAGTTTTTAGTTTCACATCATGGTCAGTTAGTTCCAGAGGAGAAAAAAAAACACAAGGGAGAAAATGGAAGAGGAAAGACAGAATAAGAGAAAGGAAGCTTAAGAAAGCTAGGAGGGAAAGACAGAGAGAGAAGGAAAGCAAGCCCAGCGCTGTCCATCCACCCAATTCCTGTACCTCATAATCATTCCATTTCCCTTCCCAATTCAACAAATCAAGTGCTTGTTGCTTAGTGAAAACCTGGGAGGCAGATTTCAAGCAGTACTTCATCCTGCATTTTTGTGTGTAGATTAGAGTACCCAGATGTCACAACTGTCCTAGCTGCTGAGGACTCAAACACCAGGCAAAGCAGAAGTGATGTGGCTGAGGCTTAGGATGTAAGTGGGGCAGTGGTGAGAAGTGAGGGTGGAGAGAGGAGCCGTAAGCAGGGCGTCATCATGGAGATTGCCAATTCATTCCGTTTTCTGAGCAAGGCCTTTTTTGTTCAGAAATGCTTTCCTCTGATAGCTCCTTGATAATGACTTCTGCCCCAAATTATTTTCTTCTCTTTCAGAGACTCCTATCAGCTCTCAATTGTATTCCTAGATGTTTTCCATATTTTCTTTTTTTCTTTTTCGTGTTTTGTTTGTTTGTTTGTTTTTTGACACAGATTTTCACTCTTGTTGCCCAGGCTGGAGTGCAATGGCATGATCTTGGTTCACTGTAACCTCTGCCTCCTGGGTTCAGGCGATTCTCCTGCCTCAGTCTCCCTAGTAGCTGGGATTACAGGTGGATGCCATGACACCCAGCTAATTTTTGTATTTTTAGTAAAGATGGGGTTTCACCATGTTGGTCAGGCTGGTTTCGAACTCCTGACCTCAGGTGATCCGCTTGCCTTGGCCTCCCAAAGTGCTGGGATCACAGGCAT
This sequence comes from Macaca mulatta, assembly GCF_049350105.2. NCBI lineage: Eukaryota > Metazoa > Chordata > Mammalia > Primates > Cercopithecidae > Macaca > Macaca mulatta. The sequence continues at coordinate 163,546,706 of NC_133407.1, read as the reverse complement.
GAGCCACCGTGCCTGGACATTTTCCATATTTTCTTATCTAGTCTCTCATTTGTTTCCTTATTTTCTGTTTCCTTAAAGTAATTCACTAATTCAATATTTTGTAGTGTCTAATTGCCCAGTTAATGCTTCTATTGGGATTTTAAATTTAATACCATATTTTAAATTCTTATTCAATATTTTATTAAGATTAGGGTTTTTTCATGATGGTTTGCTTTAGTCAAAAAGAGACAATATCCTTTGAATTTTATTGACAAGTCCAGTATCTTCTAAACACTTCTACTTCAGAGGAAGGCAGCTTCTCTAAATCTTTAGACATTTGTAGTCCTCTTCTTGTGAACTGCAGATTCCCTTCATAGATCATTTCCTCCAGAATTTATGGTCTTACATGGAAAGAGCTGTATTTTCCTAGTATTATAACTATATTCTCTTAGTCTTTTCCTCATGGTCACAAGAGGGCTGCCATAGCTCTAGGAATCACATACATTCAAGGCAGGAAGAAGGTAAAAGGGGTGATATTAGCCATGCTTATCACCTTTTTCAGGAAAGCAAAAGCTTTCTCAGAAGCTTCTGAGGCCGGGCACGGTGGCTTAAGCCTGTAATCCCAGCACTTTGGGAGGCCGAGACGGGCGGATCACGAGGTCAGGAGATCGAGACCATCCTGGCTAACATGGTGAAACCCCGTCTCTACTAAAAAATACAAAAAACTAGCCGGGCGAGGTGGCGGGTGCCTGTAGTCCCAGCTACTCAGGAGGCTGAGGCAGGAGAATGGCGTAAACCCGGGAGGCGGAGCTTGCAGCGAGCTGAGATCTGGCCACTGCACTCCAGCCTGGGCAGCAGAGCGAGACTCCGTCTCAAAAAAAAAAAAAAAAAAAAAAAAAAAAAAAGGAAGCTTCTGAGAAAACCTCTCGTGTTCAAAATGGTGTCATACAGGCACTCCTATCTATATGGGAAGATGGCAAAAGAAGAGTTTAGCTGTTACAGTCTCTATAGTGCAGGCAAGCGAGGAAGAAAGGGGTTAGCAGCTCTGTTGCCCAGGCTGGAGTGCAGTGGCACAATCTTGGCTCACTGCAACCTCTGCCTCCCAGGTTCAAGCGATTCTCCTGCCTCAGCCTCCCGAGTAGCTGGGATGATAGGCACGTACCACCATGCCCAGCTGATTTTTATATTTTTAGTAGAGATAGAGTTTCACCATGTTGGCCAGGCTGGTCTCGAACTCCTAACCTCAAGTGATCTGCCTACCTCAGCCTCACCAAGTTCAAGGATTACAAGTGTTAGCCATTGTGCCCGGTCAGAGTTTACCCTTAAAGGGTACTTATATCAACAAAAAAACTCCTTTTCTTCTGCCAGTAATCAGTCAACCAGACCTCTCTGCCCTGATAGTCAACAGGTAGCCTGCTGTCAGGCAGGGCTTGCTTGTTTATGGAATCAGTACTGCCCTCTATCCCTCAGCACCAGTTCTCTGCATCGTTGATTGCTACCAGTCAACAATGTTGGCCGCAGGGCCTAAGGGGTGGGCTTTCCAAAAGGTCCCTGCCTACTCCCTTCCCCCTGTCTCCCAGGGAGAAACACTCCTTGCTTCTCAGAGCCCATTTCTGCCTCATCCCAGACAAACAAGCCTCAGCTCTAAATGGCTTCCTTCATTCCAGTTTTTACAGCATTAAGATTTGGCAAAAATTCCTCCAGTTTCTGGCACAGAGGCAATATCCATCCATCGTTTCTAGTGCTGCTGCTGCAGATTTTTCCATATTTATGTATTCTGTTGAGTACTGTAATGAGGATCTGTGACAGAGAAGAATAGTAACAGGGCCATGCCTGTGTCACACCATCATGCCCCAAAGTGCACTCGTCCCTTTCACAAATACACTGTAACCTGTCATCAGCCAACACTTAAATGATCAGTTAGCTCCCTCATGAGGAATTAGTTTACAGTCAACTGGAAGCTGCAGTGGGAATCAGGACAGGGTCTTGAGGGAGGAGTGGGACGAGGGAGGACTCAGAAGGAAGGAAAGGAGAACTAGGAGGGAAACAAGGTGTCTAGTGCCAAGTGCATTAACCTAGATATATGTGGCTCGGTGGTCCCCAGGGTGTAGCATGAACAATTACACACCCCTTTCTTTTCTGAGCCTAAGATTCCTTCTCTGTTCCCTCTGACTCCCTTTCTTCTTTGCTATCTGGCTATTTCTGCTTCTGTCTTCCTCCCTTATTTGATTTTTTAAAATTCCCATAATGTGAAACATATTTTTATTTAGTTTCTACCTCTCCTTATTGTAAAAAGCAGAGAAATGTTCTATATTTTCCTCCAATAAAAAGAAAGGAAAAGCATTTTAAATCATAAAGTTCTATCCAAATGGATTTTTCCCTGTGAGTCTGCAATCCCCAAATGGAAAAATATAAAGGTTCCTTGCTCCCAGGCTAGTGAAAGAAATATTAATAACATGATGGGAATGAGGGGAGGATGGGGAATGAGTGCAGCAGGCCGGAGGGTGGGTGGAAAAGCAGGACTGTGAGGCAGCCCCCGCAAGGGGACAGGCACCACAGGTGTGAAGAGTGCAAACAGGGGCTGCCACCACTGCTTGGACCACTCTGGCCTGTCCCCCTTGCTGACCAGGACAGTGAGGAAGGACAAAGGCAACCAGCTCACTAGGATCCCCTGTCTGCTTTCTGACTCTCCAATAAGTGGCATGGAAAGGTATCAGTAGGAAAAAAAGAGCACTTTATCAGTGAAAAACTCTGGAGTGACCAAGAGGACCAGCCCTGCAAAATCCATACCTGGGGAATGAAGATGAAGCAGTTGATTGTAGTTGTACAAACAAAGATCCCTCCAGATGTGAGTCCAAAGACCAGGTTGGGCCAGGAGTGCAAGTATCTAGTGACTACAAAAAGCAGTCCAGCAGCCAGTACAAGGAGGTTGACCCCCACCATGATGGTTAAGGACTGATTCACAGGAGGGGAGCTGACATGGCCAGTCAGGCCAGCCAGGTAGGCACCATACAGCAGGAGCAGGCCCTGGGGGGTGAAGAGGTGATGGAGGCTCAGAGAAGTGAAACAAGAGGTCAATGAGCAGTAGGTTTGCAACCAATTTCCTCATCTGTAAAATTAGGATAATAATACCTACCTTAAGGACAGCTATTAGGATTTATTAAGATATCACATAGGAAAACCCTCAGGGCAGCCCCTTGTACCTACTAGGTACTTAATAAATGTTATTGTTCCTCTGCTTCGCTGAGAATTAGTTTATCAGAAGTCAGCAAGTCAGTCATTACATAGGACTCTTCTGAGACAAGGCACAGGACAGGATCATGTGGGTGGGTTAGTATCCCTACAGAAAGAGCTGTTGGGCACTAGTAGGACAGTGGGCCCACAGAACCTCTGGTAGTGAGTGCTTCCACAGCCATTGTCCAGTGTTGCCCTGCTCAAAGCTCAGGGTACACAGGGAAGCTGAAAGTGACCTGTGATCTGCTTGTCAAGTCACGTGCCACAGCCGGGGCATTGCCCAGAGGAAGGGGCTCTTTTCTCTAATTTGCCCAAAGGCACCATCTGCTTGTCAAGCCTCACACCTGCAAGACTGCATCTGATGAGAAGGGATGGGCCTCTTAAAAATTTACACAAAGGATCTCCACAGGCTAGCAGCGGGTCTGGGCCAGTGAGTGTTTATGGGAGATGAAGGGTAAAAAAAAGGGGAGAACAAAGGCAGGCTGGGACCCAGGCAAGACTGTGGGGCAGGCATAGGCAGCAAAAGCTCCATCTATAGTTCTCACCCTTTTTGTGACATTTCTTGCTCCCCTACAAGGAACCCAGGGCCCTATTCTTTTCTCTTTCCTATGAATATAAACCTGCTCTGAGTTGTCATTTGTACTAAGGAGAATATAACTCATAGCATCTTAAAGTGCTGCCCCCTCCATAGAAGCTGCATTCATACAGAAATCAAAGCTTTAGTCAATAATACATAACATGTAGATTCAATTAGGTTCACCTTTCTGAGTATGTGCACAGTGCCATAGTAGGTGTAGGGCAGAAAATAGTGACACAAAAAAGTCATGGTCCTGGCTTTTAAGGCACTTGGTCTGGTAGGTAGATTTAAAGTAAGCACAAAAATCTTTTTTTTTTTTTTGAGATGGAGTTTCGCTCTTATTGCCCAGGCTGAAGTGCAATGGCATGATCTCAGCTCACTGCAACCTCCGTCTCCCAGGTTCAAGTGATTCTCTTGTCTCAGCCTCCCAGGAGCTGGGATTACAGGCATGTGCCACCATGCTGGGCTAATTCTGTATTTTTAGCAGAGATGGGGTTTCACCATGTTGGTCAGGCAGGTCTCGAACTCCTGACCTCAGGTGATCCACCCGCCTTAGCCTCCCGAAGTGCTGGGATTACAGGCGTGAGCCACTGCACCAGCCTAAAAATGTTCATGTGAACATCAGAATGTGAAGATGCCATGGGAGACGAGGTGGGGGTGGGACTGTGGGATTCAGAGGGAGAACTAATAATGAAAGTAAGGGCAGGTATCAGCAGGGCACCTGCTGGTGACCCTGAAATCATACGACATGGTCAACTCCACCTTCATGGGTGGCCCTAAAGAATATATTTTGGAGAACTGGCTGTGCCAGGAGGGAAGGAGTCAGCATGGAAGAGATACCTTCCAGGTTCCACTAATGCCCGAGTCCCAAATGGGGCCTGAGGGCCAAATGTGGCCACCCTGAGATCTTCAATGACTAGAGGACACATAAGTCAGACCAGGGAAGCCCGACTTTTGGGTAACTAACGCCATCAGGTGGTATTCAGCAGAGTTGGATCATTGCTAATTTAATCAAAGGGAAATGAAATTAATTCTGCGATTTTGAAATGTTCAGATATGATTCCACTAAAAGATTTTAATTCCATTAAAATTCTTGTTAAGGGGGAAATGGGTGTGAATCAAGTGTCTATACATTCTTGGCTGGTGTTTGAGTGAGTCATATCTGAACCTTGCATATCACTGGCCTTAACTGCTAGTGTGCTAGAGAAGTGTGGGGTAAGAGGCAGTTGACAGACTCAGGTGGGGGGTCCGAGAACTTAATGTGGAGATTGAGGTCCTCCTGAGGAGCTTCTCACTGACCAAGGAGTCTATGGGGTCTGGCTCAGTAAGTTTCCTGATGCTCCTTCCTTTTCCTTCTTTTTCCTATGGAAAGATACTACAGTAAAATAAAATGGAAATGGGAGTACAAAAAAGGCAATGGAGAAAATAAATAAAGTTGAGTCACAAAGTAAGTAGCTATGGGGGAAGTGCTGGCTTTCTGGGCTGGGGAGGACACACTCTTCTACAGGGACTCAAGGAACCAACAGAGGCAATGTATTTTTCAGAAGTGTCTAGGGGGCAGTGGAAGAACAGTAATAACAATATCTAACATTTATTGAGCTCTTGCTATGGACCAGGAGTGGCTGAAAACTCTTAACATGCATTAACTCTTTAGAAACAGAACAGTTCTGAGGGGATATTATCATCATCCCCATTTTAAAATGAGGCAACTGAGGCTCAGAGAGGTTAAATGAGGCTCAGGGTCAGCTAGGCAGGGGCGGAGTCAGAATTCAAATCCTGATCTGTCACAACTGAAGCTCCTTTTTTAACCATTAGCAAGATTCTGGAGATCAAGAGCTGTTCACTTCCTAGAGTCTTCTTTTAAAAAATATTTCTGTCAAAGTAATATTTGTACATAGTTAAAAAGGAATGTTTCCCTGCCCCACTTTGGCCCACCCCTAAACCTGTTCCTCAGAAGCAACAACTTCTAATACTTTCTTAGTGGTGGAGTGGGTAAAGTTTACTTCTTTTTTTTTTTTTTTTAATTGAGATGGAGTCTCGCTCTGTTGCCCAGGCTGGAGTGCAGTGGCGCAATACCAGCTCACTGCAACCTCCGCCTCCCAGGTTCAAGCGATTCTCCTGCCTCAGCCTACTGGATTCTCCTCCTGAGTAGCTGGGATTATAGGTGCACACCACCACACCCAGCTAATTTCTGTATTTTTAGTAGAGACAGAGTTTCACCATGTTGGCCAGGCTGGTCTCGAACTCCTGACCTCAAGTGATCCACCCACCTCAGCCTCCCAAAGTGCAGGGATTACAGGTGTAAGCCACTGTGCCCGGCCAGAGTTTACCCTTAAAGGACACTTATTTCTACAAAAACTCCTCCTTTTCCTCTGCCAGTAATCAGTCAACCAGACCTCTCTGCCCTGATAGTCAACAGGTAGTCTGCTATCAGGCAGAGCTTGCTTGTTTGTGGAATCAGCACTGCCCTGTACCCCTCAGTACCAGTTCTCTGTCTCTCTAAGCTGAAAACCAGCTGTTCTGTTCTAAGGATCGTCCTCAGTGCTCCATGCAGGTATCCTCTACCTTCTGGAAATAATATCCTACTTTTGCCCATCTAACAGAGACAAATGAGTCTAATGGTGAGAGATTTGGGGCAGTATGGGAGACATTGTGAGACGGCTGGTACCCCTCAAAGGGCCCCATGAATGCTGCCATCTGTCTCAGAGCCAGCCTTACTTCCAAGCAGAGCGAGAAAGTCAGGCGGGTGAAAGGCAGCAGGACACCTTGGCCCAAATCTTGAAGGCATAATAAAGGCACTTAGAGAACAAATAAAGCTGGGTCAAATGTCTCCTCACAATTCCCCTTGCAAGGAAGCTGAAGGGAAAACTGGTATTGTCAAATCAATTAAGAAACCAGACCAATAAATAGGAGAAACAGTGCGGGAATTCCAGATGATTTGGGGGAAGACTGAATGAGGGAGTCTAAAGAGTTGGGAGAGTCTCCCCCAAACAAATAAAAATAGAAAAGTAAAAACGGTCATGGCTTTGAGGTTTATGCATCAACAGAGGTCTCCTCTGAGTTGAAGATTATTTGCAGACATCACCTTGTTAATTCCTGTAATTCCCTCTTCATATCCATTTTGTTGGTGACAGAGACCATATCAGATGTGGTTACCAACCTTGCATCCCCAAACAAGAGCAATCCAAACATCAGAATACTGGGAAGCACAGAAGTGGGTGCTGGTCAAAGTGCAGGACACGTCTCTCCCTGTCACCTAGAAGGGACACAGAGTCAGAACTGGAGGTGCCCACAATTACCAGGAACACACAGCAGATCTTTGTGAACATCCTGGAGTGTTAATTTTTCTACAGCACATGATTTCCCCCTCAGTATGTAAAAACTGTAGCATTTAAGTGACTCCACTAGAACCTAAATGAGAGTGACTACATGTTAGGAGAAGAGATGATAAAGTTGGGCTAACAGGTGTGTGCTTGGTGACAACAGGGCTTACCCCTCAGTTATGTGCTTTGCTACCCCAATCAGATTAGTGCCTCAACAAAATTATAAACTATTTCATTATGCACCTGCTTTCTGCAAATCATTGAATCCTTAATCTTGCAGTGTCACAATTCCATGATTCTACTGTATTCCTAAGCCCCTTGTGAGGCTGGAGATACATAATACTTTTTTTTTTTTTTTTTTGTGGCAGAGTCTCACTCTGTCGCCCAAGCTGGAGTGTAGTGGTGCAATCTCAGCTCACTGCAACCTCTGCTTCCTGGGTTCAAGAGAGTCTTCTGCCTCAGCTTCCCAAGTAGCTGAGATTACAGGCATGTGCCACCATGCCTGGCTAATTTTTGTATTTTTGGTAGAGACATGGTTTCACCATGTTGGCCAGGCTGGTCTCGAACTCCTTACCTCCAGTGATCTGCCTGCCTCAGCCTCCCAAAGTGCTGGGATTACAGGCATGAGCCACCATGCCTGGCCATACTTCTTATTAATTGAATACTATGTACTGGACATGGTTAAGTCTTTTACCTACGTTGTTTCATTTAATTTTTGCCACAACCCTATGCAATAGGTAGTAGTAGTATCTCAATTTTACCTATTAGGAAACAGACTTAGAGAGGTTAAATTGCCACAACCCTATGCAATAGGTAGTAGTATTATCTCAATTTTACCTATTAGGAAACAGACTCAGAGAGGTGACTTTAGGTCACACAGCTAGTGAGCTTGGTAGGGCTGGGATTTGAACCAGGGTTGACTGATTCCAAAGGCCACCTTAAACTACCACCTCCACCTCTACAGTTAGGGGAAGGTAACTGCTGATAGCTGAAAGTTTTAATTATTGATGACGTGGAAGTGGTGGTAACTGCCAGGCAGATTCCAGCAGGCTGATATCTCACTGTATGCCCACAAAGAGACACTAGGGCAGGAGGAGCAGTGGGAGTGGTGGCAGACAAGGGCAAGGATTTCATGGAAGCCACAGCTCCTGACTCTCCCTCCTCTTGGAGTCCTTTATCTTCTTGTTGCAAGGATGACTCCTGTGTATCCACAGAGGTCAGTCCAGTTTGGGGATGAGATTCCCTAGGGATTTGGCCCCTCACCGTCATACTGACACTGAGAATCTGGAGGCACTGGATAGGATCAGTCAGCACCCATGTCACGAGCAGGATCACATCAGCCATCAACAGGGCTGCCACCAACCCCAGCAACTGCAGGTCTTTGATAATCTGCAAAAGAGTCAAGGTCAAAACTCCTCCTTGTTGACTGGCTATATGACACACGGGCTAGAGTATCCCAAGTGCTCTCAGCTATATGCTCCAAGGTCAGCCCTCCCAAGGAGCTTCAAATGTAGCTATCAAAAATGAAACAGACACCAAACATTTACAATGACTTCTATGCTGATATCATTATTAGCATTACATATTTCCATTTGTTTAACTTCTTCATATCCTACCTTTTCCCACAAAGGACTCAAAGTGCTTTATAAAAGAAATAAACTATTATTTCTATATGTTTATATGAGCACATAGACATGGATGTCATACCACACTGTTAATAACTATTAACTGAGAGGGTGAGATTCAGAGATGCAGAAGGAATCATTAGCATTTTCATTATATGCACATGAACTACAGATTGACTTAATATCTTGACTTATGATGGGGTTATGTCCTGATAAAACCATCAAAAATAAAACTATTTTCATCATAAGTTGAAAATATAATAAGTCAAAAATGCATTTCATATGCTTAGCCTACCAAACGTTGCAGCTTAACCGAGCCTACCTTTAATGTGCTCAGAACACTTATATTAGCCTACACCTGGGCAAAATCGTCTATAACAAAGCTTAATTTATAATGAAGTGTTGAATATCTCATGAAATGTATTGACTACTGTGCTGAAAGTGAAAAACAGAGTGGTTGTATGGGTATTTTAAGTATGGTTTCTACTGAATGTGGATTGCTTTCACACCATTGTAAAACAGAAAAACTGTTAAGTTGAACCGTTGTATGTCAGGGACCATCCGTATTTGACTTAGGATGAAGAGAATGTGTTAGTTTGTGACTACAAAAATAAATGGAGAAAAATATACACTGTGATAGGATTAAAACATTAAACATCAGGGAAGAGAGAAAATAAAGGGAATTATGATGAAGGCTCAGATGAAGAGTGTATATATAATAGCATTTACTAATAGGAGCAGAAGAAATGTGGATCTGAGCTTTTGACAACCAATGAAAAGAAAGAAGCACAACCAGTTATATGATTCAAAGTGTTTGTAAAATTAAAAACAAACCAATTGCCTAATCAAACTGTTCAAAACCAGTGATAAAGGGAAACTACTCAAAGCAAGCAGTGACGAAAGACACATTTTGCGTAGACATAAACATGAGACTTCTCATCAAATAGAAGGCCAAGTGAGAAGACAGTGCAGGAACATCTTGAAAGTACTGGAAGAAGAAAAGAAAATTTCAGTCTAGAATTCTATACTTAGTAATATATCTTTCAGAAACAAAGGCAAAATAAAGACTTTTTCAGATAATCAAAAGCTGAAAGAATTCAGTAGTAGCACACCCACACTGGAATGTTAGATATCCTTCAGGCAAAGGAAAATAATATGAGACAAAAATGTGGATCTATACAGGAAATTAACAACACTGGAAAAGGTAACTAAACAAAAAAATACAAGATTCGTTTTCATTACTTAAATATCATTAAAGAAAATAACAAAATTCAGCATGTTGTCCTGGGTTTTAAAAATAAAAAATAAAGTATTTTAAAAGATAATTGATTTATTAAACAAAATAATTGTATGGGGCTTATAACGTAACACCAAAGATAGGAATAGGGATAAAAGGAAGCATACTATTGTAAGGTACTTATACATGAGTGCCAATTATGCAATTTTATAGAAATTCTTCTTGAAATTGAAAAGAAGGGAATAGTTCCCAACTCATTTTATAAAGCCAACATTACTCTGATACCAAAACGAGAAAAATACATTACAAGACAACTACAGAGCAATATGTATTAAAAACATGAATGTACAAATTCTAAACAAAGTTTTTATAAAAATGAGTCCAACAATTATGAAGAGGATAATGTATCATGACCAAGTGGAGTTTATCCCAGGGATGGAGGTTGGTTTGACACCCTAAATCACTTAACATATGGGCAGATAAAGAGATAAAGAGCAGGAGCGTAGAGGATTTTTAGAGCAGTAAAACTACTCTGTATGATACTGTAACAGTAGATATATGTCATTATACATTTGTCCAGACCCATAAAATGTACAACACCAAAAGTGAAACTTAATGTAAAGTACAGACTCTGGGTGATAATGATGTATTAATGTAGGTTCATCAATTGTAATAAATATACACTCTGATGGGGAATATTGATAATGGAAGAGGCTATGCATGTGTGGGGAAAGAGTGTATATGTAAAACCTCTGTACCTTCTGCTCAATTCTTATGTTAACTTAAAACCACTCTAAAAAATAAAGTATTGTATAAGGGTTTAAAAAAAAAAACCATTTAACATAATCCACCACGTGAATGAACTAAAAAAAGAAAAACCATATGATCATCTCAATAGACCCAGAAAAAGTTTTTGACAAAACCCAACATCAATTCTTGATTAAAACTCTCAGCAAAATAAGAGTAGAATAGTACCTCCCCAGCTGGATAAATGGCATCTACAATAAAACTACTGCTAACATCATTCTTAGTTTTGAAAGACTGTTTTCCCCATAGGATCAAGAATAATAAAGGTATCTGCTCTCACCACTTCCATTCAGATTGTACTATTGTTTCTAGCCAGTGCAATCAAACAAGAGATTGAAAATCAATTATCTTTATTAACTGATGATATGGTCATCTACGTAGAAAATCTGACAGACTCTATAAAAAGCTGCTAGAGGCCGGGCGCGGTGGCTCACGCCTGTAATCCCAGCACTTTGGGAGGCCGAGGTGGGTGGATCACAAGGTCAGAAATCGAAACCATCCCGTGAATGGTGAAACTTTGTCTCTACTAAAAATACAAAAAATTAGCTGGGCGCGGTGGCGGGTGCCTGTAGTTCCAGCTACTCGGGAGACTGAGGTAGGAGAATGGCGTGAACCTGGGAGGCAGAGCTTGCAGTGAGCTGAGATTTCGCCACTGCACTCCAGCCTGGGCAACAGAGCGAGACTCTGTCTAAAAAAGAAAGCTGCTAGAACTAACACGTACTTACTTTAGAAAGGTTGCAGTATACAAGCTAAGCATATAAACATTAATTATATTTATGTGGCCAGGCACGGTGGCTAATGCCTGTAATCCCAGCACTTCAGGAGGCCGAGGAAGGCAGATCATCTGAGGTTGGGAGTTTGAGACCAACCTGGCCAACATGGTGAAATCTCGTCTCTATTAAAAATATAAAAATTAGCCGGGTGTGGTAGCAGGCACCTGTAATCCCAGCTACTTGGGAGGCCGAGGCAGGAAAATCGCTTGAACCTGGGAGGCGGAGGTTGCAGTGAGCCAAGATCGCACCACTGCACTCCAGCCTAGATAACAGAGCCAGACTCCATCTCAAAAAAAAAAAAAGTAATTATATTTCTATATATTAGCAACAAACAACTGGAAAGTGAAATTTGAAAAATAATAACATACAAAACAGCATAAAATATAAAATACCTAGAAATAACTTTGATGAAAGATGTGAAAGAACAATATTGAAAAGTACAAAAAAAGATGGGAAAAATTAAAGAGCTAAATAAATGGGTTCATGGGAAAAAAGACACACATTAGTAAGAAGCCAATTCTCCACAATTTCATCTATATTAGATTCAACATAATCTCAAAAGAATTTTTGTAGAAATCAGTAAACTGATTCAAAATTCACATGAGCATTCAGAGGACCCAGATTAGCCAAAACAACATTGAAAGAGAAGAAGAGGCCGGGCGCGGTGGCTCAAGCCTGTAATCCCAGCACTTTGGGAGGCCGAGACGGGCGGATCACGAGGCCAGGAGATCGAGAGACGATCCCGGCTAACACGGTGAAACCCCGTCTCTACTAAAAAACACAAAAAAACTAGCCGAGCGAGGTGGCGGGCGCCTGTAGTCCCAGCTACTCGGGAGGCTGAGGCAGGAGAACGGCGTAAACCCGGGAGGCGGAGCTTGCAGTGAGCTGAGATCCGGCCACTGCACTCCAGCCTGGGTGACAGAGCAAGACTCCGTCTCAAAAAAAAAAAAAAAAAAAAAAGAAAGAGAAGAAGAAAGTCAAAGAATCAATACTCCCTGATTTCAAGATTTAGTATAAAGCTACAGTAATCAAGGTAATATGGTATTGCTGTTGAGACAGACACATCAGTGAGACAGAATGGAGGGTCCAGAAATAGATCTACACACCTATGGACAACTGATTTTCAACAAAGGCACAAAGGTAATTCAGTGAAGAAAGGACAATGTTTTCAACAAATGGTGTTGGAACAATCAAATGTCTGTATGTAAAAAAATAAAATTCAATTAATACATCATACCATATACCACAATTAACTCAAAATGGATCATAGGCTTAAATGTAAAAGCTAATACTCTAAAATTTCTAGAAGTAAACACATGAGAAAACCTTTTGGGGCCTTAAGTTAGGCAAAAATTTCTTAAATATAATACCAAAAACATGATCCATAAAAGAACACATTGGAGCCGGGTGTGGTGGGTCATGCCTGTAATCCTGGAACTTTGGGAGGCTGAGGCTGGTGAATCACTTGAGGCCAGGAGTTTGAGACCAGCCTGGCCAACATGGTGAAGTCTCTACTAAAAATACAAAAAACAAACAAACAAACAAACAAAAACCTAAAAACAAAGAACATATTGGTAAATTCGACTTCATCAGAATTAGAAATGTCTTTGAAAGACACTCTGAAGTAAATGAAAGTAAAAGGAACAAAAGAATAAACTGGAAGAAAATCTTTGCAAATCATACATCTGATAAAGGGTTTATATCCAGAATATAAAAAGAACTCACAAAACTCAATAATAAGACAACAAAAAATCCAATTTAAAAATGGGTGACGTTGGGCGCAGTAGCTCATGCCTGTAATCCCAGCACTTTGGGAGGCCAAGGCAGGCAGATCACGAGGTCAGGAGTTCGAGATCAGCCTGGCCAACATGATGAAACGCTGTCTCTACTAAAAATACAAAAATCAGCCAGGCACGGTGGCAGGTGCCTGTAATCCCAGCTACTTCGGAGGCTGAGGCAGGAGAATCACTTGAAACCGTAAGGCGGAGGTTACAGTGAGCCAAGATCACACCACTGCACTCCAGCCTGGGTGAAAGAGTGAAACTCTGTCTCAAAAAAAAAAAAAAAAAAAAAAAAAGGGTGAAAGATTTGAACAGTCTGCCAAAGAAGGTGTATGGATGGCAAGTAAGCATGTAAAGAAATACTTAATATTGCATTAGAGAAATGCAAATTTGAAACCATAATGAGATACTACCACACATACCTATTAGAATGCCTAAAGTGAAAAAGACTGATCAAATCAAATGCTGCCAAGAAGGTGGAGGAAATGGACTCTCATACATTGCTGGTGGAAATGCAGAATGGTACAACCACTTTGAAAAACAGTCTGACAGTTTCTTAAAAAGTTAAATATACACTTACCATATGATCTAACCATCCTACTCTTAAAATATTTTTTTCTAAAAAAAAAAATTAGGTTTTCACCCAAGAGAAATAAAAGCCTATGTCTAAACAAAGAGTTTGTACATGAATGTTCATAGCAGCTTTATTTTTAATCGCCACAACTGGCAATAACCCAAACATCCATCTACAGATAAGCAAATGTGTATCTATGCATTGTAATATTACTCAGCAATAACAAAGAAAGAACTATTGATACACACAACATAAATAACTATAATATTCATAAAAACAATTATGTGAGTAAAATAAGCCAGAGAAAAAAGAGTCCATACTGTATGGTTACATTTATAGAAAACTCTGGAAAATGCAAACTCATCTACAGTGACAGAAAGCACATCAATGATTTCCTGAGGATAGGAACAAGGGATATAAGGATTGGACAGGAGAGGGAGATAACAAAGGGTTGCAAGGAAGTTTTTGAAGATGAGGGATATGTTCATTATGCACCATGTTTCTTGGTTGTATATCCATGTCACGATTTATCAAATCATATGCTTTAAATATGTGCAGTTCACTGCATGTCAGTTATACTTCAATAAAGCTATGTTTAAAAAAGAAATTAGTGTTCTTGAGGGATGAATGCAGTTTTTGTCCTTTCAGGCAATCTTCTTCACAGGTATGGTTGCTCACAGCTGAGCTTTTGGTAAGTATGCACCATGATTCAATAACATTTGCTAAAAAAAAATTCCCATCATTCCAGAGAAGTAAACACCAACTGAATGATATATTGGGTCTGGGCAGGGCCTATACCCAATGAGGGTACTGGTCAGGAATTGAGGTTTGAGCAGTCTCATCAGACAACCTGAGAAAATGGGGAAATGTGGTTAAGTTGATGACTGATCTCAGGGACATGTCGGTGATCTGGCTGCTACATAACTTAGGGTTGATTCTTCCTGCTCTTCTTTGCTCACTTCTCTGGACACATCCTTCTCTGCCTTCTATATAGAAAAGAACTGAGCTCCAGGGAAGGAAATAACTACTTACTTGCTATAGTTTCTCTGTAATCACTCTTCCTCCCTTCACTTCCAGCTCACACCTGTGCCAAACAACAGTCTCTGGACATCTTGTTCGGCCTCACACTGGTGCCAGGTATTGGCCAGCTCACATGTCCCCACAGGGCCTGGGGTACATAGGAACCAGAGCCCACGTTTGAAGCCCTCTCTTCAACAGCAGTGATCCACAGCCTTCCAGGCCTGAGGCTTTATGAGGCCGCATGATTCCAGGGTTTGGAATGAGAAACAAGAACTTCGGATGTCCTGAAAGGGGCTAGGCTCAGTAATCTGCATGAGTTTCTCTAGCTGTTAACTAATGCTGAATCTGCCATCTACAATCAAGTATTGTGTACTTGCTGTCTACTTACCACTCTCTTGTCCGGCACCCTTTGGGTAAACACCTTGTAGAGTCGCCAGCTCTTTCCCAGAATGGGGCCAAACACAAGGGAGGTCCCAATGCACAGCATGGACAGTCTTATCTACAGGTGGAAGGGGACAGAAGAGTCACAAGAGGAACCTTTGTCAGTTCTCCACACACTCTGATTTGCAGGGTCTGGGTCCCACAGAGGGCATGGGGTACAGAGTGAACCTCACCAAGTGTTCTGGGATTGCCTCGAAAAGTGCCCACACCAAGGATAAAGGTAACCACCACCCATGGGAGCAGCTGGTTTAAAAAAATCATCACAACTTTAAAATTTTAGTCAAAACCAAATTTTAATACTTCACCTACCTGAATGAGAGTTTCCATTGAGCTCCCCACTAAAACATCTTGAATCCCAAAGAGGTAAGCGCTACTGTAAGTCAGACAACTGCCCAATAAGGTCACAATGTTCAGATTGGGACTGGACATCTTCACAATCCTAGAGGGCATCAGGAAGAAAGACACTTACAGCCATGACCTTTTGCCTTGAGGCCAAAGACCTATGAGATCAAAGCTTCCTCACCAGCATAATCTCCAGTGCAGCCTCGGAGTGAAGGACCACTGGGAAGAAACCACTTTATAGCCCTGTGAAAACTTATGATTTCTTTAAATTTATTTTCAAAAAGAACTAAACTCTGGCACTTATTGCTTGTATAACTCCAAGTCTTTTAAAAGAAGGCTGACTACCTACAAACAGGTAGTACTGGAGAAGAGTTGGGATTTTATCCATGAAGTTTATGGTTGCTAGGGGACTGCCATGTGCAGCTTAGTGAATTAATAACCAGCAGGTAGATACCCACAGTTTGGAGCCCTTAGAAATGAGCTGTAAGGTAAACTATTTGGAAACAATGTTTTTTTTTTTTCATATACTATTTGCTTTATTTGATATGTAAACCGTTTTCCTCTACTTGACCAAGAAAGAAAGAAGATAAAGGGATTAGAAGCAAGAAATTGGGGAAGGGCCTTTTCTCAAGTATTAACAGTTTTAGATGAGATTAGAGACAAATTTGAAAGTGAGAGGGAGATGTGAATAATCAGGGGTTCAGACAAATACCCCGGGCACCAACAGAGGTTCAGGATGTGAACTGGTTAACCTAAGGGCAACGCCAGTCTCACACTGGACAGTGACTGATACTAATTAATTACAAGTAACAAGAAGGAAAGCCATTGTATTTAAGAATTGTAATCTAAATAGTGTATATAAATGCAACATTTCTACTAAAAGTCATTTGATAATTATACTTTGCTATACTTTTATTTTTAAATCATAACTAAGGAGGAAAGCATTCTTACCTATGTCTCTTGGTGACCTGGCAGGCCACCTTAAAGGCTAGGGCCAAGGCAAAACTATCCACTTAGTGAAGCTTGTTCTAGCCACAGGCAAAGCACCTAGGAGGCACTAAACAGTTTGGCAGTGCTGGATTTGCAAACATCATAACTGCCATGAGCACAGCTTAGTTACTTTGTGTCTGACATTGTGATACATCCATACACACAAGAACACCAAACCACTGTCCCAGGCCCCAGGTACTGTCACCATAGGCCAGTGAGTCCAGATGAGCTGAACCTTGTTTTGGAGGGAAGATTTTCTTATTTTTCTAAAAGTGAGAGCAACTTTCATGCATACCCTTTCTAAAATGAGAATAATAATTATATGATCTACCTTCAAAGAGTTGTGAGGATTTCATGAGGCAATATGGCAAAATGCTTGGCACACGGCCTGGCACATAATAGGCATGCTGCCAACGTCAGCTGTTTATATTATAATCTCACTGTCCTCCTCTTCCAGGTTTTAGAAACCTAGGAATAACCTTTTCCTTCTGTTTCCTTATCAGAAATACCCAATCAATTGCCAGGTTTCTTTCACTTCTTCTTTTTTTAAAAAATTTTTTTGAGACAGAGTCTCACTCTGTTGCCCAGGCTGGAGTGCAGTGGCACAATCTCGGCTCACCGCAACCTCCCCCTCCCTGGTTCAAGTGATTCTCCTGCCTCAGCCTCCCGAGTAAATGGGATTACAGGCGCCCGCCACCACGCCCAGCTAATTTTTGTATTTTTAGTAGAGACGGGTTTCACCATGTTGGTCAGGCTGGTCTTGTACTCCTGACCTCAAGTGATCTGCCTGCCTCGGTCTATCAAGGTGCTGGGATTACAGGTGTGAGCCACTGTGCCAGGCCTCTTTCACTTCTTATTTCAAAGTCTCTGAGCTTTCTCTCGCTCTCCATCTTTTTTTTTTTTTTTTGAGACAGAGTCTTGCTCTGTTGCCCAGGTTGGAGTGTAATGGTGTGATCTTGGCTCACTGCAACCTCTGCCTCCTAGGTTCAAGCAATTCTTCTGCTTCAGCCCCCTGAGCAGCTGGGATTACAGGTGCCCACCACCACACCAGGCTAATTTTTGTATTTTTAGTAGAGAGAGGGTTTTGCCATGATGGACAAGCTGGTCTCAAACGCCTGACCTCAAGTGATCTGCCTGCCTCAGCCTCCCAAAGTTCACTCTTCTTTTTCTTTTTTTTTTTTTTTTTGAGACAGAGTCTTGTTCTGTTGCACAGGATGGAATGCAGTGGGGCAATCTTGGCTCACTGCAACCTCCATCTCCTAGGTTTAAGCGATTCTCATGCCTTGGTCTCCCCAGTAGCTGGGTTTACAGGCATGCGCCACCACACCCATCTAATTTTTGCATTTTTAGTAGAGACGGGGTTTCACCATGTTGGCCAGGCTGGTCTTGAACTCCTGACCTCAGGTGATCCGCCCACCTCAGCCTCCCAAAGTGTTGGGATTACAGGTGTGAGCCACCGCGCCCGGCCCCTCCATTCTTGATACCATATTTATCCAGGATACAATCATGTTAGGAGCAATGGAACTGGAGTCGAGGGTAACAGGTGGGTATACCAGCTCTGCCACTCACAGCTGACTAAGCCTGTCTGACCAGGAAACAGGCTCCTATTTCCTCATCTGTAAAATGAAAATAACATCATCTTTTGTATCTACCCCACAGGTTATTGCAAAGATGAGATGATGTATGTGCCAAAACTTTTGCAAACTTTAAGATGATGAAAAAATACTACTTTTTAGATTTTTGATGTAATCTTCAGCTCTCAGTAAACACCAATTTTTCCCTGTTCTGGTATGTTCTGTACATTACATTCAGAATCATTAATCTTAACATACCACCTTTATCATTTAGCAAAAGAGCTACATGTATAAAGAACAATCTTCTATGGTTTACCTTAAGTCTCCTATATCCAAATTTAAGATATAGCCCTATTATATGATCTACTTATTCATTCAGGTCTGCCTCCTCAGCCTCCATGTCTTCAGATTGTGGACTTATGGAGAGTGATTTTCCTTAATTTCTTTATCTCTCCACAAAAGAAGGGGAATATGTGGTGAATATTAACTACAGAAGTAAGAACAATGCTAACCAGCAGCTTCACAAAGCATTTTTTAAAGAAAAGTACTCCATTAGAGAGACCAGTGCTGACATTGATTCAGAGCAGAGTACACTGCTGACCTGGCATCAGCCGCTTGGTGCAGTCAGAAGTTTGAGCAATGGCACAAGCAGTGGGTGGACTCCTGCAAGACCCATAACCCGGCTATTCCTCCCCATGGCCATTCTCATGTTCCTGCACATAAGCCATGACTATCTGACGGTGACCTCGTCACCAAGCAACTGCCTGGATTTCACAGCCACATGTCTGTTTGGTCTAGATCACTGATCGGTAAGTTTCTCTCATAATTTTTCTTTGGACCCATTTTATTTGAGTATCACTATACAATCAGTTTTCCTTTGAGTGATACAGTACTGCATGAAATCCTGATTGAGGATTCCTTCTCTTTCTGATTTAGCTAAAAGGAACTCAATTTAGTCATTTTCCACAAAATATACATTGAATAGTTTTCACCTCTCAGACAGTGATGCTAATTCATTATTCAAATAGATATACTATGGACTTATATATGCATGTTGTGACATTTTTCCTGAGCAATCTTACTGAAAACTTGCCTCAGGGAACAAAAGATGAATACAAGATGATTTCCCTTTTTTGTTTGGCCAAGTTAACACCTGTGAAGTCACTGAAAGGTGAATCATCTCCAATTCAGCAGGTGAATTATGTATGTCTGGGGAATGTCTTTGCCACGTTGGTAGGAATTCAGCCACCAGTGTCATTTATATTTTTCTATTGAGCTAAAAGATGAAACCTACATAGTTGAATATTTTAATCAGTCACAAACACATAATTTCCACAAAGCAAATAGATTTCAATATTGTATACTTAATTACAGATAGCCAGTACTATCTAGATTACTTGTCTTCCATTTATGAAGAGTAAAATGCCTGAATTGGGTTACTGTCAGTCAGAAACAAAATGAAGTTTTTTTTTTTTTTTTTTTTTTAAAGGATTATATAGCTATCTCATTATCTCTTCCTCTTCATTTATTGAGTGGAAATGTAAGACAAGAACTTTCTTGATTTTTCTATCCTCAAGTGAGGTTTCAACACGTATAGGTAAATATCGAACTACATCTGCAAAACCTGTATAATTCTGCATTATCATTTCAATAGTGTCTAATGAATTCAGATACTTAAGTGGCATCCACCAGCTCAACGGTATGATGTTGCAAAACTTTATCAAATGTTACTTTCTGAACTTGGCAGTTCATTTTATTTGGAGTTACTGAGTCTGAAAACATGGCCAGAGAATGGAGCACAAGGTACTTGTTGGCATGCTGTGACTAACAGAAAACTTTCCTAAGATGTCACAAGACCATGCTTTCTAAAATGCTACAAAAATTGATGTAAATCATATCACTGAGCT
The DNA here is from genome assembly GCF_049350105.2 of Macaca mulatta. Lineage (NCBI taxonomy): Eukaryota > Metazoa > Chordata > Mammalia > Primates > Cercopithecidae > Macaca > Macaca mulatta. The sequence goes on along the minus strand of NC_133407.1, from coordinate 163,526,522 downwards.
TTAACCTATCCAAAACCAAATATGAATGTCTTTCCAAAATGCTTTCTAATAAAGCAATTAAGATTTAAATTGTGAAAATTTATCCAATTTCTTTATTAACTTACTATTTTGGATCCATGCTACAATGGGATTATAAATCTATCTCAAATAAAACTCCAAACAGCTTTATCATAATGTTATCTGATGTGTTTCAGCAAATTTGATCTTTTAATATCTTGCTTATTTCTAATGTATACACTAATCTGCACCCAATTAAAATTCTGCACACCTCAAGCTAATATTAGTGGGACCTCTAACCATTTGTATTTAAAGTGTCTATCATAAGGCCTGACCCTATTCCTTACTCTCGTGCCTGGGCCACCATCCTAGTAGAACATCCTAGGAGATTTCATTAGCCTTTCAGCCTCCAGAGTTCTAAATTATTCAATCATAATGATTTCACTTTATTCCTCTTCAGACACCCATCCCCAGGTTACACTCTGGGTCTTAGGGTCATTCAGAATGGTTCCCCTTCAGGAATTTTAAATACCAATATCCCAACACCAATTTGACTACAATATGTTCAAAATTTAACTCCAAGCCTCCCCCTCAATCGCTCACATTCTTCCCCATTTCAGATAATGGCAACTCCACCTTTCAATTTGCCTGGACCAAAAACCTGGGAGTCATCCTGACTCTTGCTCATCACCCACATCCAATCTGTCATAAATCTTGTTGGCTCTATCCTCGAAATACATCCAGAATCTAACTCCTTCTCACCACCTCTGCTGCCACCACCTGATCAAAGTCTTACTTTGCATTTCTTATTTGGATTATTGCAATAGCCTCCTAACTGGTCTCCCTGCTTCTACCCTGGCACTTCCCTCAAGTCTATTTTCAACATAGCTGCTAGAGTAATCCATTAAAGAGAAATAAGATCATGTCACTTCTCTGCTCAAAACCCCACAATGACTCTCTATTTCCCAGAGGGAAAGTCAGTCTTTACCAGAGTTTACAAAGCCTACACATTTGATCCCTGTTGTTTCTCAACCTCATTTCTTACATCTTCTCCAGGCCCATCCCACTCCAGCCACACGCCTCCTTGCTGTTCCTTGAAAACACCAGGCACTCACACACTGCGAGGCTTTGAAGTGGCTGTTCTCTCTGCCTGGAATATTTCAATACATGGATCTGCATAGCTCATCCTCTTTCTCTCCTGACTGCGTGTTCATATGTTACCTTCTCAACCAGGGCTATGATGACAACCCTATTTAAAATTACACCCTATCCGCGGAATTCTGAATCCTCATCCTGCTCTATTCTCTTCCCCTGCCCCCATCCAACCATAGTACTTATTACCTTTTAACGTATTACATAATTTACTTATTATTATGATTTTGTTTATTGCTTTCTCCTCCCAATAGAATTGTGCATGATGTACTCCCAGAACTAGAAAACTACCTGGACACTGAAGGCACTCAATAAACATTTGAGGAATAAATGAATGAGGGTCCTACCCTCCAGCCCTCTCATGTGCTTACTCCTACCACATTTGTACATTGACAGCCTACAGACCTCCAGTCACTTGGTTCTTTTGCTTCCTCATAGTCTATCAGTCTCTCTTCCTATCTCAACCCAATTTCAGATCCCTGGTTGGTCATCTGAACTGTTCTCTCAATAACACCCAATTCCCTTTTCAAACAAGACCTTCTGTAGCATCTGCCCAGTAAACTCAGATCAGAGCCATAATCCATTGTCTGCTTTTGCATCCAGGCAGCTGAGAGGTGCAGGAGAAAATTAGACAACCTTGCAGATTGTTGCCACCAAAACTGATGTTCTCCAACATCGATCTGCCAAGCTTACTATGCCATCCATCTTTTTATTTATTCTGAGTTATTTCTGTACATTTTCTTTGTGAGTGACTCACCTCACAGGACTCAAAGAAATAAGAGTATGTATCTGTATAGATGATGCCCTCAGTCTAGGTTTGGTGCCATCCTCTATGTCCCTACAACACCCCAGGGTCTATGTGCATCAGTACAATTGTCATGTTATATTACTGCCTTTTAATGTTAGTTCCACTGGACAGTTTCTACTCCTTAAAACCCAGGCTGTTTCTTGTTCTATAACTCACACCATAGCACGGTCTTTGGAAAATGGTAAGTGTTCCATAACCATCTGTTGAATGAATTCATTAATGGATATGGAAACCCCTTCTCTTCTTCCTTTCTTTGTCCTCTTCCCTAATCTTATTTTTCACTGGCAAAGCACTCCCCTGTTAGGCAGAATGCTGAGGGCTAGGCACGTGTGCCATAAGGCTTTTAAAGTACCAGAGATCTGTGAGAGTTGGGGGGAAGTTAGGAACTTGTTCAATGCCTATGTGTTAGGAGGGGCACATTTTGGGTAATTGTAGTGGTTTCAGGGTGATCCCCACGGTCCCCTGGAACCGCTGATAATTCCTTGGAATTAGTGAACACAAGGGCCAGATATATTTGGGGGGCTCTGAGTGCTGTGGATGCCGTGAACTTCCATAGACACTGGGTTTTCACCACGTTACCAAATCTGCACACCCCAAACCCTCACTAAAAAGCTTCACATTCTGGGTAAGCCCTTCCTTTGCTTTCCCTCTCAGCATAGAGCTGAAAGGAGTCTAAAAATAAATGAGAGAAAGCATCCTAACAGGATGCCTGTAAAGCTTTTTCCTCTCTCATTCTTTTTGTTTCTAGGAAAGTGTAGCACCTTGGAGGAGTGTGTATATTCACATATGCCCATGTGTATATATGTTTACTTGTCTCCAATGAGATAGGGCCACTTGAAAGATTCTTTGCCAATGGCTGAATTCTTGCTGGAGGATTCTCCCAGGAAATGCTTTTGTCCAATATGTTTCTCACATCGTGTGTTGAGGGCCACGTAGGCCCAGAGATATGATGATAGCCCTTGTCAAGCAATTGATGGATGAGATCTCATCTTCACGACCACACAGATTACAGACTCTCAGTAGACATCTGCATCAGAGGTTAACAACATGCATCCCACCCCCAGGCTTCAGAAAATCTGCTGATCTTGGACTGAGTTGCTGCTTGCAGCTGGGCTAGGAAGCATGCATTTTTACACCCTTGAAGTCAGTAAATTATATCTTTTTACATCCTTGAAGCCAGTAAATTTGTAAATTATGTTTTGTCATGAGCCAAACATTCAGCACCGCCTCTTGTCCTGGGTGGACCTGGCCTTTCCAAATCAGCCTGCTTTCCTGTAGTCCTGCTTCGTTTCACATGGAGAGAGGGAGCTCCTTACCCTGCACTGTCAGTTCAGGCCCACAGCTGCTGAAATTGCATCTGGAAGAACAGAGACATTCTGCCCACAGAATAGCTGAATGGTTAGCAGTGCTTGGACCTGATGAAATCAAATGTCTCTTCTAGCTTCTCCCTTCTCAAGTTATGCCAGAGACAGTTTTTTATTTTTTCCTTTTTTTTTTTTTTTTAGACAAAGTCTCATTCTGTTGCCCAGGCTGGAGTGCAGTGAGGCACACTCAGCTCACTTCAACCTCCGCCTCCTGGGTTCAAGCAATTCTCGTGTCTCAGCCACCCCAAGTAGCTGGGATTACACGCATGCGCCACCATCCCTCCCTAATTTTTGTAATTTTAGTAGAGATGGGGTTTTGCCATGTTGGCCAGGCTGGTCTCAAACTCCTGGGCTCAAATGATCTGTCCGCCTCAGCCTCCCAAAGTGCTGGGATTACAGGCGTGGGCCACTGCTCCCAGCCCAGAGACAAATTTCTTTTCTCTATCCTTAGCTTATTAATAAGCTGGTTACACTTTGCATTTCTGCCTCTCTTTCTTAACCAGGAAGAGCAGGCTGACTTGGTTTACCAGAGATGCAACAGAATTTACATCCAAATCAAATGGTCAAACAAACAAAATATTTAGCTATAAGTGTAAAAGAAGACTTGCTAAGTATTGTGCCCCCAAATTCCCCTTTAGCAAATGACCTTGTTTTTCCCATGCTTTATGAGTTCTTACTTTAATGATCTTCATGTGCCAAATATTAATTCAACAATTCCTAAATACCAACTTGCCAATGTATTAAGAACCAGAGATAGGAAGGCAAAGGAGATATAATCTCTGCTATCAGCGTATTAGGACACCACCTCCTTGGTTTCTGACCTTTTCATTGCAAAGACGATTTTCCTATTTGTTCTTTTTCTTTAAAATAGAATAAAATTTTAATTGAATATTAGAAGTTGTTTTATCAGTATCCACTTGGCCATTTGACAAAAATCTATATTCCTGAATCTGTGTATTATAGATATTAATATGTGAATATACATATAAATTGATAGTATACAAATTTCAGCATTCATAGCTCCCTTGGACTATAAACAGGCCTAAGGATCAACTTTTTTTTTCTTTCTTTTTAAATTTTACTTTAAGTTCTGGGATATGTGTCCAGAATGTGCAGGTATGTTACACAAGTATACATGTGCCATGGTGGTTTGCTGCACCTATCAACCAGTCATGAAGGTTTTAAGCCCCACATGCATTAGGTATTTGTCCTAATGCCCTCCCTCCCCTTGCCCCCCACCCCCCAAGAGGCCCCAGTGTGAGATGTACCCCTCCCTGTGTCCATGTGTTCTCATTGTTCAGTTCCCACTTATGAGTGAGAGCATGCGGTGTTGGGTTTTCTGTTCCAGTGTTAGTTTGCTGGGATCAACTTTTTAATTTAATTTAATTTTGAGACAGAGTTTCACTCTCTCATCCAGGTTGGAGTGCAGTGGCATGATCTTGGCTCACTGCAGCATCGATCTACTGGGTTTAAGTGATCCTCCCACCTTAGCTTCCCAAGTAGCTGGGACTACAGGTGCATGCCATCACACCCAGTTAGTTTTTATTTTTTTGTAGAGACAAGGTCTCACTTTGTTACCCAGGCTGGTCTTGAACTCCTGGAGTCAAGCAGTCCTCCCACCTTGGCCTCCTGAAGGGTTGGGATTACAGGCATGAGCCACCTCTCCTGGCTAGGATCAACTTTAAAAGTATCCTTGAAACTATTTTAAAAGCTGAAATACGGAAATTTGGATATAAGACTAAACGCCTTGAAGTTTAGGAACAGTAGTGAAAAAGCATAGTGATAAATTCAAGATAAGTTGGTGATGAGGAGGGGTAAAAAGCCCCAAAGGATACCTCTACTGGAAAGGAAGTTTGTGTGGCTTTACTTAGGAATATTATGGGCACATTCTACTTTGTTTGCTTGTCTTCAAAAAAATAGTTTCTGAATGTATTTTTGCCATATCTCATGCAATTATATTTTAGATGTGCTTTTAAATGCCACGGGAAAACACTAGACACACACGCAAAATCCTCTTTTCACCTAGAACCTCAGACTCTAGGGTTACGACCCTGGCATGTGTTGTAATTTATGAGGCAGTGATTTCAACTTCCTTTCTCTGTTTAGCTGCAGGAAAAGGCCTTGAGCAATTCCTGGCAGGTGACTTGTAGCTCTTCCAAAAGGGCAGAGCAGATGTCCTGATTTTAAGTAGGGCATGAAGCACAAGCACAATTGGCCCTAGGAAACATCCAATCACAAGGAGTCACTGCTAAAGCAGAATATTATGGGCTACCAGGTGACATGCAAATTGATCTCTTTGAGGCAGGAAAGATTGCCTGCCATACTGGGGAAGATTCCGCTTTCCTCTTTTTTTTTTTTTTTTTTTTGAGATGGCGTTTAACTCTTGTTGCCCAGGCTGGAGTGCAGTGGTGTAATCTCGGCTTGCAGCAACCTCCACCTCCCAGGTTCAAGCAATTCTCCTGCCTCAGTCTCCCGAGTAGCTGGGATTACAGGTGTGCGCCACCATGCCCAACTTATTTTGTATTTTTAGTAGAGACGGGGTTTCTCCATGTTGGTCAGGTTGGTTTCAAACTCCTGTCCCCAGGGTGATCCGCCTGCCTCAGCCTCTGGAAGTGCTGGGATTACAGGCGCGAGCCACTGCACTCAGCCTCTTTCCCTTCTTTCTTATCTTCGATTCTGTGGCAGAACTCTGGGCCTGTGTGTATCTTGGAATCTGAGCGGAATCCTGAACAATGACAGCTGCTGGAATGGTTCCCCACTAAGCCAGAATCTAGGAATTCAGGATGTTGGGACTGGGTTTCACTCAGCTTTGTCCCCATCAGCACCTTCCACAAGGCCCCGAGCCTAGTAGAAACTTACTAAAAGCTTGTTACACTGCATAAAGCATTAGAATTAGAAGGTTCAGTACTTGGAAGAGATGAAAGGACGCGTGCTGTACAGGAAGGACTTGCTTGCCCATCTATCTCTCCACGGCAGGACTGGAGTCCCTGGGCTCTGAGGAACACAGTTTGAAAATCAGTGATCTGACCTGATTCCTTCATTTTCAGATGAAGAAATTTGCATGCTGTTTAATCGCCAGATAGGGACCATGTTGGGACAGCAAATCCAGATGATGTCCTGACTCCTGGTTTCCTTCAGTGTTCTTTCACTTCCCACTAGTAGACCCAACTGCCTGGGTTTTCATCATACTGACGAATGAAGACCCAGGGTCTTCCTGCCCTGGTTTCTAACGTCCTGTGGTAGTGCTGGTAGGTCAAGAATTTTTACCTGCCTTCTTGACTGAGGATCCACAAAGCCCCCATTTATAGCCGGCAGTGTCAACAAGAGGAGACAGAGAAGAAGTCATATATCCCCTGGGGGGCACAGAGCCTGCAGAGCCTCCTGCTGGGTTTTGCCTGCCCCTTTACATTCTGACTGCTGGCTTGGATCTTGGACCTTGGCACAATTTCCATGATGCCTCTTGGATTTATCTACTGACTGAACTCCAGACTGAATTCTTGCTACAATTAGCTTTGGGTTCTTGGTTTCTGTTGTCTAGTGTTTCCACTGGCTCCGGCAATGGCCTGGAAGTGTCTGTGCCAGGCTGTGGCAGGAGTTGTAGAGTCTGCCCATGTAATGTGATGTAAAAAGAACAACTAACAGACAATGTGTATGTGTTTAAGCATCTTTTATGGATTACTACTGAGGTAACAGTGTAGTGGAAAGAGCTTGGGCTTTGCCATCAGACTGCCTGGGTTTACTGTGTTGTTTATGGATGTTGGAGATTTGCCTAACCACTCTGAAGCAGTTTCCTCATCTGAAAATGGGGAAAATAGTAATTATCCTGCTGTATTTAAAGTGCAAAGCACACAGAAGACATGTAATAGAAAGTAGCAACTATTAATTTTAATTTAAATTGTATTTACATATATAGGGACTGACTGAGGGCTGATATAATTTATGAGTTGGAAGCATTGAAGGATCCTGAAGAAACTTTCATCAAAAATTACATTATGGTCAGAATCATCTGAGTTATTATTGTTACTTCTTAGAAAATTGGTAATGGCATAGAATAGTATTAAAAAGAGTAGCCAACAGTGATTATCTATGTGCTAGGTGGTTGCTAAGTGCTTTACATAGACAATCTAATGTAATCAGCTGTCAGAGATAAGTAGTATCATTACCCCTGTTTTTAAATAGAGAAACAGGGTATATAGCAAAGTTCAATAGAACAATCAAGCCACTGGATTTGAGGCTGGGTTTGATTCCAGAGCCTGAGTTCTTACGCCACCTAATCTTTCACTATTTGCACACGTAACCTTTTGTGACCATTGTTAAGGAGGAACCCTTTTCCCCTTCTCTCCGTTTTCCCTATTGAGAAAATGGAGGCCTATTGAGGAGAGATTCTAGCCCCCTTCCCCATGTGGGAAGCTGATGAGAAGGAAGCTTTCATTTCCCTTTCCACCTTAATATTAGTTACTCCCCAAGCCAGGAGTGACCAGTTTGAGAGGCCTGGCCTGTGCTCTACCAAATGTTCTTCAAGGCAGGAATCTCCACTTCCCTTTACCCCTTTCCCACCTCCACCAGGCAATGAGCTCTCCACTTCCTGGGTCCTGTTTTAGCATTATGTCAAGCAGCGCTTTCTAATTTAGCTTTCATCAGAAATCCCTGTGCTTTATTTTTCTCAAAAACTTTTCAATTTGAAATTATTTAAGACTCACAAGAGGTTGTAAAAACAGTACAGAGAGCTCCTGTGTATCCTTAGCCCAGCTTTCCCCAATAACATCGTACATAACCAGAGTTCATGATCAAAATCAGGAAATTGACATTAGTGCAATACTGTTATAAAAACTACAGACTCTATTGAAATTTCACCCATTTTTATGTGCACTCTGTGTGTGTGTGTGTAGTCCTATGAAATTTATCACCTATATAGATTTCTATGAAATTCACATGAAACCACCGTCATAATCAGGATAGTGAACTGTTCTATCACACATACACACAAACACAACTCTCTCATGCTATCCTTCATAGTGACACACTTCCCCAACCTAACTCCTAGCAACCACTAATCCATTCTCCGTCACTATAAATTTGTCTTTTGAGAACGTTGTATAGAACTGGACTCTTACAGTGTGTAAGCCTGTGAGACTGACATTTGTCATGCAGCATATGCCCTTGAGCTCCATCCAAGTTGTTGCATGTATCAATACTTTGTCCCATGTTTATTGCTAGCTAGTATTCCATTGTAAGATGCCCCACTGTTTATCCATTCACCTGTTGAAGGATATTTGGGTTTCCAGTTTTTTCCTCCCAGCTTTATTAAGGTATAATTGACAAATATTGCAAATTTATGGTGTACAACATGGTATTTTGATATTTGTATACATTGTGATATAATTAAAATTATTAAATTAATTTAATCAACATCCATCACTGCACATACTTATCTTTTTTTAAGACATACTCTCTTGGAATTCTTCAAGTATACAATACGTTATTACTAACTATAGAAACTATGTTGTATAGCTCTCCACAACTTATTCATCCTACCTGGAACTTTGTGCCCTTTGATCTGACCAACATCTCTCTATTTCTGTCAACCACCTCCATCCCAATCTGTGACAACCACCATTCTACTCTTTACTTCTATGAGTTCAACTTTTTTAGATTCCATATATAAGTGAGATCATGTAGTATTTGTTTTTCTATGTCTTGCTTATTTCACTTAGCATAATGTCTTCCAGGTTCATCCATGTTTTTACAAATGCCAGGATTTCTTTGAGACTGAATAGTACTCAACTGTGTGTGTGTATGTGCACATACATATATCTCACATTTTCTTTATCCATTCATTCGTAAATGAACACTTAGGTTGGTTCCATATCTTGGCTATTGGGAATAATGTTGCAGTGAATATGGGAGTGCAGGTATCTCTTTCATACACTGATTTCATTTCCCTTAGATATACACCCAGAAGTAGAATTGCTTGATTACATGACAGTTCTATTTTTAATTTTTTAAGGAACCTCCATACTGTTTTCCATAATAGTTGTACTAATTTACATTCTCATAAATAGTATACAGGGTTTCCTTTTCTCCATATCCTCCCCAACACTTGTTATCTCTCATCTTTTTCATAATAGCCATTCTAACAGGTATGAGCTAATAACTCATGGTTTTAATTTGCATTTCTTGATGATCAGTGATGTGAGCATTTTTTTCATATACCTGCTGGACATCTGTATGTTTTTTTTTTGAGAATTGTCTATTCAGGTCCTTTGTCCACTTTTTATTGGATTATTTGTTTTCTTGCTATTGATTTGAGTTCTTTATATTCTTTGAATATTTACCCCTTATCAGATGTATGGTTTGCAAATATTTTCTCCCATTCTGTAGGTTGTCTCTTCACTCTGTTTATTGTTTCCATTGCTGTGCAAAAACCTTTTAGTTTAATCCCATTTGTTTATTTTTTATTTTGTTGCATGCGCTTTTGGGTCCATAACCAAAAAATCATTGCCCAGACCAATGGCAGGAGCTTTTCTCCTATGTTTTCTTCTGATAGTTTTTACAGTATCAGGTCATACATTTAAGCTTTTAATCCATTTTTGAGTTGATTTTTTGTATATGGTATACCATTATACCATATACAATTGGTACAGTGTCCAATTTCTTTTTTTCTTTTTTTTTTTTTTTGAGACAGGGTCTCGCTCTGTTGCCTAGGCTGGAGTGCAGTGGCGTGATCTCAGCTCACTGCAACCTCTGCCTCCCAGGTTCAAGTGATTCTCCTGCTTCAGCCTCCTGAGTAGCTGGGATTACAGGCGCATGCCACCACACCTGGCTAATTTTTGTATTTTTAATACAGACAGGGTTTCACCATGTTGGCCAGGCTGGTCTCGAACTCTTGACCTCAAATGATCGGCCCAACTTGGCCTTCCAAAGTGCTGGGGTTACAGGTGTAATTTCATTCTTTTGCATGTTCATATACAGTTGTCCCAACACCATTTATTGAAGAGGCTGTCCTTTATCTTTTGTGTTGTCTTGGTACTTTTGTCAAAAATCAACTGACTGTAAGTGCATGGATTTATTTTTGGGCTCCCTATTCTGTTCCATTGATTTGTCTGTTTTTATGCCAGCATCTTGCTGTTTGGATTACTATAGCTTTTTAGTAGATTTTGTAATTAGATAGGCTAGGGTGATACCTCCAGCTTTGTTCTTATTGGTGAAGATTGTTTTGGCTATTAGGGTCTTTTGTGGTTCCATAAGAATTTTAGTTTTTTTTTCATATTTCTGTGAATTTTGGTATTTTGGTAGGATTGCATTGCATTTGTAGATTGCTTTGGTAGTATGGCTATTTTAACAATATACATTTTTTCAATCCACGAATATGGATATCTTTCCATTGATTTGTGCCTTCCTCATTTATTTCATCAGTGTTTTACAGTTTTCAGTGTACAGGTCTTTCAACTTTTAGGTAAAATTTTTCCCCAAGTTTTCATTTTTTGATGCTATTATAAATGGAATTGTTTTCTTGATTTCTTTTTTGATTGTTAATGCTTCCAGTTTTTGACTATTACAAACAAAGCTGCTAAAAACATTTGCATACAGCTTTTTGTGTGAACATATATAGTTACTTCTCTAGGGTAAATACATAGGAGTGCGACTGCTGAATCACACAGTGAAGGAATAATTTTATAAGAAACTTCTAAAGTGTTTTCCAGAGTAGGTATATCAGCAGTGTATGAGAGATTCAGCTTCTCTGCATCCTTGCTGACATTTGCTTTATTTGTTTTTTGTTGTTTTTTAAAAAACTTTTATTTTAAGTTCAGGGCTACAAGTGTAGATTTGTTACATAGGTAAATTAGTATCATTGGAGTTTGCTGTACAGATTATTTTATCACCCAGGTATTAAGCCTAGTACCCATTGGTTATTACCTTGATGACATTGGTTATTGTCAGTGTGTAAGCTTTTGGTTTGTGTGACGTATATCAACCTTTAAGTGTAGATGCCTTGGACACCATTTGATCTTAGCCCTCTCTGTTTACTCTAGCTAGACTGAATCCTGGAGGGAAGGGGGTATATTTTAGTATGCTGAATTCTTATCAAGCACTTGTTATGTGCCAGATACTATGGCAGGTGTCAGAAAACAAAACCATTGTATTTGACTTTGAGGACTCACAACTTAGCAGACCAGATAAATAAGTGAGTAAGTAAACATGGTTATTAAATAATGCAGTAAGTAATACAGGTATGTGTAAAGTGCTATGGCTATTGATAAAAAAAAAATTGTTCCCTAGAACAATGGTTCTTAAATTTTAGAATGCATCAGAATCACCTCATGAGCCTATTAAAATTCACATTGCTGGTCCTCATCACACACAGTTTTGGATGAAACAGAGTCTAAAGTGGGGCCCCAGGAAGTTGTATTCAAACAAGTTCCCAGGTGATACTGCTGCTGCTGGCCCAGGACCCACATTTTGAGATAGAAATTTGTCTTAAAGGATAGATAGGAGTTTGTCAGGTGAAAAATGAGGAGTTGTGAAACAAGGAAGAGCATGAACAAAGGCATGGTGAGGAATGTGCATGGTGTGCTCAAGGAATGGCCATTCTCATATATGACCAGAGCACAACTTAATCTCAAGGGGAAAAGTGGAAATTTTATGTTGGGGCCAGACTACAAAAGACCTTAAATACTTACCTAAGGAGTTATGTAGGCAGTAGAAGTCTGTGTTTTAAAACTAGGTTGTGTTTGGGAAAAAAAAAATGCTGGCAAGAGATCAGTAGCTGAAAAAGTGGACAAGATGTGTTAGGGGACTATTGGAATAGTCCAGATGAAAAACAAATGAAGACTATGGTTGGGCAATGGAGACAGACAATAGGAGACAGATTTGAAAGACATTTCAGAGGTTAAACATCTAAAACCTGGTAACTAGCTGGATGTGTAGGGAGACAAAGGAATCCAGAATGAGAATGGGTGGATGTAGTGCTATTAACCACGACAGGAGTTACACAGAGGAAGAGTAAGATTGCTGGTAAGATATTAATCTGGTTTTGGTTACTGGATCAGAATCAACTATGGAACATCTCTATGACTATATCAACCATGAAGTTAGAAAATGGGATGAGAAGCAGCACTAGGAGATGTCACAGAAGAGGTTAAAACAAGGTGAAGGATATAGTATAAGAAGTGAATCGAGACTGGAACCCAGAGTGTTATCAAAATTAAATAGGTAAGGCTTGTCTGAATGCAGTAGTGTTTACAATTAATTGATCACAACCAGTTACAGATTTCTTTGTTCCTTTTCCATTCCCACTGCTTCACTTGACTAGCCTTAACAAAAAAAATACCTAAGTAATTCTGGAGCCAGTGAAGGTAGCTGGTAAAAAGCGGAGAGATAAAACCAGGACATTCACGTATAATAAAAGTTAAGAAAAGAAGTTTCAGAAAGGAAAAACAGAAGAGACAGTTAATGGTGTTATGTATCTAAAGGCTAAAAAGAATTTAGTCTAAAAAAAGATCTGTTGATTTAATGACTTTAGCAATGAGCCAGATTTAATGACCTTTCAATGGAGTTAGAAGAATGGGTTGAAGAATGAATTGGAAATGAGAAAGTGAGGTGACTAGGGTAGACTATACACTTAGGAGCCTTGGTGGTAATAGGAGCATGAGGACAAGGGCAGTGGCTTTAGGGAGAGGCAAGACGAGAAAAATTTCTTCTGGAGGCCTTCAGAAATCTCAAGATAAACACCAAGAGTTTCCAGTGATTACTCAGTTCCACCTACCTGACTTGAAATATGCAGAACACAGGAAACTATTTAATTAACTATTACTGATCCATTCATAGTAGGCAATTTGAACGTGCTATCACTCTGGTATCTTTCTCAATACATTCAGAGGCATATAATTAGTTTGGTCTATTGTCTTTTGGTACCTCAGCACTCCCTGTGCCCCCTTATTCTCAGCAAAAGATCCCACTGTTATTCTAGCTTCTTCCTTTTAACAGATTTTAAATAATCCCTTTATGTGTTTTGGACTCTCTTCAAAAGTGTTTCTCAAAGTCTTTTTTCCTATTTTGTACCTAACCTAATACACTCTGTGGGCTCCCTGCTCTCCTTTGGGGAGCTTTTTACATTCTTTGAGAGATGTCATTTTCCCTCCACAATATAACCACTGTGACTGTCACATTTTTATGTGACTGGATTTTTAAAAATTCTCAGATACTCTTTTCCTATGCTTCCAATAAAGTCTCTTAAAATAGCCTCCAATCTTTTTATGCCTTTCAAAAGCCTGCTTTTCCATTTTCTACTAATAATACTCATATTTTTTTCACTTTCCTTAATGAACATTGAATAATTGACATAAATTATCTGGGCTTAAAGATTTAATTGTCATGATCACTCACATTTATTGGCTCTCCCATGGTTACCTCATGAAACCAACTCCTGCTCACTAGGCAAGAACCACAGCCAGGACATTTTCTCTAGCAATAGGTGGTTTGAAACTTTCTGTTATAGGAAAGTTCATCAATCTTTATTAAAAATCTCGACTCTATCTTTTGACCTGGTTAGGTATTTTACAATTCACATTTGAGTCAATTCTCCCATCTTTAATACTTGGCATAATTTATAAATTATCAAATCTTTAACATTTTTATGTTGGTATCATCAGCTTAGTCATGTAGTCTGTAGCAACGGCCCTCAAACATTAGAATCAACTGGAGATTTGTTTTTAAAACTGTTGCCTGGGTCCTACACCATTTAACTGGCCTGGGCTAAAGCCTGCGCATCAGGATTTTAGGAAACTTTAATGTGAACCAAGTTTGAGAACTATTGATTTAAGAGCATTTCTTCTCCTTCTCATCCTCCTCTTTTTCCTCCTCCTCCTCCTTCTTTCTCCTCCTCTTTCTCTCCTCCTCCTCCTCCTTCTCTCCTTCTCCTCCTCCTCCTTCTCTCCTTCTCCTTCTCCTCCTCCTCCTTCTTCTTCCTCCTCCTCTTCCTTCTCCTCCCTCCTACCCCCCCCTTCTTCTTCTTCCTCTTTCTCCCTTTTTTTTTTTTCAGAGATGGGGCTCACTCTGTTACCCAGGCTGGAGAGCAGTGACATAATCATAGCTCACTGAAACATCAAACTCCTGGCCTCAAGCAATCCTCCCACCTCAGCTTCTTGAGTAGCTGCAACTATAGGCCAATTGATTTAAGTATATTTCCAAGACAATATTTATTTATTTATTATTTTTCTGAGACAGAGTCTCACTTTGTCACCCAGGCTGGAGTGCAGTGGCACCATGTTGGCTCACTGAAACCTCCGCCTCCTGGGTTCAAGTGATTCTCCTGCTTCAGCCTCCAGAGTAGCTGGGATTACAGGCATGTGCCGCCAATACCCAGCTAATGTTTGTATTTTCAGTAGATATGGGGTTTCACTATGTTAGCCAGGCTAGTCTCAAACTCCTGACCTCAGGTGATCTGCCTGCCTCGGCCTCCCAAAGTGCTGGGATTACAGGCGTGAGCCATGGCACCCGGCCCCAAGACAATGTACTTTTTTTAAATGTCAAATGATTTGAATAGACAGTTCTCCAGGGAAGATAAACAAATGGATAATAAGCACATAAAAAGATACTCAGCATCATTGGTCATAAGAGAAATATGACTAGAAACCACAATGAGATACCCACTAGGATGGCTAGAATTAAAAAGGCAGATAATAAAACAAGTGTTAGTGATGATGTAGGGAAACTGGAACCCTCATACATTGTTAGTGGGATTGTGAAATGGTATAGTCACTTTGAAAAACAGTTCTACACTTATGTTAAACACAAAGTCACCATATAACCCAGGAACTCCACTCCTAGGTATATACCCAGATAAGTAAAAACATATATTCATGAAAAAACTTGCACACAAATGTTCACAGCACTATATTATTCATAAGAGCCTCAAAGTGGAAACAACAGATAGCATCAACTGATGAATGGATAAACAAAATGTGGAATATCCTTATAATGGGATGTTCAGCCATAAAAAGGAATGAAGTAATGCTTTATGCTACAACACGGGGAAACCTTATAAACATTATGCTAAGATTATGCTAAATGAGAAAAGCCAGATACAAAGGGCCCCATGTTCAATACTTCCATTTATATGAAATGTCCAGAATAGGCAAATCTATAGAGATAGATAGTAGACTAGTGGTTTCCAGGTGTGGGAGGAAGAGAGCAATGAGGAGAGACTGCTAACAGGTACAAAGTTTTGTTTGCAGGTGATAAAAATGTTCCAGAATTAGATAGTGATGGTGGTTACCCAAGCTTGTGAAAATACTAAAAAGTATTAAATTGCAAACTTTAAAAAGGAGAACTTCATGGTATGTGAAGAATATCTCAAAAGGAAAGCAGAGTAAGTATATTCCTCTTGTTATCTTATGTGTCCAAGGAATTCTTACTCATGGATATTGGAGAAAGACTCCTCTTGCCAATAACATTTCTATTTTACTGTTGTTCATTGTATATCTCATACAAAACTATGAGATTTTCTCTTCTTCTGAGAGTTTAAAGCCCATGTCTCACAAAGTGCCAGAATGAAACATTTGGCTTTAGTGACCTTTGCTCAAGAAGGATATGGGAAAACAAATTCCAGCAAGAAAACTAGAACGGCAGGGTCTCTACTGAATGAAGACAGACCGTTCTGTGGCTTGGAAAGAAGGCTAGTGAGGATGTGATCGAAACCTATCAAATCACAAAGAGATCCCAACCATGGCAAATGAAATCCTAGAATACTTGAAAGAGCAGTTACAATTTAAAGATTCAGATATGCAAATTTAGGACACGAAAAGTAAAGCACCAACTTCACAAAACACATAGTGATTTAAGGATGATCATTATCCTCCAGGAAATAGTTACAGGCAATATAATACAGTTTTAAGAAAATGGTCCCAAAATTGATTATTTGATCAAAATGAGTTACTACTAACTAGGAGTTTTCATTGCTCTTTCTTGGGAGATAGGCCTAACTATTAAGTTGACATTCAGAGGATTAATCTGCCTTCTTATACTAAGGTACTTGGCATTTAGAGACAAAGGTGTTCACAGAATTGAGGCTCGAATGGTGGTGGAAGAGTTTAGACCAGAAGAGTTTAAATTCATGAGTCTGGGTGGACCCATGGGATTAAGACCCATATGTCAGATGTTGGGAACATGAAAGTAATAACAAGCAGTGGTGATTTAGGGACTGAACATGCGAGGATGTCTAAAAGCAGCAGCAGAAGAGAAATTCTGAAGAAGAGAAATACAGAAAGAGTCAATGAAAGAGTGAGCTGTGAGTTACTCTATCAAGCAGCGTCGGGGAGTACAGAATTCTCAGAGCTCCTAGAGAGTGAAGGGTGGTACCAGAAAGGCCCAGGCTAGCCAAGATATCTAAGGCCAAGGTCTTGAATTTGCGGGAGGGGATGGGCCATCAGAAAGGAATAAGCCAACTCTGAATAGACACTGGCAGCTCTTTAGTCTCTGCCCCAGGGCATGCTGACTGATTTGGGGGGTGGGGCGGAATGAAAATCCACAGCCCAGGCCCAGGAAATTTATACTGAATTGTTTGGCAGATTTCCAACATTGAAAGGGATGTGGCTACTTTGATTTCCATCCAGGCCGGTATCAATATCCCCATGGGTTGGATTGGTGAGGTTGCAGGGATATCTATGTAGAGGGGTTGCTTGGAGCCTAGAAAGTGTTAGTTATAGTCTCAAGGTTGTAGTGATGCTTATTATAAAATAAATTTAGCACTAAGTAACCCAGACCACTTATTTTCTTGTGCCTAGAACCAAAGTATGCCCAAATTCTGGCTGATACTTGGCAGTTAATTGGGAGAGGGGGTGGGCAGTTGCAAAAAGAAATACAGAGGTTAGAAAACAATCGGTTCTTTGCAATCCTAAGCTGGATGGCCACGACAATGGTACGAATATTCTCAGCTGGGAAATAATCATTCTGATGTTACAGAAACAATATTACCTGTTTGTTTTCCTTTTCTCTCTTTCCTCTCTTTCTCCTCCTTCTTTTATTTAAAGAACTCAGAGATAGGTACAGATATGCAGGAAAAAACCAGGTTTCTAAAAAATTATACTCACAGATAAGCTTCTCTAATTCGCCAGTTCTTCTGTGCTGAGGCATGCTTTTCAGCAAACAAAACACACTAATAAATCTATCAGGGGCAGAAAGGCAGTGGGGGACAGCTGCAGCAGCACCATCCAGGAGTGACAATGATTAATTCCTACATCTGCTCAGCCAGATAGAAACAAAGGTCACTGTGCATAGATTAGCATCCCGATCACCACCCGCTCCTAATACACACACACACACACACACACACACACACACACACACACACACACACACACACAGAGAATCACCATTTACAATGGCAAAATACAAAATGCCTGAAAAATGTTTACTATCTGGCTAAAAGAAACAAAACATGCAAGCTCTTTAGTGGGATGGTGATGGAAGAAGACACAGAATAGGATCAGGCACTGATTACTGTCAGATAACTGTCTAATCTTGTTAGCATCCAAATTGAGTGAAATTTGGATGCTCAGCTACATTTACAAAAGCAAAGGAAACAGGAAATTTAAGATCAAATCCTGATGCAGTAATTTGATCAAAGTAAGAAAGGCTATTATAGTGAAACAGTTGGATACATGTGAATGTCTGGTGTATCAGTGTGCTCGGGCTGCCATAACAAAACACCACAGGCTGGGTGGCTAAAACAACAGAAATTTATTTTCTCACAGTTCTGGAGGCAAAAAAATCCAAGATCCAGGTTTTATCAAGGGCTGATTTCTGGCGAGGTCTCTTCCTGGTTTGTAGAAAGCTGTCCTTTTGCTGTGTCCTTACATAGCCTCTTTGTGCATGCCGGGAGAGCAAACGTCAATGTCTCTTCCTCTTATAGGGACACCAGCCCTACTGAATTAGGGCCCCACCATTACGACCTTTTTCTTTTCTTTTCTTTTCTTTTCTTTTTTTTACATTTTAGGCAAATTTAATATTCTTTTTTGACAAAATTATAGTAAAGGGGGAGACCACCCCTCATATTGTCTTACGCCCAATTTCTGCCTCCAAAGAAAGAAAAAGTAAAAACTAAAAGGCAGAAATGAAATCCACAAGCAGACAGCCCGGCCACACCTTGGGCCTGGTAGTTAAAGATCGACCCCTGACCTAATTGGCTATGTTATCTATAGATTACAGACATTGTATAGAAATGCACTGTGAAAATCCCTATCCTGTTTTGTTCTGATCTAATTACCAGTGCATGCAGCCCCCAGTTACGTACCCCCTGCTTGCTCAATTGATCACGACCCTCTTATGCGCACCCCCTTAGAGTTGTGAGCCCTTAAAAGGGACAGGAATTGCTCAGAGAGCTTGGCTCTTGAGACAGGAGTCTTGCCGATGCCCCCGGCCAAATAAACCCCTTCCTTCTTTAACTCGGTGTCTGAGGAGTTTTGTCTGTGGCTCATCTTGCTACATTTCTTGGTTCCCTGACTGGGAAGAGAGGTGATTGGTGGATGGTTGAGGCAGCGCCTTAGGTGGCTTAAGCCTGCCCTGTGAAACATCCCTGCGGGGGACTCCAACTAGCCTGAGCGAGGCGGATCCTAAGAGCGCTCCCAGGTAGGCATTTGCCCCAGTGGGACACCTCGCCACAGCAGTGTATGGCAAGCCCCAGTTGAGGATCAATGCAGTGGCTGAACACTGGGAAAGAACGGGCACTTGGAGTCTGGACATCTAAAACTCGGTAAGACTAGTCTTTGAAACTTGCCTACTCCGTTTGAGTGGAAGCATGGCCTGATCACCCATGGCATGCCTTTGTTGGCACTTTGGTTTTGGTTTTGGTTTTGACTTGGTTTGAATTGCTTGACAGGACTGGTCTTGGGAACTTGCCCACTCCTTTTGAGTGGAAGCGTGGCCGGATCACCCACGGCATGCCTTTATCGGCACTTTGGTTTTGGTTTTGACTTGGTTTGAACTGCTTGACAGGATTGGTCTTGGGAACTTGCCTACTCCATTTGAGTGGAAGCATGGCCTGATCACCCATGGTGTGCCTGTACCAGCACTTTGGTTTTTGTTTTGACTTGACTTGGATCACTTGATACTTTGGTTTTGGTTTTGACCTGGCTAGGATTTCTGGATACTCTGATTTTGGTTTTGATTTTGGTTTGGTGCAAACTGCAAAAGTGTGTTTCCCCTTTTTTACCCATTCTTTGTTTTGTGGTGTGCCTGTGGTATGAGCATGGTGTTTTGTCTCAAAGAAGCATAGTTCAGGCACAAATAAGCCCACCCTACTAGGAACTATGTTGAAAAATTTCAAAAAAGAATTTAAGGGAGACTATGGAGTACTATGACACTAGGAAAACTTAAAACTTTGTGTAAGATAGACTGGCCAACATTAGAGGTAGGTTGGCCATTAGAAGGAAGCCTGGGCAGGTCCCTTGTTTCAAAGGTATGGCACAAAGTAACCTGTAAGCCAGGGAACCCAGACCAGTTCCCGTACATAGACACTTGGTTACAGCTGGTTTTAGACCCCTCGCCCCCAACACACAGTGGTTGAGAGAACAGCAGCATAAGTGGCTGACAAGGGCAAGGAAAGACCAGCAGAAAGAGATAAAGGAAAGAGACAGAGAGGAAAAGAGGCAAAGAGAGAGAGGAAGAGACAGATAACGAGAGAGAGAGAGAGAGAGAGAGAGAGACAGAGAGAGAGAGGAAGAGACAGATAACGAGAGAGAGAGAGAGAGAGAGAGAGAGAGACAGAGAGAGAGAGGAAGAGACAGATAACGAGAGAGAGAGAGACAGAGAGAGAGAGGAAGAGACAGAGGCAAAAGGAAAGTCAAAGAGAGACAGACAAAATCAAAGAGAGAGAGAAAGAGAGAGATATACAAGTAGTTAAGAAAAAAAAAGTATACCCTATTCCTTTAAAAGCCAAGGTAAACTTAAAACCTATAACTGATAATTGAAGGTATTCTCCATAATCCTATAACGCTCCAATACCACTTTGTTGTCAGTATAAACAAGGGTGTATCCCGAAAGCACTGAGGCCTTCCTATCAAAAATCCTTAACCCAGTAACCGGCGGATGGCCCAAATGCATTCAATCTGTAGCGGCAACTGCTTTGCTAACAACAACAACAACAAAAAAAAGTAAAAAATAATAACTTCTAGAGGAAACCTCATTGTGAGCACACCTTACCAGTTCAGAAGTATCCTAAGGAAAAAAAAGAGTGGGGGGCGGAATTTATATAAAAAGAGTATTATATGGTAAATTCTTGTCCTGAAATAAATTAACTGGTTGTTTAAAGAAATAAATATTTGTAATAAGTCAGAAAGTTGAGGCATGTTGAAGAATTGTCTGCAAAAGTCATGAAAGAGAAAAATGTTATAAAAAAGAATTTATGCAAAAAATGTAAAAATAACTAGGCCTCCCGAAGGTAAAACTATTGAGAAGAAAAAAAAAGTTTATGTGCAAGGTATATAAGAAAAGTAAAATATACCTTTGGTAAAAGGATTATAAGGAAGCATAAGAATGTACATTTTTACCTACATTAGAAAGTTAAAAAAATTATTGTTTTGAAGGTTTAAGTAAGTTTTAAAACATTAATTCTAAAGAAAATTCTGTGTGTAAACATATTAGCTAGTTAAAGAAGTATCATCCAGTTTTTCTGTGAACTGGACATTAAAGTAAAAAGCATAACAGGTTTTTCTTAAAGCACCAACCTGCTCTTTAGCAAAAATTATAAAAGGATAAAAAGAATCTATAAAATCTTACCTTATGGTCAAACCTAAAAAATTAAATAAATATTTCTACAAGGTTTTATTAAAATTAGGTTTAACATCAATAACACACTAATATAAAGATAAAATTTAGCTTATCTGGTATAAAAATCATACGAGAAGCACTATTAAATGTAAAATGATATTTGATTTTCTTTGGTTTAAAAACTAATAAAAATAGGTGCTAAAGGAAATTTCTCAGTAAAAAGGCACTAAGGACTATAAAGTCCACTGCCAGGGTCCCCACATTTAAAACAAAAGGTCAATTTCTTAAAAATTACATACTTGGTTTATCTTCTACTTTCCTTTCTTGCAAAAAAAACTAAAAGTCTTTTAGCACATGTACCACCCCTAGAATTTCTGGTAAACCAGCACCAGCCTGAAGATCACGTTCTCAGTGGAAAGAAGAAAAACTCGAGCCAGCCTGGGAAGGACCCTACCTTGTGCTGCTAACTACCGAGACTGCTGTTCGTACAGCAAAAAAAAGGATGGACTCATCACACCCGAGTCAAGAAAGTGCCACCCCCTCCAGCGTCGTGGGCTCTGTCCCAGGGGACAACCCTACCAAACTGAAGCTAAGAAAAATTTAACTCTTTCATCTATTCTATTACTTTCTTCTTTCCTCGTTCTATTGATGACTATCTAGTTATTAACATAACCAAGTCAATTTCTCCTCAAACTATTGCATTTAATGCTTGTCTTGTTATACCCTATAGAGACTTGCCAAGTCAAAGACAACTTTCTACTTCAGAAAAGTACTTCTGTCCCTCCTGACTCTCTTCAGACTGGGCATTAGTAAACTAGGACCATTTAATCCGGGGAGATTTCGATAAAGACCCCAGTGCTAACCAGGAGTGTTGCCCCCTGATGTACAGCTTTCATGCCATAGTTGGTCCAACATTCTGTGGACCACTAACGAGCAAGGATGGACCGCCCCAACCAGTTTTTGTAATTTCCTAAAACCATACATTCATTTTACTAGAGGATCATAGAAGTTAAAGACTTAAAACAAACTTCAGCAATTAAGATAGGATACCAAGATGCAAATGCCTGATTAAAATGGATCAAATATTCCATCTGCACGTTAAACAAAAGCAATTGTTATGCATGTGCACATGGCAGGCCAGAAGCCCAGATTGTCCCCTTTCCACTAAGGTGGTCCTCCAGTCGACCAGGTGTGGGCTGCATGGTAGCTCTTTTCCAGGATTCTACAGCCTGGAGTAATAAGTCATGCCAAGCTCTCTGCTATATCCCAAAGTCCGGCACCCTGTGGGTCAGTCCCCGAGGGCCATCCAGCCTCCGTCTCCCAACACTAAGTTCACTTTGTGTCTCTCACGACAGGTAGGAAACCTAGCGTTTCTTGGAGACCTGAAAGGATGCAGTGAGCTAAGAATTTTCAAGAGCTTATCAATCAGTCAGCCCTTGTTCTTTCCCAAGCAGACGTGTGGTGGTATTGTGGTGCACCTTTACTGGGCACTCTGCCGAATAACTGGAGTGGCATTTGTACTTTAGTACAATTGGCTATCCCTTTCACCCTGGCATTTCATCAACCAGAAGGAAAAAAATAAGACATCGTAAAGCGAGAGAAGCCCCTTATGAGTCTTTCGACGCTCATGTCTATTTAGACGCAATTGGAGTCCCATGAGGAATACCAGATCAATTTAAAGCTTAAAATCAAATGGCTGCAGGATTTGAGTCAATATTTTTGTGGGAGACAGTTAATAAAAATGTAGATTAGATAAACTACATCTATTACAACCAACAGCAACGATCCTTTCATGAGTTAAAAGAAAAACTCATGTCAGCCCCAGCACTGAGGCTACCTGACCTGACAAAACTCCTTACACTCCATGTGTCAGAAAGAGAAAAAATGGCAGTTGGAGTTTTAACCCAGACTGTGGGGCCCTGGCCAAGGCCAGTGGCCTGTCTCTCAAAACAACTAGACAGGGTTTCCAAAGGCTGGCTTCCAGGTCTAAGGGCCCTAGCAGCAATGGCCCTGTTAGCACAAGAAGCAGATAAACTAACCCTTTGGCAAACCCTGAATATAAAGCCCCCCCATGCTGTGGTAACTTTAATGACTACCAAAGGACATCATTGGTTAACAAATGCTAGATTAACCAAGTACCAAAGCTTGCTGTTTGAAAATCCCCACATAACCACTGAAGTCTGTAACACCCTAAACCCCACCACTTTGCTCCATCAGAGAGCCCAGTTGAACATAACTGTGTAGAGGTGTTGGACTCAGTTTATTCTAGCAGACCCAACCTCCGAGACCATCCTTAAACATCAGTAGACTGTGAGCGGTACATGGATGGGAGCATCTTTGCCAACCCCAGCAAAGTGACTCTGAAGACGACGACAAGCCCTGCTCCAGTCACACCCAGAAGCTGACTGGTCCACACACGCCCGAAGCATGAGGAAACTCATCACAGGACTCATTTTCCTTAAAATTTGGACTTTTACAGTAAGAACGTCAACTGACCTTCCTCAGATTGAGGACTGTTCCCAGTATATACATCAAGTCACTGAGGTAGGACAAAAGGTTGCTATGGTCTTATTATTTTATGGTTATTATAAGTGTACTGGAACTCTAAAAAGAACTTGTTTGTATAATGTTATTCTATACAAGGTATGTAGCCCAGAAAATGACCAACCTGATGTGTGTTATGACCCATCTGAGCCTCCCATGAACACATTTTTAAAAATAAGATTAAGGACTGAGGACTGGTGAGGGCTTATAAACGATATGAGTAAAGTGTTAGCCAAAACAGAAGAAAAAGGGGTGCTCAAACAAATCACCTTAAAATTTGATGCCTGTGCTGTCATTAATAGTAATAAGTTGGGAATAAGGTGTGGTTCTCTTAATTAGAAAAGAGGCTATATGGCAGAAAGTAAGTACATCTGTCATAAATTAGGACTGTGTGGAAATAAATGTAAATACTGGTCTTGTGTCATTTAGGCCACTTGGATTAAAAAAAAAAAAAATGAAAAGGATCCAGTCCACCTTCAGAAAGGAAAAAATGGCCCTTCCTGTACTAAGGGACAATGTAACTCCTTAGAGCTAGTAATAACCAATCCCCTTGATCCTCGCTGGAAAAAAGAGGAGCGTGTGACCTTAGGAATTGATGGGGCTAGACTGGATCCTTGAGTAAATATCTTGCTTCGAGGAGAAGTTTACAAACGCTCTCCTGAGTCAGTGTTTCAAACTTTCTATGACAAACTAAATGTGTCAGTACCAGAAATTCCAGGAAAAAGAAGAAATTGTTTTTGCAATTAGCCGAGCATGTAGCCCAGTCTCTCAGTGTCACTTCAGGTTATGTATGTGGAGGAACTGTAATAGGAGATCAATGTCCATGGGAAGCCCAAGAATTAGTACCTACAGACCCAGTTCCTGATGAATTCCTGGCCCAAAAGAATCACCCTGATCACTTCTAGGTCCTAAAAGCCTCAATCATTAGATAATACTATATAGCAAAAGTGGAGAAGGACTTCACCCTTCCTGTAGGAAGACTACATGGTGGAGTTCAAACCACACAGAGAAAAATCCATTCCGTAAATTTCCAAAGTTGTAGATCATTTAGACCCACCCAGAATCCCATCGGGACTGGATGGCCCCCACTGGGCTATACTGGATATGTGGACATAGAGCCTACACTAAGCTGCCTGACCAGCAGACAAGTAGTTGTGTTATTGGCACTATTAAACCATCTTTCTTCCTACTGCCCAGAAAAACACGCAAACTCCTGGGCTTCCCTGCCTATGCTTCCCGCGAAAAGAGAAGCATAGCTATAGGAAATTGAGAAAATTATAAATGGCCCCCTGAGAGAATCACACAATATTATAGGCCTGCTACTTAGGCATGAGACGGCTCGTGGGGATACTGGACTTCCATTTACATGATCAACTGAATCATATGGTTACAAGCTGTCTTAAAAGTAATCACTAACAAAACCGGTAGAGCCTTGACTATTCTGGCCTGGCAAGAAACTCAGATGAGAAATGCTATCTAACAAAATAGATTAGCTCTCGACTACTTGCTAGCAGCTGAAGGAGAGGTCTGTAGGAAATTTAACCTTACTAATTGCTGCCTACACACAGATAATCAAGGGCAAGTAGTTAAAGACATAGAGATATGACAAAACTGGCACATGTGCCCGTGAAAGTGTGGCATGGATTTGATCCTGGGGCCATGTTTAGAAAATGGTTCCCAGTGCTAAGATGATTTAAAACTCTTACAATAAGAGTTATAATAGTAATAAGAACCTGCTTACTGCTCCCTTGTTTGCTACCTGTACTTCTTCAAATGATAAAAAGCTTCATCATTAACTTAATCCACCAAAATGCTTCAGCGCAAGTGTACTATATGAATCACTATCAATCTGTCTTGCAAGACATAGGTAGTAAAAATGAAAGTGAGAACTCCCACTATTGAGTGAGAGTCTCAAAGTGGGGGAATAAAGGAGGAGACCACCCCTCATATTGTCTTATGCCCAATTTCTGCCTCCAAAGAAAGAAAAAGTAAAAACTAAAATGCAGAAATGAAATCCACAAGCAGACAGCCCAGTGCCACACCCTGGGCCTGGTAGTTAAAGGTTGACCCCTGACCTAATCGGTTATGTTATCTATAGATTACAGACATTGTATAGAAAAGCACTGTGAAAATCCCTATCCTGTTTTGTTCCGATCTAATTACCGGTGTATGCAGCCCCCAGTTATGTACCTCCTGCTTGCTCAATTGGTCACGACCCTCTCACATGCACCCCCTTAGAGTTGTGAGCCCTTAAAAGGGAAAGGAATTGTTCACTCAGAGAGCTCGGCTCTTGAGACAGGAGTCTTGCTGATGCCCCCCGCTGAATAAACCCCTTCCTTCTTTAACTCGGTGTCTGAAGAGTTTTGTCTGTGGCTCATCCTGCTACAATACGTTTAGGATATAGAAAACAAGAATGCCTTCCTCCCTCCCTTCCTCCTTTCCTTTCCTTCTTCCTTCACCTTCCTCTTTATTGAGAGACAAAAACGTGCCAGGAAGTATTCAAAGAATAGTCCCTGCCCAAAGGATCATATAATCTAAGGACTAAAGCAAATAAGCAATTTCTTTAAAATAAGTTGTCTTAGATGTAAATTGAAGTTGTGTATGTGTCCAAAAGAGGGCCTTAATAGCTCCTTATAGAAAGAAGTCTCTTGATGTAACTTGAGTAACAGTCATCAATATGCCAAAAAGAATTTCTAAGATCATGTAACTGCACCAGTTGAGTGAGAAATGAAATACCACAGGCAGTAATCTTGATCCAGAGTGGTTTAAAAGTTTTCCCATGACATTCAGGATGGACCAAAAAAAAAAAAAAAAAAAGCTCAGTAACACCATAGCCATCTATGTAGAAAGTTCTTTCAAGGTAGGGGCGGACTTCTGCCTTAAAAAACAAGCTTTTATTTGAAGTTCATGGGTACATGTGCAGGTTTGTTACACAGGTAAACTAATGTCAGGGGGGTTTGTTGTTCAGAATACTTTGTCACCCAGGTTCCAAGCCTAGGACTTAATAGTTATTTTTTCTAATTATCTCCCTCCTCCCATCTTCCACCCTCAGGTAGTGCACAGTGTGTGTTGTTCCTCTCTCTGTGTCCATGTGTTCTCATCATTTAGTTCCTACTTATAAGTGAGAACATGCAGTATTTGGTTTTCTGTTCCTGTGTTAGTTTGCTAAGGATAATGGCCTCTAGCTTCATCCATGATTAAACAAAAGATATGATCTCATTCTTTTTTAAGGCTGCATAGTATTCCATGGTATATATGTACCACATTTTTTTTATCCAATCTGCCATTGATGGGTATTTAGGTTGATTCCATGCCTTTACTATTGTGAATAGCGCTGCAATGTACATTCATGTGCCGGTGTCTTTATGGTAGAATGATTTATATTCTTTTGGGTATACAACCACAAATGGAATTGCTGGGTTGAATGGTAGTTCTGTTTTTAGCTCTTCAAGGAGTTGCCACACTGCTTTCCACAATGGATGAACTAATTTACACTCCACCAACAGTGTATAAGTGTTCATTTTTCTCTGCAACCTTGCCAGCATGTTATTTTTTGACTTTTTAGTAATAGCCATTCCGATTGGTGTGAGATGGTATCTCATTGTGGTTTTGATTTGTATTTCTCTAATGATCAGTGATATTGAGCTTTTTTTCATGTGCCTGTTGGCTGCATGTATGTCTTCTTTTGAAAAACGTCTGTTCATGTTCTTTGACTACTTTCAAACTTTTTAAATTTTTTTCCATTGCTGATGAACAAATTAACTTTGTCCACTTTCTCATGGGGTTGTTAGTTTTTTCTTGTAAATTTGTTTAAGTTTCTTATAGATGTTTTTTATCAGATGTACAGTTTGCAAATATTTTCTCCAATTCTGTATGTTGTATGACCTAATTTAATTACTTCCCCAAAGACCCTATCTCCAAATACAGACACATTGGGGGCTAGAGCTTCAACATATGAATTTGGGGGGGAACAAATTCATTCCATAATGTCTGGTTGTATGTAAATAAGGTATTTGCAGTTGACTCTTTGTTTTCATGTTCAAGAGTCCACTGAAGATATTGTCACTTCTTATTTATAACTCATACAATTGTAGACCCCTGACAGACTGCCTTCAAAAAAACTATAATCTGGGGCCAGAATATATATATATACACACACAAACACACATACACACACACACACACACACATATATATACACACATATATATATTTTTTTCTTTTTTTCTTTTCTGTTTTTGCCATGGAGTCTTGCTCTGTTGCCCAGGCTGGAGTGCAGTGGCATGATCTCAGCTCACTGCAAGCTTTGCCTCCTGGGTTCATGCCATTCTCCTGCGTCAGCCTCTGGAGTAGCTGGGACTACAGGTACCTGCCATCATGCCCGCCTAAGTTTTTTTTTTTTTTTTTTTTTTTTTTTGTATTTTTAGTAGAGACAGGGTTTCACTGTGTTAGCCAGGATGGTCTCAATCTCCTTATCCGCCTGCCTCGGCCTCCCAAAGCCCTGGGATTACAGGCGTGAGCCACTGCGTCTGGCCAGAAAATATATTTTTAAGTGTACAAATTAAAAATGTATAGCTCAGTAAATTGTAACAAAGAAAATGTCATATAGAAAACTATAACCCAAGTCAAGACAGAGAACATTACAATACCTCAAAATTCTACCCCATATTATACTTTTTACTTTTTCCCTTCTCCCTAAGGGAGAACTACTATATTGGCTTTTAATACTATAGCTGAGTTATGCCTGTTTTTCAACTTTATAAGTGGGAATCATAGTGGATGCTACTTTGTGGTTGGCTTTTTTATTTGATGTTGTTTGTGAGATTTATACAGGTTGCTGGGTGTAACTGTAGCTGGTATATAATCTCATTGCAGGAATATACCACAATTTATTTATTCCTTCTACTTCTGATGAACATTTGGGTGATTACAATAACGCTACTATGAATATTTTTATATACCTCTTGATACAAATATGCATAAATTTCTACAGAGTAGAATTTAGAAATGGATTTGCTGGCTCTCAAAGTATATGTGCTGTTAATCTTAAAAGATATGCCAATTTCTTTTCTAATGTGGTTGTACCAATTTATACTCTCCCAATAAGTAAATGAGAGTTTCATAGTTTAACATCTTTATCTTATTATCTTAAAAAATTTAAAGATAAAGATAAGCATACATACCATTGGTATGTATCTCCTAGTAGTTTTAATTTGCATTTCCCCAGCACATATAACCACGAATCTCCTTTCTGTCCCTATAGATTTGTCTATTTTGGTCATTTCACATAAATGGAATCAAATATGGTCTTTTGCAACTAGCTTCTTTCACCTAACATAATGTTTTCAAGTTTCATCCATGTCCTAGCATGAGTCAGTATGTCACTTTAATTGCTGAATAATATTTCACTGTATGGATATAACACATTTCACTTATCCATTCAATAGTTGATACATGCTTGGGTTGTTTCCATTTTAGGGATATTATAAACAATGCTGCTATCAACATTCATGTACAAGTTTTTACATGGACATATGTTTTGATTTTCTTGAGTATATACCTAGGAGCTTAATTGCTGAGTCATATGGTAACCCTATATTTAACATTTTGGGAAACTGCCAAACTATTTCGCTAGCTGAGGCACTATTTTACATCCCTAGGAGGAGCGGATGAGGGTTCTAATCTCTCCACAGCCTCACAAACACTTAATTTTTGTATTATAGCCATCTCAGGGGATGCAAAGTGGTATCTCATTGTGATTTTGATTTCCCTTAGGGGTAATGATGTGCCTATTGGCCATTCATATATCTTTTTTGAGATATTTCTATTCAGATTCTTTGCCTACTTAAAAATTGTTTTGCCTTTTTATTATTGAGTTGTAAGTATTCTTTATGTATCTAGATGTAAGTCCCTTATCAGGTATATTATATAATTTGAAAACATTTTCCTCATTCTGTAGGTTCTTTTCACTTTCTTCATGGTGTATCTGAAGCACAGACTTTTTTGTTGTTGTTGTTGTTGTTGTTGTTGATACTGAGTCTCACTCTGTTGCCCAGGCTGGAGTGCAGTGGCGAGAACTCACTCACTACAACCTCCGCCTCCCGGGTTCAAGCAATTCTCCTGCCTCAGCCTCCCAAGTAGCTGGGATTACAGGTGCGCACCACAATGCCCAGCTAATTTGTTGTATTTTTAGTAGAGATGGGGTTTCACCATATTGGTCAGGCTAGTCTCAAACTCCTGACCTCGTGATCTGCCTGCCTCGGCCTCCCAAAGTACTGGGATTACAAGCATGAACCAATGTGCCTGGCCAGAAATTTTTAATTTTGATGATATTGAATACATTTTTCTTTTGTTACTTGTGTTTTTGGTGTGATTTACTCATGTCTTTTGGTAAACACAAGTTCTAATTTTTAAAAACTATTTCTAATGGTGCCATAAACAAGTCTTATAAAATTTACTTCTATATTTACTGTAAAACTATTCATCATATCCTTCAATATCAATAATAAATATAAAGCTGTGAGGGAGAATTTTTTTTCAGAAAATAGTATTTAAAAATGTTGTCTCTGCTAAAAAATTGACATGTATCCTTTAAATGTTTCCTTTCTGTCTTTTCAGGAAGCCCAAAGATCATTTTTTAAACTTTTGCTGAAGAAAAATATGCATAAACAAAAATGCATATATATAAATTTCTAATTCACAGAATTTTCAAAAACTGACACACCTGGGCAACGAGCATGCAAGCCAAAACACATATATAATTAATGCTTCAGAAGTCTTCCTCTTGCTCTATTCTCCCTTTTCTCCATCCACCCAACTTGACTTCTAACATCTTAAATTAGCTTTGCCTGTTATTGTGCATCATGTAAAAAGAGTAACATAGGGTATAATCTCTTTATTTGGTTTCCTTTGCTCAACATTATTTCTTATTTTTGTGAGAGTCATCTATATTGTGGCATGTAGTTGTAGATAGTTTAATTTTTGTTGTGTAGTGTCCAATCATTGAGTATACTGTGATATATTAGACATTATAAATAGATATTATAACTGTTGATGGACATTCAAACAGTTTACAGTTTGAACCTATTACAAATAGTGTTGCTAAGAATATTCTAGTGCATTATTTTGGTGAACATACGTATACAATTTTGCTGGAATTGCTAGGACACAGGGTATGAATATGTTCAAGTTTAGTAGATACTGCTAACCAGTTTTCAAAAGTGATTGTATCAGTGCACACTCCCACACTATGCATGAGAATTCCAGTTGCTCTACATCTTTCTCAACACTTGGTTTTGTTAGTCTTTTTTTAAAATTGCAAACATTCAAGTGAGTATGTAGTGTTATCACACTGTGGCTTTAATTTGCATTTCTCTAATGACTAATGAAGTTGAGCCCTTTTTCATTTGTTTATTAGCTATCTGGATATGTTCTTTTGTGATGTACCTGTTCATATATTTTGCACACTTTTTATTTTTTGAAATTAATTTTTTTTTTTTATTTTTAGGGATTTAGGGATACAAATGTAGTTCTGTTACATGGATATATCACGCAGTGGTGAAATCTGGGCTTTGAGTGTACCCATCACCTGAATTGTATTTGAAAAGTGGTATTTCATCCCTCACCCACTCCCATCCCCCGACCATTTGGAGTCTCCAGTGTCTATTATGCCCCCATATGTCCGTTTATACCCATTGTTTCGCTCCCACTTATCAATCAGAACGTGGTTTTCAATTTTCTGTTTCTGAGTCATTTCACTAAGCATAATGGCTTCCAGGTCCATCCACACTGCTGCAAAAGACGTAACTTCATTTATTTTTATAGGTGTATAGTATTCCATGGCAAAAATATACCACATTTTAATCCAATCATCTGTTGATGGACACTTAGATGGATTCTATGACTTTACTATTGTGAACAGTGCTGTGATAAACATGAGTGCAAATTTTTAAAACAGTGGATTTTCTATGTTTTTTATATTGATTACCACTTTTTTATTCTGAATAAAGATTCTTTGATGATATATGCATTGTGAATACATTCTCCCAGTCTATGGCTTGTCTTTTTCCTTAGTGATGTCCTTAATGAACAGAAGTTCTCAATTTCTAATGTAGAGCTCTTTTTTTTTTTTTTTCAATTTAGACAGGGTCTTTCTCTGTCACCCAGTCTGGACTGCAATGGCATGATCTCAGCTCACTGTGACCTCTGCCTCCCTGGCTCCAGTGATCCTCCCACCTCAGCCTCTAGAGTAGCTGGGACCACAGGCATGCACCACCATGCCTGACTGTATTTTTTTTTTTTTTTTTTTTTTGAGACGGAGTCTCGCTCTGCAGCCCAGGCTGGAGTGCAGTGGCCGGATCTCAGCTCACTGCAAGCTCCGCCTCCTGGGTTCACGCCATTCTCCTGCCTCAGCCTCCCGAGTAGTTGGGACTACAGGCGCCCGCCACTGCGCCCGGCTAGTTTTTTGTATTTTTTAGTAGAGACGGGGTTTCACCGTGTTAGCCAGGATGGTCTCGATCTCCTGACCTCGTGATCCGCCCGTCTCGGCCTCCCAAAGTGCTGGGATTACAGGCTTGAGCCACCGCGCCCGGCTATTTTTGTATTTTTAACAGAGACAGGGTTTTGCCATGTTGCCCAGGCTTGTCCTGAACAAATGTAGAGCAATTTAACAATATTTTCCCTCATGAATAATACTTGTTGTGTTCTATTTGACATGTTTTCATGTCCCTAGTTCATAAAGATATTCTCTTCTATTAGTTTCCTGAAGTTTTTTTTGTTTTCCATTTTAGTTGTTCACCTGGAAGTAATTTTGTTGAGGCAGGATTCAGGTTGCACTTTTTTCTCCATGTGGATAGCTAACTGACTCTGCACCATTTATTGAAAAACGTCTATATATCCTTGACTCTTTCTGGATTCTCTCTATTCTGTTCTATTGATCTATTTGTCTCTCCTTGCTCCAGTACCATATTTAGTAGGTTTTAATTACTAGCTTTATAGTAAATATTGATATCCAGAAGAAGAAATCCTCTCACATTGTCCTTTTTTTTTTTTTTTTTTTTTTTTTTTTAGCGTTTCACTCTTATCATCCAGGCTGGAGTGCAATGGCACCATCTTGGCTCACTGCAACCTCTGCCTCCCGGGTTCAAGTGATTCTCCTGCCTCAGCCTCCTGAGTAGTTAGGATTACAGGCGCCCACCACCATACCTGGCTAATTTTTGTATTTTTAGTAGAGAGGGGGTTTCACCATGTTGGCCAGGCTGGTCCCGAACTCCTGACCTCATGTGATCCGCCTGCCTCGGCCTCCAAAAGTGCTGGGATTACAGGTGTGAGCCACCACGCCCAGCTTGCCTTTTCTTTCCAACTTATTTTTAGCCCTTTGAATTTCCATATAAATTTGAGATTTAGCTTGTCAAGTTTCACACACACACACGCAAATTGTTGGAATTTCTATTGCATTGAATCTATACATCAATCTGGGGAGAAATAATATTTTTACAATATTAAGTCTTCTGGTCAATGAATATAGAATTTAATTCCTCTCAAAAATGTTTTATGATTTTCTATATTGAGATAATGCATATCTTTTCCTACTGTATTAGCCAGGGTTCAAAAAGAGATATATGGATATATCACAGGCAGTTGAGTTACACAATTTTGGGAGCTGTTTAAGCAGTCTCTGTAAGGCGGTTGTTTCCACACCTGATGCTAGAGCTTGAAGTCTACAAGGCAGGCAGTCAGGAGGGAAAATCAAGAGATTAGAGCATGCTCACACTCCTGCGAACAGACTGAAACCCATGTCAGTTATTGCTGCCTCTGATCTAGGTAATGAGAATATCCTGCAGAAGCTATGGCCCTTTGTCATGGAGCTAATCACACACATCTGGCCCAGGGGTCTGACAAGTTAATGGAGGGTCCAGGGGAAGGTAGAGCAATTGCATGTCCAGCTCTGCTTCACCCCATTAGGTGGATCAGTAGGTTCGCAACAATGTGTGTGCTACAAGATGGCGAGAACTTCCCTTAGCTTTCCAAATCTAGAAAGAATCTCCTTTGTGGTCAGAAAACATACAAGAAAGAGAATTCTAGGAAATGTAGTTTGGCCTAGTCAAGTTGACACACTAGAAAGCCATCACAAATAGAATTTTATATTTTTTATGCTGTTTTAAATGATCTAAAAAATTTGTTTAAATGTTACATAAAATTGGTGCTTATGTATAGACCTTTTATCCAACAACTTTGCTGAACTTAGTCATTATGATATACTCAAGTACACAGTGTGTTCTTTCCAGACATAGTTTCAAATTTTCAGTTTTCTTAAATTAGAGGGTTTTGTTTGTTTTATACTTGTTTTCTTTCCTTGCTTTTATTTTCTTTTTCAGGAACTCTTATTATTGATAGATTGATCTTCTTTGCCTATTTTCCACATTTGTTGCTTTCTTTCAAAACTTTAAAAAAATCTTTTTTTATTCCATTTAAAAAATGTTTCTTGCTTTCTACCTTTTATTTATCTTAAAGAATTATGTTGTATTCATTTGTTGTTGAGTTCCTCCTAGTTCAGGCTTCATTTTTAGATGTTTATTTCTAATTTTTCCTTGAATTGTCCTGTCTCATTTCTGAGCTTCCTAATTTGATTTACGTTGCTTTTCTGTCTTACGTGACTTCTTTAATGTCTTTGAATGTACTTAAAATAGTACATTAGGGTTTCAATCTATTTTCAATCATCTTTTTTGGCATGCTTTCATTGTCTGCAGATATTCCCCTTATTCTCTTTCTTAGGTTAATGTTGTGTTGGATTTGGCCTTGATATTTTCCTGCTGCTAGATTTTTGTGGGTGTGAATTTGGTTTTTATGTGATTTTAAAAAGACATTTAGTTCCGATAGCTTTTCTAACTTCACATGTGTTAGAAGTGGTTCTATAGTGGTTCCCTCACTATATTATACTAATATGGTGTTAAAAAGTACTCTGGCTTGCTTTCCAAGATTTCCTGACTCTAATATGCTTTCCTCTGGATCTTTCTCTTCCTTCTTCATCTGTATTGTCTTCATCCTGCTCAATTTTGATTCTACTCCCCACAGTTTCTCCTCTTCATGAGATCCTATCTTGGAAGGGAGCCCCACCAGCTCAGTCTAGAAATTTTGCAGCAGCTAGACTGCTCCGTTCCTTTTAGACCTTCCAGAGGTGGATCCCTTGTACTCACCCCTTATTAAGTTTCAGCTGCTGATCTCAAATTGCCCTACCCATGCTTTCCAGTGAATACCTTTGGGCTATTTTGGGTTCTCTGTTCCCAGGTCTGTCAGATGTCCACTGCCTCTCTTATTTCTCCTACATAGACACAAGTAACACAGTTCTTGTGACTGTGGGTGGTCTTTCCCCAACTGGTTATATTTTGAGGCTCATAAGAATACCTCATCATCGAATTTTCTTATAAATGGATTTCATTTTGTTGCCCATGAGTTTTATGTCTTCTACCTAGTTGCTCTGTTTTTATGTGGAGATTCAGGAATATCTAAAACCTATGCTACTACTGCCACTATCACCTTCCCAAAATTATTTGTCTCTTTTTAAGTCTAAATAATTTATCTGAATACTTTTGAATTCTCTACACAATCAAGTGTACAACATACATGCACGTAAGTTGTGTTCTCTACTCATACAATCAAGAGTCGTATGTGTAAATAATGTGTTTTCCTCCTTTCCAATCTTTAATCAGTAATATCTGATAGTCCTTTTTTGCTCCAGTTTTTATTTTGTGGTCCACGCTCTCTTCAAGTGTGTACAAGGAGTGTCATCAGCAGTAATGACTTGTTACTTGCAGAACCAAATTCTCTTGGCTTAGATAAAGAAGGGCACTGCCCATTGAGGTAGCCTCTACTGCATATTGCCAACTTATGGCATCCCTGTGGCAAAGAATGCAGAACATAGGAAGAATCCATGTGCACGGTGCTCTGCTAGGGAGCCCTAGCTTAGGAAGAGATGGCGTTGGTGCTCACCCACCAGGCATGAGCAGAGGAGAAACAAAGAGGACACCCCCACACATTTCCAAGGTTTCTTAAATTCCACTTTTACCCATTTATGTACATGAATTGAGGCACTCCAAGGAGCATGACTTTATTTAAGGTAGTGCCATAGGTATCTCTTTTAAAATTTAAAGGTCTATTCTCATCGCAGCAGCAGATTTCCTGTTAGATGTAAGTCAAGGTGTGCCATTCACAGCTCCCAGTCCTGCAGTGGCTCCCCATAACAGAGTAAAAGCTAAAGTCATTACACTGTCCTACGCGACCTTACATGATCTAGGCCCCATTACCTTGCTGACTTTATCTACTCTTATTCTCCACCTAATCTACTCTGCTCTAGTCACACTGGCCTCCTTGCTTTCCCTTGAATACTACAGATGTTCCCATCCCTGGTCCTTTGCATTATTTGTTCCTTCTGCCTGGAATGGTTTTTACCCAATGATTTGTTTCTTATGCCTTTCAAGTCTATTCTCAAATGTTATCTCCTCAGTGAGGCCTTCCTTGGTCAAACTATATTGAATAGCAACTACCACTCTGACAGTCTCCACTCACTGTCCCTGTTTTACTTTTCTTCTCTGATCACTAACATCCCAAATATTTTACAATTTATTTTATGTCCTGCCTATTCTCCCTTCAAGAAAGCAAAGACCACGAGGGAAGAGATTTTGCCTACTTTGTTCTTTGATATAACCCCAGCACCTAGAACAGTATCTGAAACATTGCTGGCCAGTTTAATAAACATTTATTGAAACAATAGGTACATTTGTAAGAATCTGACTATGAGAAGGCCTTCTGAAAGTACGGAACTATGTGGCTAATAGTGCATCAAAAGCAGACAGCTTTTCATGGCATACTAAGATTGAAAGTAAAGTTGAGAATGAAGGGCCACAACCAGGAAGGCTGGGAATCTGGAGCTCTGGACATCATGCTTTGGGCTCCCAGAGGGAGTAACCACCAAGAAACAGAGAGAAGAATAATGGAAAGCAACTGCTTACCTAGGGCACAATTTTTACATAGAACTGACACTATCTTAAACAGTTAAAGAATGAAAACAATGATCTTCTAAGAACTGACCTTTATCATCATAGTCTACATTCTAGGCCAGTTAATTTGTTCATTCGGGAAACAGTGTGCAGTCCAGGCACAGTGGAAACAAAAAAGATGAATAAACTCAAGGAGCTTATTGTCTGGTAAGGGAGACAGAGCCCCGTTTCTCTCAACCTAGTAAGTGCCATCAGCTGTGATGGGGTAATGACAGCCATGACTATTTGTAACAGTAGGTGCACAAAGGAGGGTGTGACCACTTCATCTAGGGCTGATATTGATATAGGCCTGACTGCAGGATGGACAGACAGCCTCAGAAGACTGTGCAGAAACTATTCCTATGCATTAACCTTTAACCTACCTCATTAACTTTTGCTGACCCACTCATATTCCATCTGGCAGCCAGTACCCAAGAAAGACCTCATTCCTGTTCATAGTTCTAGATCTTTTCACCTCATTTCTGCTTTGTACTTTTTTTCCTGCACCATTCCTACATACCAATGTCTTTTCTTTTTTTTCCTTTCTGAGACAGGGTCTCACTCTGTCACTCAGGTTGGAGTGCAGTGGCATGATCTCGGCTCACTGCAACCTCCGCCTCCCAGGTTCAAGTGATTCTCCTGCCTCAGCCTCCCAAGTTACTGGGATTATAAGCATGTGCCACCACCGCCAGCTAATTTTTATATGTTTGGTAGAGACAGGGTTTTGCCATGTTGACCAGGCTGGTCTTGAACTCCTGGCCTCAAGTGATCTGCCGGCCTTGGCCTCCCAAAGTGCTAGGATTACAGGTGTGAGCCATCGCACTTGGCCACCAATGGCTTTTGACCTCATGATACACCTCCTATTTTTGGCTCTATGCCCAGTCCTCTGGAATTGGTGATCAATACAGTATTTTCCTTCTACGAATCTTAGCTTCCTTTTTGGATAAGGCCTTGCAGGATCTGCTCCTGGTCACTCTGCCTCATTCAGTCCTTGGCCCTGCAACACTAGACCCAGATTATGCTGAATGGCTGCTAATTATTCTAGGCCTGACTAGCTTCCCTTCTTCCTTCTTGGCCAATAACCATCAAACCAGGGATTATAAAGAAGATCTCAGAAATTCTAATAGTGCAATGACAGTGTGCAAACTTTCTTTTAACAAAAAAAAAAAATCAGTACTGCTTTCCTTTATTCCCAATCACCTTCCCTTCAGCTCCAATTACTCAAACCACAAAGAGAACAGAATCGATATGAAAGCAGCACAGCTCCTATCCCTGCAGCAAGGCATTATTTTTCAAACGCTATTAAAAAAAAACTCAGAATGTACTTTTTGGATTCCTCATGTTTTTGCACCCAGGTGATGCATTTGAAGCTCCCAGGAACCCTTAAATCATATTTTATACAGTATGCTGAGCACAGTAGGTGTTTAGTTCACTAAATATTTACTGTTGATATTGATAAAGAAACCTCACTTGGATGCTAATGTAAGGCTTTCAGGAATGCAAGAATAAAGAAAAGATGAGTGTAACTCTTCTCCAAAGCATGGAGATCTTGAGGCCTTTTACAATAATGGAAAACAATGTGAAACCTGGGGAGTCAGAGAGATTCTGAGAAGGGTATAACAATAATATACTGAGAACCATGACTCATGTAGTATGTTGGAATTTCTGAAGGCAAAGAAGATAAACTCAGCAGGATACAGGAAAGTATGTAACTCTGCCCGGTGCAGCCCAAAGGATCTGCCTGAGGACACTTACTGGGAAGGAAGTTGTGGTGGAGTGAGGAGACTACGGGGACATATTTCAGCCATTCACCAGAGTCTATGTCTCTGACTGCCACGCTAGCTCAGGATGCAGGCAGAAGTGGCAGGTGCCTCCATGCACAGTCCCTAGTGTTGGAGGCAAACCTACCAGGGGCTCTGAGCAGCTCTGTGCATTCTTGCTAGGTATACCAAGAAGCAAGGCTCTGACCTCTCTTTATCCAGGTCATTTCTCAGGGTTGTGTTTGCAGTGAGCAACCTTGAGGGATCAGGTAACATCTTCCCCTAGACAAAGAACAGGCTTGTTACAACTCACTATAAAAGCAGTGGATTTACCAGGCTCAGGATTCCTCTCATTAAATGGTAGCCCACTGTGTGTGTACAAGCATCCATAAACTTCCATTATGGGACTTTCATTGCCCTCATGGTACGTGGGGCATGGAAACCAGTAAAAGCCCAATATTAAGTTCTGATTACTGCTTTCACCATGAGTAATCAAGTGTTTTTTCTCTGACCCATGAGTCTCATGTCTTTAGCTAACATCCATCAAACATTACCAGGCTAACTTGTTAACTTGCATGTAAGGTAAAAGCTCATACCCCATACAATTCTTGTTACTCTACCTTCTTGATTTCACAGAAGTAAAATTCCAGATACTGCTGTGGAAATGCCACCTTTAATCCTAAGAAGTGGCAATATGTAAAGAACAGCTACCATCAACAATCATTATCACAAGTGATAGTGAAATAAGGTCTCAGAATAAAAGATAGTCCTTTAACTGAACAAGCTTAGCTTTATGCAGAACTTACAACACCCTTATTTTGTGCATTTCAGAGGAGGCACCAGATGTGCTTCCCTTTAGGCTTGAAATATCTCCTTAGTTCTAAGAGTTAAGTTATTATGGGCCTTATTAAGGCCCATAATGAGGAATCTAGGAAAAAGAAAGCATTCTCCCGTATCAATCATTAGTATTGGCTGAGCATGGTGGCTCATGCCTGTAATCCCAGCACTTTGGGAGGCTGAGGTGGGCGGATCACTTGAGGTCAGGAGTTTGAGACCAGCCTGCCCAACATGGTGAAAACCCGTCTCTAATAAAAATATTTTTTAAAATAATAATAAAATCATTAGTATCAGGCAAAGTCATCAGATAGGTTTTAGGACACCTAGCAAGGCCCTCTGAAAATGAACACTAGGTATGGTGTGTTTTGTTTTCCATGAGAACCTGCTCAGAAAAATAAGAATGTATAATAGTTTTACTAGCTTTATTGAGGTATAACTGGCATACAATCATACAATTTAAAGTGCATGACATACATATTTAAAGTACATGATTTGATAAGTTTTGATACATGTATGCACCTGTGAAATACTATAATCAAGCTATAAACATATCGATCACTCCAAAAAACTTCCACATGTCCCTTTGTAATCCTCCTTTCCTGACTCTTTGCTAACTCTACTCATCCACAGGCAACCACTGATCTGCTTCTGTCACTATGGATTAGTTAACAATAGGTTAGTCTAGTTTTTTTAGAACTTTGTGGAATTGGATTTACATAGCATGTAGTCATTTTGCCTGGCTTTTTCACTCAGTACAATTATTCTGAGATTCATCTTTGCTCTTCCAAGTATCAGTAATTCATGTTTTAAATTGCTGAGTAGGATTCTATTGTATGGATATATTACAATTTGTTTAGCCATTCACTTGCTAATGGATACTTGTGCTATTTCCAGTTTTTGGCTATTACAAAGAACGCTGCTATAAACACTGGTGTACAAGTCTTAGTATGGACATGCAGTTTCATTTCATTTCCCTTTGGTAAAAACCTAAGAGTGGCACAGCTAGATCACATCATAGGTGTATGCTGAACTTTTAAAGAAACTGCCATGGCTGGGTGCAGTGGCTCATGCCTGCAATGCTAGCACTTTGAGAGGCCAAGGCAGGCAGATTGCTTGAACCCAGGAGTTTGAGACCAACCTGAGCAACATAATGAAACTCTATTTCTATAAAAAAACATTAGCCAGGAATGGAATAAAGAAAGAAAGAAACTCCCAGACTGTCTTCCAAAGTGAAGTGGACCAAATTATGTTCTCATCAGCAGTGTGTGCCAACATGTGATTTACTCAGTTTTTTAAATTTTAGCCATTCTAATAAGTGTGTGTGGTATTTTAATGCAGTTTTAATTTGCATTTCATTAATGACTAATGGTATTGGATATCTTCTCATATGCTTATCTGTCATCCACATATCTTCTTTGGTGAAGGATCTGTTGAAATCTTTTACCCATTTTAAAATATTGAATTGTTTGTTTTCTTATTACAGTAGTCCCCCTTATCTGAGGGGGATACGTTCCAAGACCCCCAGTGGATGCCTGAAACCATGGATAGTACTGAGCCCTATATATACTGTTTTGTCCTATACATACATACCTATAACAAAGTTTAATTTATAAATTAGGCACAGTAAGGGATTGGCAACCATAACCAATAATAAAACAATTATGTATTAGTCTGTTCTCACACTGCAATAAAGGTACTACCTGAGACTGAATAATTTATAAAGAAAAACAGGTTTAATTGACTCACAGTTCTGCATGGCTGGGGAAGCCTCAGGAAACTTACAATCATGGCGGAAGGCAAAGGGGAAGCAAGACACATATTCACAAGGTGGCAGGAGAGAGAGAGTGTGCAGGGGAAAGGGCCAGACACTTATCAAAGAACCAGATCTTGTGAGAACTCCCTCACTATCACGAGAACAGTATGAGGGAAACTGTCCCCATCATCCAATCACCTCCCACGAGGTCCCTCCCTTGACGTGTGAGGATTACAATTCGAGATGAGATTTGGGTGGGGACACACAACCAAACCATATCAAATTATAACAATATGTCAGCATCTTGAACTTTGAACTTTGGGGCCACAGCAAAATAAGGGTTATTTGGACACAAAGCACTTCAATACCATGACAGACAATCTGATAACCAAGATGACTGTTAAGAGACTAACAGGCAGGTAGTGTATATGGTGTGGATATGCTGGACAAAAGGAGGATTCGTGTCCAGGATGGGCCAGAGTGGAACAGCGTGAGATTTCACCATGCTCCTCAGAAAGGTGTGCGATTTAAAACCTATTAATTGGTTAATTCTGGAATATTCCATTTAATATTTTCAGGCCACGGATGACCACAGGTAGCTGAAACCATGGAAAGCAAAACCAGATAAGGAAGCACTACTGTACTGCGTTTCTAGAGTTTTTGTTGTTTTTTTTTTGAGACAGAGTTTCACTGTTGTCACCCAGGTTGGAGTGCAATGGTGAATTTTTGGCTCACTGCAACCTCCGCCTCCTGGGTTCAAGTGATTCTCCTGCCTCAGCCTCCTGAGTAGGTAGGATTACAGGCACCTGCCACCACACGCAGCTCATTTTTTTTTTTAATTTTTAGTAGAGACGGGGTTTCACCATGTTGGCTAGGC
Organism: Macaca mulatta; assembly: GCF_049350105.2. NCBI lineage: Eukaryota > Metazoa > Chordata > Mammalia > Primates > Cercopithecidae > Macaca > Macaca mulatta. The sequence continues at coordinate 163,484,630 of NC_133407.1, read as the reverse complement.
TGGTCTCGAACTCCTGACCCCAGGTGATCCACCCACCTCAACCTCCTAAAGTGCTGAGATTATAGGCGTGAGTCACCACGCCCAGCCAGAAATATGATTTCAAATATTTTATTCTAGTCTGTGGCTTTTTTCTCATTCTCTTAAGATTCTCTTTGAGGCTGGGCGCGGTGGCTCAAGCCTGTAATCCCAGCACTTTGGGAGGCCGAGACGGGCGGATCACGAGGTCAGGAGTTCGAGACCATCCTGGCTAACACGGTGAAACCCCGTCTCTACTAAAAAATACAAAAAACTAGCCGGGCGAGGTGGCGGGCGCCTGTAGTCCCGGCTACTCGGGAGGCTGAGGCAGGAGAATGGCGTAAAAACCCGGGAGGCAGAGCTTGCAGTGAGCTGAGATCCGGCCACTGCACTCCAGCCTGGGCGACACAGCGAGACTCCGTCTCAAAAAAAAAAAAAAAAAAAAAAAAAAAGATTCTCTTTGAAAGAGAAGATGTTCTTAATTATTACAAAGTCTAATTCATCAGTGCTTTCTTTTATGGACCATGCTTTTGGTATTATACCTAAGAAATATTTGCTTATTCCAAGGTCACAAAATTTTTCTTATATGTTTTCTTTTATAAATTTTACAGTTTTAGGTTTTATAATTAGGTCTGTGATCCATTTTGAGTTAATATGGTGTAACATGTAGATAGATCAAAGTTGATTTTTGCATATGGATATCCAGTTGTTCCAGCACTATTTGCTGAAAAGACTGTCCCTTCTCCACTGAATTGCCTTTGTACCTTTATTGAAAATCAGTTGACCATATACATGTGGATTTCTGGAGTCTATTCTGTTCTGTTGATGAATATGTCTATCTTTGCCCAATATCAAACTATCTGCATTACTGTTAGTTTTGTAATATGTCTTGAAATCAGGTGGTCCTAGCCTTCCAACTTCATTCTTTTAAAAGTTGTTTTGGCTATTCTAGGTCCTTCATATTTTCATATGAATTTTAGAATCAGTTTGTCAATCTATACAAAAAAAGGAAATGTGACTGTTATTGGATCGAGTCTACAAATCAACTAGGGAAGAACTGACATTTAAACAACATTGGGTCTTCCAACCCAGCAACACAATGTATCTCCATTTATTTATATTTTGTTTAATTCTCTTAGGAATGTTTTAAAGTTTTCAGTGTACAGGCATTTCACATTGTTTGTTAGGTTATCCCTAAATATTTCATCTATTTCATGTACTTTTTCAATTGTTTGTTGTTAGTATACGGAAATACAGTTGAGTATTGTACATTGATCTTGTATCCTGCAACCTTGCTAAACCCATGTATTAGTTCTAGTAGTTTTGTTTTGTTTAGAGATAGGGTCTGGCTCTGTCACCCAGTTTGGAGTGCAGTGGCGCAATCTCCGCTCAATGCAGCCTCAAACTCCTGGGCCCAAGCAATCCTCCCACCTCAGCCTTCTAAGTATCTGGGACTAAAAGGTAGGCACCACCATGCCCAGCTAATTTTTAAATTTTTTTGTAGAGACAAGGTCTCACTCTGTGCCCAGGCTGATCTTGAACTCCTGATCTCAAGTGATCCTTCTATGTCAGCCTCCCAAAGTGGTGGGATTACACTTTGTGTGGATGAGCCACCATGTCTGCCCTGTTTCTTCTTTTTAAATGTTTCACTGGATTTTCTACATAGATGATCAGGTCATCTGAGGGTAAAAATATTTTCATTCTTACCTTTTTAAAAAAGTAGGTGACTTTTATTTATTTTTCTTACCTTATTTCACTGGCTAAAACCTCCAATGTTGAATAGAAGTCGTGAGACTGGACATCTTGTCTTCTTTCTGATCCTAATAGGAAAGCATTTGGTCTTTTACCATTAAAAATGATGTTAGGTATAGTTTTTTATAGATGCACATTATCAAGCTGAGGAAGTTCTCTTCTTTTTGAACATGTTTTTAATTTTTTTTAACTTTTATTTTAAGGTTTTTTTATTTTTAACTTTTAAGTTCTGGGGTACCTGTGCAGGTTTGTTACGTAGGTAAACATGTGCCATGGTGGTTTGCTGCACAGATCAACCCATCACCTAGGTATTAAGCCCAGCATCTATTAGCTATTCTTCCTTATGCTCTCCCTCCCCCAACCTTCCCCGACAGGCCCCAGTGTGTGTTGTTCCCCCGCTATGTGTCTATGTGTTCTCATAGTTCAGCTCCCACTTAAAAGTGAGAACATGCAGTGTTTGGTTTTCTGTTCCTGCATTAGTTTGCTAAGGATAATGGCTTCCAGCTCCATCCAGGTCCCTGCAAAGGACATGATCTTATTCCTTTTTATGGTTGTATACTATTCCATGGTATATATGTACCACATTTTCTTTATCCAGTCTATCATTGATGGGCATTTGGGTTGATTCCATGTCTTTGTTGTTGTGAAAAGTGCTGCAGTGAACTTATGCATGCATGTATCTTTATAATATAATGATTTATATTCCTTTGGGTATATATCCTGTAATGAGATTGCTGGGTCAAATGGTATTTCTGATTTTAGATCTTTGAGGAATTGCCACACTGCCTTCTATAATAGTTGAACTAATTTACATTCCCATCAACAGTGTAAAAGCATTCCTTTTTCTCCACAACCTCGCCAGCATCTGTTGTTTCTTGACTTTTTAATAATCACCATTCTGACTGGCAAGAGATGGTATCTCATCGTGGGCCTTTTTTTTTTTTTTTTTTTTTTTTTTTTTTAAGACATTGTCTCACTCTGTCACCCAGGTTGGAGTGTAGATCTCAGCTCACTGTAACCTCTGCCTCCTGGGTTCATGCAATACCTCGGTCCAAGCAATTCTTGTGCCTCAGCCTCCTGAGTAGCTGGAATTACAGGTAGGCACCACCACACTTGGCTAACTTTTATATGTTTAGTAGAGACAAGGTTTGCCATGTTGGCCAGGCTAGTCTTGAACTCCTTACCTCAAGTGATCCACCCACCTCTCATTGGGGTTTGATTTGCATTTCTCTTATGATCTGTGATGTTGAGCTTTTTTTCATGTTTGTTGGCTGCATGTATGTCTTCTTTTGATAAGTGACTGTTCATGTATGTCCTTTGCCCACTTTTTAATGGGGTTTTTTTCTTGTAAATTTGTTGAAGTTCCTTGTAGATTCTGGATATTATACCTTTGTCAGATGGATAGATTGCAAAAATTTTTTCCCATTCCGCAGGTTGTCTGTTCACTCTGATGACAGTTTCTTTTGCTGTGCAGAAGCTGTTTAATTAGATCCCATTTGTCACTGTTTGGTTTTGTCGCAATTGCTTTTGGCATTTTTGTCATGAAATCTTTGCCTGTGCCTATGTCCTGAACGGTACCATCTAGATTTTCGTCTAGGGATTTTAGTTTTGGGTTTTACATTTAAGTCTTTAATCCATCTTCAGTCAATTTTTGTATATGGTATAAGGAAGGGGGTCCAGTTTCAATTTTCTGCATATGGCTAGCCAGTTTTCACAGCAACATTTATTAAATAGGGAGTCCTTTCCCCATTGCTCGTTTTTGTCAGGTTTGATGAATATCAGATGTTTGTAGGTGTGTGGTCTTATTTCTGAGTTCTTTATTCTGTGCCATTGGTCTATGCATCTGTTTTTGTACCAATACCATTATGTTTTGGTTACTGTAGCCTTGTATTATAGTTTGATGTCAGGTAGCATGATGCCTCCAGCTTTATTATTTTTGCTTAGGATTGCCTTGGTTATTGGGGCTCTTTTTTGGTTCCACATGAATTTTAAAATAGTTTTTTTCTAATTCTGTGAAGAATGTCAATGGTAGTTTAATGTGAATAGCATTCAATCTATAAATTACTTTGGGCAATATGGCCATTTTCACAATATTGATTCTACCTATCCATAAGCATGAAATGTTTTTTCTATTTGCTTGTGTCCTCTCTGATTTCCTTAAGCAGTGGTTTGTCATTCTCCTTGAAGAGGCTCTGTACTTCCCTTGTTAGCTGTATTCCTAGGTATTTTATTCTTTTTGTAGCAACTGTGAATAGGAATTCATTCATTATTTGGCTCTCTGCTTGCCTGTTGTTGGTTTATAGGAATGCTAGCAATTTTTGCGTGCTGATTTTGTATCCTGAGGCTTTGATGAAGTTGCTTATCAGCTTAAGAAGCTTTTGGGCTAAGGCAATGAGGTTTTCTAGACATAGGATCATGTCATCTGCTAACAAAGACGGTTTCACTTCTTTTCTTCCTATTTAAATATGCTTTATTTCTTTCTCTTGCCTGATTGCCCTGGCCAGAACTTCTAATACTAGGTTGAATAAGAGTGGTGAGAGAAGGCACCTTTGTCTTGTGCCAGTTTTCAGGGGGAATGCTTCCAGCTTTTGCCCATTTAGTATGATACTGGCTGTGGGTTTGCCATAGATGGTTCTTGTTATTTTGAGGTATATTCCTCAATACTTAGTTTATTGAGAGTTTATTGAAGAGATGTTGAACTTTATCAAAGGCTTTTTCTGTGTCTATTGAGAAAATCATGTGGTTTATGTGATGAGTTACATTTACTGATTTACATATGTTAAACCAACCTTGAATCTCAGGGATGAAGCCAACTTGATCGTGGTGGATAAGTTTTTTGATGTGCTGCTGGATTTGGTTTGCCAGTTTTTACTGAGGATTTTTGTATTGATGTTCATCAGGGATATTTGTCTGAAGTTTTCTTTTTTTTTAATTGTGTCTCTGCCAGGTTTTGGTATCAGGACGATGCTGGTCTCATAGAATGAGTTAGGGAGGAGTCTCTCCTTTTCAATTGTTTGAAATAGTTTCAGAAGAAATGGTACCAGCTCCTCTTTGTACCTCTGGTAGAATTCAGCTGTAAATTCATCTGTTCCTGGGCTTTCTTTTGGTTGCTAGGCTATTTGTTACTGCCTGAATTTCAGAACTCATTATTGGTCTATTCAGGGATTCAATTACTTCCTGGTTCAGTCTTGGGAAAGTGTTTGTGCCCAGGAATTTACCCATTCCTTCTAGATTTTCTAGTTCATGTGCATAGAGGTGCAGGGGCCTTTGAAAACAGTATGCTGAGAATAGATAGGGCTCAAGGACAGTATCTCCAACTGAACTTTTAATGAACTCCCGTAGGCGCCAAGCAGGCAGGTAGATAAGAAAGAATATAGAAACAAGGTACTGAGTAGAAGGTTACATGTGGGAAAAGAAAGTTTGTTTTGCATTGCATTCTTTCTGCTGACGTGAGGTTTATGGAGTATAAATAAAGTGAGGCGGAGGCTCTGAGTGCGGCCGCCATGTTCTCTGTGTGTCTTTGTCTTTGTGTGTGTTCTTTCATTCTCCACCACCCCCGGTGCGGCCCCCAACAAGTGGCGCAGCGAGCAGGGTCAGCACGGGTGAGTAGGGGAGAACAAGAAGGGGAACCCCCTAGGAGCGGGTAAGGCTCAGATATTGTTAAGGGGAACCTTCTTAAGCTTTCATTATGGGAATTCCATCTCTCTGGCCTCAGAATATTTATGGCTGTTTCAAGGACTGTTGCTGTCTATGGGAGTAGAAGTGAAAGAAAAAGACTTTGAAGTGATTGTTTGCCCATGTTGAACAACATTGTTACTGGTTTCAGTATCAGACTAAAGTGCAGCTGAATCGCAGAGAATGGTTACAGGTAGTAAAAACTCTGCTTAGAGCTCTCCAGTTAGGGGATATTATGCCTCTAAAATTGTGGACCTTGTGTAACTCTATCACTCAGACATTAGAGTTACTTGAGACTGATTCGGAGTGTGGTAATGTAGCCATAGGAGGAAAGGTATCTGAGGATTTGGAAAAATAAAATAAAATAAAATAAATCTGAAATGGAGCCCATTTGTGCCAGGGTAGCAAAAGGGGGAGAAGAGAAAAAGCCAGCTCTTCCTTCTTCTAAGGGAAATTCTGACATGCAGTGTATTATGGAAATGCTTCAACAAATATTACAGATATATTCTTCTAATTCACCTTTGCGAGCTTTCCCTGTTTCTTTTCCTTCTGCCCTGTTAAAAGAGGATTTTCCAGAGCCTCCAATCCCCCGGCTTCCTTATCTTTGCCTTTGTTTGGCAAAGTTGAAGCCCTGTTCACATCAGACATACTTTAAATTTATACTAAACACCTGTTTAATATGTTAAAACCAGTGTATATGTATATCTTGTTTGTTAAAATATTATGAGTATTTCAATAGTCAATAAACACATTAATATTAACTATTAATATTAATATAGTATTAATAACCCCAGCTAGGAAATTATGTTATAGGGGTGCATAGGTTCCACCAATTTACACTCCAAACAGAAGTTGAGTATTCGAGTTGCTTAACATATTAACTACCTCTTGATATTTTCTGTGTTTTTAAATTTTAACCATTGTATTGTGTATGTAATGATTCTCAATTTGGTATTAATATACATATTTCCTAGTGAGTAATGATGTTAGACATATAGGTTTATTGTCATTTCTTTGTTCTGCTACTTTTGGTTGGGTTATTTGCCTTTTCTTATTAATATGTTGAGATTCTTTATATTTGGGGATATGAGTATTATTATATATTATATATACTTTTAATTAAAAAAAAAAAATTTAAGGAGCTGGATCTGTTTCCAATTATTTGTGCTTCTTTTGCTCCTAATGCTTAGTTTTCAAATGGTGGCAATAATGTCCAATTTAATGCCTTACAAATTAAATTTTTAAAAAAGAAATGAAAGCTGCCATTTCTAACTATGGATCTCAATCTCCTTTTATCCTTGGTCTTCTTGATGTTTTTTCATCAGAAAATTTGATGATTCCTATAGACTGGAAGACTTTGGGGAAGGCTTTTCTTGATCGTTCTCAGTGGTTACAATTGCACAGCTGATAAATGAACAAGGCACATGTATAGGCTAGGAAAAATATTATGTGTGATCCCCCTGGACCCACTGAGGAACAACTCACAGGCACGGGCCAATATGCTACTCTTAATGCTCAGGCTGGTTTAGATGATGTTGCCTTTACTCAAATCAAGACTTTGTTTTTAAGGGCCTAAAATAAGGTAGAGATAACAGGAAAATCTTCCCTTTCCTCTGTGAAGATTTTATAGGGCACAAATGAACAATATTCAGATTTTGTAGCCCATCTTCAGGATGCTGTCTTCAAAATTGTGGGTGCTAGCCTTGCTTCAAAAATTTTGTTATAAACATTGTCTTTTTAAAATGCTTATGCTGACTGTTAAAAATTGTTAAAATCGTTAAAGGCCAATGGGGCCAATTTAGAGAAATATATTAAAACTTATGTTAGTGTTGGAGGGGCTATTTATGATGCTCAATTATTTGCTGGAGCTTTGTCTAAAGCCTTAAAAGGAAATAACAAACAAGGTGTTTGTTTGCAGTGTGGTAAACCTAGACATTTCAAAAAAAAGAATGTCATAAAAATTGAACACTTTTATCCCTCAAGGCAGAAAGCTGCCTTCAGAGGTGTACAAATGTTGTGGTAAAGGTCGACATTGGACAAATAAATGTCATTTCAAAACTGATAGAAGTGGAAATTTACTGTCTCCTCTCCTGGGAAATGGGAGCCAGGGCCCACAGGCTTGGGGCCCCAACAATTTATGTCACCAGGTCTGAAAGTGTAGTTGGTTTATCAGTCTTTACAAATGAGAAATATAAGAAAGGAAAAGAATGCACAAACTAACTAGGTTTCTTGTAATAAATGACTAAACTAGTCAAAGGACCAAAAAATACAAGATCAGCATGACTCTGAAGGATGTGAGATTATGGTTCTGCACTTGTTACATTAAAGAGCTAAAATTAATAGACGTAATATTAACAATAATGACAGTAATAATAGCCATAGTATACTGAGTACTTACTATGTGTCTACTACTGTGAAAAAATCTTCACTTGCATTTAGTTCTTCCAACATCCCTTTAAGACTGACAAATTTTATAATTATTACCATTTTGTAGGCAGGAAAACAGAGTTAAGACAGTTTTATAAATGTATCCAAGGTCATATAGCTATTATATTTTGAAAATATGACTTTCTGTCCCCAGAGCTTACATGCTTAACCCTTTCCTCTAGACTGCTCTATAAAGTACAAAAATGGTAGTCACCCTCCTTGGAATAATCGGAGGAAAGAAAAATCAATAACTAAGTAAAAGTTGTATCTCAGCACCAGATCCAATCCCAATTTCAAGTATCCATTTAGCCTTGGATAGCATCACTGTGTTTTGAAAACCAAAATCCGTTGAGTATTTTGTGGTCCACCATCTTTTACAAAGCAGATACTCTATTGAATAGTAAGCTATGAACTGAATTTCTGTACCTGTAATCACCTTATTTGTTTACAAATATTTGTTATTGACTAAATCTGCACACAATACCCAGTGAGCAATGGCCTACAACATTAAGGAATAAATTCAAGTCCTCCTTAAGGATCCCACACCTTACCCCAGTTTCTCAGCTTTATGTGGCAACTAAGCAGAGCGCCGCTGCTGACTTAGTTATTACTCAGCCTTATACTTTGTCTCCTAATAGAGGAGTATATAAATTAGCTATTAGAGAGTGTGGCCCTTTGCCAAAAGGACATGATGTTACTAATAAAAGTCTTATTATGGTTCAAGTCTCACAATTTATATGCCTAGAGGCAGGGGAATATATTCTCAATAGGGAGGATTTGGTAGCACAGAAAAAACTGTTTTTTGGGAAACTTTAGTTTCTAATCAAAAGCCCTTATGTTCATTGTATATTAATGGAATAGTTTTTAAAGGGTTAATTGATATGGGGGTGAATATGTCTATTATTTGTTTAAATTAGAGGCCTATACAATAGGAAAAAAGACAAGTTGCAGTTATACTCACTGGCTTGGGTGCTGCTTCTGTGGTTTATCAAGACGTAGAACCTTTAACCTGTGTCGGTCCTAAAGGTCAACAAGGTCAAGTGTTTTTTTTTATTTTTATATTGTTCCTATCAATATTAATTTTTGGGAACAAGATCTTTCACAACAATTTGCTGCTTTTTTAAACATTCCTCATATTTCCTCAGCTGCCAAAAATAAGATGTTCAAAATGGGCTACAATCCTTTAAACTCATAGCCACCACTCCTATTTATGTGAAACAGTGATCATTATTTAAAGAAATACTTAGGACTCTAAAAGAGTAAGTCAAAAAACAAATGGCCGAGAGGAATATAAAGCCATGTATTTCTGCATGGAATTCCCGTCTTTGTCTTGTCTTAAAACTATAAATGTTTACATTAAACCTAGGGAAAGTTTACAGCCTGGTCTTCCTAATCCTGCCCTTATCCCACAAAGTTAAAAATTAATGGTCATAAATCTCAAAAATTGTTTTTTCTCTATTCAGTTACAACATCTTTTTTCTATTCTAGAAGGAGACAGTCACTTGGACAGCTCACGTCATTTAACTCCTTTGGCTTTACAGGAACTCCAGCTTGTGGAAGAGCAACTTCAAAAGGCTCATTTACATTATATCCTTCCCGATGTTCCCCTTTCCCTTTGTTTATTTCATACTTTACATTCTCCTACAGGAATGATTCATCAGACCAATCAGCCGCTAAAATGGATCTTTTTGTCCAATAAAACATCTAAACACTTGGCTACTTATATCGATCGTTTAGCTGAACTGATCATCAAAGGACGGTATCACTGTCGACAACTTTGGGGAGGAGATCCTTCCTTAATTATCTCTCAATTCACTCATAGTCAGATCACTTATCTTCTTGCAACTTCTGATTCTTGGCAAGAAGCTTCATCAATCTTGAGTTACAGTTTATCCTTATCCCTCGGTGCAACAGGGAGAAATGTTTGCTGTTCTGATGATCTTACTTGATTTCCCTACTACTGGTTGTAACATTGTTAGTGATTCTCAATACACCGTTTATGTTACTTCTTATATTTCTCAGGCCACTTTACCTCTTTGTGCTACTTCTTCTCTTCAGAAATTCTTTTCTTTGTTATCCTTTACTTTGAGCCAACGTCGAGCTCCTTTATTCATCACTCATCTTCGTTCTCATTCTCAACTGCCTGGACCATTAGTTCATGGAAATACTCAGATTGATTCACTTCTAATTGGCCACTTGCAGGCTGCAGAACAAGAACATGCTCTACATCACACTAACAGTTCTGGCCTTCAACGACAGTTTCATTTAACTCGTAAATAAGCTCGTTCTCTCATTCGAGCTTGTCCTTTCTGTGCTCCTTTGAGCATTCCATCCTTCCATCCTGGAGTTAACCTGAGAGGTACTCAAGTTAATCAAATTTGACAAATGGATGTTATACATATTCCTTCTTTTGGACGATTAAAGTATGTTCATCATACCATTGATACTTTTTCTCATTTTCAATGGGCCACTCCGTTGCCATCTGAGAAAGCTGATTCTGTTATTACACATCTCTTAGCTTGTTTTGCCATTATGGGCATTCCTTTTATACTTAAAACTGATAATGCCCCTGCCTATGTCTCTCATAAATTACAAGTTTTCTTACAGCAATACAATATTCAACATATCACCGGGATCCCGGGCAACAGTCAAGGTCAAGCCATCATTGAGCGCGCAAATTTAACTTTAAAAACTCAACTATTAAAACAAAAAGGGGGAAATGAGCCCCCCCAAAAAACCAGATTTTTTTGAAGGTTAACCTTTCTACCTTAATTTTTTTGATTTTGAAGGTTCTTTTTACCTTAATTATTTTTTGAATCAATGGAGACAATTGCAAGACTCTGCTGTCGTAACCCATCTTTCCTCAACTCCCTCGGTGATAGTCCCTGCTGACAGTTTAAAGGTTTGGTATCCTAATGAAGAAGGTAAGTATGTTCAAGGGCAAGTTCTAAAACAGGGATGGGGCTATGCTCTTGTCCTTACAGGGAGTGGACCTGAGTGGTTTCCTACAAGATGATTGAAACCCTGTTGAAAAGAAAACTGGATTCAGCATGCATTTCTTCCTTTGTTAGATGTGCCTCGGCGGGGGACTTATTTCTCTTAGTGAGGCTTTGTATGAATATTGGACTTATATTCCCTTTCCACCCTTGTATCAGGGAGTCGCCTGGGAGGAGGCGGAAATTAAGGTTTTCACCAATAACATTACTTGGATGCCGTCCTCCTATATGGACAAGGACAACAGAGAACGGGAAACAGCAATTATAATCAGCACATACCAATTTGGAGTGGAAGCACTTCCAATATGTATGGGAAATAGTCCTCATTGTCTCCGAAAATCGCATGAAGCTTGGGCTGTTCGTTATAATCATAGTTATGTGGCTGCTAATACTGTTATTATTGTAACTAGAAGTTTTTAATATAATCATACTGTATATAGTAATGAAACTATTCCTAGTTCTTTACTTTTTTGTCCTATTCTAGAGGTTTCTCCCAATATTGAGGTGCTGGAGTGACAACAATGTCGGGGAACTAAACCCCGGATTTTATTAGAATACAATGGGATGCAAATAACTGATTGAAGTGTGCACGGTGATTTTCAAATAAAATTTAGTCACATACCTTTGAAATGGCACCGGGTAAATAAAAGTATTGCTGCTAACAGTAATGAAACCTTGGTATGGCGTGAAGGAGGCCTGAAGTACAGAGTTATTTTTGGAAGTTGTTAGTTGCAGGTGATGCCATTAGCACTTTTGTGGGGAATATGCCCCTTAATCTTTCTAACCTGAATAACTCCTTTCATATTCAGTTATATCGGAATACCTCCTGATATATTATTGCTTGTGTCTGTGAGCCCTACCTATTATTAGCAGGAAATTTGACATGGGATAATCTTACGGGGATTGTTAATTGTACAGATACATGTACATTTTTGTCTTGCCTCAATCATTCCTGGTGGCACAACTTTACTGGGGATATTTATATCCTCAGGGCTCGTAAGGAAATTTGGCTACCTGTTAACCTTACGCGACCATGGGGGGCATCACCTCTTGAGACTTATATTTGGACTTCTCTCCAGCGAACCCTCCGTGCCCTTGGACTTATAATTGCCTTGGTGATGAGCCTTGTCACCATCGTCTCCACTGCAGCCATAGCAGGACTCGCTGTTCGTCAAAGCATACAAAATGCTGAATTTATGCAGCAATGGCACGAACAATCTCACTGGTTATGGCTTCAACAGCGAAACATTGATTCTCAACTTGCTGAAAGATTGGACAACATGGAACAAGCATTGACATGGCTTGGAGATCAGCTCACTGTACTCAGTACTCGGGTAACATTACAATGTGATTGGAATTCCACTCAATTTTGTGTAACGCCTGTGCCTTTTAACATCTCTCAAAATTGGACTATAATCCGAAAATTATTAGTAGGCCATAAAAATATTAGTTTGGACATCCAAGAGCTCACTCAGAACATTTCCGAAGCATTTCGACAACAATTACATGTGTTGTCCGGAACTGTAACCCTTCAGGAGCTGGGTCAGCGCCTTGCTGCCTTTAACTCATGGACCCAGATGAAGACATGGATTTCTACAATCTCTGGAAGTATATTGCTTTGGGCACTTGGTTTGGATCTACTTCTTTTGGTGATTCGATGCTCCCTCCGTCGCCACCAAAAACAAAAGAAAACACAGGAACAAATATGGGCTACCTTTTTAGGATTGAGGCAAAACAAAATTAAAAGGGGGGAAATGCAGGGGCCTTTGAAAACAGTATGCTGAGAATAGATAGGGCTCAAGGACAGTATCTCCAACTGAACTTTTAATGAACTCCCGTAGGCGCCAAGAAGGCGGGTAGATAAGAAAGAATATAGAAACAAGGTACTGAGTAGAAGGTTACATGTGGGAAAAGAAAGTTTGTTTTGCATTGCATTCTTTCTGCTGACGTGAGGTTTATGGAGTATAAATAAAGTGAGGCGGAGGCTCTGAGTGCGGCCGCCATGTTCTCTGTGTGTCTTTGTCTTTGTGTGTGTTCTTTCATTCTCCACCACCCCCGGTGCGGCCCCCAACATAGAGGTGTTTATAGCATTCTCTGATGGTTGTTTGCATTTCTGTGAGGTCAGTGGTGATATTCCCCCTATCATTTCTCATTGTGTCTATTTGATTTTTCTCTCTTTTCTTATTAGTTTAGGTAGCAGTCTATTTTATTTTATTTTTCAAAAAAACAGGTCCTGGATTTGTTGGTTTTTGAAATTTTTTTGTGTCTCTATCTCCTTCAGTTCCAGTCTGATCTTGGTTATTTCTTGTCTTCTGCTAGCTTTGGGATTTGTTTGCTCTTGGTTGTCTAGTTTGCTTAGTTGTGATGTTAGATTGTTGACTTAAGATCTTTCTAGCTTTTTGATATGGGCATTTAGTGCTACAAATTTATCTCAACACAGCTTTAGCTGTGTCCCGGAGATTCTGGTACATTGTCTCTTTGTTGTCATTAGTTTCAAGGAACTTCTTGATTTCTGCCTTAATTTCATTATTTACCCAGGAGTCATTCAGGAGCAGGTTGTTCATTTCCATGTAGTTGTATGGTTTTGAGTGAATTTCTTAATCTTGAGTTCTAATTTGATTGTGTTGTGGTTGGAGAGACTGTTTGCTATGTTCAGTTCTTTTGCATTTGCTGAGGAGTATTTTACTTCTGATTATATGATCAATTTTAGACTGCCATGTGGCTATGAGAAGAATGTATATTGTGTTGTTTTTGGGTAGAGAGTTCTGTAGATATCTATCAGGTCCATTTGATCCAGAGTTTAGTTCAGGTCCTGCATATCTTTGTTAATTTTCTGTCTCAATGATCTAATATTGTCAGTGGAGTGTTAAAATCTTTCACTATTATTGAGTGGGAGTCTAAGTCTCTTTGTAGGTCTCTAAGAACTTGCTTTATGAGTCTGGTTGTTCCTACATTAGGTGCATATGTATTTAGGATAGTTAGCTCTTCTCGTTGAATTGAGCCCTTTACCATTATGGAACGCCCTTGTCTTTTTTATCTTTGTTGGTTTAAAGTCTGTTTTGTCAGAAACTAGGACTGCAACCCTTGCCTTTTTTTCCATTTGCTTGGTAAATTTTCCTCCATTCCTTTATTTTGAACCTATGTGTGTCTCTGCACCTGAGATGGGTCTCTGGAAGACAGCATCTGGGTATTTGCTGATGCTGATGGGTCTTTGCTCTTTAGCGAGCTTGCCATTCTGTGTCTTTTAATTGGGGCATTTAGCCCATTTACATTGAAGGTTAGTATTGTTATGTGTGAATGTGATCCTGTCATCATGATGCTAGCTGTTTATTTTGCCAAGTTGTTTATGTGGTTCCTTCATAGTGTCACTGGTCTGTGTACTTCAGTGTGTTTTTGTAGTGGCTGGTAAGTTTTTCCTTTCCATTTTTAGTGCTTCCTTCAGGAGCACTTGCAGGGCAGTCCTGGTTGTAACAAATTCCCTCAGCATTTGCTTGTCTGAAAAGGATCTTATTTCTCCTTCACTTATGAAGCTTAATTTGGCCTGATAGGAAATTCTGGGTTGGAAATTCTTTTCTTTTAAGAATTTTGAATATTGGCCTCCAGTCTCTTTGGCTTGTAGGATTTCTGCTGAGAGATCCACTGTTAGTCTGATGGGCTTCACTTTGTACATGACCTGGCCTCTCTCTCTGGCTGCCCTTAACATTTTTTCTTTCATTTTGACCTTGGATAATCTGATGATTACGTGTTTTGGGGTTGATCTTCTTGTGGGGTATCTTACTGGGGTTCTCCACATTTCCTGAATTTGAATGTTGGCCTGTCTTGCTAGGTTGGCGAGGTTCTCCTGGATGACATCGTGAAGTATGTTTTCCAACTTGGTTCCTTTCTGTCCGTCTCTTTCAGGTACCTCAATCAGTTATAGGTTTGGTCTTTTTACACAATCCCGTATTTGTTGGAGGTTTTGTTTCTTTGTTTGTTTTCGTTCTTTTTTCCTCTATTCTTGCCTGCCTGTCTTATTTCAGAAAGACAGTCTTCAAGCTCTGAGATTCTTTCTGTTGCTTGGTCTACTCGGCTATAGACACTAGTGATTGGATTGTGAAGTTCTCACGTTGTGTTTCTCAACTCCATTAGGTGTTTTATGTTCCCCTCTGAACTGGCTATTCTGGTTATCAGCTTCTGTAATGTTTTATCATGATTCTTAGATTCTTGCATTGGGTTAGAATATGCTCCTTTAGCTCAGCAAAGTTCGTTATTACCCTCATTCTGAAGGCTACTTCTGTCAATTCAGCCATCTCAGTCTCAGCCCAGTTCTGTGCCCTTGCTGGAGAGGTATTGCAATCATTTGGAGGAGAAGAGGTACTCTGGCTTTTTGAGTTTTCAGCATTTTTGCATTGATTCTTTCTCATCTTTGTGGGCTTATCTACCTTCAATCTTTGAGGTTGTTGACCTTTGAATGCGGTTTTTGTGGGGTCTTTTTTGTTTAGGTTGTTGTTGCTGCTTTCTATTTTTCTTTTAATAGTCAGGCCCCTCTTCTGCAGGGCTGTTGTGGTTTGCTGGGGGTCCACTCTAGACCCTAACCACCTGGGTCCCTCCAGCACCTGGAGGTATTAACAGTGAAGGGTGCAAAACAGCAAAAATGGCTGCCTGCTCCTTCCTCTGGGAGCTCTGTCCCAGGGGAACACCAACCTGATACTGACCTGAACACTCCTGTAAGAGGTGTCTGGGGATCCCTTTAGGAGGTCTCACCTAGTCAGGAGGAATGGGATCAGGGACCTGCTTAAAGAAGCAGTATGGCTGCCCTTTGGGGATTGGGTGCACTGCACTGGGGGGATCCGCTTTTGTCCAGACTGTCTAGACTCTCCAGAGCCAGCAGGCAGGAAAGGCTAAGTTGGCTGAGACTGGCCACCCCTCCCTCCAGGCACTCTGTCCCAGAGAGATCAGAGTTCTGTCCATAAAATCCTGGCTGGAGTTGCTGAAATTCTCACAGGGAGGTCCTGCCCAGTGAGGAGGGATGGATCAGGGTCCCACTTAAAGAAGCAGTCTGGCCATGATCTGCCACAGCAGCTGTGCTGTGCAATGGGGAGGAAGTTCTCTTCTATGCTTAGTTTGTTGAGACTTTATCAGAAATTGATGTTGAAGTTTGTCAAAAAATTTTTCTGTATCTACTGAGATGATTACATAGTTTTCTTTTTTAGTTGGTAAATGTCATGAGTTATTGATAAATCTTTGGATATTAAACAAACCTTGCATTCCAGGGACAAACCTCACATTGTCACAATGATGCATTCTCTTTTTACCATTTAGTCATACTCAATTTGTTAAAATTTTGTTTAAAATTTTGAATCTATGTTATAAGACATATTAGCCTATAGCTTTCCCCTTCCTCTTCCTCCTCCTCCCCCTCTCCCTCCTCCTCCTCCTCCTCCTCCTCCTCCTCCTCTTCTTCTTCTTCTTCTTCTTCTTCTTCTTCTTCTTCTTCTTCTTCTTCTTCTTCTTCTTCCTCTTCCTCTTCCTCTTCCTCTTATTCTGTCTATTCAATTTTGGTATCAGGGTAATGCTGTCCTCATAGAATGAGTTGGGAATTACTTCCTTATTTTCAGTTTTTTTTTGAAGAGTTTGAGTTGAACTGGTAATATTTCTAAGGCACAGCTTAGTTCGGTGCCTGTGGTTCAGGTTTTCACATAAGAATACAATCAAGGTGTCACCTGTTTCAAAGTTCACTGACATGGCTGTTAGTAAGCCCCAGGTACTTGCTGGCAGCAGGCTGGAAACATCAGTTCCTTGCCAGTGTGGGCCTCTTTACAGGAAAGCTCATAACACAACAGCTGGCCTCCCACAGAGTGAGTTAGTGGGACAATGAGAGAGATCCAAGATGGAAGTCACAGTTTTTGTGACTTAATGCCAAAAGTGGCATCTCATTAATAAGCAACTCAGTAAGTTCACCCCATACTCAAGGAGAGAGGATTTCATAGGAGTGTGACTACAAGGAGTTGGGAATCATTGAAGAACATCTTAGAGGCTGCCTACCATAGTTGTTTACAACATTACCTTATCCCTCATATCTGTAGAATCTATAGTGATGTCACCTCTCCCATTCCTTATTTGGGTAATTGTATCTTACTTCTTTTTATTCTGATCACTTTGGCTAGAGGTTGATCAGTTTTACTTATCTTCATAGCTTTTGGCTTTACTGACTTTTTCCTATTGTTCTTCTGTTTTCTATTTTATTTTCTAACCTGATCTTTATTATTTCCTTTCTTCTACTTACTTTGGGTCTCATTTGCTCTTTTTTTCTGTTTGTAGGGTGGAAGCTAAGGTCATGGATTTGAGACATTTCTTCTTTTCTAATATGGAGTTTAGTGCTCTAAATTTCCCCCTAATACTGCTTTAGTGGCATCCAACAAATCTTAGGTTGTATTTTTCATTTTAATTCTGGTCAACATTTTCTAGCTTTCCTTTTGATTTCTTTTTTGACCATGGATTATTTAAAGTGTTCTATGTAGTTTCTACATATTTCAGGATTTTCCAGAGATCTTTCCGCTGTTGATTTCCATTTTAATTTGATTGTCAGAAAACATACTTTTTATGACTTGAATCCTTTAAATTTTTTTTTTTTTTTTTTTGAGACAGAGTCTTGCTGTGTCACCCAGGCTGGAGTGCAGTGGCATGATCTTGGCTCACTGCAATCTCTGCCTCCTGGGTTCTCCTGCCTCAGTCTCCCAAGTAGCTGGGACTACAGGTGCGTGCCACCACACCCATCTAATTTTTGTATTTTTAGTAGAGATGGGTTTTCACATGTTGGCTAGGCTGGTCTCAAACTCCTGACCTCTGGTGATCTATCTGCCTCAGCATCCCAAAGTGCTGGGATTACAGGCATGAGCCACTGCACCCGGCTTGAATCCTTTTAAATTTAATGAGACTTTTTCTATGGCCCAGAATATGATGTATCTTAGTAAATGTTCCATGTATACTTCAAAAGAATATGTATTCTGCTGTTGTTGGGTGAAAGGTAATATAAATGTCAATTGGGTCAAGTTGGTTTATAGTGTTCAAGTTTTCTTTATCCTTACTGGTTTTTGAATTTTTTTTTTTAATCAAAAATTCAATATCTGCAACTGGATTTAAACATTTTTGTATTATTTTTATTGTGTTAAAATATCTTTCTTCCTCTTCTTTCTTGCATGTACACACACATGAATACTCACATACACAGTCACAAATTTAGAGACCACAGAATTATAACGAAATCTGATTGTGATGCTGCATCTTTTAATAAATGCATTGTTCAATAAAACACTTTTGAAACTGGGTTATTTTATCTTTCCTTGTCTGACTTTGTAAGCCACTTAATTGTAAAATGTGTTTCTATTCAGAGTACCTCTTAATATTGTATTCTTTATGCCAAGTCATGCTCCCATTGCAAACAAAACAGGCAGCAAAATCTTTAACAGAGTGAAAGAAATATAAGGGTTTCTAGTATAATGCTGTTTACAGGTGTTCCTGTTTTAACAGGATATGTAAATGCTTGATAAACCTTGTATTCTGCAAAATTATATGTAAAAATAATAGTTTGTGGGGAAAATAGGATGGGGTCATAACACTCAAAACAGTTAACTTTGTAACACGAGTATTAATAAAATATTAAATCTTCCAACTAAAACACTACCACCCAGTAAATGTCCACTATCATTTGTACTCAGGATCAAAGTCAACTTCTACAGTCTTAAATCTCAAGACACAGGTCCTCAGGGGCATTCATCTCCAATAGATAACATTGTCAAAAAATTAAAAATCTGCTCTGGATCTGTGCTTTCTTTAACAATCAACTGAAGTTTTTAAACATAAGGCAAATGTCTTCTCTGCTTCTTCATCTACTCCTACAGCCTCATGTTGTAGGGAAGACACAAGTTCTTAAGCCATTAAGCCAGCCACTACTTGCCCTAAGGGATGGAACTGCCAAGCTTAAAGCTTCCTTTATTAGCTGTGAGAAAGCTTGCCCCTGAATGTTTAAACTATTGATTTGCTGGGGGAAAAGTAACATATGAATTAATGACATAATTTTCTTATTACCAACTGGGTAATACCAATTAAGTATTACTTTGCATTATAGAAACATGCTATAGCTGAAAAGGCTACTCCATAGTTCTCTAACCTTGAAATGCATGATTTTCCCAGTCATTTTGTTGGCAGTAGCCACCGCTGAGATTTAAATCTCTTTCCTTCCAGGATTACTGGGTGCATATTTACTGAGCACCTATTATGTCCCAGAGTCTGTTCTAAATGCTGGAGACACAGTGGTGAGCACAACAGGACAGGCAAAGTCCCTGTGTTCACAGACTTCCATTCTGGTAGGGGATACAGACAATCAAGAGGTAAATCGATAAATATGGTATAGCAGACTATGCTTGCTATAAGGAACATAAAACAGGCTGATAGGATATGGAATGAGATGAGCGGGTGATCATGGGTAGAGATGCTATTTTAGATAGGATGATCAGGGAAAGTGTCTCTGAAGAGGTGACATTGGAGCCAAGACCTACAAGATGAGAAGAAATTAGTCATGGGAAGATCTGAGGAGGACTTCCAGGCAGAGGGAACAGTTCAGGAACAGTAAGTACAAAAGCCTTGAGATGGGAGTCAGTGTAGTGTGCTTGAGGAACAGAATGAAAAGTGGATGAGGCAGTCTCTGGGGTATACTCTAGTTGGAGTGCCACATATCACCACCATGCTGAGGGTGACCCAACGACCAAGTCACTGCTGCTTAACAATTCCATATCCTCCATGCCTAACATGGCAAAACAGCGTCCCAAAATGCAACTGACCGATTCTCATCTGAGTGTCAAATCCACATGCAATGGAACACAACATGATTGGTCACCACACAGGGTAAGGCTGGAGTGGGGCCGGACGAGTTTGGCTGGTTTGAGGAAGCTGTTAATTTCTGATTGTGGGCTCCATCTAGAAGTCAGCTGTGGGCTAAGGAGAAGGTTGGGGCAGGGCTTCTCATGAGGTACCCTGGGACAGCTGTGGTAGGATGAGGGTACAGTGTTGGGGTGGGAGAGATGGGATGGGCCCTGAGGAAGGATGAAATTGCATCCAAGCCAAGGTGCTACAAGTTCCTTTAGAAAAACATCACCATTTTGCTTCTTTTGCGAATCCTGGGAGCCATACTTACCTCAATGAGTCTGTGACTTTCCAGTCAGGCAGAATTATCTAGCAAATAGCCAGGTAGTAGCGCTTCACTGCTTTTGCAGAAACCCTAACTCACCCAGACTGGTTCTGCTGTGTTGTCCTCAAGTTGTGTGTTGCTTTGGAATCCTCTACATGGTCTTCATTTTAAATATAAATACCTCATCTTCTCAGAAGGATTGTACCTCCATTATAGAGAGAGACTCTTCATTCTCTTCTTTGCATACCCTTGCAGTAGTTAGCACAATACTGACCTACATCTTTCCCTTTCTCAACAGGTAGACTATTTCAGAGGGAACTTCTCATGTGGCTTAATCCTGTGGTGGGAGACCAGCTAGCAGCTTGTGCTGCCAAAATAATACTAACATTCTGGGTTTCATGATTCAGCTATGTGTGAGGAGAAACTGGGCTGCTTACCTGTTCTTCCTGCAGCGAATTGTAAAGGCAAGAAAGAAAAGTATCAGCAGAAGTCCACAGCTGAGAAAAGTCCAAACAATACCCAAGAGGACAGGAGATAATGAAGAGATGGTCTTACTGCTGTGGTGGGAAGATGTCTGAGGACAGAATAAGGAGAAGCTGTTAGGAATGAAGGATTTTCTTTAGGTCAAAACCAAACTGCCCCATCGTCACCAATGCTGGGAAATATGTATCCTGCATGAGCAGTTCCTCCTCCCCCTCCTCCCCTTCCTCATCCTCCTTTCCTTCTACCTCCTCCTCCCCAACACCACCACCAACACATATATCTGAGCAGCCCTGGTACCCCGTGGCTGCTCACTTACAATTGTTGTCTTGCAGAGATCATGAAGGGGTCTCCGATCCAGCTCCTGGCCAGGAAAGCCGTCACACAATTCAGAGCAGTTTATTTCAGGCTCCATGTCACCACATGCCCCTGTTGGTGTGTGCTTATTCACAGTCTTGGTTACCCACTGGTAGGGATGCAGATCTTTGACTAAAACACAAGAGCAACTCAAATCTTTTCTTCAGAGGTCCCATTTTGGAGCTGGCTGCAGGCTCAGAATCCACAGTGAACAACACATTCAGGTAGAAGCAAAGGGTTATTTCACTAGGCTCCTTCATCAGACATCCTTCAACTGGTTACCCTCCAAAATCAGACATCCTTCGCGGGCTGCCAGTGCATGCCATGTGAGTCAAGAGTGGACATCTTAGTAACCATCAGGCTACACAAAGTGATGATTCTGGTTAACCACCAGATGGCAGTCGCTGCTTGAGTACCCTCACTCTGGTTCCTGAAGAAAGGAAAGCAATTAAACCTGTTAAACAAAAGGCATGCGCGTGTGCACACAAACACATAAATGGTTTATTACAGAGGTTTTAAAATATCATCTATTTTAATTACATAGTTATATTTTATTATACACTTTATTATATATATTATAAAGGTATCAAATATACTTAAATAAACATATTTTAAGCCATTATAATAAATAGTATTTTTAAAACAAAGATAAAACATATCTAACATTTTCTGCAGTTTCTTTTCAGATCCTTTTTATGGCCCAGTACTGTAAAGACCTTAGCTTAGACTTGTGAGCCACATCTTTCTTTTTTCCATACTGGAAAACCCAGTGCCCTCCCAGGATCTTTCTATGCAGCTCATGGCTTAAGTTCTGTCTGATCCTGGATGGTGCTGGGCTCAGGTGCCCCATGCTGTCTCCTCACATGATCTGTCGGTCACTCTAGCTCTTGTTCTCTCAGTGAGGAACATTCTATGTCCAGTCAGTTGGGGTCACAGAAAGGTACCCAAGCTGCCTGCAAGAGCCTTTGTTTGTATTTAAACTGTGAGACTAACAGGAGTGAGACAGACTACTCAGACAATAGGGAAAGAAACTGGGGAGCTCTAGGAACTCCTGCAGAGTGAGTGGCTGGCCAGAGGATGGTGTTATTTCTCTCAGAAGATCCTTGCAATATGAATAATGTGATCTAAAGAGAAGCTCAGCCTTGTGGAACGAAGAAAGGCGAAAAGGCTCAAATTAGCACCAGTAGAAAAGATAGCCATATCCCTAATTCTTTAAAGCAATCAATCCCTTAATAGAGAAAATAGATTTGAAATTTTACCAATGGTAATCTAAAAGAGGCTGCCACTTCTGCTTTGTGTTTTTTAAACAGCTTAGCACAGTTTTCTTTCATTGTGAAGGAAAATTGGAAAGGCAAAAATATCAGTTACTATTATTTCAATTGCCACTGAACACAGGGCCCACGTTTAAGCCAGAACAACAGTGACAGGTGGAGAGTGCCATCTTTTGAGTCTGTGTGCTTATGCACAAACAATATAGCACCAGGTGCTGGCCATTCATTGGCCTCTCATATGTTCCTGAATTATTTACCAGGTTTATTACAATGAAATCCCAAGAGAACTAAAAGCCAGTATCTCCCATCAAGGCATTTCAATTCTTGCATAGTCTGGTCAGATTATTTAATGGAAAATTATGAAGCAAATATAAAAACCTATTTGCATTCTAATTTAGTTGAGATTTTGATTGCTAGAAAGATATTTTTTCTTTTCTTTTGTTTTTTAAAGTTGGACATTTTCCTATTGTGCCTTCTAGCATAGAGCCATACTGCAAACCACAGGGAGGGCTATTACGACATGATGGATTAGAAGAAAACGTACTTTTCCTATATTGCCCTTTTAATCATAGTGGCAACTAAGTACACTTATATTTGAACCATTATTCATTCAATGTTTATATATTATTATATCATTTGGAAGAAGTGTGTATGTGTATGTATGGGTGTATATATATATAAAACCTCATTTTATCCTCACTATAGTGTTTTGTGACGTAAACACCATTCCTCATTTTCAAATAAGTAAACTGAAAAACAGATAAGAGGAAAACCCTGCTCCAAATCTGCAGAAGCAAGAATCCCAGGAGTTTACATTCCAAGGCCAATGTCATCCCAGTATACACTCCACATGGTACAGACACTCTGGACTAACCTCTTCCAAGAAGACACCAATGGGCCTCTTGGGTTTCTTCAGCTCCAGTTCCCAGAGCTGCACTTCTGTGGGCTCCCTAGAGCACGGCATGCCACAGTGCCTCTTTCCTAGTAGTTCTCAATGATGCAATTTTGCACCTTTAGGGGACATCTGGCAATTCTGGAGACACTCGTGGTTGTCAAAATTAAGAGAAGGGTGCTATTCACATCTAGTAGGTAGATGCCACGGATGCTGCTAAACATACTATAATTCACAGGATGGTCCGAACAACAAATAATTATCTGGCCTCAAATGTCAATAGTGCTAAGGTTGAGAAACCCTGGTCAACACTGTACACCCCAGGTGGGCTGACAATCTTAAACTTCAATTATCTTTGAGGGATTCTGTGAATATGATGGGGTTGTCCATCTGAGCCTAAAGTCCTGGGGGATGCAACTCTGACTTGGGATAAATTTCTCAGCACATTCTAGACGTACCCTTGGATAAGCTAAACTCACTGACGTCGAACTCCGAATGCTAGACCCCTCTTTAGTCCATGGATATCCAGTGTAGAAACTTTATATACTGTGATATTGGGCTCCTATATGGGACAGGCATTAAACTGCAAACTTGGCACACATTCACAGAGATTCACACAAGAGGAGCTGATGAAACAATGAAGGGCTCAATCATTGAAAGGAAAGAGTTAAATGGTTTCAAAAAGTGTTTAGTGATTGGGAAAGTGGGTGGGGAGTTATCAGAGATGGTAATGGTAAGACATCTGACCACAACATATATACAGAATCGAAGGCACAAAGGGAAGGGTCTTGCAAGCCCCTCCAAAAGCTACCTTCCCCCTGTACCCTCACACCAAAGTCTCTAGGGAGAAACTGTTTATGTCACAGACAGTAGTAGACCCAAGGCCATGCGTGGTAGTGTTTGCAATTTATTTGACAGAGATTACAGAATCCTTCCCAGTGATTAGGATCAGGAAAACAGACACTATTCCCAAGTGCAAGATGGTCATTTGCAAGTTCACCCCTCTGTATAGGCCCGTATCTTTCTCACAAAATCTCTATTCTTCTATACACTATTTACGACCATTTAAAAACAGTCATACAAATACTGTCTTTTAACAAGTTGTTTTGGTTGTTTTGCAATTGGTAGAACTTCTGCTTCTGTCTGTGAAGAATTAACTGCTGTGAAAATTGCTTTTTTCTGTGAACAAGTTGAACACCAGACAAAACACATAAAACAACTATTTTCAGACATTGTACAACAGATGCCACACAACCGGGATTCCTAAGAGATACTGCCAAAGGTCATTTCCAGGTCACAGCACGTGGAGGGAAAACCAATCAGAACCTAGAATTCTACCTGAGGTAAGCGGAATGGATTG
Source organism: Macaca mulatta (assembly GCF_049350105.2). Classification (NCBI taxonomy): domain Eukaryota; kingdom Metazoa; phylum Chordata; class Mammalia; order Primates; family Cercopithecidae; genus Macaca; species Macaca mulatta. The sequence continues at coordinate 163,460,239 of NC_133407.1, read as the reverse complement.
GAATTTGAGGATGTTGAGGTGGTTAGAATTTGTGGGGCAGAGTAATGAAGAAGAGTGGGGAGAGCACTTTGGAAATCTGCAGAGGATCCCCCCGAGTCTTTTTCTGAGTACTGATTTGAATATGAGCAGGAAGAAACTACTTGAAGTTGAAGAAAAAACATTGATAGGCAATAGCTGAGTAATTCCTGGAGCTCACACAGGGCTGAGACTACCCTGTGTTTCCATCAGCCAGTGTGGAGAGACCCCATAACACGCAGGACATTGGATAGAATCCTCAGAAAAGCTACATCTTAGTAGTAAAAATAAATTAACCCTAAACTAGATGTTACTCTGGATATACCCTAAAGGAAAGTCTCAAATGGATCAAAGTGATCTGTAAAAACTCAATTGCATTCCAGAACACAACTCAATGGTCTTAAAAGGAATATAACAAGATCCAGTGTTCAACAATGTAAAATTCAAAATAATCACCAGGCATTCAAAGAAATGAAAAAATACGACCTATAACCATAAAGTTTTAAAAAATAGATAAATAATATCAGAGAAATAACAGAAATGATACAACTGTCACACAAGAACCTTAAAACAACTATTATAAATATGCTCTAGGATATAAAGCAAAATATGAACAAAATGAGGAAGAATTGAAAGATAATCCAAATGGAACTTCTAGAGATAACAATAATATCTGAAATTAAAATATAACAGATCAGACACTGCAAAAAGAAACACTGGTTAACTTAAAAACATAGCAATAGAAATTATCCAAAAATCTGACCTCATTTAAAATTGCTTCACACTCCTTCTAGCTTTTGTAAATGTTCTTTCTCTGATCTGCCTTTTCCTCCATTGTCCTCAACAGCTTGTATTTTTATGTATTTATTTTTTTGAGACAGAGTCTCACTCTGTTCTCCAGTCTGGAGTGCAGTGGTGGGATCTCAGCTCACTGCAACCTCTGCCTCCCAGCTTCAAGTGATTCCCCTGTCTCAGCCTCCCTAGTAGCTGGAATTACAGGCACCTGCCACCATACCCAGCTAATTTTTGTATTTTTAGTAGAGACCAGGTTTCACCATGTTGGCCAGGTTGGTCTCAAACTCCTGACCTCAAGTGATTTGCCTGCCTTGGCCTCCCAAAGTGCTGGGATTACAGGTATGAGCCACCATGCCCAGCCTGTCCTCAACACTTTTTAATGTGTTATTTATTTATGCATTGGTGTCCACTGATTATTGTTTGACTTCCCCCATTAGAACATAAATTCTATGAAAGTAAGGATCTTAATTTTGTATACCAGTGTATTTCCAGGTGCATAAAGAGAAAAATGATTGATAAGAATGATATATGGCAGAGGATCAAGATGGCAAAATAGAAGTCTCCACTGATCATTCCTTCTGCAAGGACACCAAGTTAACAGCTATCTACACAGAAAAAAAACACCTTCATAAGAACCAGAAATCAGAGCAGAAAGGAAAACTGGACCAAACTCAGCTGACATGTACAAACGGAGGGAGGATTTAAAACAGCACTAGCCAGAGAGGAATCATCAATCCCAGTGGTCTAAACTTGAGTGCCTGCAAATCTCACCAGGGAGGGCCACAGTGTTCTTTGTTTACAAGTAAACTTTAAAAGCAGTCTAGGCCATAAGGACTACAACTCTTAGGTGAGTCCTAGTGCTGAACTAGGCCCAGAGACAGCAGATTGGGAGTGCATGCAACCTACTGAGACACCAGCTGGGGCAGTCAAGAGAGTACTGGCATCACCCCTCCCCTTACCCCAGGCTACACAGCTTACAGCTCCAAAAGAGACCCCTTCCTTCCACTTGAGAATAGGAGAGGGAGAAGTAGGGGAGAACTCTGTCTTGCATCTAGGATACCAGCTCATCCACAGCAGGATAGGGCACTGGTCAGAGTCATGAGGCCCCCATTCTAGGCCCTAGCAACCAGGCGACATATCTAGACACACCCTGGGCCAGAGGGAACCCACTGCATTGAAGGAAAGGACCCAGCCCTGCCAGCATTTATCACCTGCTAAGTGAAGAGCCCTTGGGCCCTGAATAACCAGCAGCAATAAACAGGGACTATGTTGAGGGCCTTGGGTGAGCTTCTGAGACTTGCTTGCTTCAGGTGGGACTCAGTACATTACCAGCTATGGTGGCTGCAGGACAAAACTCCTTCTGCTTGACAAAAGCAGAAGGAAATGTCAAAGGGACTTTGTCTTGCACTTTAGGTACCAGCACAGATATAGGAGATTAGAATACCAAGAGGGCTCTTGGAACCCCTGAATATAAGACTTGACCTTTGGGCAGCATTTCTGGACCTTCCCTGGGCCAGAGGGGAGCCCACTGTCCTGAAGGGTGAGTATCAGGCTAGGTAGCATTCAGGACAAGCTGATTTAAGGGACCTTGGGCCTTAAGGGAACATCAGCAGTAGTCTGGCAGTCCTCCTCATGGCCTGGGTTGGCAGTGGCTACAGGATGAGGTTCCTCTGCCTTTGGAAAGGGGAGGGAAGAGTGGGAAGGACTGTGTCTTGTGGTCTGAGGGCCAGCTCAGCCACAATATGACAGAACACCAGGTAGACTTCTAAGGTTTTGGACTCTAGTCCTTGACTCCTGGACCTACCTGGGGCATGGGAGAAGGACAAAGCCTTTCCTCTAAAATCTGGAACACAACATCACTGTTATTCAACATACTACTGGAATTCCTAGCTAGAGCAATTGGATAAGATAAAGATATAAAAAGCATCCAAATTGGAAAGGAATAACTCAAATTATCATTGTTTGCAGACAATATGATCTTATATTTGGAAAGACTCTACAAGAAAACAATTAGAACTGATAAATTCAATAAAACTGCATGGTACAAAATCAACATACATTTACTCAAATAAATATGAATCATTCTATTATAAAGACACATGCACATGTATGTTCATTGCAGCACTAGTCACAATAACAAAGACATAGAATCAAACTAAATGCCCATCAACGGTAGACTGGATAAAGATAAAAAAATAAAGTTCTTGTGACACAAAAGAACTTTACAATGCAATCAGAAGTATCCATAGGATAAACCAAGCAGTGGAAAGAATCTCAGAGCTTGGACACTATTTTTCTGCATATAGACAGGCAGACAAGAATACAGAAAAAAAGAAAAAGAAAAGGAATGAACAAAACCTCAGATAAATAAGAGATGATGTAAAGAGACCAAACCTATTACCTGACTGGGGTACCTGAAAGAGAGGGCAGAATGGAACCAAGTTGGAAAACATACATCAGGATAGCATCCAGGAGAACTTCTCCAACCTAGCAAGGTGGGCCAAAATACAAATTCAGGAAATGCAGAGAACCCCAGTAAGATACTCCACAAGAAGATCCCTCCAAGACACATAATCATCAGATTCTCCAAGGTGAAAATGAAAAAAAAAAAAATGCTAAAGGTAGCCAATGAGAAAGTCCAGGTCACCTATAAAGAGAAGCCCAATAGAAAACAGTGGACCCCTCAGCAGAAACCCTACAAGCCAGAAGAGACTGGAAACCAATATTCAACATTCTTAAAGAAAAATATTTCCAATCCAGAATTTCATATCTGGCCAAACTAAGCTTCATAAGCGAAGGAGAAATAAGATCCTTTTCAGATAAGCAAATGCTGAGGGAATTTGTCACAACCAGGCTGCCCTGCAAGCACTCCTGAAGGAAGCACTAAATATGGAAAGGAAAAACTGTTACCAGTTAATAGAAGAACATACTAAAGTACACAGACCAGTGACACTATGAAGTTACCACAAAAACAAGTCAGCAAAATAACCAGCTAGCATCATGATGACAGGATCAAATTCATACATAACATACTAACCTTAAATATAAATGGGCTAAATGCCCCCAATTAAAAGACACAGAATGGCAAGCTGGATAAACAGCCAAGGCCCATCAGTATGCAGTCTTCAAGAGACCCATCTCAAGTGCAAAGACACACATAGGCTCAAAATAAGGGAATGGAGAAAAATTTACAAAGCAAATGGAAAACACAAGAAAGCAAGGGTTGCAGTCCTAGTTTCTGACAAAACAGACTTTAAACCAACAAAGATTAAAAAAAAAAAAAAGACAAAGAAGGGCATTCCATAATGGTAAAGGGTTCAATTCAACAAGCAGAGCTAACTATCCTAAATATATATGTACCCAATACAGGAGCACCCAGATTCATAAAGCAAGTTCTTAGAGACCTACAAAGAGACTTAGACTCCCATACAATAATAGTGAAATACTTTGACACTCCACTGAAAATATTAGACAAATCATTCAGACAGAAAATTAACAAAGATATTCAGGACCTGAACTAAGCTCTGGATCAAGAAGACCTGATAGATATCTACAGAACTCTCCACCCCAAAACAACAGAATATACATTCTTCTCATCACCACATGGCACTTTCTCAGCAAAAGCAAAAGAATTGAAATCATAACAGTCTTTCTGACCACAGCACAATCAAATTAGAACTCAAGATTAAGAAATTCACTCAAAACCACACAACTACATGGAAACTGAACAATCTGCTCCCGAATGACTCCTGGGTAAATAACAAAATTAAGGCAGAAATCAAGAAGTTCCTTGAAACTAATGACAACAAAGAGACAACATACCAGAATCTCTGGGGTGCAGCTGAAGCAGTGTTAAGAGGAAAATCTACAGCACTAAATGCCCACATCAAAAAGCTAGAAAGATCTCAAGTTAACAACCTAATATCACAACTAAAAGAATGACAGAACCAAGAGCAAACAAATTTCAAAGTTAGAAGAAGACAAGAAATAACCAAAATCAGATCAGAGCTGAAATGAAGATATAGACACAAAAAACCTTTCAAAAAAATCAATGAATCCAGGAGCTGTTTTTCTTAAAAAAAAAAAAAAATTAATAAGATAGGCAACTAATTAGACTAATAAAGAACAAAAGAGAGAAGAATCAAACAGACACAATCAGAAATGTTAAGTAGGATATCATCACTGACCCCACAGAAATACAAACAACTATCAGAGAATACTATAAACACCTGTATGCTAGAGAATCTAGGAGAAATGGATGAATTCCTGGACACAAACACCTTCTCAAGACTGAAGCAGGAAGAAATTGAATCCCTGAATATATCAATAACAAGCTCTGAAATTGAGGCAGTAACAAATAGCCTACCAACCAAAAAAAGCCCAGGATCAGACAGATTCACAGCAGTACAAAGAAAAGCTGGCACCATTTCTACTGAAACTTTCCCAAAAAATTGAAAAGGAAGGACTTCTCCCTAACTCATTCTTGAGGCCACTATCATCCTCATAACAAACCTGGCAGAGATATAACAACAAAAAAAGAAAACTTCAGGCCAATATCCTTGATGAATATTGAGGCAAAAATCCTCAACAAAATACTAGCAAACCAAATCCAGCAGCACATCAAAAAGACTATCCACTACTATCAAGTTGGCTTCTTCCCTGAGATTTGAGCTTGGTTCAACATACGCAAATCAATAAATGTGATTCATCACATAAACAGAATCAAAGACAAAAACCACATGATTATCTCAATAGGCCCAGAAAAAGGTCTTTGATAAAATTAAACATCGCTTCATGTTAAAAACTCTCAATAAACTAGGTACTGAAGGAACATACTTCAAAATAATAAAAGCCATCTATGACAAACCCACAGCCAGTATCATATTGAATGGGCAAAAGCTGGAAGCATTCCCCTTGAAAACTGGCACAAGACAAGGATGCCCTATCTCACTATTTCTATCCAACATAGTATTGGAAGTTCTGGCCAGGGCAATCAGGCAAGAGAAAAATAAATGGTATTCAAATAGGAAGAGAAGAAGTCAAATTATCTTTGTTTGCAGATGACACGATCCTATATCTAGAAAACTCCATTGTCTCAGCCCAAAAGCTTCTTAAGCTGATAAGCAACTTCAGCAAAGTCTCAGGATATAAAAATCAATGTGCAAAAATTGCTAACATTCCTATACACCAACAACAGGCAAGCAGAGAGCCAAATCATGAATGAACTCCCATTTGTAATTGCTACAAAAAGAATAAAATACCTAGGAATTGAGCTAATAAGGGAAGTGAAAGACCTCTTCAAAGAGAACTACAAACCACTGTTCAAAGAAATCAGAGAAGACACAAACAAATGGAAAAAGATTTCATCCTCATGGATAGGAAGAATCAATATTGTGAAAATGGCCATATTGCCCAAAGTAATTTATAGATTCAATGCTATTCCCATTAAACTACCATTAACATTCTTCACAGAATTAGAAGAAAACCATTTTAAAATTCATATGGAACCAAAAAAGAGCCCAAAGAGCCAAGGCAATACTAAGCAAAAAGAACAAAGCTTGGGGCATCACACTACCCAACTTCAAACTATAGTACAAGGCTACAGTAACCCAAACAGCATGGTAGTTGTACAAAAGCAGACACATAAACCAATGAAACAAAATAGAGAGCTCAGAAATAAGACCGCATAACTACTGCCATCTGACTGTTGATAAGCTTGACAAAAACAAGCAATAGGGAAAGGATTCCCTATTTAATAAATGGCACTGGGGGAACTGGCTAGCCTATGCAGAAAATTGACACTGGACCCCTTCCTTACACCATATACAAAAATTAACTGAAGATGGATTAAAAACTTAAATGTAAAACCCAAAGCTATAAAAAAAAACTCTAGAAGAAAGTCTAGGCAAAACCATTCAGGACATAAGCACAGGCAAAGATTTCATGACAAAAATGCCAAAAGTGATTGCAATGAAAGCAAAAATGACAAATGGAATCTAATTAAACTTAAAAGCTTCTGCACAGCAAAAGAAACTATTATTAGAACAGACAACCTAAAGAATGGGAGAAAAATTTCTACAATTTATCTATCTGACAAACGTTTAATAACCAGAGTCTACAAGGAATTTAAACCAATTTACAAGAAAAACAAACAACACCATTAAAAAGTGGGCAAAGGACATGAACAGACACTTCTCAAAAGAAGATATACATCTGGCCAACAAACATATGAAATAAAGCTCAACGTCACTGATCATTAGAGAAATGCAAATCAAAACCACAATGAGATACCATCTCATGCCAGTCAGAATGGCTATTATTAAAAAGTCAAAAAACAACACAAGCTGCCAATGTTGTGGAGAAAAAGGAACTATTGGTGTGAGTGTGAATTAGTTCAATCATTGTGGAAGATAGTGTGGCAATTCCTCAAAGATCCAGAAGCAGAAATACCATTTGACCCAGCAATCCCATTACTGGGTCTATATCCAAAGGAATATAAATCATTCTGTTATAAAGATAAATGCACACATATGTTCACTGCAGCACTATTCATAATAGCAAAGACATGGAATCAACCTAAAGGTCCATCAATGATATACTGGATAAAGAAAATGTGGTACATATACACCATGGAATACTATGCAGCCATAAAAAGGAACGAGATCATGTCCTTTGCAGGGACATGAATGGAGCTGGAAGCCATTATCCTCAGCAAACTAATGCAGGAACAGAAACCCAAACACTTCATGTTCTCACTTATAAGTAGGAGCTGAATGATGAGAACACATGGACACATGTTGGGGGGAAGCAACATACACTGGTGTGGTGAGGGAGGGAGAGCATCAGGAAGAATAGCTAATTCATGCTGGCCTTAATGCCTAGGTGATTTGATGATCTGTGTAGTAAACCACCATGGCACACGTTTACCTATGTAACAAACTTGCACACCTTGCACATGTACTCTTGAACTTAAAAGTTGAAGAAGAAAAAGAAAATATGGTACATATACATCATGGAATACTATGCAGCCACAAAAAGAATGAGATTATATCCTTTGCAGGAACATGGATGGAGATGGAGGCCATTATCCTCAGCAAAGTAACGCAGGAACAGAAAACCAAATACTGCATGTTCTCACTTACAAGTGGGAGCTAAATGATTAGAACACATGGACACATAGAAGGGAACAACAGACACTGGAGCCTACTGAGGGTGAAGAGTGGGAGGAGGGAGAGGATCAGAAAAAACAACTAATGGGTACTAGCTTAGTACCTGGGTGATGAAATAGTCTGTACAACAGTTTATCTATATAACAAACCTGTACATATACACCTGAACTTAAAATAAAAGTTTATAAAAAATCAGTAGCATTTCTATATGCCAATAGTGAACTATGTGAAAACGAAATAAAAATGTAATCCCATTTACAATAGCCACATATAAAATTAAATATCTAGGAATTAACCTGACCAAAGAAGTGAAAGATCTGTATAATGAAAACTATAAAACACAGATTACAAAAATTGAAGAAGACACCAAAAATGGAAAAATATCCCATATTCATGGATTAGAAGAATCAATGTTGTTAAAATGTCCATACTACCCAAAGCAATCTACAGATTCAATGCAATCCCTATCAAAATACCAATGACATTCTTCACAGAAATAGAAAACACAACCTAAAATTTATGTGGAACCACAAAAGACCCAGGATAGTTAAAGCTATCCTAAGTGAAAAGAACAAAACTGGAGGAATCACATTACCTGACTTCAAATTATGCTACAGAACTATTGTAACTGAAACAGGATGGTACTGGCATAAAAACAGACTCATAGACCAATCGAACAGAGTAGAGAACCCAGAAACTACAGTGAACTCATTTTTGGCAAAGGTGCCAAGAACATTCACTGGGGTAAAGAGGGTCTCTTCAATAAATGGTGCTGGGAAAACTGGATATCCACATGCATAAGAATGAAACTGGACACCCATCTCTCACCATATACAAAAATCAAAACAAAATGGATTAAAGATGTAAATCTAAGACCTCAAACTATCAAAATACTACATAAAACATTGAAGAAAGTCTCTAGGACATTGGTCCGGGCAAACATTTCTTGAGCAATACGCCACAAGCACAGGCGACCAAAGCAAAAATGGAAAAATAGGATCACATCAAGTTACAAAGCCTCTGTACATCAAAGGATACAATCAACAAAGTCAAGAGACAACTCACAGAATGAGAAAAAATATTTGCCAACTACCCATCTGACAAAGGATTAATCACCAGAATATATAAGGAGCTCAAACAACTCTATAGGAAAAAATTTAATAATCCGATTTAAAAAATGGGCAAAAGAGCTAACAAATTTTTCCAACAAAGACAGACAAATGGCAAACAGGTATATGAATAGATGCTCAATGTCATTTATCATTAGAGAAACGCAGATGAAAACTAAAATAAGATATCTTTTCGCCCCAGTTAAAATGGCTTATATCCAAACGACAGGCAACAACAAATGCTGGTAAGGATGTGGAGAAAAAGGGACCTTTGTACACTGTTAGTGGGAATATACATTAGTGCAACCATTATGGAGAACAGTTTGGAGGTTCCTCAAAAACCTAAAAATAGAGCTACCGTATGATCTGGCAATCCCATTGCTGGGTATATACTCAAAAGAAAGAAAAGCAGTATTAAAGCGATGTCTGCACTCCTGTGTTTGTTGCAGCATTGTTTATTATAGCTAAGATTTGGAAGCAACCTAAATGTCCATCAACAGATGAATGAATAAAGAAAATGTGGTACATCTACACAATGACATACTATTCATCCATATATAAGAATTAGGTCCAGTAATTAGCAACAAGATGGATGGCACTGGAGATCATTATGTTAAGTGAAATAAGCCAGGCACAGAAAGACAAACATCACATCTTCTCATTTATTTGTGGGATCTAAAAATCAAAACAAGTAAACTCATGAACAGAATACAGAAGGATGGTTACCATAGGCTGGAAAGGAAGTGGGAGGTGGGGGGAGAAGTGGGTATGGTTAAAGTATATAAAAAATTAGTTAGAATGAATAAGACTTACTATTTGACAGTACAACAGGGTGACTATAGTCAATAATAACTTAATTGTACATTTTAAAATGAAGAGTGTAAGTAGATTGTTTTTACACATGATCTTATCCCAAAAGGCTGAGAAGCAATAAGAGTGTAAATGGATTGTTTTTAATTCAAAGAATAAATGCTTGAGGGAATAGATACCCCATTCTCCATGATGTGCTTATTTTACATTGTATGCCTATATCAAAACATCTCATGTACCCCTAAATATATTCACCTATTTACTCACATAAATTAAAAATAAAAAAGAATGAACATGGTCTCAATGACCTATAGAATAGCAAGCTGTCTAACATACATGTAATTGCTGTTTGAGGGAGAAAAAGTGAGGAGAGAGGAGTAGAAAAAATATTTGAAAAATAATGACCAAAATTTTTCACATTTGATGAAAAGTATAAACCTACAGATCCAGGCTTAACCAATCTCAAGCAGAACGAACACTAAATAACAAAAACAAAACAAGGCACAGAAATTGCTAAAAACCAGCAATAAAGACAAAATTTTAGAAGCAGCAGTCAGATTATGTACAGAGGAACAAGAGTAAGACTTACAACTGATTTTTCATAAAAAATAATGAAAGCCAGAAGAGAATGGAATGGCATCTCTAAAGCACTGGAAAAAAAAAAATTCAGCTCAGAATACAATACCCACTGAAAATGTATTTCAGAAATGGAGTTAAAATAAAGTCATTTTCAGACAAAGAAAATCTGAGAGACATGCACTATAAAAAAAATGTTAAGAGTTAGTTCTTCAGGCAGAAGTAAAATGATGCCAGATACAAATTTGGATTTATACAAAGGAATGAAGAGTGCTGGAAATGATAAATGTGTGAGTAAATATAAAAAATTATTTTTGTTATTTTGTAAGGCTATGCTCATAAGCATGTACTTATTGGAAAAATACACATATACTGAATTCTTTAAACCCATATCACCTACATTCTTTCATTTTTCAAATATAGTTGCCCTAGTTCATATTCTCATTGCCAGTTGAGTTGGAGCCTGCATTACCAGAAAAAAAATAAATAATGAGAGTTCCAGGGCTACAGGGTGATGGGACGAATGTATAAGAGGATGATATATATACATTAATGGAGACCCCCACAGTTACACCTTTGCTTTCTCCCCAAAATGCTCTTGCTGCTGATATTCATTCATTTAACTTTTTTCTTTTTGAGCACCAACAATGTGAAAGGAGCTGTTCTAGGCACCTAGAATACAGTGGTGAAAAAAATAAAGATTCCCACTTTTATAGAATCTGTGTTCCAATGGGGGAAGGCAAACAATAATCAGTGGACACCAATACATACATAAATTAAATAATATACTAAAAAATGTTGTGGACAGTGGTAGAAATGGTAGATCAGACAAACAGCATTTGCAAAAGCCAGAGGAGATATGAAGTGATTTTAAATGAAGGTGTCCTAAAAAATAAAAACCGTAAAAAATTAAAGGCTGATTCTACAGTGAAAATGATTGCAGCTTTCCAGATAAATATCTCTTTTGTTAATGCAGAGAACAACAGTGGTGGCACTGATGATAAAAGACTGACTCTAATGGGAGTCAACTAATGATTATGAACTAAGTGGACTAAATTTGGAGAGGATTTGCTTCTTCCCTCTTCTTCAGTAATTTCTCACATTTCTGGTAACCTTCATGATGTATTTAGAGCTCTCTGTTTGGGCCTCAATCCATCTTCCACAGAACCTTCCCATACACATCTCATTTGCTCTAATCTCACTTGATTTTCATATTTCAGTGATTCCTGAGAGTTTTCCTTTGTTGTCTTCATATGCAGTTGTGTTTAAATTATTTTTAATTCATAGAAATTATTTTTAAAATTTTTTATTGTTTGTTTTTCTTTGGAGATATGGTCTCACTCTGTTGCCCAGGCTAAAGTGCAGTGGCATGATGACAGCTCACTGTAATCTTAAACTCTGGCCTGCTACCTTTTGTGTAAGAAAGGAGATAGGATACATATAGGTCATTGGCTTATTTTCAAAAAGTAATGGAGGCTGGGGACGGTGGCTCATGCCTGTAATCCCAGCACTTTGGGAAGCCAGGGCAGGTAGATCACTTGAGGTCAGGAGTTTGCGACCAGCCTGATCAACATGGTGAAACCCTTGTCTCTGCTAAAAATACAAATATTAGCCAGGCATGGTGGGTGAGTGTCTGTAGTCCCAGCTACTCAGGAGGCCGAGGCAGGAGAACTGCTTGAACCTGGGAGGTGGAGGTTACAGTGAGCCGAGATTACACCATTGCACTCCCACCTGTGTGACAGAACGAGACTCCTGTCTCCAAAAAAAAAAAAAAAAAAAAAAGGAACAGAAAAATAAAAGCATTATCTATAAGGGGAGTAAAATAATCAGGGGGAGGGGACAGGGAGGCAAAATAGACCACTCAGTGTTCATAGATTTGACTCTGAAACCATGAAAATATTTTACATAATTTAAAAACAAAATTAAATCAAAAGAAGAAACCATCTTTAAAAATTGAAGACAACTTGAAATAAAATAATTGTATATGAAGTTGATGGCATAACCACATAGAGAAAAATTATTTTAAGTAACAGTAACTTGATTAAATACCCTAAGGACAAAAAATACTCATAAAGAAATCTTAAGCTCCATTAGGTGGGTATTTTTCCTGTTTTATAGATAGATAGAAACATACATACCTACATACACAGACATACACACATATATGTACCTATTAGGATAAAGGAAGTAATTATGTTAATGTTATTGAAAACAAAGATTTCAAAGTAAGAGAAAAGGCATACACATACAAAAGAAGTTATGTGAAAACCCTTTAATCTTTAAATTAAAAATAACAATATGAACTCAGGATTTATTTTTCTTTCTAAAACACTCTTATTTCCTAATCTGTTAACTGTGTCTTGTAAGTAATGACAACCCAGTAACAATAAACACTTCAAGTGCCCAGATTGTGTTCTATAAAACCACTTTTCACTGAAAAAAAAATCAAGTTTCATTAACAAAATGGTCAATTTGAGTTATGGAGCAAGAAACATATGACATGAGCCTGGAACATCTCATCATACTAGGAAAAAAAAGTATCAAAAACTTCAGAATCATGTCGAAAGGACACAAGTCAACGGGCTCCTACTGACCCACAATAGGATAATTTGAGCATCAAGAAGAATAATTACTGCAATACACTGAAACATATACAGCACAAAGTAAGGACTCAATGAATGCTTATTGAATAAATGAATTTATCATCATGGGTATTAACAGGATATTGTTGAGTGTGTGGTCTACAACACTGACTTAGTGGCTCCTTCATGAGGACCCATAGTATAAATTTCTCTTCTTCTCGAACACAGAGAAATACAAATACATTTTTATGGCATGGAATAAATACTATTATGTTTATCTTTTGGGGGCCACTGGAAAACTCGGAATCAAATTTGTGGCCCATTTATAGCAACTATGCAGTTGAAGGTATCTGTGGCTCATTTTAGTATACTACGACTATTTTTCTTTTTCCTGATTTCCTTATCTCTGCATCTTTCATTTCACTACGTGTTTTAAGCAGGAGAAGGGACAATTGGAATAATAGGGATGTTTCTACCCAATATGAGCAAATAGATACATTACTTGAAGTATTTCAGCCTCAGGTTATCCACTAAGAGAAATAAAAGAGACCTACATGCAAATTCATGCAAAAATGCATATATTCAAACCAACAACAAGGATAGCATTGTATGAGATGTTCACTACGATTCCTTCTGACTCTCCTTTTACTACCTGAGTGTAGGTAGCAGATCCGTGAATAATTATAAATAGCAGGAAGTGTAAAATGCATTTTTAATTGTCTTTGAATGCATTGTGCTGTTCTGGTAGCAGATTTACAAACATTTTGAATATGGGTCACATATACTAATAGTAAAATTCACTTCTATTCTCTGAGCATACACTGCTCCTTGTGGAGGCACCAGGCAGACATAGGCAGAGTCTGTGTCTATATCCTTCTGCCACAAACATCCTCAACACAGAAGATAGTTCACAGATGCAAATACTTTCTTTTTTTTTTTTTGAGATGGAGTTTCATTCTTGTCGCCCAGGCTAGAGTGCAATGGCACGATCTCAGCTCACTGCAACCTCCATCTCCTGAGTTCAAGCAATTCTCCTTCCTCAGCCTCCTAAGTAGCTGGAATTACAGGCGTCCACCACCACGCCCAACCAATTTTTGTATTTTTAGTAGACAGAGAGTTTCTTCATTTTGGCCACAATGGTCTCGAACCCCTGACCTCAGATGATCCACCCGCCTCAGCCTCCCAAAGTGCTGGGATTACAGGCGTAAGCCACTGTGCCCTGCCTCTTTCTTTCTTTTTTTTCTTTCTTTCTTTTATTTTTTAAATTGAGACAGGGTCTCTCTCTGTCACCCAGGCTGGAATGCAGTGACATGATCTCAGCTCACTGCCACCTCCGCCTCCTGGGCTCAAGTCATCCTCCCATTTCAGCCTCCTGAGTAGCTGGGACCACAGGCACACACCACCACACCCAGCTTTTTTTTTTTTTTTATATTTTTAGTAAAGACAGGGTTTCACCATGTTGCGCAGGCTGGTCCCAAACTCCTGAGCTCAAGCGATCTGCCCGCTTTGGCCTCCCAAAGTACTGGGATTACAGGCAAGAGCCACTGCACCCTCAACAGTTGTAAAGACTTTCTAAGAGGGCATGAGCATGAGACTAAGGTGGGAACGTGTTGACTACATACAAACAGATTGTTGAGTCAGGGAAAGATGAAGAATCACAGAATGTTGGAGATGGAAAATGACCTTAAGATATCATGAAGTCCATCTCTTTATTTTGTAAGTGCCCTACAAGGTTAAGTGAGGGGCTCAGGATCACATAATGAGTATAGAAAGAGAATCTAGGTCTTCCGAGTTCAGCGCTCTTTCCATACTGCTCTATCGGACCTTTAAAGGAAGAGGTATGGTTGGCCTTTAACACATTTGGGACAGCTGTGGTAAAGGCCTCCACATGGGAGAAAGAAGAGAAAGACTGTGTGTGCAGAGATGGTGCTGGGTGGACATAGTAACAGGGAGAAAGGCAGGTTTGATTTGAATCCACAGAGTGGGTCTGGGACCAGTGGAGGCAATCAGAGCAGGCAGGGTCATGGGGTAACAATTTAGGACTGTGGTTAGAAGTTTGTGCAGGCCCAAGAAAGAAAAGGAGCACAGCAGAAGGGAAAAGAATATTCTCTTAGGAGTGTGTAAATGTTGGAACTTGTATGCTTTTGCCCCAACACTGTAAAGTGGACTCAATTAATTTTCTTCTCAAACACTCAGACTGCCTTATAAAAGAGGGAAAGGTGGTTTTTAAAATTCCCTTTTAAAGCCTTTAAGTGCCTCTGATTTTCTACATACTTTTCTGGTTTCTGAGTAATCATCCCAAGGACCCTGTAGCAGGGTTGTGCAGAGAATCCTGACATACCAGAGGGAAGAGCAGGGGGAGGAGTGGTGGCTGTTCCAGACACATCCTCCTTAGGGGATTTGACAAGCAGAATGGAATTGCTGGGTGGCCCTTGGCAGGCGTGGAAGGTAAGCAGGGTGGGATGCAGGGGAGCAGACCTGATTCACTCCTTCAGTCTAGTATGGATCTGAGAATGAACAAAACTTTCACGTCCATGGGATCTGGGTGAGTTATTGGACTACATCACCACTCCTTCCTATTCTCTGTGTTTCAAACTGTCTCGTCTCCTACCCTTCCCAGCCAACAGTTAGCAATCTTTCCACAATCTGGAGAATATTTATGCTCAACATTATAGAACACTATATTCAACCTTTTAGTTCCACATTACTTATAAAGCTTTTCTTCTACTAAACCTTGATTTATCCCTTTGCTATACAGCGTTTATACTTTTCTGGCTGCTTGGTGGAATTACAGGTGAGCCAGACCGGCTCCTGCTTTGGGTTCCCCACAGGATCTAGAAAATAGTGTCATAAACAGTAGGTCAATTGAATGCAGGGCACACATCAAAAACCCTGGACCAATTCATCCCTCCATCCTAGTGTTATAGGAGTTATTAAGAAATTCTTTTAGGCAGATAGAGAGGAAAAGGGTCCTTGGGAGTTTTTATTTCTTTTAAAGCAGCTCCAGAAACATTTCTTGTCTAACAGGAAAGCCCCGGCTCTGAGCCAGGCCAGCAAGCTTTGATATACAAATGTCAGCCATTAGAAACTGGGTCCATCCAAACATGGCTATTCCCGTCATCTTCTTGCCCTTGCCCCTACATGTGCCTGGCAACATGGCCACCCCTATATGTCCCCATGTGTGTAAAACATAATGGCGCCCTGCATTTGCATATTAAAAGGCTAGGGTGGGAGGGTCAGTTTTTTCACAGGCTGCATGAATGACATGACTGGTCAAACCAATCCCCTGAGCCCTGTGCAGATCAGACACCACCTCCTCCAGCATCCTCATATAAGCAGCCACTTTTCTGCTGCACACGGGGTTTTCTCTTTGTTTGAATCCCCCCGCTTCTCTCCCCATACCAGGGAGCTGTTTTCTTCTTCCTTCCTGCTTTCCTGCCTATTAAACTTTTCCCTCCCTAAAACCACTCCACGTGTGTCCATGTCATTTTATCCAAACTGGCATGAGACCAAGAACCCCGGTGTTCCTCCAGTCATCGGAGCCGTATCACTAGTACAATACTTAAGAGTTTGGCTTTGCTTCACATATCCTAGGATCATTTAATGTAATAAACAGCAATGCAACAGACAAAGCCTAGGCTGAATTTAAGTCCCAGTTCCACAATTTTCTATCTGTGATGCCTTAGGTTAGTCACTTCTCCAGTTCTTAGCTGCTTGCTCAATTAAACACAGATAATACTATCTACACCTCATAGGTTTTGTTGATGCTTAAATCATAGGATGTATAGGATGTGTGCAAAAGTAACTGATACATACTAGATCTTCAGTAAACATTGGCTTCTTTCATTTTCACAAAATTTAAAAAGGTCATTTGATATACAGAAAACTTGGGGCACATAAAACCAAGATTATCTTGTTTCTCTAAATTTCCTAACATAATTCCAAGTTCTGAATAATTAATATTTCTAAAATGAAGAGCAACAAATTTTATACTGTATTTAACATCAGATTTTGTAAGAATAATGAATCCTCAGATCCCTGAGGGCAGAGAGCATGTTCATTAATTCAATAAACATTGATGGACAACTGTTGCCTCATTGTGTTAAGAGGTAGGGATGCAGCATGCAGCAAGTCAACATGGGCTTACTCTGGCACCTAGCACAGTGCCTGGCACATAGTAGGTGATCAATCCATGTTTGATGATATCAACCAAGTGATGTTTAGAAAACATTTTATAGTGTAGGAGTCCTTGGAACAATCCTCAGCACTGTCTAGATACTCATGACTCAGAAGAAGCAGGAGGGTTGACACATGAAGGTAGAGGGAGGGCTGGAATATCCTCCCTGGCTACTGTGGGGGCGCTTCCTGCTTTTAGAGACCTGCCCTGATGCATTTTCTGACTCTCAGGTACAAGCTGGTACAACTACATGAACTGAGTCACTACTGCCTTATATTTGGATCCCAGAGACCTGTTAATATTCTATACTATTCTAGGGGCTGGGGTTTGGGAACTTTTTAAAAAAGCACCATACAAAAACCTTTACCAACTTCCCAGAGTTGCACTGTTACCTAAAAGCACTTAGGTACTATTATGCAAATTACACATGCATGATTTCATAAAAACCAGTCACAAATGTCAATTAGTGCTCATTAATATGCAATAAAATTCTCATTTGAAAACTATTAAGAGGCAAGAATGAATTCCACTTGGCTGCCCTCCTTTAATGAGAACCGCTGAGAAGTACCCTGTGCTATTTCTCATCAGCAAAACAGTAAGGTGTAACAACAAATCAAGCTTCAGGCAACAGCAGGAGTAGACAGAATAAACACTTGAAGGTTTCAGAGACTGGTTTTGGACAGTTCAAGTTTTATGCTGCTACAGCTGAGATCCCTCCCGCTGGGTACTAAGAATATAGGCTGAGTGAATTCATTAAGTTACTTTGCAAACGAAGCATGGTGATACTGAGCACTCTGTTAAAGGATGTTTGTGAGGGTGCCACACGGCTGGAAGAGGGTAATGAAACCTCATTCCTGAGGGTCAGTCTGTTCAAGAGACTGTGTTATAGACCTCAAAGGAGGCCAAGAGCCAAGTCCCTTGGAATTACTGGGCTCATCCCTAAAAAGCCTCCTGGTAAGAATTTTTGTGAGTGAACTCACATGCTGTGTCTCTAAATTCCAATTTCAGCTGGACACTGGATTACTCTAAACTCTTGTTTGGTGTTGCTGTGCAACCCAAGACACTTGTGTGAGGGTGACTTGGGCTTTTTGAGGCTTTACAATTTTTCCATAAAGATGGAAAACAGAAGCTGTCAACATTAGACTGGTCTTTCTGCAGATATTTGCTTAACAAACTGTTCTAAACCTGGCTTGGGAGCAGGGGCGGAGAACAGGATTTTCTAATTATAGTCTAACCCAGTGGTTATCAAACTTTAGTGCACACCAGAATCATCTGGAAAGCTCCTTAGAAAACACTGCTGGTCCCATCTCCAATTTGTAATTCAGTAGGTATGGCCTGGGGCCTGAGAATTTGTATTTCTAACAAGCTCCTAGGTGATGCTGATGCTGCTGCTGATCTGGGAATCACACTATGAGAAACCCAGTTCAAGATAAGAAATACAGGGCTTTTATCCGAGTTTGAACCAAACCCTTGGGATAACTTTTGATATGTTACTCCAGGCTTTGATGACTCATGCACACATACATAGATCAAGTCATTTGAATTATGCTCTAGAAATTAGTTTTAGGGAAGTATTATTGAGAAATTAGACACTTAGCATGGCAGTCGATTCTTTCATTCTTCAAGCCATGACTCTTAAATAGTTTTTGGTCATGATAGACTGATGAAAGCTACGGACTCTCTCCTGAAAAACCATATACAAACATGTAATATCTTACATAAAATATTTGGGGAAATTATAGGCCACCCACCAACCCTCCTGCAAAGCCCAATCACCCCAAATAAAGAGCCGCATTTCAAACTAAACTCAGCTGAAGTCAAGGATAAAAGAATGTCTTAGCCAGGCACGGTTGCTCACGCCTGTAATCCCAACACTTTGGGAGGCCAAGGTGGATGGATCACCTGAGGTCAGGAGTTCAAGACGAGCCTGGCCAACATGGTAAAACCCATCTCTACTAAAAATACCAAAAATTAGCCAGGTGTACTGGTCCTCGCCTATAATCTCAGCTACTAGGGAGGCTAAGGCAGGAGAATCACTTGAACCCAGGAGGCAGAGGTTGCAGTGAGTCAAGATCTTGCTACTGCACTCTAGCCTGGGTGACAAAGCGAGACTTGTCTCAAAAAAAAAAAAAAGAACATTTTAATTAAATTATTCTTCATGGTGTTCTTATAAGTGTAACTGTTTCTCTGTGACTACCTACAAATAAAACATGATGCACTGAGATGATAAAAGGCTATGAAAAATTATGTCACCAATTAAAACATTTAATAATCATTTTGAATATGTTTATTATTTATCTAGTTTCGCAATCTTTGTGTTTAAATTGGAGTAATCTATACTTGAAGTAATTACACAAATAAGTTAAAAATCTAGGCCGGGCACAGTGGCTCACGCCTGTAATCCCAACACTTTGGGAGGCTGAGGCGGGTGGATCACCTGAGGCCAGGAGTTCGAGACTAGCCTGGTCCAACATGGTGAAATCCCGTCTCTACTAAAAATACAAAAATTAGCCGAGCGTGGTGGTGGGCACCTGTAATCCCAGCTACTCAGGAGGCTGAGGCAGGAGAATTGCTTGAACCGGGAGTTGGAGGTTGCAGTGAGCTGAGATCATGCCACAGCATTCCAGCCTGGGCGACAGAGCAAGACTCCATGTCAAAAAAAAAAAAAAAAAAAAAAAAGCCGGGTGCAGTGGCTCATGCCTGTAATCCCAGTACTTTGGGAGGCTGAGGTGGGTGGATCATGAGGTCAGGAGATCAAGACCAGCCTGACCAACATGGTGAAACCCCGTCTCTACTAAAAATATAAAAATTAGCAGGGTGTGGTGGCATGTGCCTGTAATCCCAGCTACTCAGGAGGCTGAGGCAGGAGGACTGCTTGGACCTGGAAGGCGGAGGTTGCAGTGGGCCGAGATTGCACCACTGCACTCCAACCTGGGTGAAAGAGCAAGACTCTGTCTCAAAAAAAAAATTTTTTTTTATTATATTACTATTTGCTTTACCACTAAATATAAAGTTAGATGCATGTTTTGCATAGATTCCCTTTATCAGGCTAGGGAAGTTCTCTTCTATTTCTAACTTTTGAGACTGTCTATAATAGATCTGGGCTTTTACATTCTCTACTACCTCTTGAGTGAACTTTGGTAGCTTGTGTCTTTCAAGGAATTTGTTCGTTTCATCTATTAATAAGTTGATGGAATTATTGGAGAAAAGCTATAATGTTTCCTTATTATCCTTTAATATCTGTACAATTTGTAGTGATGTCACATCTCTCATTCTAATATTGGTAAATTGTATCTCCTCTCTTTTTCCTCTTCTTCTTTGTTTTCTGTCAAGAGGTTAATCAATTTTATTAATATTCTCGGTGAAACATTATTTGCTTTCATTGACTTTCTCTACTTTTCAAAATCTAGTTTATTTATTTCTGCTTTAATATTTCTTATATTCTTTCTTCTGTTTATTTTGAATTTCATTTGCTCTTTTTCTGTTTTGGTTTCTCAAGATGAAAGCTGAGGACACTGATCTGAGGCCTTTCTTCTTATAAGCTTTTTTTTTTTTTTTTTGCGAGGGGGGTGGGGACAGGGTCTCACTTTGTCACCCAGGCTGGAATGCAGTGGTGCGATCTCGGCTTACTGCAGCCTCGAACTCCTGGGCTCAAGTGATCCTCCTGCCTCAGCCCCCATCAAGTAGCTGGGACTACAGGCACATGCCACCATGTCCAGCTAATTTTTTGTATTTTTTATAGAAACAGCGTTTTGCCATGTTGTCAAGGCTGGTCTCGAACTCCTGATCTCAAGCAATCTGCCTGTCTTGACTTCCTACAGTGTTGGCATTACCGGCGTGAGCCACTGTGCCCCACCTTATAATATATAATACTATAAAATTCCACCTAAGTACTGCTTTTAATACATTAGTTTTTACTTTCAGCCCCAAATATTTTCTCATTTCCCTTTATTTTTTATTAAAAATAATTTTTTTAGAGACAGGGTCTCACTCTACTGCCCAGGCTGGAGTGCAGTGGCATGATCATAGCTCACAGCAACCTCAAATTCCTAGGCTAAAGCAATCCTCCCACTGAGTAGCACACCACCATGCCTAGCTAATTTTTTTTTCTATTTTTTGTAAAGACAGGATCTTACTCTGTTGCCCAGGCTGATCTTGAACTCCTGGCCTCAAGCAATCCTCCTGCCTCAGCTTCCCAAAGTGTTAGGAATACAGATGTGAGTATGTGAGTCATGCCACTTGGCCCTAATTTTCCTTTTGATTTCTCCTTTCACTCATGAGTTATTCTGAAGGATGTTATTTAGTTACCAAATATTTGAGAATTTTTGTTACTGAGTTCTTAATTAATTCCACTGTGATCAAGAACACACCTTATATAACTAAAATCCTTTTAAATTTATTGAGATTTGTTTTATGGTTCAGAATATGGTCTAACTTCCATGTACACTTGAGAGGAATATGTATTTGCTGTAGCTGGGTAGAGTGTCTTATAAAGATCGATGAGGTCAAGTTAGTTGATTGTATTTTTATCTTCTTTTATATGCTTAATTATTTTCTGTCATTTTATCAATTACTGAGAGAAGGTTAATGAAATTTTGGACTACAATTATGGATTTGTCTATTTCTCCTTAGAACTCTATCAATTTCTCATTTATGCATTTTGAAGTTCTGTTATTAGATGCATAAATGTTTAGTACTGTTACGTTTTTCTGATGAATCAACTTCTTTATCATTATGAAATGATTTTCTTTATCCCTGGCAATATTCTTTCCTCTGCAATATTACTAACATTGCTATTCCAAATACCTCTAAATAGTTTTGAGCTTTGTTCTGGGATGCAGTCAAATTAACTGGAACAATTTGTTCCTTTTGGGTCTTTTTAAAAGATTTGTTAGGATCAGTCCAGTGCTCAATCTAGGGCTATTTCTCACTACTAAGGCATGGTCTTTCAGAGTATACTATCCAACCCTCCACGAATTATGAGCTTTTCAAGTCTAGCTGGTGGGAAGAGGCACAATTCCCAGTCCTGTGTGAGCAATGAGCACTATTTCTTCTAATCCTTTGGGGCAGTTCTTTATCCCAGGTAGTTTCCTTACATGCATGTGCTGCTCAGTACTCAGCTTAATCCTTCAGGTATACCCTGTGAGGAACTCTCGAGCTCTCTCTGCAGCTCTCTCCTCTCCAATACTCTGTCCTACAAACTAGTTGCCTTGGTCTCCCCATACATAGGGAGCTCTGTCTTCTCAACTCAGGAAATCTGGGTTCTCTCTGTTTGTACCATATTCTGGAAACTATATCTTGGTATGCCTGTTTTTGTTTTGTTTTGCTTTGCTGAATACCAGAAACCACGTATGAAAAACAAACAGGTTCTGGATCATTTTTTCTTCTCCAAAGAATATGGAGAAGACTTCTCTTAGGGTGTTAAAATAAGAACAGATTACTTTAATCTAATCAGTGACTAAGTTGATTGGGAAACGGACTTCAATATTTTATTTGACCAGGTCTATTTCTGGTTTCCTTTAACTGGTCAGGCATAATCCATCAGTGGTCCCAACTGAAAGCTGAGGGTGTTTTTCAGGCCATTCCACATTGGTGGGCTTTACATTCTATAATAATTTTTATCTTCCTAGTGTAATAAGAATGCAAGTAGTTCTGAGTAGCTTCTCAGCTTTTTAGCACCTTCTTTGTGTTTGGATTTTTACACTCTCTTGGTCTGTGCTATTTATAAATCAAGAAAATTGCTTAGACTATTCAGTTGATTTTTCTGGCCCTCTTTTCTGTTCATGATCATGGTTTCTCATGTCCTGAATCATTTGGTTTCCTTGAATTCAATTTTTTTTTTTCCTCCCCAGCCCTATCAGACTGCAGAATAACCTGCCTGGCTTCTCTGATTTTAGCAGCTGCTTATTGTTTAGGTTCTCCTCATGTGCTACTTAATAAATAGTTAAGTGTCTACAGGGAAAAAGTAGCCTAGAATATGGAACACTCAATGAGTTTCTCTTCTTTCTGAGGTCTTAGCTCTCAAGTCCTACCTGCCTTATTAGGTCTTCTATGCCTTCGAATAGATGTTTAAGCCCCAGCTTTTCTAGATGTCCTGTAAAGGAGTAAAAATCTACTATCAGATAGTCCATTATAGCCAAAATCAGATGCTTAATGTCTTATAATAGGTTTAGCCTTAAAATTTTTCTGACAAGAACAAACTGTTTAAAGATAATCTTTACTCAGATGACAGTGCAAACTATATAAGATATAACTATCCTTACTATTAACTATGAGACCAATGAAGATACATTATAGAATCCCTAAGTTATAAAACATAAACCTACTGTAGAGTCTAAGTTTGCCATCATTATCACTGGTCAGTGCATATTTGAAAATTAAACATTCATGTAAAGTTTGTATTAACATAAAGGGTAATGCTTATTTTGCAGGCATATACATGCACAAACTAAACTTAAAAGTTTTTCCTTAGAAATTAATTGCAGTAACTTCTATTCTGTTTTTCTTTCAGTTTAGTTTTCAACCTAGGACATAGAAATCCATTCCAAAGCTGCTGAGTACAAATTGCAGCATGTGTTATAGAAGCCAATGGCAAAATAACTGTCAACAGGACTTGATGATTTCTTTCTCTTGCTTAGCTAATGGTTGCATTCTAAACACAGATTCACATTGGGGTTTCTGATATGTTTTAGAGATCACAGATTTGTATAAAGTGTCCACTAGCTCACAGGACCACTGGTTACACAATAATCTTCAGCTGAGGACTTTCAAATTTCTTTCACTTTTTGCTATTTTGTCAGTTCACTGTTTATATTTATTTCACTTATTTGTACTTACCAGCTTCCCTTAATGCTTCTCTGACATTTCCTCCTCTTCAGCCCTGGTGTGGTGGAGAATCCAACTCCTCTCTAGTCTGGTGGACTAGATTGAAGTTTTACATCCCAGCAAGGGCAAAATTAAAAAGGAAAGCCAAGTACTTCTGGGAAGCTTGCTCCTAATACTAGGTTTGTTAAAATCATTTGTTTAAAAATGTTCACATCTGTTGCTTGGCACTGATCCTTAAGCTCCAAGACCCCTACCTTCTTAACTAATTATCCTCATATCAAATAATCAGTTACAGTTGATTGATTATATACTCATAAAACTCCCCAAATCCCAAGTCCTCAAAATGAAGACAGAAGACCGGGATTGGAATTGAAGAACCTTTTTCAATCCAACTATTAAAGAAAGGGCATAAGAAAAAAACACACCAGATATAGCTTTGTGAGAACGTACAGTAACTGAGCGTATTCTCTCTGAAAGGACACCCCTCCCAAAAACCCACCCCTCAGATGCTCCTGCCACAGCTGAAGACCATGTATAATTCCACAGCATGGGATAAATGAGCAAGG
This sequence comes from Macaca mulatta, assembly GCF_049350105.2. Lineage (NCBI taxonomy): Eukaryota > Metazoa > Chordata > Mammalia > Primates > Cercopithecidae > Macaca > Macaca mulatta. The sequence continues at coordinate 163,435,615 of NC_133407.1, read as the reverse complement.
GGAATTGGAAACAGTCTGATCAACCAAAAGCAAGAGAGACACAATGCAACTGAGATACTGCAGACTCCGTTCCCCACTGAGCTGATATAATCCACACTTGGCACAAAGGAGTTCTCACTGCAGGCTTTCCTTCTTAAATACACAGGCCCTCCTGGCGAAATGTGGTGGGAGAGGGGAGAGAAAGACAAAAGGAGGAAAGAAACAACTGCTGTAAAGGAGACCTACAGTGAGAATTAAAATTATGTATTCCCTTTGACCCAAAAATGCCAATTTTGGGAATCCCTCCTATGAAAATAAAACCCAAAGTACAGGAATGTTTATTGTGGCATAATTTGTTGTGTAAAAAAAGCTGGAAGAAAAACATGAATATCTATCAATGGGGAAGTAATGAATGGGAAGAAATTATGGAACTTCCTATAATGGAATATTAGATAGCTATTAAAAATAATAAGTTGGATCAATTATATGTATTAATCTAGAATAATTTACACAATATATACTAAATAAAATGAAAGAAATAACAATAACATATTATATGATTCCATTTTCACATACAATAGAAAATAAGTCTACATACTCATATGTTTGTTCAAACATAAAAAAGGAGTGAAGGGGCTGAGTGCAGTGGCTCATGCCTATAATCCCAGCACTTTGGGAGGCTGAGGTGGGAGGATCACTTGAGCCTAGGAATTCAAGATTAGCCTGGACAACACAGTGAGGCCTCATTTCTATAAAAAATGTTTAAAAATTAGATGGGTGTGGTAGCATGTGCCTGTGGTCCCAGTTACTTGGCAGGCTGAGGTGGGAGGATCCCTTGAGCTGGAGATGTTGAGGCTACAGTGAGCTGTGATCATGACATGTGAATACACATGAAACTTTTTTTTTTGAGACAGGGTCTCACTCTGTTACTCAAGCTGGAGTACAGTGCCATGATCACAGCTCACTGCAGCCTCAACCTCCTGGGTTCAAGCGATCTTCCCACCTCATCCTTCCAAGTAGCTAGGATGACAGGCGCACACTACCACACCTGGCTACTTTTTTGTTTTTTTTTTCCCATAGAGATGGAGTTTCACTATGTTGTCCATGCTGGTTTTGAACTCCTGGACTCAAGCTATCCTCCTGCCTCTGCCTCCTAAAGTGCTTGGATTACAGATGTCAGCCAGCACGCCCAGCCTGGGCACTTTACATAGTGGTTTTGTCAGAAAGATGGGAGTGAGGGAAGGTGGAGATTAGTTATATTTTCTTTCTTTTTTTTTCTTTTCTTTGAGATGGAGTCTTCCTCGGTAGCCCAAGCTGGAGCGCAGTGGCACAATCTCAGCTCACTGCAACCTCCGTCTCCTGGGTTCAAGCAATTCTCCTGTCTCAGCCTCCTGAGTAGCTGGGACTACAGGTGCCTGCCACCACGTCCAGCTAATTTTTGTGTTTTCAGTAGAGATTGGATTTCACCTTGTTGGTCAGGCTGGTCTCGAACTCCTGACCTCAGGTGATCCACCCGCCTTGGCCTCCCAAAGTGCCAGGATTACAGGCATGAGCTACCATACCTGCTCAATTTTTTTTTTTTTTTTTTTTTTTTTTGAGACGGAGTCTCACTCTGTCACCCAGGCTGGAGTGCAGTGGCGGGATCTCAGCTCACTGGAACCTCTGCCCCCCGGGTTCAAGTGATTCTCCGGCCTCAGACTCCCAAGTGGCTGGGATTACAGGTGCCTGCCACCACGCCCAGCTAATTTTTGTATTTTTAGTAGAGACAGGGTTTCACCATCTTGGCCAGGCTGGTCTTGAACTCCTGACCTCGAGATCCACCCGCTTCAGCTTCCCAAAGTGCTGGGATTACAGGAGTGAGCCACTGTGCCTGGCCTAATTTTTGGTAGAGATGGGGTTTCACCACGTTGGCCAGGCTGGTCTTGAACTCCTGACCTCAAATGATCCACCCATTTCGGCCTCCCAAAGTGCTGGGACTATAGGGTGAGCCACTGCACCCAGCCATATTTTCTTTATATACTGCTGTCTTACTAGACTTGTTACAATGAGTGTGTATAACTTTTATAACTTAAAAATGCAAAAGTTAAAATATAAAAAGTATTTATTGAGACTTATAACTACAAGTAACTCTAGTCCCCAGAGTTCAGTGAGGTATGTGGTCCTCTGGCATTTGCTTTGAATTGATCGTGGTGGTTAATAGCAGATAGGAGCTTCTGCTCCTGGAGAGAGGGTTCACCTTCTGTCACTCAACAGAAGCCAGTGAAAGCCCAGAATCAACAGTGCCTCTGGAAAACGTCAGTGGTTGTGAAACAAAAACTATATCTATTTATCTGAAGCCTCAGCCACAGAGCTTCCCAAGGGGCTGCCTGAGCCAGTGAGCAGCCAGCAAACACATGGACGAGAATAACTCATGCTTTTGTCTTGGAAAATCCCACTACTCCAACTATTGACAGCCTTTGTTGGCTCCTGTTTCATACTTCAGAGATGAGAAGCACAAAGCCGGCCCAGTGGCTACAAGCATAAATATTAAACTCTGTGGGAGAGAGGCTGCTGCCCAGGTTTGAAGTGTTCTGTATTAGCCTTTGGTGGAAAATACTTTGAGCACCACTGGAAGCCACATGTCACACACAGAAAGGCATTGGCCAAGGCAATGGTGTTTGAGGTGTGATACTTAGCTCAGTATTTGCAATTCAGTTTCATGCCAGTCGGTACTTACAGTTCTTCCGAGGGTGATAAACATATGATATTCAATAATAAAGAAAAGATATGCACAAGTTAGCAGTCTGTGAAACATTTAACTTTTCATTCATCTTCCAACATATTTTTCTTTTCTGCAATCCTCTCTCCCTACCCCATGCCTCTTTCTCTGTCTCTCTACTTAACCCCTTTTCTCCTTAATGTTTTTCTGATTATCATAGAAATTCACACTTCTTAAAACAATCATGAAAAATATAGATAAGTTGAAAAAATACAAATAATCATTTATAATCTCACCACTAATATTTTAGGATAGTTTACCCTTTTAAGTGCTTTGCATTTGTGTATCTTTGCAAGTGCAAATGAATGTCTTGCAAAATACCTAATACTATGAATGAATATATGGAAATGTGAAAGAGGGGTTTGAACAGACATCCTTGCTGGGACCCAGGCCGTTGTGATATGGCCATGTGTTTTCGTGTGTCAAGTTTTTATTAATATTCCTCAGACTGACTATGACAGCTGCCTTTGTGTCTCCTCCCTTCCTTTCTCCTCACAGCTGCCTTGGAAGTCAGCAATATTCGCATGTAAAATTCCCATGGGTAGTTATTTGATCTTCTTTTATCCCTGTTTCTCACTTGCAGATAACTGGGTACCCACAACCTCTGCGATCTCAGCACGTCACTACTCTCTTCCCTTTTCCCCTCTCCTGCTGTTATGTTTCCCTCTCCCTCTTTACTCTGATCTTCTGCATTTATCCTAGCAGCATCCAAAAGCAGGCAGCCATCACTGGCTCATGAACAATCACAGAATCATTGAAACATCTGTTCAGAAAAAGCACTCAGGTAGTGTGATGCTCTAGCTTTGTTCTTTTGCTTAGGCTTGCTTTGGCTATTCAGGCTCTTTTTGGGGTCCATATGAGTTTTAGAATTTTTTTTCTAATTCTGTAGAGAATGATGTTAGTAGTTTGATAGGAATAGCATTGAATGTATACATTGCTTTGGGCAGTATGATCATTTTAATGATATTGATTCTTCTAATCCATGAGCATGGTATATTTTTCCATTTATTTGTATTGTTTCTAATTTTTTCAGTAGTGTATTGTAGTTCTCCTTGTAGAGCTCTTTCACCTCTTTGGTTTGCTGTATTCCTGGGTATTTCATTTTCTTTGCAGCTGTTGTAAATGGGATCATGTTCTTGATTCGACTCTCAGCCTGGATGCTATTGGTGTTTAGAAATGCTACTGATTTTTGTACATTGATTTTGTATCCTGAAACTTTGCTAAAAATCCTTTTTAGTTCTAGTAGCCTTTTGGAAAAGTCTTTGGGGTTTTCTAAGTATAGAATTATATCGTCAGCAAAGGGAGATAGTTCAACTTCTTCTTTTCTTATTTGGATGCCTTTTATTTCTTTATCTTGCCAGACTGTGCTGGCTGGGACTTCTAGCACTACCTTGAATAGGAGTGGTGAGAGTGGGCATCCTTGCCTCATTCCAGTTCTCGAGGGGAATGGTTCCAGCTTTTGCTCATTCAGTATGATGTCAGCAGTAGGTTTATCAGGGATGGCCCTTATTATTTTGAGGTATGTTCCTTCAATGCCTAGTTTGTTGAGAGTTTTTATCATGAAGAGATGTTGGATTTTATCAAAAGTTTTTTCTGTGTCTATTCAGATGACACAGATGATCATATGGTTTTTGCTTTTAATTCTGTTTATATGGTGACTCACATTTATTACAGAACCAACCATGCATCCCAGGAATAATGCCTGCTTGATCATGGTGAATTAACTTTTTGATGTTCTGCTGAATTTGGTTTGCTAGTATTTTGTTGAGGATTTTTGTGTCAATATCAGGGATATTGGTCTGAACATAGGCACAAAAATCAGATCTCTTCATCGTATCTCTGCCAGATGTGGATGTTAGGCTGATGCTGGCTTCATGGGATGAATTAGGGAGGAGCCCCTGCTCCTCTATTTTCTGTAAGTTTTAGTAGGATTGGTATTAGTTCTTCTTTGTATGTCTCATAGAATGTGGCTGTGAATCCATCTGGTCCAGGGCTTTTTATGGTTGGTTGGGTTTATTATCATTATTATTATTATTATTATTACTGATTCAATTTCAGAGTTTGATGTTGATCTAGTCAGAACTTCAATCTCTTCCTGATTCAATCTTGGGAGATTGTTTCCAGGAATTGATTGATTTCTTCTAGATTTTCTAATTTGTGTGCATAGAATTGTTCATAGTTTTCTCCAAGGGTCTTTTGTATTTCTGTAGGATCAGTTGTAATGTCATCTTTGTTATTTCTATTGTACTTATTTGGATCCTCTCTCTCTCTCTCTCTCTCTCTCTCTCTCTCTCTCTCCTCCCGCTTTATTAACCCAGCTAGCAGTCTATCAGGCTTATTTATTTTTTCAAATAGCCTATTCTCTGTTTCATTGATCTTTCATATAGATTTTTGCATCTTAATTTCATTGTTTTTCTTCAATTTTAGTTATTTCTTTTCTTCTGCTAGAGTTGGGGTTGGTTTGTCCTTTTTGTAGTTCCTTTAAATTCAAAGTTATATTGTTAATGTGAGATCTTTCTAGCTTCTTGAGGAAGGCATTTATGGCTATAAACTTTCCTCTTAACGTTGCTTTGGCTACATCCCAGAGGTCTTCATAAATTGTGTCCCTATTTTCACTAATTCCAAAGAATTTGCTAGAGTATAGCCAAAACAGCGTGGTACTGGTACAAAAATAGACACATAGACTAATGGAACAGAATACAAAATTCAGAAATAAGGCTGCACACCTATAACCATCTGATCTTCAACATGGCTGACAAAAACAAGCAATGGAGACAGGACTCCCTTTTCAATAAATGGTGCTGGGATAACTGGTGGCCATATGCAGAAGAATGAAACTAGACCCTTACCTTTCACTGTATACAAAAACTAACTAAAAATGGATTAAAGATTTAAACGTAAGACCTCAAACTATAAAAATCATAGAAGAAAACCTAGGAAATACCCTTATCAACATTGGCCTTGGCAAAGAATTTATGGCCAAGTTCCCACAAAGAATTGCAACAAAAACAAAAATTGACAAGTGGGACCTAATTAAACTAAAGATCTTCTGCACAGCAAAAGAAACCATCAAAAGAGTAAACAACCTACAGAGTGAGAGAAAATATTCACAAACTATGCATCTGACAAAGGTCTAATATCCAGAATACATAAGAAATTTAAACAAATCAACAAGCAAAAAACAACTCCATTAAAAAGCAGGCAGAAGACATGAAAAGACACTTCTTAAAAGAAGGCATACAAGTGTGGCCAACAAACATGAAAACATGCTCAGCATCACTAATCATCAGAGAAATGCAAATAAAACCACAATAAGATACCATCTCACACCAGTCAGAATGGCTATTATTAAAAAGTCAAAAAAACAACAGATCCTGGCAAGGCTATGAAGAAAAGGGAACACATACGTTGTTGGTGGGAATGTAAATTAGTTCAACCACTGTGGAAGGGAGTTTGGAAATCTCTCAAAAATCTTAAACACAGAACTACCTTCGACCCAGCAATCCCATTACTGGGTATATATTCAAAGAAATATAAATCATTCCACCATAAATACACATGCATGCATATGTGCATCACAGCACTATTCACAATAGCAAAGACATGGAATCAACCTAGGTGCTCATCAACAGTGTACTGGATGAAGAAAATGTGCTACATAAACACCAAGAATAAAAAAGAATGAAATCATGTCCTTTGCAGCAACGTGGATGCAGTCGGAGGCCTATCCTAAGTGAATTAATGCAGGAACAGAAAACAAAATACCACATGTTCTCACGAGGACATAAATGCAGGAATGACAGATACTGCAGACTACTAGAAGGGGAAGGGAGGGAGGAGGCGTGGGCTGAAAAACTACCTATTGGGTACTGTGTTTATGACCTGGGTCCAATGTACCCATGTAACAATCCTACACATGTATCCTCTTAATGTAAAATAAAAGCTGAAACTTTAAAAAAAGAAAAGGCACTCAATTAAGCATGAACCCTATTTACCTGTTCAGCCAAAAGACTGATTAACGCAGCACTTGAGAGATTCCACCTCAGGCAGAAAATCAGGAATATTTTAGATAAGAGCCAAGAAAGACTTTGTTGGTCTGAAGTACTGCCAGACCAATGCCTTCAGGCCCTTACCACACCTTCAACCTAGACCACACCTTTAGGACCTTGCCATTGCCCTAATTAAGACATCTACTTCTGCCTTCCCTTTCAAGGTTTTCTCAATAACTCTTAGAAACTCAAGATGGAGAGGTGGCAGTGCTGACTGATGGTCTGACATTCCAGTGTAGGCAGATGGCAACATGAAGACTCACAGCATACTTTCCTGGGTGTTTTCAGTCACTGAAACCCCATGCTACCCATAGCAGCAGAAGAGCAATTCCAACCAGCAAAGCTCTGGGCAGAATCATGAAGGTCCTCCCTTGCCCTTTCCTATCCTTGACCCAAGAAATCCCTTCTCACCATCAGAACTCCAGAGCTTTCTAGCTAATCTCTACACACGCAAAGCTCCTCATTGCAAGACTGAGGACTGACTTTCCCGGGGGACAATCGTTTCCACAGTTATTTCTTCCCAATGACAACATAAGGTATAGATGATTGACATGTTCAACACTCCTCCCTACTTCACTATTTTTATTATGAGTTAAAAAATAAACATCCTGAGGCATTTTTGAATAGGAATCTGCAACCCAAAGAAAGAAGACATATGGAAGGGGCCTGGCAGTTTTGTCTCCAGGTCATCAGTCTGCATGACCTCAACCCCCGAGTTGCCTCTCTGGTCAGAGCCTGATGGCCTGGTCAAAGCAGACCTGGGCTTTGTGGGGATGATTGGCCAGCCTCATCACTTAGCCCTCAGTTGCCTGGCAACCCATGTCTGAGGTATACTGGCCCAGATTTGTGTTCAGGTGATAAGGGGATACTTAGATCATTGCAACTCCCCAAGCTGAGGCAAAGTAGTCATGAGGAAGCCTAAAGGATGCTGTGGATTCAATCTGACTCAGAATATTCTAGTGTTTGTGGGCTGGGGGCAGAAAGGTGCCTGGTGAGGCCTGTTTCTGGTCAGTCCTAGGAGTATACTGAGTGTATCTGACCACCTCTGGTTTACCTCTCTTAGAGTAGACCACACAGAGTATTCATACTGTTTTAGACACAGCTGAATATTCTGGAAGTGCCTTGGACATAAAGGTACCTCAAGGCCTTGCCTAGGGTGGATATACTTCCCAAGAACTGCTCAAAATATAAGCCAATCTCTGGCCGAAAGTTACATGGCCCTCCAGCAAACAGACCAAAGTCCATCCTCCTGTGGCCTTCATAAGCTAGCCTTTAGCTCTCCTGCTTTATCTCTTGTTGCAACCCTGCCCTGACCCCCATCCACCCACCTTCTCTCCTTACTCACACCACACTGGCACTTTGGCCCTCACTCAATCATGTTATTCTGTCTCTCTGGAAAGGCCCTTCCACACCGCAGCTGCCAGTCAAAAAGCACACCTCCTTCAGAACCTGACTCAAAGCCACTTCTTCCTTGAAGGGAAATGTTGACTTCTCCTGGAATAGCTCTCTGGCTCTACCTGGAAACGCTGCCTAGCCTCCACTTCTATTCTCATCCTCTCATAGCAGGTTGTGATAATTATAGCACTGAGCACAGTAGTCTCATATGAGCCTCATCCACATGAGTGTCAAAGGAACTATGCATTTTACAATGCTGAGTCTCCCATTCTTCCACGTGGAATGAATGCATCCCAGCATTCCTCTCATTTTAACAAGTTCTTTTCACTCTCCTCTCTGGATTCATACCTTTGTTGGTACTATATTAACAGACCCCTCTTTACTCAAGCCATTTTTTATCAGTACATGTAGTCTTTCTCCTGATCTAGACACTATTCATGTCCATTTTTCTGTGTGCTCATTCTTCTCCATCCCTAGAAAGCAAGGTGCTCTGTGTGGTGGGGTTTAATAACACAGGGCCGTATCATTGATCACTGTCTGAGTTCACAATTATGACACACATCTCAGAAAAACGCCTTGAGAAGTCTAGATGGAAACCAATGCCCCATGGAAACACATAAATATTTCATCAGGCTCTGAACAAGACTCTTGCTCATGAATGTTTAAACCCCTCAGTAGCATAATACTCAGAGGCTGATTACAGTCAACTTGTACTGGGATGGGGAACCTGAGAAGAGGAGGCAAATACAACAGCGATGGCAGCAGGCATTCTACAGTGTCTCTTTCAAGGATTTAAAGCACTTAAGAGTGCACTGGAGGGCTCGCTAATTTGTTAGACACTCATTTTCCAAGTGCTCTCCCTCTAAAGTGGGAAGCAGGCCAGCTCCCAGCAGAGCTGTCTACAGAGAGCACTGGCTGGGGTGCATGCAGGCTGCTATATCGGTCACAGGCCCCATTACATCGCCATACTTCTCTCCGCACTGGTGGCACAAAGGAAGATTTTCATATAAAGTACAGAAGACTCAAGATGAGGCAGACCCCTTATAGGTTCACAGCAGCTTTGTTCAAAATTGTCACAAACTGGCAACAACCCAAGTATCTATCAACCAGAGAACGAATAAACACATGGTCAATATTCATACAATGAACACTACCTTGGAATAAAAAGAAATGAACTACTGATACACACAATGGCACAGATGAATATCACAGACATTGTGTAGAAAAGAAGCCAAACACCAGAGTACATACTGTGTAATTGCACTTATATGAAGTTCAGGAACCAGCAACACTAATCTATGATATTAGAAATCAGAACAAGGTTTGCTGCTTCTTTATGGTGGGGGTGACTAGAAAGAGACATGAGTAAAAGTTCTGTGACTGAAATATTTTATGTCTTGTTTGGGATGTGGGTTTGTCAAAACTGGCCTAGCTATTAGCAAAGGATTCAGCTGAGAAGTGCTGCGAGGATAAAAGAGGCCACTGATCTCCAGGGTCATCATTTACCTATCAAATATTGATTAACTTGAATTACAAATTACCTGAAAGGACTTCTAGTATTTTACTAAGGGTTCTGCCACCCTTATGGGAGTCAATGCTTTATTTGTGTAATTTAATTACCTAATTAATCTAACAGCTATTTATTAATTGCTCATAATACACCAAACAGGAACACAGCCACAAATAAGACAAAAAAATTCCTTGTCTTGATGGAGTTTACATTAGAGTGGGGAATATGCCCAATTAATAAGGAAACACATATACTATATAGTGTCAGGGAGTGTTAAGTGCCGTGAAGAAGGATAAAGCAGGGTCAGAGGACAGGGAGTGACCACAGGCTGTTTTAGATCGGGTGGCCATCATTCTGGAGAGTATGAAAAGAAACTGGAAAGAGCTGAGAAAAGAAGCAGTGGCAGTGTCTGAAGGAAGAGTGTTCAGGCAGAGGAAAGAGCAAGGACAATGGTAAGTGAGAGGATGGGCATAGAATATAAGGTCACCCGACCAGATCACAAGCCCTGGTGGAGAGTTAAATGTTATTCACAGTGTGAGGGGAAGCCATTGGAGGGTGTTAAGCAGGGGAGTGATATCATCCAACTGACTGACATTTTAAGAATGGGAAAAAGAAGGCAGTTAAGGGGTCTGCTCAAGATTCTTATGGGAAAGTCAGAAGAATAAGATCCGTATTTTTTTCTTAAAATGTTAATATCCTTCACACATCTATATCTGAAACACCTTCTGATTCAAGCTCTGTCCAGGACCAGATCACATATGTCTGGATTCTAAACACTGATTTTTATTAACAAGTTTGTTTTAAGGTAATAAGTTTATAAAATGAGAGGTAGATAACATCTTTGTATGTCTAAAATTTTTCATAATAAAGTACTGGAGAAAAAAGGTGAGATAGTGATTTGCATCCTTTATCAGGCAAAATTCATCAGCAACTAAACATGAATGTTCTGATTCCCAAGACCTTTGCAAAATAAAGGCTCTGATTTTTTTTTTTTAACTAAATGCAGAACATTCCTTTCAACGTCCAAATCCACCTTGGCAGCCCAAGTCAGTCCATGTTGCACTGTTTCTGCAGCATGTCAGAGCCTCTGGCTTCTTTCCTCTCTCCCCCTTCTCCCAATTAATCTCTGAAACCTACAGGAGAATGTAATAAAATGCAAATTCAGGGAGAAGGATGCAGTTTACAGAGGTCTCATCCTCCTCCTACCCTATATGGAAATTCCCTTATGGTTAAACAACAAAAATGGAAATATTAAAACCCTCAGCTGGAAACAAACACTTAAGCACCTATTCTCCTTTCCAGATAACGTTTCCCTCAATCATTATTTTTCCACTCTTTTGAGAGCCTTCTAGGCTGGAAGTTGTTTCATCTCACCCATCTTGGGTCTCTCCTAGGTCTCATTTCTGCCTTCACGAGGCTTGAAGTTGTATATCCCCAGGCTATCAGAACTTTGACTCTGACTAGGCTCAATTCTAGACTTTACTGGGGAATGGGGAGAAGCTAAAAGCTGGGGGTGGAAGAGAAAGGGAAATAGAGGGAACATTCCAGAGACAGTGGTGTCCCTGAGGGGGAATTAGGCTGGCAAAATGGGGAACAGAAAGCCACCTCTATTCCTCCCAAGGGACCCCCAACTCAAGCAAAGCCTGCTAAAGCACTTTATTCTCCAGACTCAAATTGCCTTAACCTGTAAGCAAATGCTTCCTTAGCCATTTATCCACAAGCCCATTTGCTCCACCTGCAGCAATGAAAGAAGCACTGTTTTTGCAAGCCGGGCTGCTACCCAGACTGCGAGGAGACACTCTATGCAGAATTCAGTCACTGGTGGAGAAAAATAAGTTTTTCTTTGCAGGCCTTGCTGCCTAATACAACTATATCAACAATTTCTCCCACTGTGTAACCCCCATCTGAAAATCTTTCCCTTTTACCTAGGATGCAAAAATGTAATGTTATCCTCCATATCCTGGTTTAAAGAACTACACCAGGAAAGACATTTCATGATAGGCTAGGACATCATTTACCTCTAATTCCAGCATGCATGTACCTAGAAAACCAACAAAGGGGTAAGTTATGCCGTGCCATGACTTCTCTTCCCAGATTTCTATCCTGAAATCTTAACAAAATTCAATTTTAAAAACCTCAAGGTTTGTATTCTTCACAAGCACATGTATACCTTCAGTTCTACCTAGAGGCCTCTAGTTTCTGACAGAGCTAACTTGGAAAGGGCTGCTTGCCAGGGTACAAGGATGCTGCAGCTTACAGGTGACTCTCTCATGCCCAGAAGCAACGCAGTTCAACAGACGCAGTGCAATAAAATTGTCCCTTTTCAGGACTTTGCAATCCCCATGGGGGAGCCCATCGTGCCCGCCAGTCTGCAGCCTGGGGGTGAACATGCCCTGCAAAGCAGATTCGGCGTGAGGAGACTCTGGAAAGTCTACAGGCGGTGGGAAACTGTTCCGGGATCTCTCATTTTCAGCACAGGCTGTCGCTTATTCAGCAGAAAACCCACTGCCCCATCTTCACACCAAATTACAGTACTCTCCGGCCTCTTTCACTGAAATTGCCACTCGCATCCCTGATGAGTGATCCGTGCTCACCTCAAGTTCCTAAGAGAATTTCTTTTTTTTTTTTTTTTTTGAGACGGAGTCTCGCTCTGTAGCCCAGGCTGGAGTGCAGTGGCCTGATCTCAGCTCACTGCAAGCTCCGCCTCCCGGGTTCACGCCATTCTCCTGCCTCAGCCTCCCAAGTAGCTGGGACTACAGGCGCTGCCACCTCGCCCGGCTAGTTTTTTGTATTTTTTAGTAGAGACGGGGTTTCACTGTGTTAGCCAGGATGATCTCGATCTCCTGACCTCGTGATCCGCCCATCTCGGCCTCCCAAAGTGCTGGGATTACAGGCTTGAGCCACCGCGCCCGGCCCTAAGAGAATTTCTTTATCGGTTCCAAAGAAACTGCCCAGATTCTGGAAAGGAGAGAAAGCCCCTCCCTCTTTCCACTTTCACTTAATAATTAACTGTTGGAAGTTCTGTGGATCCTTAAGGTCTCTGTGCTCACCTCATCGGTGTCGGACCGCCGAGAAGCGCCAAGCCCGCTGCTATGTGCAGGAACCCCACGGTTCCCCAGCGTCTCGCGGGTTCGCGGGCCTGGAAGGGGCGGGAAGGCGCGGGCCGGGGCAGAGACAGGGGCCTGCGCCCATCGCCGCGCCGGGAGCCGGGCGTGGAGGCGGCGGGACGGCGGCGCCTGCCTCTGAGGTGAGCGGGGGGCGCTGGGCGCCTCTGGCCGGGGCACTGGCTGAGCCACGCCTGCCCGCCCCTCCCTGGCGCCGCCCGCGTGGCGCGCCTAGACCCCGCTCTCCCGCGAGGGCCGGGAGGGCTCCGAGACCTTGCAAACAACACGCGCCGCGCGGCTCCTCCAGCTCCTCGGTTCTTTCTCCTGGCTTGGCCGCCGAGTCCCCTGGGGAGGCCCCGCCTCCGGCCGTCTCCTCGGAGACCTTCCCTGGGGGGCACCTTCCCCTCAGCGCCCCTTCCCGGGCCTCGAGCCAGAGGCTGCTGGAGGAGCTGGCCGCCGGGCGAGGAGCTTCAGGTTCGGGTCCCTAGCCGGCCTCGATAAGGAGACTGGAAGAATTCTCCGCGAATGCTCATTTTTATTTCTGGAGTAGGGTCGGAGTTACCAATTAGTTTTCTTATTTTATACTCTCTGGGATTGCCAGATTCTTTACGTTGAGTTTTTGCTTATTTTATAATCAGACAAGTACATTTCTTTTTCCAAGAATGCTAACAGGAGACCACAAACAAGATGTTCGCACCCAGCCCACTGTCTTCCACTTAAAAATATGTGTGAGGTGTTGTGTTTAAGACACCCTCAAGGAGAAACATAGAGGGGAGACCTGGAAAGGGTCCTGGGAATCCACTTAGACTTTCCATATTATATTTAAGTTTCATTTATTTTAAAATCTCGGACGTATCTACGTGCATTAGGACATTCCACATTTTTACAACTGCCCAGAGAAAATCTTTAGTTGTAGAGGAGGGGAAGATAGAGGCCAGGCCCGCAGACCCCACTGGGACAAGACAGTGGCGACGTTCTTAGCTGTTTTACACACTGTGATACCCAAAAACTTCTTTTCACAGAATTCTACTGAGGGAGAAAACGAGAGGAAGAAAGAACGATAGACAAAGTTTTCCTCAAGGCAGTAAGCAAAAAGCTGGTTTCTCAGGAGAAAGAATTACATCTGAGATTTTACCCAGGACTCTCCAGATCTCTCATTCTACGCAGCCAGACCCTTTCACTTGGAACGTGCAGAAACTGAGGAGGACCATCTGTCTCCTCCCTGGGGGTCCCTGAGTTAAAAAGGCCTGGGTCCATCTTTTTTCCCTAGGAGAGGTGACTTCAGAGTCTAGAGCCAAATCTTCACGTCTGTGGTTCTAGATTGAGGATTTGCCCTTCTGATCTCTATGGGGCTTTTATTTTACCTGGGAATTCCCCTGGGCTCTTCACCTGTTACTCTCATCAACCCCTCTCTATATTCTGCAAGATATTGAAATCTTTCTCCCAGCTTGGCCCCCACCTCCAATCCCAGTGTTCTCTTTTCTCAGATTGGAGTATTTCCAACCCCTCAGTTGCCAGGCACTGAAGGTTTTCATCTTCCAGGCCTGCCATGTTTACCTCTGAGATGTTTCTGGAAACTGTCCCCTTCTCAGCATTCTCACACTGCTGCTCTTGATAGGCTTTGATTATCTGGGACTGAATTGTTTCAATAATTTCCTAACTGATTTTCTTGCCTCCTATCCCCACTACCAACACAGACTTAAGAATGTCACTCTCTTGGCAAAACAAGCCAACATCCTCTATCCTCTGTCCCACTCCCAAATCTGCAGTAACTTTCCTGTGCAATTGTAATACAGTGTAAACTTTCACAAGGACGGGGAGTGGCCAAGATGGGTGACCAGAAGCAGGTAATGTGCATGGCTCTCACGGAGAGGAACAGAAGGGACGAGTAGATACAACACCTTCAACTGAAACATCCGGGTACTCGCATTGGGATTAATCAAGGAAACAACTTGACCCGCAGAGAGCAAGGAAAAGCAAGACAGGACAACATCCCATCTGGGAGCATCAGGGAGCCAGGGGATCTTCCCCTGCCCAGGGAAATGGTAAGTGAATGAGTGACCCCAGAAACCATGCTTCTGCCACAGATCTTTGCAACCCTCCTGTCAGGAGATCTCCTTGTGAATCCACTCCACCAGCAGCAGGGCCTTCAGTCTTCAGTCTGCCAGACAGGGCTACATGGAGTCTCAGCAGAGCAGCCACTCAGGCACACTGGAGCCTTAGATATTTGGGCTTTCTGGCAAAAGTAGCTGCATCTCCCACAAAGAGGGAGTTTAGATTCCCGTTCACACTCCTAGGAAAGAGGCTGAATCCAGAGGGCTGAGCAGCAACAGCCCAAAGGGCCGACTTCCACAACACCTCACACAAGATAAGACCCACTGGCTTGGAATTCCAGCCAGCTACCAGTAGCGACATAGCACCTGCCTAAGAAGGAGCTCCCAGGGGAGGGATAGGCCAACATCTTTGCTGTTCAGGAGCTTTAGCTGTTCCAGCCTTCAGGGTTTGGAGAGTCTGAGACGACCTGGGGCAGTAGGGATGCCCCAGCACAGCACAGATGCTCACCAAAATGTGGCCAGACTGCTGCTTTAAGTGGGTGCCCAATCCCATTCCTACTCACTGGCTGTGACCTCCCAATCAGAGCCTCCAGCCACCCCGCCTGAGCTCTTCAGCTGTGACAGAGATCTGAATTCCCCCTGGGATGGCAATCTTAGAGGGAGGGCTAGGTTGCCATCTTTGCTGTCTGGGTGACTTAGCTCTTCCAGCCTTTGGGTTGTGGAGTGTCTGAGGTGACCAGGAGCTGAAGTGGACCCCCAGCACAGCACAGCTGCTATACAGAAACATGACCAGACTGCTTTTTTAAGTGGTCCCCAGCCTGTTCCTCCTCATTGGGTGGAACCTCCCAAACAGGGTCTTCAGCCACTTCCTACAGGTGCCTTTGGGCCAGCAACAGGTCCATACCTCCCTGGGACAAAGCTCCCGGGGGGGGAACAGGCTGCCATCTTTGCCGTGTCACAGCCTTCACTGGGGACACCTCCAGGTTCTGGAAAATCTGAGGTGACTAGGGACTGGAGCAGGCCCTAAGCATACCAGAGCAGCCCTATAGAAAAGTGGCCAGACTGTTTTGTAGGTGCCCGTTCCCATATCTCCTCACTGGGCAGGTCCTCCAGGCCTGGGCTTCCAGCTACTCCCCACCAGAGCTATCCAGCCAATACCAACTCAGCGACTCCCAGGACAGTGCCTCCAGGGGCAACTGAAAACCTCTCAGCCACTGCCTCTGCCATGGAACTCCTTGCACTAAAGAAGGAGCAAAGACCCTAAGTGCCTTCTCCATACCAACAAGCTGCAGTAGACCCAAGAAAGGAGGCCAGTCCATCTCCCATGGATTCCACATCACTCACCAGACAGGGAACTCCTGGCTTGTATCCAAAGCACAAACCCTCCATCTTGGGCTGATTGCACTGAGCAATTGGTAACCTGCATTTCTCTGGGGGTAGAGCCCCCAGGAGTCAAGCAAATGACCCTTGGCCACAACACCTACTAAGATCTCTTCCTTTGCTACTTCTTTTTTTTTTTTTTTTTTTTTTGAGACAGAGTCTTGCTCTGTCACCCAGGCTGGAGTGCAGTGGCCGGATCTCAGCTCACTGCAAGCTCCGCCTCCCGGGTTTATGCCATTCTCCTGCCTCAGCCTCCCGAGTAGCTGGGACTACAGGCGCCTGCCACCTCGCCCGGCTAGTTTTTTTTGTATTTTTAGTAGAGACGGGGTTTCACCATGTTAGCCAGGATGGTCTCGATCTCCTGACCTTGTGATCCGCCCGTCTCGGCCTCCCAAAGTGCTGGGATTACAGGCTTGAGCCACCGCGCCCAGCCTTCCTTTGCTGCTTCTAAGCCGGGGAAGGAACATAAACACTGAGATCACTCCAGAGCGGTAGTGGGCAGTCCAGGAATGCTAAGTTGTGAACTACAGCCAGCACTGAAGGGGGAGAGGAACCCACACTTTCAGAGCACTGAGAGGGAATACAGCTGCAACTGTGAAGAAACATACAGGAGCAGAAGTCTACCAACTGACCAATAAGCCTAAGTGTCACGTGCAGGATCACACCCCAAAGCTTCAACACCAAAAATATCTCACTAACATACCCACTTCTAAAACCAGAGACAAGAAGTCAGCTTCAAATAAAGATCCTACACAAAGCCTCAGCACAGTGAAAACATCCAAAAAAGAAGTCTATTGACTGTAGTCAATCTGTGTTGCAGTTAAATGAACACCCACACACAGAGATGAGAAAGGACCAATGCAAGAACTCCAGTTACTCAAATGGCCAGAGTATCAGACATTCTCCAAACGATAACACCAGTTCTCTAGCAAGAGTTCTTAACCAGGCTGAACTGGCTAGAATAACAGAAATAGAATTCAAAATATGGATAGGAACAAAGAGATCATCAAGATTCAGCAAGATGGCAAAACCCGATCCAAGGAAAATAAGAATTACAATAAAGTAATACAGGTGCTGAAGGATGAAATAGCCAGTGTGAAAAAGAACCTAATGGGTCTGACAGAGCCGAATAACACAATACAAGAATTTCACAATGTGGGTCAGGTACAGTGGCTCAAGCCTGTAATCCCAGCATTTTGGGAGGCTGAGGTGGGCAGATCACCTGAGGTCAGGAGTTCAAGACCAGACTGGCTAATATGGTGAAACCCCATCCCTACTAAAAATACAAAAATTAGCCAGGTATGATGGCAGGTGCCTGTAATCCTAGCTACTTGGGAGACTGAGACAGGAGAATCACTTGAACCCGGGAGGTGGAGGTTGCAGTGAGCCATTTGCACTCCAGTCTAGGTGACAGAGAAAGACACTGTCTCCAAACAAACAAAAAAAAAACAGGCTGGGCATGGTGGCTCATGCCTGTAATCCCAGCACTTTGGGAGGCTGAGGCGGGTGGATCACCTGAGGTCAGGAGTTTGAGACCAGCCTGGGCAACATGGTGAAACACCGTCTCTACTAAAAATACAAAAATTAGCTAAGAAATTAGCTGAGTGTGGTGGTGCACACCTGTAATCCCAGCTGCTTGGGAGGCTAAGGCAGGAGAATCGCTTAAATCCAGGAGGTGGAGGTTGCAGTGAGCCAAGATTACACCATTGCACTCCAGCCTGGGTGACAGAGTAAGACTCCATCTCAAAACAAAACAAAAACAAAAACAACAAGAATTTCACAATGCAATTACAAATATTAACAGGAGAATAAACCAAGCTGAGGAAAGAATCTAAGAACTTGAAGACTGGTTCTCTGAAATAAGACAGTCAGAAAAAAATCAAGAAAAAAAGAATAAAAAGGAGTGAACAAAACCTCTGAGAAGTATGGGATTATGTAGAGTCCAAATCTATGAATCATTGGCCTACTTGAAAGGGAGGGGGAGAAAGCAAACAGCTTGGAAAATATATTTCAAAATATCGTCCATGAAAACTTCCCCAACCTTGCTAGAGAGGCCAACAGTTGAATTCAGGAAATACAGAGAACTTCTGCAAGATTCTACACAAGAAGATCATCCCCAAGACACATAATCATCAGATTTTCCCAGGTTGAAATGAAAGAAAGAATGTTAAAGGCAGCTAGAGAGAAAGGGCAGTTTACCTACAAAGGGATCCCAATCAGGCTAACAGTGGGCCTCTCAGCTGAAGCCCTATAAGCCAGAAGAAATTGGGGGGTCTATATTCAACAATTTTTTTTTTTTTTTTGAGATGGAGTATCGCTCTGTCACCCAGGCTGGAGTGCAATTCCAGCTCACTGCAACCTCCGCCTCCCAGAGTCAAGTGATGTGCCTGCCTCAGCTTCCCAAATAGCTGGGATTACAGACACCCGCCACCATGCCCAGCTAATTTTTGTATTTTTAGTAGAGATGGGGTTTCACCATGTTTGCCAGGCTGGGATATTTAACATCCTTAAAGAAAAAACTTCCACCAAGAATTTCATATCCAGCTAAACTAAGCTTCCTAAGTGAAAGAGAAATAAGATCCTTTTTAGATAAGCAAATGTTGAGGGTCTTCATTACCACTGAACCTGCCTTACAAGAGATCTTGAAAGGAGGACTAAATACAGAAAGGAAAAACCACTACCAGCTTATGCAAAAACACACTTACACAGACCAGGGTAACTGTAAAGTAACCACACACACAAGCCAACATAGTAACCAGCTAACAGCACAATGACAGGATCGAATCCACACATATCGGTACTAACCTGGAATGTAAACTTAAATGCCCTGCTTAAAATGCACAGAGTAGCAAGCTGGATAAAAAAGCAAAACCCAATGGTCTGCTGTCTTCAAGAGATCCATGTCATATATAATGACACTCATGGGCTCATAATAAACAGATGGAGAAAAATCTACCAAACAAATGGAAAACAGAGATAAGCAGGGGTTGCAATCCTAATTTCAGACAAAACAAATTTTAAACTGACAGAGATTTAAAAAGACAAGGAAGAGCATTCCATAATGGTAAAGGGTTCGATTCAACAAGAAAACCTAACTATCCTAAATATATGTGCACCCAACACAGGAGCACACAGATTCATAAAGCAAGCTCTTAAAGACCTACAAAGAGATACAGTGTCGCACAGTAATAGTGGGAGACTTCTACACTCCACTGACAGTATTAGACAGATCATTGAGGCAGAAAATTAACAAAGATATTCAGCACCTAAACTCAACATTGGACCAAATGGATCTGATAGACCTTTACAGAAGTCTCCACCCCAAAACAGCAGAATATACATTCTTCTCATTGCCACATGGCACATACTCTCAAACTGACCACATAATTGGACATAAAACAATCCTCAACATATGTAAAAGAACCAAAATCATATCAAACACACTCATGGTTCACAGCACAATAAAAATAGAAGTTGGCCGGGAGTGGTGACTCATGCCTGTAATCCCAGCACTTCAGGAGTCCAAGGCAGGCAGATTGTGAGGTCAGGAAATTGAGACCAGCCTGACCAACATGGTGAAACATTGTCTCTACTAAAAATACAAAAATTAGCCAGGCGTGGTGGCGCACCACTGTAATCCCAGCTACTCAGGAGGCTGAGGCAGGAAAATTGCTTGAACCCAGGAGGTGGAGGTTGCAGTGAGCCAAGATTGTACCACTGCACTCCAGCCTGGGCAACAGAGCAAGACTCCGTCTCAAAGAAAGAAAAAAAAATAGAAGTCAACACAATGAAAATTGCTAAAAACCATACAATCCCATAAAAATTAAACAACATGCTCCTGAATGACTTTTGAGTAAATAATTAAATTAAGGCAGAAATCAAGAAGTTTTTTGAAATAATGAAAACAAAGATACAACATACCAGACCCTCTGGGACACAGCTAAGGCAGTATTAAGTGGGAAATTCATAGCACCCACATCAAAAAGTTAGAAAGATATCAAATTAACAACTTAACTTCATGACAGAAAGAATTAGAGAAGCAACAACAAATCAGCCCCAAAGCTAGCAGAAAACAAGAAATAACAAAAATCAGGCAGAGCTCGGTGGCTAATGCCTGTGATGCCAGTACTTTAGGAAGCCAAGAAAGGTGGATCATTTGAGGTCAGGAATTTGAGACCATTCCTACAGAAACTATTCCAAAAAAAGTGAGGAGGAGTGGCTTCTCCCCAACTCATTCCGTGAGGCTAGCATCATCTTGCTACCAAAATCTGTCAGAGATACAACAAAAAAAGAAAACTTGAGGCCAGTATCCCTGATGAACATTAATGCAAAAATCCTCAATAAAATACTGGCAAACTGAATCCAGCAGCACATCAAAAAGCTAATCCACCATGACCAAATAGGCTTCATCCCCAGGATGCAAGGTTGGTTCAATGCAAGAAAATCCATAAATGTGATTCATCTCATAAACAGAACTAAAGACAAAAACCACATGATCATCTCAATAGATGCAGAAAAAGCTTTCAATAAAATTCAACATCCCTTCATGTTAAAAACTCTCAACAAATTGCAAAACAAAGCAAAGAGCACCCAAATAGGAAGAGAGGAAGTCAAACTATCTGCAGATGACATGATTCTATATCTAGAAAACCCCATAGTCTTGACCCAAAAGCTCCTTCAGCTGATAAACAGCTTCAGAAAAGTTGCAGGATATAAAACCAATGTACAAAACTTACTAGCATTCCTATACACCACCAAAAACCAAACTGAGAACCAAATCAGAAAGGCAGTTCCATTCACAATTGCCTCACACAAAAAAATAAAATACCTAGGAATATGGCTAACCAGAGAGGTGAAACATCTCTACAATGAGAATTATAAAACACTGCTCAAAGAAATCAGAGATGATATGAACAAGTAGAAAAACATTCCATGCTCATGCATAGGAAGAATCAGTATCATTAAAACGGCTGTAATGCCCAAAGCAACTTATAAATTCAATGCTATCCCTATAAACTACCAATGACATTCTTCACAGAACTAGAAAAAATTATTTTAAAATGTATGTGGAACCAAAAAGAGCCCAAATAGCCAAGGCAATCCTAAGCAAAAAGAGCAAAGCTGGAGGAATCATACTACCCAACTTCAAACTATACTGCGAGGCTACAGTGACCAAAACAGCATGGTACTGGTACAAAAATGGCCACATAGACCAATGGACAGAAAAGAGAGCCCAGAAATAAGGCTGCCCATCTGATCTTTTACAAAGCTGACAAAAACCAGCAATGGGGAAAAGACTCCCCATTTAATAAATGGTGCTGGGATAACTGACTAGCCATATGTAGAAGATTGAAGCTGGACCCCTTCCTTAAACCATATACAAAAATCAACTCAAGATGGATTAAATGATGAGTTAATGGGTGCAGCGAACCAACATGGCACATGGGTACATAGGTAACAAACCTGCACATTGTGCACATGTACCCTAGAACTTATAATAATAATTTTTTAAAGATGGATTAAAGACTTAAATGTAAAGCCCAAAACTATAAAAGTCCTGGAAGACAACCTAGGCAATATCATCCTGGACCTAGGGATGGACAAAGATACCATGACAAAGACACCAAAGCAACTGCAACAAAAGCAAAATTTGACATGGGATCTAATTAAACTTAAGAGCTTCTGTACAGTAAAAGAAATAATCATCAGAGTGAACAACCTGCAGACTGGGAGAACATTTTTGCAGTCTATCCTTCTGATAAAGGTCTAATATCCAGCATCTCCATGGAACTTAAAACAAACTTGCAAGAAAAATACAAGCAACTCCATTAAAAAGCAGGCAAAGGACATGAACAAACACTTCTCAGAAGAAGACATTTATGCGGCCAAAAAACGTGAAAAAAAGATCAACATCACGGATCATTAGAGAAATGCAAATCAAAACCGCAATGAGATACCATCTCACGCGATTATTAAAAAGTCAAGAAAAAGATGCTGGTGAGGCTGTGGAGAAATAGGAACGCTTTACACTATTGGTGGAAATGTAAATTAGTTCAACCGTTGTGGAAAGCAGTCTGGAGATCCCTCAAAGAGCTAAAAGCAGGACTACCATTCAACCCAGCAATCCTATTACTGGGTATATACCCAGAGGAATATAAAGCATTTTACCATAAAGATACATGTATGTGAATGTTCATTGCAGCACTATTCACAATAGCAAAGACATAGAATGAACCTAAATGTCCACCAATGACAGACTGGATAAAGAAAATGTAGTACATATACACTATGGAATCTTATGCAGCCATAAGAAAGAAGGAGATCATGTCTTTTGCAGGAACGTGATGGAGCTGGGGTCTACAATCCTTAGCAAACTAGCACAGGAACAGAAAACCAAATACCACATGTTCTCACTTATAAGTGGGAGCTAAATGATAAGAATTTATGAACATAAAGAAGGAAATAACAAACACTGGAGTTTACTTCAGCAGGGAGGATGGGAGGAGGGAGAGGAGCAGAAAAGGTAACTATTGGGTACTGAGCTTAATACCTGGGTGATGTACAACAGACCCGCATGACGTGTTTATCTATGTAACAAACCTTCACATGTACCCCCAAAACTAAAATAAAAATTCAAAAAATAACTTAAAATTAAAAAAAAAAAAAGAGAAAACCTTTCACAATTGGGAATCAGCTTACTTTTCCAATCTTCTGTCCACTCAACACTTGTGTTCCACTTGTACCAAGCTGGGCCAATTCCCAATCTTTGGATACACCCTGTGTTTTTAACGCCTCTGATGATTTTGCTCATCCTGTCCTGAATTTCTCTTTATTTCCATCTTTGCCCATTGAATTGCTCCTGAGCCTCCAAGATCCAGCTCCAATACCTTCTCCTATAATGATGTTCTTCTAGATCTTTCCAGTCAGATCCGTGGTATCAGTTCATGTTTCCTTCCCAGCACTGTGCCTCAGTTCTAGCCCTCACTAAGTACAGATATATGTTACAGCCGGCTGTGTCCTCCTATCTCCCCACAGGATCTGCAAGGCAGGGTGTGTTTCTGTTTCATCTTCAACCCCCAAGGCAATTGGCCACATATACCTTTAAAAATAAATAACATCCAGCCAGGCGCGGTGGCTCATGCCTGGAATCCCAGTACTTTGGGAGGCCAAGGCGGGCAGATCACGAGGTCAAGAGATCGAGACCATCCTGGCCAACACGGTGAAACCCCGTTTCTACTAAAATTACAAAAATTAGTTGGGCGTGGTGGCACACACCTGTAGTCTCAGCTACTTGGGAAGCTGAGGCAGGAGGAGCGCTTGAACCTGGGAGGCGGAGGTTGCAGTGAGCCAAGATTGTATCACTGCACTCCAGCCTGGTGAAAGAGCGAGACTCCACCTCAAAAAACAAAACAACAACAAAATAAAACAAATAAATAACATGATTTGATTGTATATAAACCATGTACTTATTGTAAAAATTCAAATACATAAACATATAAGAAAGGGATTAAACCTCCACCTCCTGCATTAATCACAGGTAATGTTTCAGTAATCATATTTTCATGCATCTCTTTATGTGCACGTCCATGCACATATGCACAAATGGGATCATTTTGTGTGTGCTTGGTTTTCTTTTGGACATGCTCTTTTCTAGTCTTTCCTTACCCGACTCTCCCCCTCACTGCTTTCCCCGACTCACAGGTAGTTAACAGGCTAAGCAATGTATAGCTTTTCTTAATTTTTCCATGCTAATATCTATATCAGTTTTTTGTTCTTGCTTATTTTACAAAATGTTTTATCATAGTATATACACTTCTCTGCTTCTTGCTTTTCTCATTAAAAAAAAGTCATAACAATTTTTCCAATTCAACTGGTATAAGTTCTAATTCATTCTTTTATTTTAGACCTTGTGCCATGTTCCATGGTATGGATGTACCAAAATTTATTCTAGAGATCCCCTAGCTATGACATTCAACTTCTTTTTTTTTTTTAAAAAATAGCTATTGCCATCAATGTTTCAATAATCATTCTTACATGTATATCCAAATTCCCTGGTACTTTAATTTCTGAGGGATTGATGACCAGATATGAGACTGGACTATTTAAAATGTTAATAGATTGCCATCTAAAAGGCTGTAACAGGCCAGGCACCGTGGCTCCTGCCTGTAATCCCAACACTTTGGAAGGCGGAGGCTGGTTGATCATCTGAGGACTGGAGTTCAAGACCAACCTGGCCAACATGGTGAAACCCTGTCTCTACTAAAAATAAAAAAAATTACCTGGGTGTGGTGGCAGACACCTGTAATCTCAGCTACTCAGGAGGCTGCGGCAAGAGAATCGCTTGAACTCGGGAGGCAGATGTTGCAGTGAACCGAGATTGTGCCACTGCACTCTAGCCTGAGCAACAGAGTGAGACTTCGTCTCAAAAAAAAAATACATAAAATAAAAATAAATAAATAAATATATATATAAAATAAAAAGCTGTAACAATGTGCTCTGCATAATTTTAGCCATTCTGATAAGTGAATAGTGATAGTTTGTTGTTCCTTTAATTTGTATTTCACTTACTACTGAAGTTGCTCATGTTTTGTCTTTTTCCCCCTAAGGACTTTTTGTTCTGTAAATTGCTTATTCATATACTTAGTTCATTTTTCTTTTGAGCTACTGGTCTTTTTCTGTTCAACCTGCAGGAATTTTTTGCGTATTATAGATAGTAACTCTTTAATATGTTGTTATATATGGGAAGTACTTTCCCCAATCTCTCATTTATCTTTTAACTATGCTTGTAATTTTTTTAAGCCATTACAACTTTTATAGGTTGACATGAAGCTCATGTAACATTTATTTTGTAACTAGAATCAATATAGCACTTAGGAAATGAAAAATAGGCTTTGCAGTTTCAAACTTCCTAGGGAAACTAATCTTCTATTTCAGTATTTCACAACTTATTCTGGAATATGACACATCATCTGATGCCCTAATTCCATGCTTAGTTAATATTAGTTCACATTGCCGCATCCACAAACATAGTTGTGTTTATAGTGTAGTACAATTTTTTTGTATATTATTATCTGGCATAATTTATATAAACTATTTTGATTAAACAAAATTCTACTTAACAAATACATTATAACCACTAAATATGGTTACCATTTAGTGGTCATCATGTATTTTTTTTCTGCCCCAAATTCGCTCCTTTGGAAAATGTCTGCCTCCCACTGTCACTCCCATGCAATTCTAGTGGTCTGCCAATCTTGAAACCCTACTCTCCTGACCACAATAGTGGGCACAACCCACACTAGAACAAATAGAATTCCTGTCCCAGGAATTTGAATCTTGAATTTTAGGATGCCAGTGTCTTAAAAGAATTGAATTTAATTTCAGCCACTAAAATCCCCAGATCAACCCTGCTTGTCTTAATGTACATAGTTATTTTCTTAGTGGATGATGGTGATGGTTGCATAACAATGTGAATGTACTTAATGCCACAGAACTGTAAAAATGGTCAAAATGGTAATATATATATTTACCGCAATTTACCAAAAAGCAGGACATTATGAGGCCTTTGGAAAGATTGTTTGTAGCCCATCTCCATGGGCTTACACTTAATGGTCATAGCAGCAGTGCAGAATGGGCATGCACTGCTGAGGCAGACAAGCTTCTTGCCTCCACTTGTGAGCCATGCCACCCAACACCCTCTACTCTACTTCTCTCTAACCTCTGTTTCCTCAATAGGAATAATAAAGCAGCATGGCTCTGATGCTGTGGAGCTTTCTTGAAATCTAAAATTCTGTTAGACCACTGTAGCATATACTTGCCAATATAAAATGGCATAAAGCATAAAAGGAAATAAATTTTTTGTTTGTTTTTTTGAGATGGAGTCTCGCTGTGTTGCCCAGACTGGAGAGCAGTGGCGCAATCCTGGCTCGATGCAACCTCCGGCTCCCGGGTTCAAGCAATTCTCCTGCCTCAGCCTCAGCCTCTTGAGTAGCTGGAACCACGTCCGACTAATTTTTGTTTGTTTGTTTCTTTGTTTTTTTGAGACGGAGTCTTGCACTGCCAAGCGGGCTGGAGTGCAATGGCGCGATCTCAGCTCACTGCAACCTCCGGTTCCTGTGTTCAAGCAATTCTCCTGCCTCAGCCTCCCTTGTAGCTGGAATTACAGGCATGCGTCGCCATGCCTGGCTAATTTTTGTATTTTTAGTAGAGACAGTGTTTCGCCTTGTTGGTGAGGCTGGTCTTGAACCTCTGACCTCAGGTAATCTGCCCGCCTTGGCCTCCCAAAGAGCTGAGATTACAGATGCCCGGCCTAATTTTTGTATTTTTAGTAGAGACCCAGTTTCACCATGTTGACCAGGCTGGTCTTGAACTCCTGACCTCAGGTGATCCGCCCGCCTTGGCCTCCCAAACTGCTGGGATTACAGGCGTAAAGGAAATACGTTTTTAAAAGGAAAAATAAATCCCACACCATTTAGCTATCAACTTCTAGTCCCCATCTTGCCCCCCCCCCACCACGCCCTCACCTCAGACTCTCAGCCCTAAGCAGTCTCTAATCTTTCTATCTCTGTAGATTTCCCTGTTCATATAAATGGGATCATAAAATACGTGGTGTTTTGTGACTGGGCTTCTTTGTCTGTTTTGCTTTTAACTAAGCTGCCTCTGCCTGTGAGAAGCTGTGGGAACCCAGTAGCTCTGAACAAGCCTACAGGTTTAGAAATTTTAAAGTTTTTCCATGTATAGCAGTTTTAAGTTTTCTTATTATAAAAGTAATATATGTATTGCAAAAATCTCAAAGGATATAGAATTAACAAAAATAATAAAATAAAAATTTGTTCTAATCCCACCACCCAGAAATAACCACTGTCAACATTTTGGTAAATATTCTTTCAGAGCTAGGCATATTATAAACACACACACATACATATATCATACTACATGTATTTAAAATTTTTTCCTGATTTTAAAAGTTATAGATGCTTGTGAATGGCTATTAAAATAGTATAGAAATGTAAAATTTAGGATAGAATGTACTTCAGAATCCTTCTATGTGTCTTCACTTAAGAATATATCAGAACATTTTCCATGTTCACTCGTAGAGATCTATTTCATTCTTTCCAATAGTTGTTAGTAGTCCACTATAGGAATCTGCCATTGTTTGTTTTGGCATTCTCCATTGATAAAATTTGTGTAGCTTCTATTTTTTTTAACTGAAATGACACAATCAAGATTGTGTCACTTGATTCTTTGTGTTGGTATTTCGTAGAAGTGGAATTTGCTGGGTCAAAGGGTATGAAAATACAGTGTTGTGTAACCTGTTTTGTTTGACCTATTAAGATATTATGAACATTTTCAAGAGCATTAAATATTTAATTTAGCTAGCTGGTTGTATAATCTATGAATATATTAAAATTTATTTTCCCAATCCCCTAACACTAGAAATTGAGTTATTTCTAAATTTTTCACTATTAGAAACAACCTTGCAATAAACATGACTATAGCTAAATCTTGCATGCATGCTTACAATTTTTTCCTTAAGATGAATTCCTAGATATCAAATTGCCCCCTTAAGGAGTATGTATATTAAAAATAATAACTTTTATTGTTTTCTTCTTATTACAGAAATAATACCTGGTTGGGTAATCCTAGATTAGAAAATATAGATAGGCAAGAAAATGAAACGTGCATTACTTTACCACCCAGAGATAACCACTGGTAATATTGTGGAGGTCATCATTCATAACCTATACTGTTTGTATACTTTTTTTACATGAATGCAAATACAGAACACATGTTGCTTTAAACTGCCTGTAATCAGTGTATTTTTATATCTGTTATCATTTAAAATATCTGCATAGTCTTATATCTTATAAATGTACCAAAATTTATTTGCACAGTCCTTATTGCTGAGCATTTAGTTTGTTAATGTACGTACTTTGAAAACTTCTCAGGTTGTTAATGTACGTACTTTGAGAACTTTTCAGGTGAGTGCTGTACACATGGAGGGAATCGTCTCACTGTTAAGGAGCCCAGAACAAAAGGCTCCTGCCTCTTTATAGACCTGAGAGACAGGGGGAGAAGGTCTAGGAGTAGAAAGGTACTGAGTCAAAGTGGGAAAAAGTGCCTCAGCAAAGCCCCCAGTAAGGAGGGCGGTGAATGAAGGCACCAGGGCCAGGATTGTGAATATGCATGGCTGGTTGGGGTGGGGAGAAAAAGGGCTGAGTTCTTGACTGCAACTCCCTTCACAAAGCTACAATGCACTGACAGTGCAAGTGTGGTATGGGGAGGCAGCTTCTCCTCAATCAGGCCTGCCAGACAAAGCCCAGTAATTGCTTATGATCAGGCCTGAAAGATCACACATAGGATTTTGACCTGGAGCTGGACTCCTTAATAAATAATAACAAATTGCCAAGACTTGTTCAGTCTCCCTCCCTACCAGAGTACACAACAGTGCCAGTAGAAATGGAAATGTGTCAGGGATCCCAGAGAAAAGACTAAAATGATTTCTTTTGGGGTGTGTAAACTGACAACTGAGGGCAGGTCCAAGAGTTCCAACATGACTGGGCAACTGAATGAGCCTCAGCGTATCCTAAGCAGGCTGAGCCAAGTCTGGTGTAATCTCCTTTCAGGAGATGAGACTGAGTCATTGCCATTTATCTCCTCTGAGGCCTCTACTTCTGGAGTGAATCCTAAGCACATATTGTACAAATGCTTGATTCTGCTCTATGACCTCAGAAAGTTATGATAAATTTCCTGAATCTTTATTTTTCGTTAATAAATTGTCTATTTTAGTTTGTATTTCTTGAATTTCCTTTAAACCCTTTTGATATTTGCAGTTTGCACTATTTCACAGTCTGTTATCCACTGTGTATACTGCTTGCGTTAAATTTTCCAGCTCTGGGTTGCCTCCGTTACACTTTCCATGATTTCATAAACTGTCATCACATTTCCTTTCCATCTTTATTGTTTTGGCTTGACCTTTTCTTTTTTAACCCATAAGATAGGTGATTCTCAAGCCCTTTGACCATATGTGGACCTTCCTGAGTTCTATTAAATTATTGTTACTGGCCAGGCGTGGTGGCTCATGCTTGTAATCTCAACACTTTGGGAGGCCAAGGAGGGCAGATTGCCTGAGCTCAGGAGTTTGAGACCAGCCTGGGCAACATGGCAAAACCCATCTCTGGAAAAAAAAACAAAAAACAACAACAACGGAAAAAACAGCTGGGTGTGGTGGTGCATGCCTGTAGTCCCAGCTACTTGGGGGGCTGAGGCAGGAGGATAACTTGAGCCTGGGGGGTCATTGCTGCAGAGAGCTGAGATTGCACCACTGCACTCCAGGCTGGGTGACAAAGTGAGACACCATCTCTGTAAGAAAAATAAAATAAAATAATTATTACTACTACTACTATTACTACTATTATTATTTTAATTATCTATCATAGGGAAGCACTCTTGTAGGTTCTCAGAGAGGGACAAAAAGTTGAATAACTTACAACCCTTGATGAAACTATTATCTTCCCTTGGCCTATAGAAGTAGCCTATCAGGCCAAGTCTTTAGAACAGAGATATCAAAGAACATTCCAGAAGGACAGTCCATTTGCTAATTCACAGAGTTGCTCAAGTCTTTAGTAATAAGCATGAATGGAAATTAATTTTCTTAACCCTTTGTGTCATAGAACTAGACTCTCCCCAAAGGTAGGGGTGACTGGACCTCACAGTCCCAACTTCTGCCTAGAGATTCTCCTTCCCTATGAGTTCTAACACCAACTACCAGAGTTAGGCCAAACTGCCCTCACTTCAGGCAGTATCTGCTAGTTTAAGGTCCCCAGGTAACCCTCACCTCTGACCAGTTGGCTACAAAGAATTCAGGAAAGCACTCTACTTACAATCACAGTTGTATAATAGCAAAAGGACACAAATGCACATCTCCTTTATTCTTGCAATCCCACAGTTAAGAATTGAGACTGCAGATGTAATAGCTAATATATGACAAATTATATTTTCAAGGATGGTATTTGTAATAGAAAAACCAAATGTAGCAAAAAAAAAAAAAAAAAAAAAGCCACAGAAAAACTGAAAAAAACATAACACAATAGGATACCTGTTAAATTATCTCATAATCACGCATTTAAAAACAATGAAAAGAATGAGATAGAGCTGTGTGTGTTGACATAGAAACAGCTCCAAAATGTTTTATTAAATGTAAAAAGCAAGAGGCAACACAATGTGTATAAATCTTTAAAAATGAAAACTGCCTGTGTAAATACAAAACAGCACACACATATATATTAATTGCTGGAAGGATCCACAAGAAACTTGAATAATTTCCTTAGGAAAGAATGACTGGGAGACCTTCAGTTTTCATTTGATACCTTTAGAAAATATTTGCATTTGTTACTAAGGGCATATAATTTTGTTAATGGAAAAAGTAAATAGGTTGCACACCAATGTGAATGTGCTTAATGCCACTGAACCGGACACTTAAAAATGGTTAAAATGGTAAATTTGAGGTTATGTATATTTTTCCATTTAATTTTTTTAGTAAACAAATATATGTAAATTTATTTTAAATAAAAGAAATATCAAGAGGGGAATCAAGAAGTCACGGGAACAGAGTGTCTGAGTGCGTGAGAAGCTGCAGGGTGGCAGTAGAAACAGGCTCAAGGCTCTGCCTGTTGACTCCCTGAAGGCGATTTGCGTAGGAGGCCTACCTAGGCTTGGGTTCAGAAAGGAGCCAGGGACATGCATATTTGTCTGAAATAGGTTGGGGAGGGGAACCTGGTAATGTTTTATTTCTATTCAAGCTGTTGATTAGACTCTGCACTGTGTGAAATTAGAGAGCAGGAGGATTTATTGGGCAGTGTGACCAGTTTTCTACCTGAGTAACCAAGGTTTGACTTGTACAGATCCTACATAAAACCTGAGATGGATTCTTCTTGGTAGTTGAGGAACTGTCCTAGACTCATGGACTCCTTGAATATCAGAGCTGAAAAGAACCTTGGGGAGGTTCTCCTTTTACTCGAAGACACAGGACCAAGGAATGACTTGTACTGGTCCAAGTCACATGGATGGTACGTGACTAAGCCAGGATTGTAACTCGGGTCTCCAGGCAAATACTGTTTTTCTGAAAAAAAAAAAAAAAAAAAGGCATGGCTTCATTACCTTCACTCAGTTTCTCTTCCTGTTAACTGCCCAACTGCTTCTCAAATACCAAGGTCTGGGTATTTGGTCATTATTCTTTAGACACATTGCAGGGTTCCAGTTGCTAATATCTTATCTAGGATGATTGTGCCTGTACTCTATGTGTGAGGTTAACTATAATTTTCTGGTAGTGTACTACTATATTTCACTGATTCCATGATGCATATTTTTTTCACATTTTAACATCTCTGAAATCAGGATAAGGCGGATGATTGCCGTTGGCCAGGGCCATCATGACAGTTATCATCACCTGTGCCTGTACCTATGCCTGTGTGAACTTGCCTGGAACCTTCCATTGACAACTGCTGGCAATAACAAGAAAGCTACGGCATCAAAACTTGCCAACTGAATGTCAGAAGTTTGGAAAAAATCACAGAGACAATAATGGATGCTTCTTTTGGAAAAGGTCATATTCATGATTTTTGGTGCAGAGGACAGTATTACATAGAGAAACGCTGACATAAGCAGCTTTGACTTGAAAAGTGATCCAAAAGAACAAAACTCTGAGCATGAAGCTATTTCCTTTTTTATAAATGCAGAAGAATGAGGTTGGGCGTTTTGGCTCACGCCTGTAATCCCAGCACTTTGGGAGGCCGAGGCGGGCGCATCACCCGAGATCAGGGGTTCGAGACCAGCCTGGCCAACATGATGAAACCCCGTCTCTGCTTAAAATACAAAAAAAAAAAAAAAATTAGCCAGACGTGGTGGCACATTCCTGTAATCCCAGCTGAGGCAAGAGAATTGCTTGAACTGGGAGGCACAGGTTGCAGTAAGCTGAGAACATGCCACTGCACTCCAGCCTGGATGACGGGAGTGAGACTCTGTTTCAAAAAAATAAAAAAATAAAAAATGCTGAGGAATGATAGATGTTCAAAAATCTCTTAAAATAAGCCCAAAGCAGGCTGGGCGCGGTGGCTCACGCCTGTAATCCCAGGCAGGCGGATCATGAGGTCAGGAGATCGAGACCATCCTGTCTAACACGGTGAAATCCCGTCTCCACTAAAAATACAAAAAATTAGCAGGGCGTGGTGGCAGGCGCCTGTAGTCCCAGCTACTCGGGAGGCTGAGGCAGGAGAACGGCGTGAACCCGGGAGGTGGAGCTTGCAGTGAGCGGAGATTGCGCCACTGCACTCCAGCCTGGGCGACAGAGAGCGACTCTGTCTCAAAAAAAGCCCAAAGCAGTGCTTTCGGTAAACTTAAAAATAAATATTCTAAGTGCTAAGAAGTGTAATGGTACATAATGTGAATTTTATAATCATTGGCAGATTAGATGAACTATGTTAACTATATTAATATTAAACTATGAAATGAATCGAGGAAAGTCCCCCCTTTTTTTTTTCTAGGCCTTGACCATTTAAAATAACATTATAATTCAGTAAAAGTTGCAGTGGTTGGGTCGCGGCTACCGCTCTCCGGCGGCGCGTCTCCCGCGCTTGGTACAGCTCAGCCCGTCTCCCCCGAAGCCGCGAGCCCGCGCCTCTCAGTCGATGGAGCCCGCAGCCCCCTGTGTGGCCCGCGGCAGCTCCCCGCCCGCTCGCCCCTCGCCCGCGCCGGCCATGGTCAGTCCGCGCCGGGCCCCGTACCGCTCTGGAGCCAGGGGCCCCCTAGGGGGTCACGGCCGCCCCGCGCGGCCCCTCGCAGTGCGCGCTGTCCGCTAGCGCTCCTGGCCGGCCAGCCCCCGAGGCCCGCAGCCTCTGCAGCTCCGGGCCTGCTCGGCCCCTCCCATGAAAAGTGCTCGGGTCTTCGGGGCGCTGGGTGCCACCGGTCCCTCCTCACCTGGGCTCACCCTCAGGGGTCTGACCCTGAGTGCAACAAGCTGCTGGCCTGGAGCGGCGTCCTCGAGTGACAGGAGAAGCGCAGACTCTACTCCGACTCCACTGTAAAGTTGAAGCGCGCCCTGCTCTGCCAAGCCTACGTGAACCTGGAGACCAACCAGTGGCAGCTGAAGCTGATCATGCAGCTGATCCCGCAGCAGCTGATGGCCACGTTGAGACCCCTGTTCCGCAACTCCCAGCTGGCACAGTTCCACTTCAGCAACAGAGACTGCGGCTTGCTCAACAGGCTCTGCCGCATCATGAGCAACGGCTTCGCGGGCTGCATGCAGTTTCCCCACATCTCCCCCTGCAAGATGTGCGTGCTCATGTTCCTGTACTCTTCCAGGACGAAGATCTTCATGGGCTTCATCCCCTATGACCAGAGCGGCTTCGTCAGCGCCATCCGGCAGGTCATCACTACCCACAAGCAGGCAGTGGGACCTGGTGGTGTCAACTCAGGCCCAGTCAACAAGAAGTTCCTGGCGTGGAGCGGCGTCATGGAGTGGCAGGAACCCAGGCCTGATCCCAACAGTCGGTCCAAGAGGTGGCTGCGGTCCCACGTCTACGTGAACCAGGGGAGATCCTGAGGACCGAGCAGTGGCCGAGGAAGCTGTACATGCAGCTCATTCCGCAGCAGCTGCTGACCACCCTGGTGCTGCTGTTGCAGAACTAGCGCCTGGTGCACTTCCACTTCACCAAGGACCTGGAGACGCTGAAGAGCCTGTGCCGGATCATGGACAATGGCTTCGCCGGGTGAGTGCACTTTTCCTACAAAGCGTCGTGCGAGATCCGTGTGCTCATGCTCCTGTACTCCTCTGAGAAGAAAATCTTCATCGGCCTCATCCCCCAGGGCAACTTCCTCAATGGCATGCTGCAAGTCATTGCCAACCAGCGCAGGTCCTGCAGTGGAACCTGGAACAGGAGCAGCAGCAGCAAGGAATGGGGGGTAGTGGCTACCCTGGATGGGCCCCTTCAGGAGTCACAGACTAGGCCCCCGCAGAGACTGGTGACACGCTTCTGAGCAGGGGCCCCGGGGGACTTCGACTGCCCAGCAACATGGAGGATGGCGTCCTGAGGCCTCCAAGGACAGTCTTCACCACTGTACGTTTCCCCAATAAAGCCTTTTAAAAACCAAGAAAAAAAGAATTCAGTAAAAAGTCAACTAACACTCAGCTGTGAACCCATGTAATCGTGGGATCTTTCCCAATGCAAGACTTTTAAGGACAATTCCAAACTTTTCTGTGCTAATTGATCTATTTATACCATCCTTATTTCAGAGTCAATTTTGGTAATTTGTATTTTTACTAGGAAATCAGCTATTTTCTTTAGGATTCCAGTTTGTTGCCATGGGTTTCTCTTATTATAATTTTAATTTCTCCTCATTTGTAGTTTTCTACAGAATTCTTAATTTTATTCCTTTTGCTCAGTCTTTTTTCTTAATCAGAATAGATCTTTTTCATCTTTTGCAAAGGATTTTATATTTATTTGTCCATTCTACTGTTTTCTATTAAATTAATTTTAGCTTTTGTCTTTATAAATCCTCTTTCTAATTTTTATTTTTATTTTTATTTTTTTTTTGAGACAGAGTCTCACTGTCGCCCAGGCTGGAGTGCAGTGGCGCGATCTCGGCTCACTGCAACCTGCGCATCCCAGGTTCAAGTGATTCTTCTGCCTCAGCCTCCAGAGTAGCTGGGACTACAGGCGCCCGCCACCATGCCCAGCTAATTTTTGTATTTTTTTTTTAGTAGAGATGGGGTTTCACCATGTTGGCCAGGGTGGCCTCAAACTCTTCACCTCGTAATCTGCCCACCTCGGCCTCTCAAAGTGCTGGGATTACAGGCATGAGCCACTGTGCCCGGCCGTCTTTCTAATTTTTAAAAATTGACTTTGTTGCTCTTTTTTTTAATTTCTTGAAATGAAATCTAACATTATTTTTATATTATTTTATGAAAACATTAAGGTACACATTTTCTTCTGAGTAATTTCCACTGTGTCATTTGGATTTTGGTAAAAAGTCTTCTTTTTCGTTGCTCTATAGATATTTTATAACTTAAAACATTTTTTTCTGTGTATGGTTTCTTGCTATCTTTACATTATTTGTTTTCAATCTGTTGGCTTGAAATCAAGGAGTGTGGTTTTTAGAGTCTGTTAAGGTTTTCTTCTTGGTCAAATATGACTGACTTTTGTAAATATTCTATCGGTATGAAAACATGTTTTCTTGTTGTTCGAGGGATGTTAGATCTTACACATAGATACCACATCATTTATTAATTGTATTATTTAATTCCTATGCCATCCCACATTTGCTATATACCAAATTTATCCAATTCTGAAAAAAAAATTTAAGTTTTCCAATATAATTTTATTTAATCAAATTTTTCTTGTATTTCTTACAGGTTTTGCTTCATATATTTAGCTATTATGTTGTTTCATATCTGCACTTATACATTCTCAGTCTGTGATTATCTAGACATATTTCATCTATATATGTCTTTATATTGACTTATTTGTTCTACATTTTGTTGCTCACTACTGAAGCAGTGTTGTTTGTCTGGGGTAATACTCGAGGTTCATTGCCTCACACCAAAGAAATCAAGGAAACAGACTAACAAGGAGTGAGTTTAAGAGTGAAAGTTTAGGCCGGGCGCGGTGGCTCAAGCCTGTAATCCCAGCACTTTGGGAGGCCGAGGCGGGCGGATCACAAGGTCAGGAGATCGAGACCACAGTGAAACCCCGTCTCTACTAAAAATACAAAAAAAAAATTAGCCGGGCGCGGTGGCGGGCGCCTGTAGTCCTAGCTACTCAGGAGGCTGAGGCAGGAGAATGGCGTGAACCCAGGAGGCGGAGCTTGCAGTGAGCCGAGATGGCGCCACTGCACTCCAGCCTGGGCAACAGCGTGAGACTCCGTCTCAAAAAAAAAAAAAAAAAAAAAAAAAAGAGTGAAAGTTTAATAGGCAAAAGAGAAAAGCTCCCTTGTGCAGCAGGAGGGGGTTCCAAACGGATCTCCTGGTACCTGGCAAGATGCGGCTGGTTTTACAGATGGGCTTGAGAAGGTGGTGTCTGATGTACATAGGGTGCAGATAATTGGTTGGACCAGTGTGCCATTTGCATAGCATCCGAAGAGGCTGGCCACTGCACCCTAATCTTTTATTATGCAAATGAGTTTTCTACCTAGCTGGCACCATGTTCCCTGTTTCTTTACTGCACATGTGGTGACAAAGAAAATGGAAGATGGAGCTTCCATGTTGAACATGCCTGGCCCCCAGGTAGCCTTTTCCTATTGACACAGCTGCCATCATTCACCTGTGCAAGCTTCCAGCTTGTTTATCTATGTCTGCAGCTCGATTTTACTGGCTGCTGTTTGTTAGAAAAGAAATGGTTTTGAGTGAAGCCTCACCGAGGACTCTCTTACCCTCACTAACTGCCTAAATAATTTCTTTTCAGCTCCTGTATCACTACCATTTCTTCCCTTCTTTATCATCTTGTAGTTTCTCTTATGGTTAATCTATCACCTGGCTAGAGTCACTTCTTAAGTATTTTCTTAAGGTGGGAAAATGTAGGCATTAGTCTTTGACTTCTTACATACCTACAAATAATTTCTTCCTATCACTCTGACAACTAAATGATTCTTTGGTTGGTCAATAAATTCTTGAGTTGGAGTCCATGCATTTCAGAAGTCTGCAGATATTCCACTAACTTCCAGCTACTGCTGATGCACAAGAGGTCTGATTTGGTTTGCATTATAATTAATAAGGCAATTTATTTTTTCTGAGTGGAAAAGTTTGTAAAGACTTCTTTTTTTCCTTGGAGTTCCAGAATCTTTCCAGGGTATTGCTAAGGGTGTGTGTATGTGTGAATTTATCAATCAAGCCTGAAACTTGGTGAATCCATTCAATCTGTAGATTCAAGTATTTCTTGGTCCAAAAATTTTTCTCCTTTCTTATGTTGCCTTTCCTTCTATGTGCCTTTTTCCCCATCATCTCCCAATATAATATACTAAACTTCTTGGATCTATCCTCAAAATGTCATATACTTTCTCTCACGATTTTAATTGCTTTTGTGAACCCAGAAAATCTGAGACAGGTCTCAGTTAATTTAGAAAGTTTATTTTGCCAAAGTTGAGGATGTGCCATGACACAGCCTCAGGAAGTCCTGGTGACACGTGCCCACAGTGGTCAGGGTAAAGGTTGGTTTCATACATTTGGGAAGACATGAGACATCAATCAATGTAGTTAAGAAGTACATTGGTTCAGTCTGAAAAAGCAGGACAACTTGAACTAAAGGCAGGAAGCAGGGAGGGAGCTTCCAGGTCACAGATAGGTGACACACAAATAGTTACACTCTTTTGAGTTTCTGATCAGCCTTTCCAAAGGAGGTAAGTCAGATATGCATCTATCTCAGTGAGCAGAGGAGTGACCTTGAATAAAATGGGAGGCAGGTTTGCCCTAAGCGGTTTCCAGCTTGAGTTTTCCTTAGTAATTTTGGGGGCCCAAGATATTTTCCTTTCACATTTCCCCCTTTTCCTTTTTAAAAATCTTTTGGAGAAAGCATTTTACAAGAAAACGAGTCTCTGGTCTCAGGTTTCATCTGATCTCTCATGGCTAGGACAGTTTATTCCTAGCTGGGTAGTCCCAAAAGCTCATTTTTAGCAGGTTGTGAAGTCTCATGTCCTGTGAAGAGAAAATAGCAGGGAGGAAGAGAGAAAAAATAAAAGAATAATCCCAGAAAAATCGATATCGGCCACATTACTCTGAAGTCCATACATTAGTAGGCAGCTATGAAAGTGGCTTATGTATGTAAATAGTTTGCTGTTATTTTCTTCTGAAGTTCAAGTTGTCTGGCTTCAGTTCACAGAGTCTTAAGAAAACACAGCTTAGTGTTCAGTGACTCCGAATTAGGAAAAATGGAAAAAAGAAGGAAAAAAATTGAAAGCATTATTTTGAAGACTTGTAGCCAAGAAAAATTGGAATTCAGTCTGAACTGTAGAGAATATTATAAATTGAAAAAAAATTAGGCAAGACTAGAATCTAACAACAGGTCTACTGAAGTTTTGAAACACAATTTTTCTCTCTCCAGTTTCTCATTTTTACTGAAGACAAATCATGGTAGGACTGGTTTTTTTTTATTATTATTATACTTGGCTAATTATTTGTATACAGTGCAGGAAGAATAATTAGTTTTTACATAGGCTTTTAAATTGGCTTTGATGGAACTTTGTTCCATAGGAGGAATCTCAGATAAGACTTTTTAAAGCTGAGCCTAGCCATGGATTTGTGCCATAAAATAGCTATGATTTGGGTGAATTTTCTCTCCTCTTGAGGTTCCAAGATAAACCTGGGATTCTTCACCTGTCAGAAAGTGACATTCTTTACTTACCACAGGTCAGACTCCATACAGGGACTGTGTACACAAAATATGAGGACAGTTTTTCCAAGGGCTTTATTGGCTCCATAAGTTAAGTTTGATTCCTTAAAGGAAAGCACACCATTCCAGTCAAAGCCTTACTAAAATAACCAGTTTCTCTAATTGTGGCCTATTGCAAAAGAAAACAGATTCTTATTGCACTTATTCAAATAACTATAATGCCATAAATTAAGAATACTCACAGAATAGTTTCCAAATTCTGGAGAAATCAGGTAGAGAGAAACAAATATGCTCCAATTTTTTTTTTTTTTTTTTTTTTTTTTGAGACGGAGTCTCGCTCTGCCGCCCAGGCTGGAGTGCAGTGGCCGGATCTCAGCTCACTGCAAGCTCCGCCTCCCGGGTTCACGCCATTCTCCTGCCTCAGCCTCCCGAGTAGTTGGGACTACAGGTGCCCGCCACCGCGCCCGGCTAGTTTTTTGTATTTTTTAGTAGAGACGGGGTTTCACCGTGTTAGCCAGGATGGTCTCGATCTCCTGACCTCGTGATCCGCCCGTCTCAGCCTCCCAAAGTGCTGGGACTACAGGCTTGAGCCACCGCGCCCGGCATAAATTTTGTTCACAGGAGTATACTCAATTGTTAAAAGCTGTAAATAGCTTA
The DNA here is from genome assembly GCF_049350105.2 of Macaca mulatta. NCBI lineage: Eukaryota > Metazoa > Chordata > Mammalia > Primates > Cercopithecidae > Macaca > Macaca mulatta. Next base: position 163,396,353 of record NC_133407.1, on the reverse strand, counting down.
AAAGAAAAGTTTTAACTATGCAAAACAAACTTTCAGCAATGTTTTAAGCAAAAGGCCAAAAAGATTACTTCAGTTTTCTATGGGTTCAGTTAATTCAGTTAACTCCTCTTCTGTTTGATAGTCATGAACATTTCAGCTATCCATGAGAGTTCTGAAAGTTTTTTCCTTTATTCCAATGTCACAATTTCCAAAGTCATCAGAAAACTTGCATTTAAGTGCACCTGTTAGAGTCCTATAGCTGATTATAAACCGACCTTTTAAAGAAGATTTAAAACAAGACAAAACAAGACAATTGTCTGTGAATGAAAAAAATGTTTTAAGGCAGCCATAGTTAAAAGACAGAATTGGTCAGGCACAGTGGCTCATGCCTGTAATCCCAGCACTTTGGGAAGGCAAGGTGGGCGGATCACCTGAGGTCGGGAGTCCGAGACCAGCCTCACCAACATGGAGAAACCCCATCTCTACTAAAAACACAAAATTAGCCAGGCATGGTGGCACATGCCTGTAATCCCAGCTACTCAGGAGGCTGAGGCAGGATAATCACTTGAACCTGGGAGGCGGAGGTTGCAGTGAGTCGAGATTGCACTGTTGCACTCCAGCGTCGGCAACAAGAGCAAAACTCTGTCTCAAAAAAAAAAAAAAGACACAATTGACAAGGAAATTTGTTACCTCTGTGGCACAAAATAATTTTAACATAACAATTATGATTATTACTGATAATGTACACTAAGTTGTATCAGAATTACAGGAGTTTCCCATAATTTTGGAACACATACCAATAACATATTTATACAAACACAGTCCAAGAAAACCAAATGCCATTTCATATTTGACAATGCTTCCTATATAATTTTTATACCAAATAAGCCAAATTATGTCATTTTTGGACTTTAGAGAAACTAATATTGTAAAGGATTAATTAGGTTAGAAAAAGACATAATTTATAGTTTGATTTTGGAAAGTTTGTCAAATATAAAAGGTTTAAAACTCTTGATATTACAAAATAAGATTACAGGTCACTGTAAAGTCATTTATTTAACCAACATGATAATTCAAGCATTTTTAAAAAAGTGAAAAACTTCATTCTTTGAGAGAGGAGACTTAATTGTCTAAATAAGAAGCCCTAATAAAAATAGCATGAAGCCAATTACATTTGTTTTTCAAAATTTTGTAAACAATCCATAAAATTTAATCTTGATTATAAAATATAACTTCAATAAGCTTTTTATAACCTTTATTAAGAAGTTGGTTAATGCTTCAAAAAAACCTTGTTAATCTGACACAGGGGTCCATATACTGGTTTTGTATCAGTGTGCCTTTGACATTAATCATTAATTTATAGAGAAACTGAACTTATTATATCTTTCAAAATTGGCCCTTACAGTCTTACTCGCTCACCTCTTCTGTGATAGTTCCTGGGCCTTGAGGAGTTGAATAGCTTTAATTTCTTGCCCTGTGTCTCCGGAATGCAGTTTGTTTTGACTGGCATCTTCTATGGGGCCTGAAGATGAGGCTTTAATTGCTGTCAGTGTTTAAGATTTAGCAGGACTTGGTGTCCTTTTTCAGACCCAGGAGTTAAAGCCCTGTAACTCAGTGTTACAAGACTTTAAAAGCACATACAGGAAAATACATGGATATAATAACCTTTGTTTTAAAAAAAATTTATCTCAATTTTTTTCCCTAAGCCAACCAAAACTTAATAATAATATGAGAACTTGATTATATAAAAGTTTTTGGTGTTTTTTTTAAATATATAAATCCCCTTATTGTGACTTACACTGACTGTTCATGACATGGTCAGACTTTCTGATTTGTTCTGAACATCCCTTCTTTTTAAACAACCAGTTATTTTATTTTAGGACTAAATTTACCATACAAGATTATTTGTTATATAAAATTATTTCTCTTTAAGCATTTTTATCTAAAATAAATAAATAAATAAATAAATAAATAAATAAATAAATACCACAGCTGGGCACGATGACTCACACCTGTAATCCCAGCACTTTGGGAGGCCGAGGCGGGCGGATCACGAGGTCAGGAGTTCGAGATGAGCCTGACCAACATGGTGAAACCCTGTCGGTACTAAAACTACAAAAATTAGCTGGGTGTGGTGGCACATGCCTGTAGTCCCAGCTACTCAGGAGTATGAGGCAGGAGAATCGCTTGAACCCGGGAGGTGAAGGTTGCAGTGAGCTGAGATCATGCTACCACACTCTAGCCTGGGCAACAGAGTGAGACTCCATCTCAAAAAAATAAAAAAAAAAAGCATCTTTATTTTTATAACTTTCTTTACATCTTTTTAAATTCCTGGTTCCTTTCCTCTTGTTTTATCCATAACCTTTAATAAGCTTTGAATTAGACAAAACTTCTTCACCTTTTTTTTAAAAAAAGGATATACTTTTCCTTTAGCAAGAGTGTTTTCCTACTCTATATATATATGTTGGAAAATACCCAAATAATGAAATATCTATTCTCTAAGTTTATATTCTAAATTACGACTAGTTTGTCTATAAGTATTTATCCCCATATATTTACCTAATTGTTTAAATTGTTTACCTGGATTATTTATGAAAACTGTGATAGTCATGATTTAAAGTTATTAAACCACTATTGCAAAATTATAACTGAGACAGTGAAGAAAAGATCTGACCTAACTGACTCCATATTGCTCTTAACCTCCAAGTTTTTCTTGTTTATTGCTGGGCATAGGTCAAACTAACTTTGGGAAGACCTTAGTTTATAGTTTAGCTTTGAAACAAAGATAACAGTCCTTTCCCAAAACAAATCTTATTGTCTGTGAACCCAGACTGTCTAAAGCCACAGGGTTAGATGTTATCGTAATCTTACTAAATTCAAGATGCAGCTATTTTCATTAAACCCTTATCAATGTCTTATTTATTAAAAATTACACAGGCAAAGATCATTCTGTTTTGGGCTGGGTTTACAGTTTTGTAACCCTTATGCCAAATTTTGACACCTTACAGTATTTGGCAGGGTAAGTATGAAATTGCTTGATTAATAAATGCAAACAAAAATGTATGCTGGGCAATTCTTAAGACATTTCTAATATTACTTTACCAATAATTTTAAAGGTAACTTGTTTATTAAAGATTTTACTTAAGTTACATAAGCTTGAAAAAGCATGTGATTAGTCTTTTTCTAGTACCTAATTTAAGCACTTTTTTTTAAAGCTAGTTAGAGCTTTTCATATATTTTTAGTAGTGAAACATTCTGTATACAACATATAAATACATATAAAAACATATTAGGTATGCCAATGAAAGTGCATTTTATAGATTTATAAAGACACCCCAACCCCCCCCGCCTTTTCTTTCCTATCTTAGACTTTCAGATTCTTAAAACCCTGTTTCACAACCCTAGCCAGTTGTCAACTAAATAGCCTTAAATTTGCACATTAAAGGAAACAACTCAGGTGAAAATTAAACAGCAAAATATACATCATAAAGTACAGAGAGGAAAAAGTCTGGTGGGGCTAGAAGAAGACACGTTTATTTTAATTTGAGCCAAATTAAACATAAAATTAAACTACACTCTCTTAAAAACCCAAGAGTAGCGTCTGTTGCAATAACTATTTTAGAAAACAAACAAACAAACAAATCAGGTGAAAACAGAATTCGGTCAACTGAGAAAAATACAAAACGAAAAAGACAACTTTGGCTCCAAAGAAAGACAAGGTCTTAGGAGAGAAAAACAAAAAAACCCCAAAACCATGAAGGCCTTTCAAATACAAACACGCACACATGCACACACTCATCTTGGATGTTAGTCTTTTAATTAAGCTGGCCTTTAACCATTGAGCTCCTTTAAAAAAATTTTTTTTTAAATCTTACTACCATATTTCAGCTAGGACAAAATGCTGCTAAACTAACAATGATCACACAAATTACACAATTTCTGAGGGCTCTAAGTAGCAGAAATTAACACCAGCTGGTTGTTAAATGCTAACTACAGTCCTTTAAAAGGAATTTGCAAGACAGAATTCCAAACCAGCTTTTTACCTAACGATGGGTCTCAGGTTGTAGGCTGCTCTCTACCATCCTAGAAGCAGAAAAAAACAAAACAAAACAAAACCCATCTCTGTTGGAAGCGAACTCAAATTCCATAAAGGATTTACCTGCTTTCCATCATCATGGAAGCAGGAAAACTTGCCTTCCTGTTGGAAGAAAGTAAAACTCCAATAAAAGAGGAGTTGTACAGCAAAATAAACTTTAGATCTCTACCAAATTTTGGGAGATCAGAGATTCTCTGGAAAGGGTGCTCTCAGACCTCAGCAAATTTTCCTATTGGTTTGAGCCATAAAGTTAGCTCATGCTGGTACCAAGCACCGACAGATATGTCAAAGGTCAGGGGCATCTTCACTCAGAATCCCCCCGTGGTTACCAAAATGTGAGCCCAGAAAATCTGAGACAGGTCTCAGTTAATTTAGAAAGTTTATTTTGCCAAAGTTGAGGATGTGCCATGACACAGCCTCAGGAAGTCCTGGTGACACGTGCCCACAGTGGTCAGGGCAAAGGTTGCTTTCATACATTTGGGGAGACATGAGACATCAATCAATGTAGGTAAGAAATACATTGGTTCAGTCTGGAAAGGCAGGACAACTTGAAATAAAGGCAGGAAGCAGGGAGGGAGCTTCCAGGACACAGATAGGTGATACACAAATAGTTACATTTTTCTGAGTTTCTGATTAGCCTTTCCAAAGGAGGTAAGTCAGATATGCATCTATCTCAGTGAGCAGATGAGTGACTTTGAATAAAATGGGAGGCAGGTTTGCCCTAAGCAGTTTCCAGCTTGAGTTTTCCTTAGTGATTTTGGGGGCCCAAGATATTTTCCTTTTATATTTTATATCTTTCCTCCTTGTTCTAAGCTATTTTCCCCATTTGATCGTCTAGCCCACTGATTTGGGTCTCAACAGTGATCATCTCCCTTCACTGATGTAAGGAATTTTAAGTTGGAAAATCTTTCTTTTTTTTCCCTTTAGATATTAATATATTGTTTTTTCTTTTGTTGACTCAGTTGGGCTCAAGGTTTGTTGTGGAGTATCCTGAGAAGCAGGAGTCATAGTAAGGGAGGAGACCACCCCTCATATTGTCTTATGCCTAATTTCTGCCTCCAAAGAAAAAAGAAGTAAAAACTAAAAGGCAGAAATGAAATCCACAGGCAGACAGCCCGGCACCACGCCCTGGACCTAGTAGTTAAAAATCGACTCCTGACTTAACTGCTTGTGTTATCTACAGATTCCAGACATTGTATGGAAAAGCATCATGAAAATCCCTGTCCTGTTCTGTTCCGTTCTGATTCCCAGTGCATGTAGCCCCCAGTCACATACCCTCTGCTTGCTCAATCGATCACGACCCTCTCACTCAGACCCCCTTAGAGTTGTAAGCCCTTAAAAGGGACAGGAATTGCTCATTTGGGGAGCTTGGTTTTTTGAGATGTAAGTCTGCTGACGCTCCCAGCTGAATAAAGCCCTTTCCTTCCTCAACTTGGTGTCTGAGGGGTTTTATCTGCTGCTCGTCCTACTACAATAGATGTGATAGAAGGCAAAGTGGTCTCCTCTGTTTGAACTCACTGTGTAGAGATAAGCTTCAGTCTTCTACTGAAGCTGGGAGGAAGACACCCGGCTCCCTGCTCTTCGTAAATCCTCTCAGAGGTAGGGAGAACAAGGGCCACCATTCAGTTCCTTTTGTCTTTTTAGAACCAGAAGTCACATATTCATGTGGGGGTGAAATCAACCTTTACCCTTAGGATCCGTAAGATCCTAAGAGAGAGCGAAGTTTTCCCTGGATCTACTGGTTTGTTCTTGCCCTGATTTCCAATGATGGTGTATGTTGTAGGCTTTGGTGGGGGATCCTGGTACCCTTTCCTCTACGACTCATTGAAAGCCCACAGCCTTATATTTATTCATAAATCCACAAGTCTTAGCTGTCTTTTGATTAAAGATTGGAGTCACTAGTTGGAGGGAAGGAAACTATGTTTAAATTGCTGTCTTCTTAGTGTTCAAGTTCTCAACTACTTACTAAGCCCCAAGACAAGACTGCTTCTTGTGTCCTCTATGTTTAATTCTGTCACTTATACATCATTATCATAATAAAAAAGAGGAAAAGAAGATTAAAAAAAGGCAGAGTGAGAGGGGACAGAAAATAAGAGAAGAAGAAAATGCAGGAAATCAATATAACAGTACCAAAAATCTTCAGTGATGCTGCCATCTTTTAAAGATTGGTTTTTAGTACCAAGGGATTTCCTTTAATCAACATCTGCATCTAACATGACCTTCTAACCTTTCTAAGAGCGTAGTTTTATTGGGTTGTGCACCTGTAGGGCTTGTATTTCTGGATCTGTTAGCATATGATTACTTCATCTTGTCTTGGTTCTCACTGTTACATAACAAAAGAGATTAGATGCTGGCTACCTGGGGCTAAAGGACATGTACAGAAAATCACCCCATCAGGGTAACAGGCTCATTAATTTTATGTACAATGACCACACATCAATCTTTGGTCATACTTTCTGTGTGTAGTATGTATGTGTGTAGTATGTGCTCATGGGACTGCATAAATGATTTTGTTTTATCTTAATGTAAATATTGATTTGACCCAGTTCAAGTTCCTTTCCTTAGTAGTACCTTGAAAAGATTATATTACCTGAGAATTCATAAAGATCACAAAGAATAAATAAAAGAGTGAATCTTCTCTTTGGGATAAGTTTATAATTAACATGTATGCATACATTTATGTGGCAATTTACAATCATATGCATATATAACTTCACTGTGGTTCAGGTATTAATCACCAACTTTCCTCGCTGGGGCAACCATGGTACACTCAGCAAGAATGGCTGGGAAGTACCCTGTCTTTCTTTCCTCCTCTGGGATACATCAACTACACTAGTCTGGCTGCTTCTTAGTGTTGAAGTTGAAAGCTTCACAAAGTTGAAAGTCAAGAATTTCATTTTCTCAACTTATCACAGCTTAATGTCCATTCCTTATATTATTGGATTTATGTTTCAATTACATAAAGCTGATTCTGTTGTTCTCTCACTTTCTCTTCATGGTTGTTGCACAAACACTTAAAAGGTAGGAACTATTGGAAGTGCGACTCCTGTAAGGTTAGCCGAGAGAAAGGATGAGAGAGAGACTCAAGGTCAGGCAAGGAAGTTTATTAACCTGCCGGCTGCTCCACCACAGACAGAGGAGGCAGCCCCAAGCTTATAGAATGAGGGGTTTATATTGTGGAGGGAAGTTTGAGGGAGCTCTTTGGTACAGCCACATCCCGGGGTTGTTTGCTGGTTAATTTTGCCACATATCACCTTGTGACATTTATTCCAGGAGGGTGTACGTAGTTTATGCTTCCCACAACTTCCCCCTGTGCGGTCCAGATGGTTTGTAATTGGGGTTTGCTTATTGCAGCAAGGTCTGATAAGTGAAGTCTGCTGGCTTCACTGCGGCACCTAGACAAGGGCTTAGAAATGTAGAGAGACTTGGGCGAAGGGTGGGCAGCACCAAGAAGCTTTCTTGGGGAAGTTTGTCCCTAACAACTCCTGTGTGCCTTGACGTTTATAGTCGTGGGAAGAATTGTGGATTGGGAGAAAGTAAGAGCAGCAAGATTTTAGAGCCAGACCAAGGTACAAAAATAATATAATGGGTAATGAGCGCACATCTTAATGTCACTATGCTTCTCTGCTGACATAAACAATTTAAAAGTTATCTGCACGTCTAATATGGCTAGCACAAATCACCAGAACCTTAGAAAATACTTCCTTCAGCTGTGCACGGTGGCTCACGCCTGTAATCCTAGCACTTTGGGAGGCCGAGGTGGGCAGATCACCTGAGGTCAGGAGTTCGAGACCAGCTTGACCAACGTGGAGTAACCTCATCTCTACTAAAAATACAAAATTAGCCAGGCTTGGTGGCACATGCCTGTAATCCCAGCTACTTGGGAGGCTGAGGCAGGAGAATCGCTTGAACCTGGGAGGTGGAGGTTGCAGTGAGCCAAGATTGCACCACTGCACTCAGCTTGGCGGCTGAGGTGGGTGGATCACCTGAGGTCGGGAGTCCAACACCAGCCTGACCAACCTGGAGAAACCCCGTCTCTACTAAAAATACAAAAGTAGCTGGACGTGGTGGTGCATGCCTCTAATCCCAGCTACTCAGGAGGCTGAGGCAGAAGAATCACTTGAACCTGGGAGGCGGAGGTTGCAGTGAGCCAAGATCAGACCATTGCACTCCAGCCTGGGCAACAAGAGCGAAACTCCGTCTCAAAAAAAAAAGGAAAGAGATCAGAATTACACTCTATGTGTTTTCTCTTCTCCCTCAAATTTCTTGGGCCGTCTTTGCCAAGAAGTCATCTGTGTTAGTCCATTTTCATACTGCTATGAAGAAATACCCAAGACTGAGTCATTTATAAAGAAAAAGAGGTTTAATGGACTCACAGTTCCACATGGCTGGGGAGGCCTCACAATCACGGTGGAAAGCAAAGGAGGAGGAAAGGAACGTCTTATGTGGCAGCAGGCTTGTGCAGGAGAACTGCCCTTTTCACAACCATCGGATCTCATGAGACTTATTCACCATCACAAGAATAGCATGGGAAAACCCACCCCATGATTCAATTACCTCCCACTGGGTCCCTCCCACCACACGTGGGATTATGGAAGCTACAATTCAAGATGAGATTTGGGTGGCGACACAGCCAAACCATCCTATATATTAACCAGGGAAATGCTGAGTTTCTTCCATCTTAGCACATTTGAAACATTAGCTGTTTTACAAAGTACATGTCCTTGCTATCCACTCTATTTAAACCAGCTCATAACCACAGCATTTTTCCATATCCTGGAATCTAGAAAAATGTTAGGTGTTCTAATGTCACCAAACTAATGGCACTATAAAATATTGATATGAAGTGCTATGTCAATGTGCTCAGTTAGAACTATATTACTCTGGGTTAAGACTGTGTGATTCTGTACTAAATGCAAGAAATAACTGGCCTTAGTCAGCAGGATGATGTCACCAATTTCTTATTAGAGCATGCATCCGTAAGTCTATTGAGACTGTGGAAGCAGAAGGAAGACTAGTAGACAAGTCTAATTTATCTTATCCATTGCATCTAGAACAGAGAGTCAATGTTAGTACATACTTAATGTATGTATTCAATGATATAACAAGTAATCAGGCAAATATCAACATTATAGAGACTTTAATATAGAAATGGATTCCAACAAAACAGTTTTATTAAAATAAGGCACAATGCTTGATATGGCAAAATTCACATAGAGGATTGGCTAATATAAGATCTTTTGTATGTCCTGGGGGAAGGGAAAGAAGGTGGTAGAATTGAAGTAGCCCAAATATTCTTTTAAGAACATTTAGCATTACAAGGCAATATATAAATTTGATATTAATATAATAAATGGTAACTTATCCTAAAAACTGTTGAATCATGTTGCTGAATTACACTTATTTCTACCATTAAGTTTTAGTTATCTATTTATCTACAGATGTAGATACTCCAAATTCGCAAGATTTCAAATACAGAAAATTAAGAAATCAGATCATAAAAAGTAATTTGACCAAAGTAAAAGTATGTTTTCAGTATCCTTCGTTAATACTTTGACATCCCAAACTTTACAAAAACTTACAATGCTGGTTATTTAAAACTTTTCTCCCGTTATGTTTTTGTTTCTCATGAATACAAAGTGGGCTCAGAAATGCAAAAAAAACCTCAACTGCAAGCACACACATCTTTACATGATTGTTGTAAAGTGACTGTTTAGGTTAATACTCTTTCTCAATATCACAATGTTAACAATTTAAGTTAGTGAAAGGATTCTCTTAAACATAAGTGGTAGACATAATTAACCAATTTAGTCGTTTTTGCAATACTGCAACAGCAATGTCAATCTTATCCCCACATCTTCCAATAGCTGGAACTTACAATTAAAAAGTCTTATCCAATTTATTCACAGTCAAAGGAACAAGTACATTCTGGTGAATGCAGATGCTCTTTCCACCACAGTTTTGTGGTATGACAGTATATAAATAACCTTCATTAAACTAATATAATATACTTTAATATTTACTGGACTGAATACTGTCCTTTACAACAACTACTGAGAAAGACTAATGTTAGGTAAAAGTCTGGTAGCACCCAAATCAATATTGCCCTATGAGTGTTCAATAATATGCAGAGTTCATTAGTGAACTGTTTTTTTTAATAACAATTATTAGTAAATATAGACCAAGGGAGATAGAAAAAGAATGGGAGATATTCACATATAAAAGTATTCAAACATCTCACTTTCAACCTATATTACAAAGAAAACCAGTGGCAAAATACGCTAAGCCTTACCATATCTTCATATGATGCTATAAATATGAAGTTGGTTGGAAACTGCTGTCATTCTTTGGTGGCACCAGATAAATTTTTAAAATAATATATAAGAGAACGTATCTTTTCAGTGATTTTATTTCAGGGGACCCTGATTCTTATGGCTTTGACATTCTGGGACAGAATGCATGGTAGAGGTTCCCTCCCCAGAAGTCCTAGACTAATACACATTAGGCCATTTTATGAGAAGGAATCTTTCAGGATCACAGTCTTTTTCCCTCAAGCAAATGAAAAAGGTAACAACGTTGTCACAAACAACTTATTAAATAATACAGATCTCCAAACTTTGGGTCTAGAGTAGAGGATTTAAGGCACATACTTCCTGACCACAACTGAAATCACTGATACCTTTAAAAAGATATGACTATGAAAATACAAAATTGCACATAATCTTTTATTTTTATTTTTATTTTTGGGATATCGAGTCTTGCTCTGTCACCCAGGCTGGAGTGCAATGGCGCAATCTCAGCTCACTGCAACCTCCGCCTCCTGGGTTCAAGCGATTCTCCTGCCTCAGGCTCCTGAGTAGCTGTGACTACAGGCATACGCCACCACACCCGGCTAATTTTTGTATTTTTAGTAGAGACATGATTTTGCCATGTTGGCCAGGCGGATCTCAAACTCCTGACCTCAGGTGATCTGCCTGCCTCTGCCTCCCAAAGCGCCAGGATTACAGGTGTGAGCCACCACGCCTGGCCCCAAATTGTACACTATTAAATTCATTAATGTTATACAGGGCATAACACTTAATATGGAAACAGGGACATTCAATATAGGAGGAATCAGAACTATGCCTTATAGGTCACATTGCATAAAAATCTATACAGTAGCTTTTACTATTGTTAAGTACCTGGCACAACTTAAAAAGCCCACTATTTTGGACTAAATGGAGAGTAATATTTATAATGACATAATAAAATCTCTACTTTTGGATAAAAAAAGAATCATTTAGGTAAAAATTAAATGTTCCTAACTAAATGCAGCTTAACTAACCTTATATATACATACTATAACTGATAGTTTTGTCTACCAAGGGTCTTATGAAAATTTAGGAATAATAACCATTAACTTTTTACATAAATAGCAACTGCTAAAATGCTTTAAAAGATCAAGTTTTATTTGCACTATTTGCTTACTGTTTTTTCTTTTTAACATAGTGAAAAGGTAAAACATTAACCAAGGCTACCTGTTATACCACAATTCCAGGTTAATGACGTATTACTTTCTCCCTTTGGGAACAGCAAGGTTGGCTGTAAGAAGATCCTATTACTTGCTGGCCCTTAATTATGGAGGGATATGGATGATCTCCCAATAGCAAACACTGAACAAATTTGGTGATAAAGGTTTTTGGATGGTAGTCAGTAGGCCACTCAATAACTTCATTTTAAAACAATTCACTATTACTTTAAAGGGCTTTCTTGGCCTAGGACTGTCCCTAGGTGTTTGGTGACTTCTCTTCTAGCCCTGTGGCTTCTAAAACACTCCAGCAATCAGCCTCTTCCTTCTCTTTTCTTGTTTAAATCTAATAGTTACAAAATCTGGTAAAACTGGTGTGCACTATTACAAAACATTATTGTGGATTGCTTTTTACTTTTATTTACACAAACACAAAAACTTCTCAAATTGAGGTACAATTTACAATGCAAATCTTTTTTTTTTTTTTTGAGACAGAGTCTCACTCTCACTCAGGCTGGAGTGCAGCACAGTGATCTCAGATCACTGCAACCTCTGTCTTCCAAGTTCAAGTGATTCTCTTGTATTAGCCTCCAGAGTTAGCTGGGACTATGGGCATGCGTCACCATGCCAGCTAATTTTTGTATTTTTAGTAAAGATGAGGTTTCACCATGCTGGCCAGGCTGGTTGCAAATTCCTGACTGCATATGATCCACCCACTTCGGCCTCCCAAAGTGCTAAGATTACAGGTGTGTGCCACCGTGTCCAGCTAAGTCTTTACTTTTAAATGTGGTAACCTGAAGTTCTAAATATCAAGAATTTTTTAACAAAAGACACTTCAGCACACATTCAGAAGTAAAATATGACCAGTCGCCTTTGGATTTACCTCCACTACTCAAATACTAGAATACTGAGGACCCTGGCCAGCTGGTCCTTAATATTAGTCAGCCAATCCCTGGCACCCTGGAATCCATGTATCATATTCACTAATCTTCCTATTGCCCAGAATCTTAGCACTTATTTCACCAACTCAGTTTGGTGATGCTGAGAGAATTGATTCTAGGGATAAAGACTACTAAGAATGCACAGTGTACTAATTCCAATTTAAAATACTAGTATTGAAGAATGCCATTCTAAATATGTTAACGTTATGCTTAAGCAGTTTTATCTGTAGTTTTGGTCACTAAAATTGTCCAAGTAGAGCAACATCAAAAACTTATTTCATTATAAAAATTAGACTTTGCTAATTCTGTCTTTTAAAAACCCCAATTAAAGATTATTTACCGTAATTAAACACAAGTATATGACTTAGGAACTAAAGTGACAGACTGTTATTTTAAATACATAGTTAGCTATATGATTTGGGAGCTGATTATCTGGTTTCTAGATTATCGAGTCCCTTGTATCTGACTTCTGGTTAATTTCCCTAATCAGTTACGAGAAAAGGAAAGGTAGGAAAAAGAAACGGAAAATCTTAGAAATTATTAGCTGCTCTTACAAAACGTTAGGTCAAAGATTTACGAAAGATAAAACCAACAGCTAAACATATACTTCATTAAAAATTACCAAAAGACAACGGTACACTGATCATAGATTTTTCAACTATACATAGAACCATAACATTTTGTTGAAATAATACTGTGATATACATCTATATTCTTATATGCAAAGGCCAGAAACTCTCTGGTTGGACCTATTTACATCTGTAAAAGATGAAGCAGTAGACCTTCTTTCTAGAAAGTTGGAAAGGCTATGTAAGATTATATATTTACATACCTATCCATTTATTTTACGAAGACTAACTCTTAGAAGACTACTCAAGCAGTTGCTCAAGTCAAGTTGGTAATTGATTAGGAAGTAGGCATAAGCATTCAGGCCAAAAAAAGTTGGTCCTATCAATTCGAGTATTTTACTATGAATACATCATTTTCTATGAAAATATCTTATGTATCTTAACTAAGTCACTTATTTACAAAACATTTTACATTTGTCACTTAGGCACAGCCTAAGTCATCTTTACCTTTCATAATTGTACACTCTGCAGTTTGCTGTGGCTCACATGGAGAAGTAAGCAAAGACTTTATACCTCTATTCTTTATACCTCTATTTTGTGATATAATCACCCATGTATTACTCTTCTAGCCAGTAGGAACATATTAGATTACTTCTATAGACACAGAAAATTTCTGAATCAAAAGGAAAACAAAATCTTACTACATTATAACAGGGTAAAGGTAAAGGGATTCATTCTATAGCAGCGTTTCACATCTGCAGTTCATGAAACTCTCATGTTTCATGAATTAATATACAAATAAACACATAAATCCTAAATTATGCTAGTTTCTTCTAAAATAAAAAATATATATATGAAAAAAACCCTAATACATGTATATGTTATTATACAACAATCTGCTTTTAAGAAATGGTGTGCCATGAATGCCAGAAATCAGAAAAGGTATCACCTGATGTTCTAATGCCTATCTGACCTGTATATTTGACATTTCTTACTGCATGTTTAACATTTAACAAGTGATGTTATTAGTTATTTAATGATTACCAGTAAGCATTTACTTTATATCAACTTATATTGTACTTAAATTGTACTTAAAATTCAATTTGTATTGCATATTAAACTAGTTAATAAAAATTTGGTAATTTCTAATAGCAATTAATTTGTGAAACTATTTTCCTGCTATACATTAAGGATATAATATATTAATAAGTTTTTTCTATTTTATTACTACTTTATTTTTGAAAATGCTTCCATAGTTAAAGTAGTTCTGGAAACTGTTTTATTAGGTATAAGGACAATGACAACTTTTCCCCATTTTTATTTGGCTTGTTGTGATGTTTTTCTAGTTTTATTAGTTTTTCTTTAAAAAGTAGAGAAAGATGGTCCAGTACGTGACATGGGCAAGAGTCATATTTTTTCCCTACCCATTTAATGCAAGATATACAGAAGCTTTCCTAGCTTATATCTCTTTTAGAATTTTTTGTTAAAAATTCTTACTCTGTCTTATGATGACCAGACTGATCAAGACTATGGCCTACCATTAAGTGTAAAAGTAATGTGCTTATAAGGGATGAGTGCACAAAGTATTAAGAGGGCCATGGATATCAGATATACAGTTATTTACCTAGTTCTGCTAAAGAATATTTTTAAATGTTCTGCATGGTATGTCAGGTTATATGTTGCTCTGGCATTATTTCTTGAATACATTTTTATATCCTTGCTGGATTAAGGCACTATAACAATCATTGCTAGATTATATAAGGTTAATAGCAATCCTATAGAACAAAGGAAAAGAATGAAAAAGTTTTAATATCCCACTTAACCGTTATATGCCTTACTTCACCAGTTAGTTTGTCAGAAAGGTTTACGTCCTATGTAACCATCTGTGAGCTTCTCTGAACTAATCTAGACATACAGGCAATAAAAAAAGGGAGGGTTATTCCTGTTTATGGCATATAATACATATATATATGGCACATATAGTATATATGGTATATAGTGTTCTACGTAAACCCAAGGGCAACTCTGGCAATTATAGCTTTGATTATTTCTCACTTTCTCCATCTCAACTGCCAAAAGGTATACTACTTATGGCTTATTGTAGAACTGCTCTTCAAAAGGTACCATTCTGCTTTCTGATTCAGGCAAAACTTGAGTGAAAACTGCAAACCATCAGCCAAATGTGGAACTATCATTCATAATAAATTATGTTAAAAGAATCCAAACATGGGACTGGACTCATTCCTGCTGAATGGGTAGATGAAACACAAGATGTTTTATATCATCCCAGACTCTTTCATGAACACTTAAGATGAAGATAAGGTTTCTAGTGAACAGTGAACTTCAAGCTCTGTTTTCTTATCTAACCGCCTTTGCTCAGTTTTTTAAGTATTTCACACCAGTGTGCACTCCTATTCAACCAAGAAGAACTTTCTGCATTCTGCGTGCAGCAACACTAGCTTCATCTTCTGAGTCAGATTCACTCTGGGATGTGGAGCTGTGAGAGGCAGAACTGCAAGGGGAAGAGCATTCTGGGGAACACAAGTAGTGCATCAGTGGGAGGCGATACTTCCCACAGAAGTCCACAAATTTAATTTGTCTGACACAGCAGTCAAAGTAGACTCCTAAAGAGAAGAAGGAATACAAAGTAATCATTACAAAGCAAGGAACCAATTTCTTTTTCAGCCCTTTCTCCAGTGTTCTGGAGAAACCTCACATACCATTTTCTGTTATGAATCTTAAGCAGAAACAGTACTTGCTCGTATAGCTGTCTACAAGCCTCCTGGAAGGTCTTAAAGGTAGAATCTGGGTGTAAAGAGGTAAACAGGAAATTTATCTTAAAGGGAGCAGGTACAGAAAGGACACTGTGTACCTAGCTTCTTTTCTCTGGGAGACTTGGGGCAATGGCTGATGGAGATTTTAGGATACCTGAGGTGCCTTTTCTCTATTACCCAAGCCACCCCCTTGGTACTACCCTACAGTCACAGACTAAAACAAAACAACATAAAAACTCCTTTAATAATTATCTTAAAGAATTAGTATACAAAAAATTTTCAGAAAGGGGATGACTTTTGGTACTCCTATTCTTATGTACTGGGAAGGCAAAATTGAAAGAAATAAAATGTCATTTTAGATTTCCAAAGACTGTAAATCTTCAGGCCTCAGATCTGTTTCACTGATGATCTCACTTGATTCTCATACAATTACACACCTTCAGGTAAACTGAAAGTAATATCTGGCCCTTTTGATTCCTAGGTTAGTGCTCCTCGACTGTGGCCCTTTAGTTAAGTAAAAACAGAGCTAGAGCCGAGAGGAAAGCAGATGTTGCCGTGCCTCTGGATTCTAGTTGGTCCTTAAAATGACACTGCAAATCTCTAACAGACAAAGACTGTCACAATGGTTGCAGTATAACCAGAACATCTAGAATTTTGGTCCAATCACCTCTCTGGAGAGGAATCTCAAGCTCTATACTCTGCCTAAGTTTCTTCTGGCATCAAATACTGTGTGTTTATCACATAAGGGACTAAAATTAAAAGATGTGGTCCAAGCAAAGGAAAAACAATGAATTCTACTTCTATTTTTTTTTCCTGATATCTCAACTAACCATGTAGTTTTTTTGATCTTGTAGTAAATATAAAAAAGGGGAAATTTGTGGTATATTACTTGGAATGATTTAGGAAAGTAGATACATTCAGTAAGTTGGTCAATCAAAAACTGATAATAAATCCCCCAAAAGTAGATACATTCAATAAGTTGGTCAATCAAAAACCGATAATAAATCCCCCAAAATGAGTTAGCTTCTCGAAAACAGATGAAAGAAAAAGCATTATGGGAGATACGATGAACTAAAGCAGTATAATACTATCTTGTGATTTATAAGATTTCAGATTATACAAAGAGAAAAATATCTCTGAGAATATAAAAGTACTTTTAAGTTAGTTTAATAACTAACAAATTTGAGGGGGAAAATGTCTAACAGATTATCTCAAATTTTAAACAGATAATTTTTTTTTTTAAAGAGACAGGGTTTCACTCTGTCACCCAGGCTAGAGTGCAGTGACATGATCACAGCTCATGGGAGCCTTGAACTCCTGGACCCAAGCCATCCTCTTACCTTAGCCTCCTGAGTAGCTGGGACCACAGGTACATGCCACTATGCCCAACTAATGTTTTTATTTTTTGTAGAGACGTGGTCTCGTTATGCTGCCTAGGCTGGTCTCAAACTCCTGGGCTTAGGAGATCCTCCTGCCTCAGCCTCCCAAAGTGATGGAATTACAGACAGGCATGAGCCACCACACTCGGTCTTAAGCTGGTAATTTTTAAAGCATTTTTGTTCCTAAGATAAATGGCACACCAGTATACTAAAGAAGTCATTAAGGAAATATTTAAGAGAGAAAAGAGAATTCCAGTAGAGGTCCATTTCCAGAAAAGCATGAATTCAAAGAAGAGATTTAGACTTTCAGGCCTGAGGGTCTGGTGTGAATGCTGCCCTATGTGTTTTCCTCTGTCACTGTGAAAGCTAATTCAGGAATGGAGAATCACAGAGAAAAGCGTAAGCACTTTGAACTTGGCACAGTGCTGCAATCTCTACTTCTAAGAGTGGGTGGCCAAAAATGACCCAGAGCATTATCTTTTTTAAACTCAAAGTGTCTTTTTTATCTTTTAACAATCTTTGAATAATTTGATAATTTTCTCCCTTTTAATGTTGTAATAGCTTCAAGACAAGATCGGACTGCCAGAGAAAGTCTCACATGGTTTTGAACATCATTACACAGCATTTCCTCAGTACCTACTGGATTTTTTAAAAGTAGTCTTTTATGAAGGAGCCAAAGTAAAAAATGACCTACTATCAGTCAGTAATTCTCACCCACACACCCTGGCACTTCAGGCTCTTCACAACCTGGACTCAACGTAGCTTTCCACTCTCATTACTCCCCTAACCTTACATTTGGGGCAAATTACTACTCATCCAACAGTCTGCCCCATACTCTTCCGTCTCCACTTTGTATTCTCCATCTGAAAAATTTCCTATCCTCAATCTTACCCTATCAAAATCTAATTCATACCTCAATAATTAGCTCATTGTTTCCAGATCTAATTAAATGTACTCTCCCCCTCCTTTGATTTCCAGAAGCATTTTGAATTCCTTGGGATACTTACCTGACTCTGCCTTATATCATTTGCATAATTCTCTCCAAATGCTCTAAACTCAAGACATTTTGAACCATGGACTTAAAGTAACATAAAGTTTTGTGTACAATCTGTAACTGGCACACATTCAGCCCATTCTCATACATCTTGAATCATACCCTATTAAATCTGATACAGGGAATGGTGGGTCTAAGAAAATATCCTTCAAATAAATATAAAAGGTGTCCAAACATTTTAGGAACAGTTTTTAAACAATTAGAACTGTTTATACTTCCTTGAGTTTCCTCTCATTTTACCATCTTGATTTATTATCTTGTGACAAGACAGGATTAGACTTCCCGGGTATGTTCCTTATGTATGAATCCTAAAATATTATGAAAAATAATTCTTAAAAAAAACCCAGAGTGAAATGTCTTTTTCATAAATGAGTGAAAAAATAAAGGGAACAGAAATAGAGACAGCTTTTGTCTGACTTCTAGACTTAATTAATTTTAAAAAGAGCTAAATGAGTGGGAAACATGAATACTGAATTAACTTACCTCCACATTTTGGGTTTGGGCAATTGCTGGCTGAACCCAAGTATCTAAGAAGATTCCCAGGAAGATCATAGGGAGTGTAGGAAATATTTCGGATCTTAATGGTCCGTGCAGCTAATTCCAGGAGAGTTGGAGGATCATAGGTTAAATCTCTAACAAAACGAACAACCAATGGATTTCCTCGTAAACTCAACTCTTCCAAATGAATAAGGTTGAGGATCTCCCGCGGCAGATATGTCAGCAAGTTATTGTGAAGACTTAGGGAACGAAGTGAATGCAACCTAGAATAAATGCAGTATAAAAACCAATGGCAGTAAGCAACATAACTATCAAAAATATTGAATATATGTGTATATACAGAACTTGAGTCAACTGAAGTAAAACAAAAAGGTGCTGAAACTAGATCAAAGTGCAGATTTGTAAATGTCATGGACTTTTGTCCTTAGAATCTTGGCGAATTTAGAATACTTAGAGAGTGTTCTGATGTGCTAACTGCTATAAAAGCTAGATTTGAAGATTAGGGGTGGGCAGTGGGCATGCTTTTTCATTTAGATAACTAAAAAAGGAAAGATTTCAAATGCAACAGAAATTAAGATCCTTCACATTATAAAGCCTAATTAGGATATAAATGTTTCATATCAAATATAAAATCACTAAAAGTCCCATAAAACCTAGGGAAATAAATGCTAACGCTCAATTCTTTGATTACAGAATAGATTGAATAATATTTTGAGGAATAAACCAGAGCATTTAAAAGCGAAATTTTAAAAACCCAGCTCGCAGCAAACCTCAGAACTATAATTAACATGTATCACTTACTTTGAGAATATCTAATTCTTCTCTACATATAAAACATGTGAGTGAATACAAGACAATAATTACTAAGCACAGATGTCTGTGTATATACAAATGCCTGGAACTACTCACTGTGAAAGCTGAGGAGGTACACTTTGGATTTTGTTGTCACATAATACCAAGTAATTCAGAGAAGGCAGATTTCCTAATTCTGGTGGGATTTCTTTAATGAAATTTCCTCCAAGATATAAGCACTCTAAACTGCAAAAATAAATGAACAAAACCAAAAAAGTAAATAAAGTTGAAAAAGATACCCCATTGTGTCTACTACAATAAACACGTTTCATCTATTTATTCAGCAAATGTTTTACTTAAGATTTGCTATGTTCTATCCAGTCTCTAGAGAAACAATGCAATTTTCAGGGAGCTTATACTATAGCTAAGCAGACAAGACAGACCAATGTTAGATAACTTTACAATGAAACACAAAACAAGGCCAAAAATAGGCATTACAATACCAAAATAAGAGGGACAAACCATAAATGGCATTAGGAGTTGAATGAAAAGGAAGATAAAAGTTTTTAAAAGGCCACAGTAGTTCTGAATGGAATAGGCTTCCCCAAAGGGCTGTGACTTCAGCTGGGCTATGGACTTAGCCCATTTAGATGAGAAGAGAGAGTACACTTCAGGTTGGAGCAGAGGGCTTGTTAGGCACAATGAATATACCTTTTAATAGAAGAGAATTCATCTTGAGGAATCAAAGATTAAGGTTGTAGAGAGACCAGATTACAAGAACCCTGAATTCTATGCTAGTATGCTTGGATTTGATTGATGCCCTGACAGGCAATGGGAAAACCACTACCTTGTTTTTGAACAGACTTTAAAACTATGAAGTCTCTACATTTCTTCTTTGCTCTTATTATAGCAATTACATACTTCAGAGGCTGTGTAAATTGCCCACAACTATAAAATCAAAGTTCCAGGTAATTATACTGTTTTCCAACAATAGGTTAACATTTTAGACATGGCATATATTGCACCAAAATAGAAAAAAAGAGAGTACTCTTTGATGATTACTGTCGAAAGGCTTCCTTCAAAAGATTTTTGCAGGGGGTAGCACAATCAGTTCTATATATATATATGTGTGTGTGTGTGTATATATATATATATACACACACACACACACATATACATACACATATATAGTATACAAACACATACAGATTTCTTCTCCCAATACTGTATTACTTTTATCTTCCTGTTAAATCTGCTAACTCAGTAGAACCACTGTTTTTTCAAAACACCTTTAAATGTGGGAGAAAACAGCCTACTAAAGTATTACCTAAACTTCCACAGTAAGAATTCCCTATGATATTTTTAAAGCTATGGAGTCCTGATCCCATCCAGATGCACTAAATCAGAGTCTCCCTCCCTTGAATTGCCTGTGAAGTGGGAGATTTTAGAATATAAGGTGTAATTTTAACAGATAAAGCCAAGTTACCTTGTGCAGTCATGGCTATTTACAAATCCATAACTGGCATTTAAGAGCACTCCTTAACCTACAACTTTGCCAACACCTAGTATTATCACCAGCATTTATTTATTTATTTACTATTTGATGGTATAAAAAATGGTACCATTCTGTGTTTTTAATCTGCAAATCTGTAGGTCCCTAACTATTAGTGAAGTTTAGCATCTTTTTATAGTTTTAGACATTTGTATATCTTTAGAGAATTACCTATTCATATCATTTACCTATTTTTCTCACGAATTATACAGCTTTATCTCACTGATTTGTTGGGAGCTCTGCTGTTGTTAAATACACATATTCTGCATAACTTTGTTCCTTTGTGGCCTCGAGCATGGTCTATTTTCATTCATGTATTATATGTACAAAAAGAACATGTAGCTATTATGATTGAGCTCTTAACTGAGTAAATTTTTTTCTCTTATTATTTTGCCTTCTAGCTCTGGTGGTTAGTCTCCTACTATAAACATGATTTTCCTTCTTCCCTTAGAGTCCTGTCAATCTTTGCTTTCTTTCCCATTAATATACAGAAATTATACTACAGATACATTCAAGCTCATTACTGCTAAAAACTTCCTGAAGTGAGCCTTAATTCATATGAAGCATTTCTATTTGTTCTTTTTTTTTTTTCTTTTTTTTGAGACAGACTCTCACTCTGTCGCCCAGGCTGGAGTGCACTGGCATGATCTCAGCTCACTGCAACCTCTGTCTCCCAAGTTAGGTCAAGCAATTCTCCTGCCTCAGCCTCTCGAGGAGCTGGGATTACAGGTCCCTGCCACCACACCTGACTAATTTTCACCACGCCTGACTAATTTTTGTATTTTTAGTAGAGACGGCGTTTCACCATGTTAGCCAGGCTGGTCTCAAATTCCTGACGTCAGGTGATCTGCTCACCTCAGCCTCCCAAAGTGCTGGGATTACGGGCGTGAGTCACCGTGCCCGGCCTCTATATGTTCTTTTAAATACATTTTGCCCTGAAATCTATGTCCTCTGATTATCAACACTGCTTACCAGTTTTATTTTTATTGGTATTTATTTCATTCAATTATTTCATTTAATCCCAGCTCCACAACTTGCCAGTATAAAAATTTGGACCAGTTACTTAATCTTGCAGCATATTATTCTTTTAAAAATGGAATAATATTATCTATTATATAAAATGCCCAGTTAACAAATATGAACTAACACCCACAATGTGCCACAATGTGCCAGGCACCATTCTAGGGAATAGAATGCAAATAAGTTCAAGTTCTTGACCTGAATAAGTTTACATTTTAGTGAGAAGACAGACAATAAATTGATAACATGTCTATTATGCCAGATAGTTTTCAGAGTCACAAAGAAAAAGGGGGAACAATCAGAGAGTGATAGAAGTGACACTCTAGAGAGGGTGGTCAGAAAAAGTTTCTCTTAGGAGATGACATCTGAACGAGATCTAAATGAAATGACTGAGTACAAACCCCAATGGAAAAGTGATTGGTGTGTTGTGAAATAGCAACACAGCCAGTTTGAGTAGACGAGTAGATTAGAGTGACTGAGGTGGGAGGGTCATCAAAGAGATCAGGGAGGTAGCCTAGGAAGGCCACATCACTGAATGCCCTTTGGGCCTCTGTAAGAGCATTTTGAAAAAACAGTTCTGAACAAAGCCTAGTCATTTAACTTGACTTTTTAGAAGGATCACTTTGGCTTTTGAGTGGCAAACAACTGGAGAAGTGGTTAGGGGAGCACTGTGGGCAGGAGTAGGAAGAGGAAAAGCAGATTGGAGCCTAATCCAGTACTTCAGACGAGAAATGACAGATTTGCCTGGTAACTTTTTATTTCTTTCTTTATCTCTTTAAGCTGAATTCCAGGAAAATAACTCAGTAAAATCATTCAGCTTATGGATTCATTCTTCAGCTGACTTCTGTTCACCTTTTAGTCTAGTTAGTTAGTTAATAATTATATTTTTTCATTTCTAGAAACTCCAATTGCGGTTTTCCTAATTGTCAGTTTTAAAACTCCCTATTCTTGCTTCATTGATGAAGTTCCTTCCTTTACCTCTCTGAAATTAGTAAATGTACTTAAAAATTCGTTGCAGATTGCCTTATTACAGATATTTCCTATCCCTTTCCTTATAACTTATTGGTGTAATTTTATTTTAAGTGTAAATCTTTATAAATGGAGCATAACTGATGATTGATGTTCAGACTTGTGTTTTCTATTATCATGGTATCTCCACATACTTTTTCCCTTTAGTTTTGCTTCTTATTGTGCTCCTCAAGGTTCTTTTTGTTCTTTTCCCTCTACTTCTACTGTTTTGAACTGTATATGCTATTTCTATTTTGCTAGGAGTTACCTCCTTCAATTTTCTTTGTACTCTCTCTCACTCTCAAACACATAACCATGCTCTCTTCTGTCCTTCTCTTCGTATGATCTTCTAGAATTAGTTCTACTCTGATTTTCTACTAATTTATTTTATTTCCAATTAGTAATTGATTCAGATTTATCAATATGTTTTACCAATTTGTTCATCTTTTTTTTTTTGAGGCTTATTTCTTTTAAGGTTTTTCTTGGAGTGTATCCTTTAGAAGTTCTTTCAGCAAGAACTCATGATTGTTAATCTTTGAGTCCTTTGTCTCTGGCATTTTAATTTTTCCCCCTCACTCTTGAGCAATAGTTTAGCTGGGCATAAAATTCTAGGTCGGCAGTTACTTTTCCTCAGCACTACGAAGATGCTGCTCCATTATCTTATTACAGCCAATATTACTATTGTTCCTTTGCAGGTAATCTTTTTTTTTCTTTCTTCAATAGGAGTAAGGATTTTTTTCTTATTCATCTTTAATGTTCTAAAGTTTTACTATGACACGTTAAGATATCAGTTTAGAGAGCTCCCTTTCTTTGTGGGAAATTTCAGCCACTATCACTTCACACATTGTCTTTCTAGAATTGCTCTTAGCAGTTTATTTTTTATTTATTTTTTATTTTTTGAGATAGAGTCTTGCTCTGTCACCTAGGCTGGAGTGCAGTGGCACGATCTCGACTCACTGCAATCTCTGCCTCCCGGGTTCAAGCAATTCTCCTGCCTCAGCCTCCCGAGTAGTTGGGATTACAGGCGCCCGCCAACAGGCCTGGCTAATTTTTGTATTTTTAGTAGAGACGGGGTTTCACCATGTTGGCCAAGCTGGTCTCAAACTCCTGACCTCATGATCTGCCTGCCTCGGCCTCCCAAAGTGCTGGGATTACAGGCATGGGCCACCACACCCGGCTGCTCTTAGCAGTTTTAACTTCAGGATCTATCCTCTATGTCTTAATATTTCTTTCATACTTTTTATTTCTTTCTTTATCTCTTTAAGCTGAATTCCAGGAAAATAACTCAGTAAAATCATTCAGCTTATGGATTCATTCTTCAGCTGACTTCTGTTCACCTTTTAGTCTAGTTAGTTAGTTAATAATTATATTTTTTCATTTCTAGAAACTCCAATTGCGGTTTTCCTAATTGTCAGTTTTAAAACTCCCTATTCTTGCTTCATTGATGAAGTTCCTTCCTTTACCTCTCTGAAATTAGTAAATGTACTTAAAAATTCGTTGCAGATTGCCTTATTACAGATATTTTCTCAAGTATAATTTTTCTGTCTTTCATAATCTCAGTCTTCCTTGATGTGTGGTTATTCAAAATGCCAACTTGAATCAAACATTTTGTCTTTTTAAAAAATATATTAGGCCAGGTACGGTGGCTTACACCTAATCCCAGCACTTTGGGAGGCTGAGGCAGGCGGATTACTTGAGGTCAGGAGTTCGAGACCAGCTTGGCTAACTGGTAAAATACCATCTCTACTTAAAAAACAAAAAACAAATTAGCCAGGCGAGGTGGCAGGCACCTGTAATCCCAGCTACTCAGGAGGCTGAGGCAGGAGAATCACTTGAACCTGGGAGGCAGAGGTTGCAGTGAGCTGAGGTCGCACCACTGCACTCCAGCCTGGGTGACAAAGTGAGACTGTGTCTCAAACAAACAAACAAATATATGTATTAATGACACTTTAAAAAAACATATTTCTGATCGTGTAAAAGCTTTTCAAAATTCCATTTCCCTCTTTAGACTTAAAATGTTTAGAAAAAGTAAGCTGATAACTTTGATTTTATGTTATTTTCTTTCTCTTCCAAGATTATCTTGCAGCAAAAGTCACCTGGTTACAAGATTGAATTCTCCTACTGCAAGTGCTTAAGCATTGGTGAAAGAAGCTCCTAGGCAGGGTTTTAAAAATTCTACCAAGTATGGCATAATTTACCGCCCAGTTACTCAGAAATCCCTATTTTTCAATGATGATAGTTACTTGAATAGAATAGAACGGAACAGAAAGGAACAGAATATTTGGAGTTCAAATAACAAACTACTAGGTTCCTGGAAAAGGAACTATTTCAATGAGAAGACTGAGGGAAAAAAACTAAGCAAACTTCGAAGTCCTTTTTACAAAGGATTTGATAGCTAAATAATAACTTGCAATATAGTTTAGAGAGGGAGGTAAAAAAGTGAAAAAAAGGAAGAGTGAGTCTGAGGGCAAGTGTAAATGTTATCCTTTCTATTTGCTTAGGTCAGTGTTATGGATTGAATGCCTGTGCCCTCCCAGAATTCATGTTGAAACCCTAACTCCTTAATGTTAGGGTATTAAAAAGTAGGGTCTCTGGGTGGTAACTAAAGGATTAGATAAGGTCAACAGGGTGGAGCCCTCATTAATGGGATTAGTGTCCTTCGAAGAGTCCCAAGGGAACTTGCTTCCTCTCTCCATCATGTTGATGTAGCAGGGAGGCACTGCTGGGGCTGCACATTCCATGGAGTTGGGGGGCGCCCTGCCCCTTCTGTGTAGGGACCAGAGCTCCCCAGGTGCAACTGTGGTGGCGCAACCTGCAGCTGCAGACCCAGGCCTCCTGCTCTACAGAGCAGGGAGAAGCCCCACCCTCCTGGGTGGGGCTACAGCCACCTAAACTGCAGCTGTGGATCCGAGCCTCCCTGTGCTCTTGGGGGAGGGCTAGGAGCAGGCAGAATCTGCCTTCCTGCAAGCGGCTGCAGCTGTCCTCCCAGGTGCAGAAGCTGGGTATCTCTGCAGCCTGCACCCTTGGGGGCCCCAGGAAGGATTCCCCCCCTCATCCCTGCAGGCTAAAGGGTGTCTTCTCCGGCTGCCTGGCCTCTCTCCAGCCCCTGCTCCAAGATGGGAGCGGGAGCTGGGGCTGAGCCAGGGGTCCCATGAATGGCAGCAGGAGGCAGATTGATTCCTGGGCAGAAGAGGTGGGTCCCCAGTAAGGCCCCACCTTTGGGTCAGGGAGGGCCTGAAGGCTGGTGGCCAAGCTGCCAGTTGGGCAGACAGGAGTATGGACTCCTGGTGCCTCTTCCCACCCACCCATGGTTACCCATGGACTAATCAGCATGTACTTCCTCCCCTCTGAGGTCCACAAAAGCCCTGGGCTCAGCCAGAACAGGGCAGAAGAGGAAGAGGACAGAGAAAAGATGGGATGGGGTGACCAACTGCAGAGAGAAGTATCCTCTCAGCTACGACCTGTCGGGAGAGAGGAACTGCCCTCTCTGCTGAGAGCTTCAGAGACCTCCAAGAGCTTCAGAGACCTGCAGAGACATTTAAATGACTTGCCTGAGGAGAGGGGCCACCCTCTCCCGCGCCTCTTCTCTACTGAGAGCTGAACACTTGAAGGGACGACCTGCCTACAGAGAGGAGCTACTCACTCCTCTGAGCTGTTCTAACACTAAATAATACTCTTCTTCTTCACCCTTCACTTGTCTGCGTATCTCATTCTTTCTGGATGCAGGACAAGAACTTGGGCAAAAGTGCCATGGCCACAGAGGTTTCCGGCCAGAAAAATCAACACCCCAGAGATCCCATAACAATGTGAGGCCACAGTCAGAAGATTGCAGTCTATGAACCAGGAAGAAAGCCCTCACCAGACATCAAATCTGCCACCACCTTGATCTTGGAACTCCCAGCCTCCAGAACTGTGATACATAAATTTGTATTGTTTATAAGTCACTAGTTTATGTTTTCTTATAGTAGCCTGAACTTATTAAGACAGTCAGGAACCAAGAAAAACTAGTCTCTGGTGGTCATTTGCTACTCAATGTCTTCTTTCAATGCTTTGGAAGTGGACGGGGAAGGTAGACGGAAAGGATGCCAAACATTAGTAGTTACCTTGACTTTGGCAGAAAAGGATTTGATGTTCTAAAATGTAACTAAGGCCATGATTTTGCAATTACGTAAATTCTCTTTTGCAACTGATGAATAACACTAATCAAATTACATAACCATCATATTAAATTTACAGTTTCAGGCTTATTTTTTACTTTCTAACTCAAATAATTTCCAAATTGCTAGGGACTTGACACCTTTTGATGATTTGTGGGAATCAAATTTCTGTAACATACTCTACTGTTTCCAAATACACTTTTCTGTAAGAAGGAAACTGTTGTTGAATTTGTAGCAAAACTGTAGGGTTTAAGTTCTTATGGTTATCAACATTGCAACTCTGTTAATTAGGGTTGGAACAATTCTATTCTTTCAGTACTTGAGGAATACAGAAAACAAGAAAAGTACTCACTGAATTTATGGAACGAATTATTCCTTTCCTGTTTAGCATTAATATATTGACCTTAAAATTGTCTCTTGAAAAATAAGTCACGTTTCCAATCCTTAGGGATACTGCAGTGGATGCCTTTTCTCTATCAAGTACAATGACCCACTGAAAAAACAGGCTAGCACAGGTAAAATTAGAAAATGCTTTCTGCTTCTCCAATCAAATAAAAATGACACCGAACATCATAAAAATATACATTAAGCTGGGCACAATGGTTCACGTCTCTAATCCCAGTACTTTTGGAAGTTGAGGCAGGCGGATCTCTTGAGGTCAGGAGTTCGAGACCAGCCTGGCCAACATGGTGAAACCCCGTTTCTACTAAAAACAAAACAGAACAAAATTAGCCGGGTATAGTGGCAGATGCCTGTAATCCCAGCTACTTGGGAGGCTGAGGCAGGAGAATCACTTGAACCTGGGAGGCAGAGGCTGCAGTGGGTGAGATCGCGCCACTGCACTCCAGCTTGGTGGACAGGGTGAGACTCTGACTCTAAAAAAAAAAAAAAAAGAAACAACAACAACAACAAAAAACAACCAAATAACAACAACAAAAAAACCCAAAAAACAAACAAACAAAAAAATACATTAATCCTATCTTACATGGTTGGTTAAAGGGAGATGGAATTAAAGTAAGATAGGAATGTACAAAGAGGTAGAAAACAGAAAGGAAAAGAAGCAGAAAGATAAGAACATCTGTAGATAAAGAATGTTTTCTTGAAGTAGCATCTTTGTATTAAATGATTTTCAAATACTAACACCACAGGATTTTAAGGTACCTATATGTTCAAAAGCAGACACACAAATAGATACTTTAAGTTCTAGGGTACATGTGCACAACATGCAGGTTTGTTACATATGTATACATGTGCCATGTTGGTGTGCTGCACCCATTAACTCATCATTTACATTAGGTATATCTCCTAATGCTATCCCTCCCCCCTCCCAGATGCATCATCTCTTGACACTTGCCCCAAATTAAGGCAATAAAAAACGTCAGAGGGATGATGTTGAGAGCCAGTGAAAAACTCAGTATGTGACCCTAAATGTGGAAAAGTGTTTTCATTTAAACTTTACTGCATTCTATCATCTGGCTGAGTCATCTCTTTCCTAAGATATCAACCTATTGTACACTAACTTCAAAACATTCCAGAGCATTAACTTTTAGCTTTCGTTTTGTCACACCCTCCTATTTCAATCTTTCAAAACCACATCAAACAGATGGTGAGAGGCATCATGAACAGAAAAAGGAAAGCATTACTTAAGAAGAAAAGATTGTAGAAGAGTACTAATGAGACTCAGTTGTGCTCAAACCTACTCTCCAAATATCTAGCATACTGGATTTGCCAAACAATCCTGAAGTTTTGTTTACTTAAATAAAGTCTATTGGCCATTGAGTGATAAGCTATTAAGCTCTTCCTCAATTAATGTCTAAGCTGAGAAGAATAAAAGGTATGATTCAGAAAAATAAGTCAGAATATGAATTATACCTACTTTTTCAGCATTATATAACAAAAACAAATTTGCCTATATACTATAGCCAAACAATTATATTTATTTGCTGAAGATTAAACACATTTTGATGGAAAGTATCTACATCCACAACTGCACGGTTCACACTGATAGCCTAATTTACTCCAGGAGAATGAAGTTAATCATAAAAGTAAGTAAGATTTTCAACATCTACTTATTTGTTATACTTTGAAAGTGATCCTTCAGAAAATGTTAAAAAAAAAAAAAAAGATTTTGCTACTAGGGGAAAGAATCGATAGGGTATAGAAAACATAGATACCCTGCTAAATCTGGAGAGGTCAATGACACCAATTAAGCCATGAGTATTCATTTGTTAATTCTTTCCTTAAATGATGAAGAGTGGAAGGAGTGGGGGAGTTTTCATGCATTATATAGTCTGTACTATTTTAATAATTGCTCTTACAGAGGACACGTATCTTCTTAATGTGCCAAAACACTAGATCTGGTTTAAAAAGCAGCATGGCATACAGTATACAATATAAATCAGAGTAACCAATGAAGTCTAGAGAATCCACAGATTTTCTAAGAGAAGATGGTATTCTTGGACAGGTAGTTTAAGAGACTAAACCTCCACCTCTACATTTTTGAAGCTTTAATGCATCATATTAGTAGTGAAGAGTTAGCAGTGTTCGAGGGCTGAACCACATAACTCTTACTTGTCACTATCTGGCCTCAAGCAAAGTCACTGATAATAAATCTCAGTCTCCTCATCTGTAAATAGAAGGCTAAAAATCGGCTCATTGCCAAGGCTTTTTCGAGCTCAGAGTATATTTCTACACAACCCTTTTAACTTACACTCAATCAGAGTTTATATTTGGAGCATAGCCTAAACCTTTACCGATTCTTAGCAGTAAAGAGAAATAAAGCATGTAACTGAAAAATGAAAACAGTGACGTTAAAGATATCACACATTACTGGAGTCAAAGACACAATGAACAATAAACACAGATAGCACAGTTGTTAGCCCAGAAAATTGAGTCAGAAAATCAGTCAACTACGTGAACGACTTTGACAAATCCTCCTGATCACAAATCCAACAGTACAGAAGTCCAAAGATTCAAGTTCTAGGGTGGGTGCAGTGGCTCACACCTGTAATCCCAACACTTTGAGATGCAGATGGGTGGATCACTTGAAGTCAGAAGTTTGAGAACAGCCTGGCCAACATGGTGAAACTGTCTCTACTAAAAATACAAAATTAGCTGGCGTGATGGCATGCTCCTGTAGTCGCAGATACTTGGGAGGCGGAGGCAAGAGAATCACTTGAACCCAGGAAGCAGAGATTACAGTGAGCCCAGATCATGCCACTGCACTCCAGCCTGGGCAACAGACTGAAACTCCGCCTCAAAAAAAAAAACAAAAAACAAAACAAAACAAAACAAAACTCACGACCCTCCAACCCCTCGACAAAGATTCGGGTTCTAGTACTCTGCCACTGTGCAGAATTCAAGGGTCTGGAGTCATAGACCACAGAGGTCAAATACAGTTCCAACCCTTAGTAGCCTTGTAATCTTGTGACTTAATTTCTCTGAGCCTCAGTTTCTGCCTCTGAAAAATGGGAGCACATTATCTCATGGGATCATTGTGAGAATTAAAAAGCATATTTAGCACCTATGACAGGATCTACTGCATTGTAAGTATTAAATAAATGGGATTTTTGCCTACTTTTCTCTCCATAAGATGGAAATAATACTTTCCCTAGGTTCCTGTTAGTATATTAAGAAAATTCCAAAGCTGGAATTATGTAACATTAAAATTAGAAGGAACCAAGGGCTGTCAATTTTACCTCTAAATCTTTTCTCCATATCTTCCATTTCTTATCATTTACCCTAGTATCACCCTGGTATAAGCTACCATCATCTCTCGTCCTACTACAATGACCTCCTTCAAACCAGCCCTCAAAATCTCCATCTCTTCACCCTCTCCTCACTCCATTCCTGCACAGCAACAAGACACATGCTTAAAACTCTCTCACGTGCACTCAGAATAAAATCCAAACTTTATGGTAGCCTTCAAGACCTGACATGGGCTGACTTGCCCGAATTTATTTTTGCCACTTTCCCTCTTACTCACTTCCCAGTACAATGTCCTTCTTTCAGAATTTTAGTAGTTACCCTCCTTGCCTCTGGGCTTTCCCATGTGCCTCTGTCATTTTGTCTCAAGGCATTCTGTAGGTCTTCATAGAACTCATAACCACTGTAATTAAATAATGAGGTTCACAGTTAGTTGTTGAACGTCTGTCTCCTGGATCATGTTCACCACTGTATCCCCAATACTTGGGACAGTGCCTGACACAGGGCAGGTATTCAGTAAATATCTACTGAAGAGTAAACAAAGAGCCATCTTAACCAAATGCTTCATTTTGTAGATTAGAAAGCTACAGTTAGGATACAAGTGACTTGCCTAAGGCTGAGGCACCAAGAGTTCTTTTTTCCCAGGCCAATATTCTTTTGCTACACTTAACTCTGAGGTCCCTTCTACCTTTAACATTCTATTATCTCTGAAAATACAATAAAGTGTGAAAATATCTTACAGATGGAAGATACCTCTTTTTCATTTTGTACAATACATTTTGCTCTATTTCCCACTCCCCCACCGGGCACTTTTATTATCCTGTTTCTCTGCTTCCTCCTAAAGTTAAATTTAACATACTTAATACATAATCTAGCAGGCGAAGCAGATAATTCCTGTAAACAAGGAATTATATCCAATAAGGTAAATGCAACGGCAGGATGAATGAAGCACAGAGAAAGTACAGTATAGGCTGTACTTTTTTGTGCAGGGAGTAGTAAAGAAAAAAATTGTTGTGCAGGGAGTAGTAAAAAAGGAATTACAGAGATGATAACTTGAGATAGCTTTTGAAGGATGATAGGCGTTTGCCAGGTGAAGGAAACATTCCAAGCAAGGGAAACAGCACGTGTACAGAGGCACTGCATCCATTCAACACATACTGAGTGCCTACCAGCAACTCCAAGCTGCTTTCTCTACGGGGAAAATGGATAGGTCACTGAACTCCACAAATGGTAGTTGGTACTGCCACAGAGAAGACGAAGCTGCAAATGTAGTGGAAAGCAAGGGTCAGGTCAGAGCACCTTGTATGCCATGCTCAAAGGCATGTACTTTGATCTATAGAGATGGAAAACCACGGAAGACTTTTGAGCAAAGAAGTGACAAACTCTGATTTACATCTGTTTTGAGTTCCCACTCAGTTCGGATTACGCCCCAGATTCAATAAGGAAGACAGAAAAAATGCCTCGAGAATCCGCACAGGCCAAACACAACATACCAAACGGCCACACAAACGATCATACTAGATATTTACAACAACTTGCTGAGATGGTTGGGCAGAACTCACTACCGCACAGTTAAAGACAAAGCTTGGAAATGGTTACGTGACAAATGTGAGGCGTCCAGGCCCGGCGCCCCAGGGTTCCCGGACACCGCCCGAGGCCTCCCCACCCTCCGGCACACACCCGCTCACCTCTGCAAGTTCTCGATCTCAGCCGGGATGCTCTGCAGCTGGTTGCCGCCCAGGCTCAGGGTCTGCAGCGCACGCAGCTCTAAGAGCGAGGCAGGCACCTCCTGGAAACAGTTGCCGCTGAGGTTGAGTACCTGGAGGCTGCGGCAGAGCGGCGACTGAGCAAGGCCCTTGGGCAGCGCACTGGGCCCGCCGAGCCGGTTGTTCTTGGCCAGCAGCGTGCGCAGGCCGCGCAGCGCGAGCAGCTCCGGGCCGAGAGCGGTCAACGCGTTGCCGCTCACGTCCAGCAGCTGGAGGTGCGGAAAGCCGCTGCCCAGCGCCCGCGGCAGCGACACTAGACGATTGTGAGGCAGCAGCAGCCGCAGCAGTGCCTCCCGCGCGCCGCGCCGCTCCTCGCCCCGCGCCTCCAGCTCAGACTCCAGCGTCTCAGTGGACACGCTGAGGCGGGACCAGTTCAGTTCGGCCTCCCCGGCCGTGACCACCGCCGCTCCGGCCTCCTCCATCCTAGCCACCGCACGGCGCTTGGCGCTGGATTCCCCAGAGCGCCGCGCGGCGTCCACAGGCCGGGAGCTCCGCGGCGCCCCGGAACCTGAACCAAGAGCTGAGTCGGAAGTGGCGCGGGCGGGCGCTAACCCTGCGCGCCTTGGCCGAGTCACGCGACGCGAGGCCCTGGGTTGCGCGCGCCGCTCCGGGGCGGGCTCTGCCTCACGAGGCGCGGGGCGCGGAGTGGAAAGAGCGTAGCGTGGGCTGCGCGGAGCTGAGGCCGAGACCCAGAGGCTGCCAAATTGTCATCAGAGCCGGGCCGGGTTTCGGCGGCTGCGCTTTATAGTCGCTGGAGCCTGGTGACCTATTCCAGGGCTCCAAGACTGCCTCGGCAACAGCCCAAGGATGTTCGGTTATCTGGCCTTGAGGGTTCGCGCGTCACGTGCCCCTTCCCCGCCCCCCGCTTGTTTTTCAGTTGAAAAGTGGGGCCGGTGTCTGCAGGACTCTGTGAGCACACAGGAATTTAGTGATGATTTATCTCCATGACAGAAAACCCCAGGAATTTAAAGTCCGAGGATTAACAAAACCGACTTCGAAGTGTGAAAGCAGCTGGACTAGACATCAGAACCCCCGATCCTTACTGGGGGTTCCGCTGTTAAATAGCCTAGGGCAGGGATTTGATTTCAGTTGCCCCATGCATAAAATATGGGTAATACCCGCACTACTTGCCCCACAGAATTATTTTTTTCTTTTTTAAAGCATAAATGTATATCAAGTAAGGACGTTTTGCCCGTTTTAATTATAGAAGCACATACGTGGTTTTTGGTCTAAGTTGTGTCTAGGAGTGAATTTGGAAGTCTTGGAGGCAGTTCCATGACTTGAGATAGCTCAAATTAATGAGTTAGTTTAAAAACTCAGAAAGCATTGAGTTTGTACTGCAGGTCAAAACTACAGTTTGGGAAAATCCTGATCTGGTACTAATTTAGTAATTCTAATTAACATATTTTTCATCCTTGTCCCAAACTCAATCTTTTCTGAAATTACTTTTTATGATTTTGAAAAGTCATGAATAGAAATGAGAAAAAATGCTTAGCTTTTTTTTTTTTTTTTAACAAAGCTTATACATAAGAAAGTTAAGTGGTTGTGTATAATCAACGACATTAAATTGCTTTCCTCCTTTGAAAAAGAGGAAAGTCGTTTTTTTCTTGCCAGTCATTTATCTGTATGAGAAACTATGCCTTTACTCTGCAGTCAAACTTTAATTTCTGATTGAGTTGTAGTTATAGAAGGATGTACTTTGTATGTTTAACCTGATGGTGGAATGTTTTGTAAAACTGATGAGTCATATGTTTTGAAAGAGGCCTTTTAAGAACAGACTTTAGTTTGGGTCAAGCCAGCATTCTAACAGTAGTCCTAATATCTGAAAATTACAAATATTTAAAATAATAGGGTTTTTTTGCTTTAAAATATTTATCTGAGATTTTAAAAAGTGATAGGAATGTAATGTAAAATGGGAAAAAGAAAGGATTCAAACATAATTCAGAAATAAGAGTTGGCCAGGTGCCATGGCTCATGCCTGTAATCTCCCGCGCTTTGGCCCAGATCAGCAGATCGCTGAGGTCGGAGTTCCAGACCAGCCTGGCCAACATGGGGAAACCCCGTCTCTACAAAAAATACAAAAATTAGCCGGGCCTAGTGGCGCTCCCCTGTGTTCCCAACTACTCAACAGGCTACTGGGAGGATTGTTGCAGCCTAAGCGGTAGACGTTTCAGAGAGCCATGATTGTGCCACTGCCCTGAACCTTTTTTTTTTTTTTTTTTTTTGGTCTCAAGAAAAATAAAATAAGAGGTAAGATTACAAATCAGTGGAATTAAAGGGAAAAGATAACCTCAATAATAGCAAATGAGGCTTCCTAGTAGAAAGTTTGGAAAAAAATACTTAGGATGGGAACTCCACATTGTATAGAATAAAGGAAAGGAAGTAGAAAAACAGTGGTGTAGGTAAAGAAATGAGTAACCTGACAAATTTTGAAAACCTGCTTGCAATGCTGTACTGGGAGCTATTTTAATTTAATAAAGTCTCCAAATACTTCGTTGTTGAATTTAGGATAAATGTAACCAGACCATCGAGCAGCTGAGATAACTGAGAAACTGCTTTCTAAAAGTTGAAAATTGTGTTTCTGCCTCTTTGAAGCTATTGGCAAGGAAACTGTAAATTTCGGTGTAAAATACATATCTCATGTCCAATTAGAGTAGGTTCTTACTTACATAGAATGACTATCTTTATTCATCTTTGGATTCTCCCTCACACCACCACCATCCCCCATTGCCTAGCATGATTTCTTGCAAATAATTTGGATTGAGTTGGATATATCTCTTAGTTAGTGGACTTATTTTTTGAATAATTAGATTAAATTGTAAAGTCCATGAAAAAAACTATTTTATTATTATATACTCATCCCCTAACAGTGCCTGGTCCGTAGGAAGTACAAGTACTCTATATCTTTTGAAACACTGAATATATTTGTAAATATTAAGTTTTAGTTGAAAAGGAACTTTTATTTATCAAACACCTACTTTTATCACAAACCTTAAAAAATGTAATTCTACTTATGGCCACATTTATAAAAAATAATGTTTATCCTCATTTTAGAAATGAGGGAACTCAAGCTCAAAAATGATGAGTAAAGTTTGCTATCACAGAGAGTGAAAGACTAATTAGAAATTCAGCCTTAGGGCTGTGTGGCTCCAAAGTCCACATTCTTTCCATTACACTACACTGCTCTCTTGAGCTTAGTTTAGTTTTTTTTGTTTTTTGTTTTTTAATTATTCAAAGCAATAAGATCTTGCAAATAGTGTCAGTATTACAAGTGGCATTTATCCATTGATGGTACTTTGAAATATTGTGATTGTTGAAATTATACGGCACTTGTCTTAAGGACTGGGGGTTTAGTGGGCTTCATACACAAAACTGGAGCAGAAGCACCTGAACCAAACATAATTTGGGTTGCCATCCTTGTATTATATGACCTCGCTTCAGAACCTATGTTGATTAGAGCCAAAGTGGACATCTGACCAAGGTAAGCCCATCAACAGACTACCTGGTGGCCTATCACTTATAAGGCACTGCCCAAACAGAAGCAGTTAAGATTTTTTTTTCTCACTCTCCCAGGAATTTAATCCAAAGAACCCAGAGGGAAATTGCAGTTGGTGGCAGATGAGAAAGAAATCACAGTTGAATCGGAAAGAAGCAGACATGAGGAGTGTCGCTAATTTTTTGTCAATTGTGGAACATAAGTGCAAAGATTCATAAAATACTGCTGCTGAAATCTAGGACTGCCTTATATCCAGAGTAACGCACCAGGGGCAGCTTCACTGAGGCCAACTTGTTAACAGCTGGATTAAATGTGAGCATCTCATTACTGCCCAGTATAATTACCCTTCTCTATCTTAGATAATATGGATGTATCTCTTTTCACTGCAGCCAGATGGGTTTAAATGAAGCAGCATCCCCCAATCCTACAGTGGCCCTTGAAACCATCCAGTCAGCCTGGAGAATACTGAAAACTTTCTGGGAGGTAAAAGAGCTATGGTGGCTTGTGAGCCCCCCACAGTGATGGGGTTCATCTGTGGCTAGCTGAAAGAGATGCCCGAGAGGGGAGTGGGGGCACTGGAGAAGGTAAAGGACAGAGGAGACAACAGAATGTGTTACATAGGGAAAGGAATATGGGTTACAGGGAACTGGGAAAGTACATGGCCTGTTTGTCCACTTACCAGAACTTCACCATTGTGTCATGGTTGGTCAAATTGAATACATTTCAGGATGAGTCTCTTGACTGGAATAGTATTGGACATTTAGGAGACCAAATGACTTGTCCTCCTCCTTCAGCTTCCTTGTCTAGGCTTCCTGAAGGCGGGAACTGCATCTGTTTACCATGGTATCCCCCAAGACATCGTAGGTAGTAAATAGTGAGTGAATGAAATAAATGCATGAATAGTTTTTGACATACCTGACTTAAATAGGCCCTGTTGACCTACTGACTGCAGAAAAAAACAAATAGTCTAAGTAGAGAATCCTTTCATAAGCCATTCCAGTTAGGAGGCAGCATACTGATGCAGTTAAAAGAGTGGGCTTTGGTTTTTATCAGATATAGGTTTCAAAACCCACCTCTAGAAATCAGATTTCTCTTACTTAATCTTGATTTTGTTACTTAATTTCTGTAAGGCTTGATTTTATCATCTGCGTTATAAAGTATATGGTCTGTTTCATAGGGTCATTGTAAGGTGTAAATCTAAAGTGCTTAGCATAGTACCTAGCACAAAGTCAATACTCTGTAAGTAGTGGCAATTATTATTATTAGCTGTAATAGTTGTTATTGTTATAACTATTGCTCTCTGCCACTTGTAATATCATGATCAGGGTAGAAAAACAAAATTGAGAACAGTCTTTACTCATGATTTCACAATTTTCTACAAAAACCATGGTCCTCTGCTCAGGGCCATTCCATGTCTTAGAGATTAGGATTTGGGAGGTTGGTCTGAACTCTATTGCCCGAGATTTATGCTTATTGTCTTTTTTGTCTTCAAGGTATATCAGGACTTCATGCCTCCTAAACCCACTCTTACCTTTATTTTAGCCACCTATGATTCATACTATCCTTTCTAAAGCACTGCTCTCATGATTTCAATCCATCTCTTCTCCTCCTGCCTTTACCCCATGTTTCCTCATTGCTTATCAGATGAAGGCCAGTTGCTTAGGCTAGCATGCAAGGTTTTGATTTATTTCCACTGCTAAATCCCTCTCAATCTGGTTTATCCATATTGGCCTAGGATGGTTTAAAGTTCTGCCATCTTCCTGCCAGTTGTCCAAATCTCAAAAAACCAGTTACTGTATGTTTAGGGCAGCTATAGTCTTTCAGTCGATCCTGAGGAGGAGTTGGCTTCTATATTTATAGGGGCCAAGAGTAAGTCTTCAGCCAGTTTTGTGGTATAAGGTCAGCAGTTTGATTTTCAGCAGTTCTTCCTCTGTCACAGTTTGCTCTTGCTGTAGAATTGATAGATTAAAATGCCTCCTTAAATATGTCTCCAGGCTTCTTTATTGAAGTTTAGGCCCTTTTATTTTGAAGATTCAAATAATAACATGACATCTTTGGATATCTTTGGAGTCTTAGACTAAGCATTTTTAGAGCTATAAAAGCATCTTCATGGCTACTCCCATTGAATTCACTCCGTTTAGGGGTTTATCTTAGACCTGGTGCGGTGTTTTCCTTATTGATTGTTTTGGGAGTTGGAGCGATTATCTTTTAAATTTTACCCACTTGCTCAGCCTATGTTGATTCCATATTGGCTTGTTTGACCTTTTCATAGATAGCTAGTCATAACTACAACTATAAATGAGCTAAAATAATTTTAATCCCTAGTTAATTCATTCACATATAGACACTGAGTCCCTACTGTATGTAAGAAACTGTACTATATATTGCAAGGCATAAAAACTAGTAAGAATAATAGGTAATGTTTATTGGTTATTTTATAAGTGCCAGGCACTGTCCTAGGGGCTCTGTAGTCATTATTTTTATTTAATCCTCACATCCCTTCTATAAGGTACATATTATTATCATCATTCTTCAGACAAGAAAACTGAGATGTGGGAAAATTAACTTGCCAAATCACGTATTTATGGTGTGCTGGATAACAACATAGTAGAATGTTCATGATTTTGTTCACATACAATCACTGCCTTCAAGAGATTTACTGTATGGTAACAGAGATTAAACATGAACCTATAAAAAATCCTAAGTTAAAAAGGGCAAAAGATCTGAGTAGGCATTTCTCCAAAAAAGATATAAAAATCACTGATAAGCACATGAAAAGATGATCAACATCATTAGCCATCCAGGGAAATACAAATTAAAATCACAGTGAGCTACTGTGACATACCCACTAAGATGGCTAAAATATAAAAGACAACTAATAAGTGATGGTGCAGATGTAGAGAAATTGGAACCCTTATAGACCAATACTGGTGATGAAAAAGTGGTGCAGCCACTTTGGAAAATAGTCTGGCTGTTCTTCAAAAGGTTAAAAAAAATAGTTAACATATGACCCAGCAGTTCTACTCCCAGGTATACACCCAAGAGAAATGAAAACATACGTCCTCACAAAAACTTACACATGACTGTTCTTAAAAGCATTTTTCATCATAACCAAAAAGTAGAATCAAACCAAATCTCTACCAACTGACAAAGGATAAATAAAATGTGGTATTTACATACAATAGAACATTATTCAGCAACAAAAAGAAATGAAGTGCTGATACATGTTACGACATGGATGAATCTTGGAAACGTTATTCTGACACATAAGTGAAAGAAACCAGTCATAAAAGAACACCTACTGTATGATTCTATTGCTATGAAATCCTCCAAAATAGGCAAATCTGTAGAGATAGAAAGTAGATTTGTGGTTGCCAAGAGCTAGAGGGAAGGGAGAATGGGTAGTGGTTGCTAATGAGTACAGGGTTTCTTTTTGGCAGGATGAAATTGTTCTAAAATTCATTGTGATGATGGTTGTACAACTATGAATATACTAAAAAGCCATTGAACTATACACTTTAAGTCAGTAAATTGAATGATAGGAAAATATATGAAGTATATATCAATAAAGTTATTTTTAAAAACATGAACCCAAAGTAACTAAAATATAAAGTAGCATTTGGTAACTCATACAGAAACATAACCAAAAGCTATCAAAGTTCAGAGGAAAAAGACCATTTAGGCTACCACAGTTAGGGTAGCCTTCAGAAGACAATGGGATTTGGATGGAGCTGGGATGAGATATACAAAATTGAAGGAATGAAGAAAAATATTTCTTAGAAAGCATAGCAAAAAGAAGGAAAAAAATTACAGCATATATTTGGGAAATGGTACGGGGTCTGATTTGGCTGGCATGCTTAGTGCTGGTGGTTAGAATAGACAAATATTGATATGCTTTAGATAATTATGGGAGAAAATATTTAAAATTTTAACTTTGCCCCTCAAAATCTAAGGTGTGTTGTCAAGATACAGTACAGAGGAAGAGTAGTAGACTTTGAAATGATAGGTTTGTCTAGACCTTGGAGAAAGAGGTATGAGTACTAGGTAGGAGATCACCTCTGATTCTGCCCTCACTGGAAGCTCCAGATCCCATTTCCTTATTAGCTCGTGTTTCCTTATTAGCCTTGCAGTCTTGGGAGAGTCTGTGGATTGTGGCACCTGTAGAAATAGTCTTATATCTGAGTACAAAGTATTCCTCATGGTTTCTCAATACTGTGCTGGCATCAAGATATTCCTCCTCTGCTTCAGGTGAAAGTCAAATGTAAGTCAAGCCTCAGCCCCCATAGCATGAATTTGAGAAGTGACACAAACTGGTCATAATTATTTCATTCCATTACATTCCAGTTGTCTTGAGAGCCTACTATGTTAAAAAAAATTGTAGTAGATGCTGTTGGGGCTAAACAAAAACAAAACCGAAACAAAAATTCCTCAACAGGTTGTGTTAATGGATATAGCTTTATTTTGAAACTGCATAGGTGTTTCCTTCACTCAGCCACTGATGAGAGAAACTGAGAGGTTCTGGAGACGCAAAACCAGGAGCTAACTGCTTCATTCATAGTCTGATGGGGCGAGGAACTTAGGGAAAAGCTCCCTTTTGCACCCATTCCCAGCAACAGGCCTCCTATTCTTGTCTTCTTCTTATTTACCCTGTTGTAATAAGTATATTTACCAAAGGAAGTGTTCCTTCAAACCCTTCTCTATCGTTTACCTGGACTGTGCTGAATGTCAGGACTAGGTCAACCCAGCTCAGACCCAGATGTAACCCATGTGCTGTGGGGTTGGAGAGAGAACGGTTCCCTAACAAAGAATTGGCCACTACTGAACTTGAGCCTCAAGGGTAATGGAAAAGGCTTCAAACAGGAGATACAAACCATGCTTATGCCTAAGAGGTGGAGAGTAAAGAACAAATCTCACTCTCTCCTTCCTGTACTGTCACTCACTGTACCACATTGTATGTGGTCTCTTCATTTCTTAATTTTTTCAATTATAAAGTATTTATTGTAAATGTAAAAGGTCACTTTAGAAAATTCAGAGATATGAAAGGAAAACAACTGAAATCACACACAATCTCATCATCCAGAAACAACTATGGTTTACATTTTGGCGTATTTCTTTCTTTTCCTATATGAACATATTTCTTCCCACAAAGTTGAAATCATACATATATGTATATGTATATTAAGTTTTATATTTTTATTTTTTTACCAACAGTTGAATAGTAAGCATTATTCTCATGTTATTTAATTATTCTTCAAAGATGTTACTTGGAACAAATAGGTTGCAGAATAATTCCCCAACATTGAAAAATTATGGAGTTCCTTTTGATCCACTCTTCTACCATAATAGCTTGCAAACACTTTTTTTTTTAGCTAACAAATACAGCCATTGAAATATTAAGTCTCATGGAACTCTTTGCTGAGCTTTTGTAGCAACGTTTGGTAATAACAGTATCACCAAGCACGTTCCCTGGGGATAGCAACAGGTGTCCCTTCAAAGACATGCTGACTCCACCTCACTTGCTTCTCACCTGGTTGATCAGAGGAACCAGCTGTAATACAGGTAAGCTCTTTTGATAAAGAGACTATTTATTTGGGAGAAATTGTTGACTGTGTTTGTAAACTGCAGAGTCAAATGATGGATAATGTGACTGAAGTGTTGAGGTATCTACATTCCCTTGACACTTTGTTGACACCTAGAGCTGGTTCATTAGAGTTCTCATTGTTCTTCTACAAACCAGAGGTGAAAAGGGTACAATGCAAAATCTGTGTGCACTGCTAGAATTTTCTGTTTTGGGATAGTTTATGCTTGTCTTTAGTAGTATATGATTTTTTTTTTCTGTCTTTGTTGTTTTTCTTTCTTCTTCTTCCTGGTTTTTGTTTTGTTTTATTTTGTCTTATTTGTTTGTTTGGTTTTTTTAGATGGAGTTTCATTCTTGTTGCCCCGGCTGGAGTGCAATGGTGCAATCTCGGCTCACTGCAACCTCCACCTCCCGGGTTCAAGCAATTCTCCTGCCTCAGCCTCCTGAGTAGTTGATATTACAAGTGCCCATCACCATGCATGCCTGGCTAATTTTTTGTATTTTTAGTAGAGATGGGGTTTCACCATGTTGGCCAGGCTGGTCTCAAACTCCTGACCTCAGGAGATCCATCTGCCTCGGCCTCCCAAAGTGCTGGGATTACAGGTGTGAGCCACTGTGCCCGGCCTCTTGTTCCTGTTATAAAGTGAAACTTTGTAAGAATCTTACACCAAATTCAATTCGATTCAGTTAATTCAACAAATACTTACTGGGTGCCTACAACTTGTAGAACACCATGATGGATATATGAAAGACAAAGAGAACCTAGCCATGCGCTTAGGAAACTTACAGTCTAGCAGGGCTGATTAGATAGGCATATAAATAACTGCAAGACAAAGAAGACCAGGCTATAAGAATATTTAATGAAGGAGAAATACTCACAAAATAGTGTCATGAGGAAAATTAAACTAGTCACTAAACTGTATATACAAATTGAGTTTTCTGAAAAACTACACATACAAAAAACTGAAATACTCTAAAATGGTAGTAGTGGCTGTCTGGGTGATGAATTAAAAGTGATTTTAATGTTCTTTATTTTCTATTTTTTTTTTTTTTTTAATTTATTTATTATTATTATACTTTAAGTTGTAGGGTACATGTGCATAACGTGCAGGTTTGTTACATATGTATACTTGTGCCATGTTGCTGTGCTGCACCCATCAACTCGTCATTTACATCAGGTATAAC
This sequence comes from Macaca mulatta, assembly GCF_049350105.2. Taxonomy (NCBI): domain Eukaryota; kingdom Metazoa; phylum Chordata; class Mammalia; order Primates; family Cercopithecidae; genus Macaca; species Macaca mulatta. The sequence continues at coordinate 163,353,297 of NC_133407.1, read as the reverse complement.
TCCCAATGCAATCCCTCCCCCCTCCCTATTTTCTATTTTTTCAAAAAATTATTTACAGGGAAACTGTGCTACTATTAGGATAATTAAAAATAAGCTTTACTAAGTGAGAGTGTTATGCAACAATAGAAAATGTAGTGCAAGTGGTGAGGAGCAAAGATTATAACTGACTGGGGTTGGGGAATTAGAAAGGCTTTAGGATTTATGTCTCATAATGATGAAAAACTTTTTTTTTTTTTTTAATCTCCCTCTGTCACCAGGCTTGGAGTGCAGTGGCACGATCTCAGTTCACTGCAACCTCCGCCTCCCTGGTTCAAGTGATTCTGTTGCCTCAGCTTCCCAAGTAGCTGGGACTACAGGCACGTGCCACCACTCCCAGCTGATTTTTGTATTTTTAGTAGAGATGGGGTTTTACCATGTTGGCCAGGATGGTCTCGATCTCTTGACCTCGTGATCCACCTGCCTTGGCCTCCCAAAGTGCTGGGATTTTTTCGCTTGTTTGATTTCTTTTTTTGAGACAGAGTTTTGCTCTTGTTGCCCAGGCAGAAGTGCAATGGCACGATCTTGGCTCACTGCAACCTCTGCCTCCTGGGTTCAAGTGATTCTCCTCTCTCAGCCTCCTGAGTAGCTGGGATTACAGGCATGCGCCACCATGCCTGGCTAATTTTTTGTATGTTTACTAGAGACGCAGTTCCGCCATGTTGACCAGGCTGGTCTCGAACTCCTGACCTCAGGTGTTCCACCCACCTCGGCCTCCTGAAGTGTTGGGATGATAGGCTTGAGTCACTGCGCCTGGCCGAAAAGCTTCTATATCTTAGAAATAGTAATAAAGTTTTACTGAATTGAAAAGACATTATATTTCTACAATTTTTTTCCCATGACATTTGACTATAGTCTCTGTCTCCATTAATGATAGGCTGGGTGTAGTGGTTCATGCCTATAATCCCAGCACTTTGGGAGGCTGAGGTGGGCAGATCACTTGAGCCAGGAGTTCAAGACCAGCCTGGACAACATGATGAAACCCCATCTCTACTAAAAATTACAAAAATTAGCTGGGCGTGGTGGCATACACCTGTAATCCCAGCTACTGGGGAGGCCAAGGCAGGAGAATCGCTTGAATCCTGGATATGGAGGTTGCAGTGAGCCACAATTGTGCCGCTGCACTCCAGCCTGGGCAACAGAGCAAGACTCTGTCTCAAAAAACAACAACAACAACAACAACAAAACCTATAGCTCTAGTAGGTGCTATCTGCCATAGTATCTTTTAAAATTTATATTATTTTAGATATGTCTTTAAAATATTTTACTACGTACCATGAAGAGATATTTTCTAAATCAGAAGATGATGTCAATCACTAATCAGATTTATAGAGTATATAGACTTGGCAAATAATCTTACCACTTGTTCCACTGAACCCAGAAATGCTTTATTTGGTCATTGGCTGGAATGGCTACTCCTTTGTCCTCCTTTTCTTCTGTATTTCAGATTTCTGTATCTGTTACTGTTCAACCCACAGAGCACATATTTTTCAGTGTCTAATAGGCTCTAGAAAGAGTTCCTAAATATTCTGCAAGTCATCTGCTTCATCAGCCCATGAGCGTCCTGTTTTGGTGGATGCCCTGGGTGATGTGGCTTCCCATGGTGTGCGGGTGACATAGCAGAGGTTTGTCAGGTCAGAGTTTAGGTGGAATGTACAGGCCTCAGCTAACTTACAGAGTGAGAGTCTTGTCTCTGTGTAACCTGGATGAATTATTTATTTTCCCTCTGCCTTAGTTTCTCACTTATAAAATGAAGATAATAATAGTACCTACTTTATAGGCTCATTTTATAGATTAAATTTGGCATTTGTAAACATTTGATGTAAAGTTGCTATGATGATGATGATGTATCATAGATAGACTTGAAGGACTCTGGTAGAATTTTTTTTTTTTTATCCTAAATAGATAACAGGAAGAAGAGGAGAAACTAACATATGCTGAGCAAGTACAATTATGTTATCTTTGTTTTCTTGGAAATAGTGAGGGGCCAAAGAACAAGTAAAGAAATAATTGCCATGCAGTATGAATCACGCAGCAATAAAAGTATGTTCAAAATAAAGAAGAAGAAATGATGAACTGCATATGGGTCCGGGAAGGCTTTGAGAAGTGCTACTTGGGCAGAGTTGCTTTTTGTTTTGTTTTGTTTTGTTGAGACAGGTCTCGCTGTGTCACCCACGCTGGAGTGCAGTGGTGCGATCTCAGCTTACTGCAACCTCTGCCTACTGGGTTCAAGCGATTTTCATGCTTCAGCCTCCTGAGTAGCTGGGATTACAGGCGTGCACCACCACGGCCCAGCTAATTTTTTGTATTTTTATTAGAGATGGGGTTTCGCTATGTTGGCCAGACTGGTCTCAGATTCCTGGCCTCAAGTGATCTGCCTGCTTTGGCCTTCCAAAATGCTGGGATTACAAGCATGAGCCACCGAGCCCAGCCTTAGGCAGAGTTTTGAATAAGTGAGTAGTTGGGGAGTGGATGAGGGCAGTGGTGATAAGGGATATGCCAGGCACGGAGGATTTGGACAGCGCCATAACTTTGGGATGGTAGGTGGAACGTAAAGTACAGGGGAATAGTGAGAGATAAGGTCAGAGAGGGAGGCTGGATTCTGTCTGTGAGAATCAGTGACTTTACCTGTATGTAGATGTGCATTTATGTCAGAGTTTCTCGAAAGGGCTGAATGTTCCTAATTCCTTTATTACACCCCTTCCAAAGCTATCCTAAGCTTGTTAATGCCATTCCTATTAAACTGCGGCCCTGGCTGGGCAGACTCATTTAGTACTGTCTCTTGGTTATTTTTCTCCATTTGGGAAGCATTGCAACAGGATTTCTAAGATACACTTGTAAAATCTGCTAGTTAAATGTCTTCCACTTTGGACTTGCACCAGCAACATCCAGAAAGGCCAGTAAGCATGGCTTGGGAAGCATGGGAAACTGTCTTTTGTCGCTCATACATCTTCAGGGCTGACTTCAGATCCAAATGACTTCAACTGTGACTCACTTAGAGAGGCAGATTTTCATATTATAGAAAGAGAGTTCCTGGTTCATGCAGCAAAACAAACAAACCTGCACAGAATTAGCCTGTGTGAACTTGACTCAGTAGACATTCCCACATGGGGTACTGAGGTGCTGGAAGCCTGTCTACTAAAGTTGCACTGGTGGGCGTGGAATCTAAAGGGGTGTCTGTGAGGGCCATCCTGGGTCCCAGCAGCAGGTGGCTCCATGGTTATGCTGCCCCACACTTTCTTGGCTGAAGCAAATTTTCTGCCTTTCATTTTGTTCCTTACAGAATGTCCTTCTTTTTGGTGACTGCTAACATACTTCTTCACAGTGCAGGTGAGTCATTTTTCAAAAAACTTTGTGGGCTTTTATGAAATAGCTTTGGGGATAGTGAGGAAAACAGTTGTTTGAAGATAAACGACATAATCTCTCTGAACCTCATTCTTTTCATTTGTTAAATGAAAATAAATTTATTTTTTATAGGAAAAATTATATTTATTTAAAAAATCTATATTTACTTCACAGGAAATGGTTAAGAGCAGATGGGAGAAAATAACAGACGCATATTGTAAATCATTATTGTTTACTCTGCTTTCTTTTTTTAGTGAGAAAAACTTCCATCCCACCCCCCAATTTGGTTTGTCCATTTGAAGCTGTATCTGAATCTCATTCATATCTATAGTACGAACCTCCCAACCAAACCAAACCAAACAATACTAGACGCCCACTTTCAAGTGACTCTGACAAGTGCCAATTTATATAAAGTGTAGTATCCAAAATACTTGAAATCAGGTCTGTCCTGAAAAATCTGGATGGGCAGCCAACAAAGGGTTTATGTAACTCTTTTTGTACTCAAATCTTCAAATCTCTTGGTGACAAACAATATACAGATGTTGGAAATGTTAATATGATTCAACTAACCAAAAGTCCATAAGCAAAAGTTTTTTAAAAAAAATACCGTGTATTCCAAACCTGGCTGTATAACTCCTCCGTAAAGTGATCAAACACATTTACAGTCTTCAGGCTTATGCCATCTTCCAGAGACCTGCAGCAGTTCTGTCAGTCCCTTAAAGGTGGCAGCAACTTGAAGGCATCCTCAGGCCCCAGAGTTCAATTCAGGAGTTAGTACAAGGCCTGGTCAACCCAGGTTACATTTGCTGGCTCTTTTCTCATGATGTTTGATTATTCTGTGTGTGTGAGTGTGTGTATGTGGTGGGGAGAAGGGCAGGGGTGCCTGGATGTGTGTGTGTGTGTGTGTGTGTGTGTGTGTGTGTGGGTAGGGGAGAGCAGTAAGCAAAGTAAGGTGGTAATCCACTCATAGTTACGAAAAACTCAACCAAATAAAGGAATAGGTATGTATGTAGGCAAGAAAGGGAACGATCTATTGGTTCTAATCTCACATTTTGTAGTAATATTAAGAACTTAATACTATGTGCTAGGTACCATGGCAGGTGCTTTAGACAGTATCTTTCTACATTTTTCTAAGTGTTCCCCCACATTATTAGCCTTTTCCTGAGCTTTTGCCTTGGCCTCTTAAGCCTTGGGAAGCTAAAGACACATGGTCTAGAAATAACATAGATTGAAATTGACAAAGGAGTTACTCAGATTCGAGCAGGGCCATCTGCAGACATATCAGTTAGAAATTGTCTTTTATACCAGTCACATCAGCAGGAAGTTGTGTTTCATGATGCATTGGCCAGAGCCTTTGAATTCCTGAGTTTGAGACCTCTTCCCCTGGGCCAGAAAGGGTACAGCTGTAGCAAGAACTCCTGAGTATAACCGGAGAAGCTAGAATCAAGGACCACTCACGGGTAAACTACATATTCTTGTGAGAGACATTGGGGTGGGGGAACAGCTTACTAAAGTGTCCACTCATCTACTGTACTCCTGTCCCTCTGGAAAATGACTGAGCCATGTCATATAAAAACAGTCCCTAAGATCCCATGGTATTTCATTAACACCTGGGGCAGGTGTTATCATTCTAATTATACACAAGGAAACTATAACTCAGAGAGATTAAGTGCCTTTCCTGATGCCAAATGATTAGTAAAGGGATACTTAGAACTAGAACTTGGATTTACAATTGGTCAGACCAGGATTTTACCAAAAAAAAAAAATCCCTCAAAAACTATAATTAAACATTGCTTTTTGGTGATTACCACTTCAGAAAAATAATTTGAGCAAGAAAGCACTTCGTGTTTTTACTTGCAAATCAATCCTTCTAAAGGTTATGCAGGTTGTTTCTCTTTACCTTCTTTCCATCCTGTCTTGTAGTCATTCATTCATTTAATTCGTCACTGATCCATTCATCAAACTTCGAACCAGTCCCTACTATTAGGAGACGAAAGAGCACATTTCAATTGGAGAGCTTTGGAGTCAGACTGCCTGGTATTGAATGATAGCTCTACTACTCACTATCTGTGTATCTTTGAGTAACTTACTTCACCCACTGTGCCTTGGTTTTTTCAGTAGTATATTGGGGATAATAACACTACCTGCCTCAGTGTTAGTATCAGATTAAATGAATTAATGCCAGAAAAGCTCCTAGAATATGTTTAGAACATTGTAAATACTTGATAAATGTTACCTGATATAGTCAGAGTTCTCCAGAGAAACAGAACAAACTGGAGAAAGGGGTGGGGGGGGGGGGTTGGGGAGGCAGGGAGAGAGAGAGAGAGAGAAAGAGAGAGAGAAAGTCTGATTTTTTTTTTAAGGAATTGGATCATGCAGCTCTGCTGTGGAGGTTGAGAAGTCCCAAGATCTGCAGGCAGCGAGCTGGAGGTGCAGAACAGCCTATGGTACAGTTCTAGTCTGAATCTGAAGGCAGGAAAAGACTGGTCAAGCAGTAAAAGCAGGAGTTCCCTCTTACTTGAAGGAGGGTTGGCTTTTTTGTTCTATATAGGACTTCAACTGATTAGATGAGGGCACCTACATTAGGGAAGACAATCTGCTTTACTCAGTCTGTCCATTCAAATGTTAATCTTATCCAGAAACACCCTCACAGACACATTCAGAATAATGTTTGACCAAATATCTGGGCACCTCCATCAACAGCCACGTGGTTGTCACTACTGGAATGAGCAGATTATATCTATCATTCACCTGGAATGTTCCCTACTACATGTCTCTTGGGCTACTCTTTGCTGGGCTGATGGCTTGGAAGCTTCCTTGTCTACTAACTTACCATTTGAATTTGCTCTTGATGCATAACCTATTTTGTCTTCTATTTCATCTCACCTTGATGAAATTATATCATTATATCATTTGATATAATGAGGTGAGATGAAATATCAAACAGTATTCTTATTTAGGCTCACACTGACCAACTCTTCTGTCTTTCCACTGCTTGTTTGTTACCTGCATAGTGTCTCTAGGAGGAAAAAAATTGCCTTCTTATTGGAGTCCTTATTTTCACAATGTTTAAGTCTCATTATTCTCTCTTACTCAAGCTGAAAATTTGATTAGTCTTTTATGTTCAAAGGTTTGGTAACCATGACCCTAATGGTCCTTTTTAAACTCTGAGAGGTCTTATTTCTTTCTGAAGTGGTACTAGTATCTTACTTTGTGACCTTAAGCAATTTTGCTTCCTGGGAATCAGTTTTGTCTTTTAGTAGCAGAGACATTTTACAGAAGAATTCGATTTGGAAGCCTAATTCATAAAGTAAATTAGAGAGGGATTGTTCTGATTGAAGTGTTAAGGCAGTGGAGATCTCACTGATTTGGTCTTCACTTGGTCATCAGTGGAAACCTATGAGGTGGGCTTGGGGAAAATAGTTCAAAAACATTGAATCAGAGAATTTGTAAGCTTTCTTGCAAATATAACACACCAGCATTCTATTCCATGTCATTATTCTATGAACATACATAGTGCATGGCTATATTCCCTGTAGCCCTCAGGTCCTGCTATTGATAGCTCTACCCAGGTATTTGTGGCAGGTAGAATACACTTACTTACTGAACATCTTTTTCTGCCTTTCTGATGTGCATTCCTGGATTGCTGAAACTGGAGAGTAAAACGTATTTCCAAGATTCCTTTGCAGTTAGGGTTCCGGGAATGACTTAGAGTGTGCCAATCAGATACATTTTCTCAAGAATTAAATGGCAACTGATTGAAGTGGGGAGAAAGGTGATAGTGCATGAGGCATCCTTTCTTTGCAGTGCAATCTAGCAGGTGCAGATTGGCTATGGAGGCAACACCTGTGGTGATGACTGCCTGCATCACCAGCTTCTTGTTAAGGCAGAGGCAACTGTTCTTCCAGAAGACTACTGCAGTATTGAGTCTAGCATAATGTGAGGGAGGACAGACACACGTATTACACGTCTCACCTTCCATGCCCTTCTTTGGGCTCATTTCTTCAGCCTTCCAATGATTTTGTAAATGTCTAGTTCTCTGTACTAAATCCCCTCTGCATGAAATAGCTAGAGTGATTTCTTTTATCGCTTACTAAATCTCACCAGATGCAGTGCTCATTGGTCTTTACTAACTTCATTTCTTTGACATTCTCAGTGTCTACAGAGGAGCTGCAGGCCCATCCTTTCACTGATGTTACCCTCTCCTGTCGTTTCTCCTTTGTGAAGGGCACCGAAAATCTTGAGTTTTCTTGGGAAAGAGAAGACATCAAAGAGGAATATGAGGTAGAGGATGATAAAGAAAATTACCTCTTTTTCAAGTACTATGATTTTTTTTTAAGTTTTCTCAAAGTGGTTTACCAGTTTCACAATAACACAGAGCAACTGGAAGATCAAAACTCCTTGTATGAGGGAAGAGTATCTGTGGATCAGGCTGAAATTTCTGAGGGGACTCTATCACTTTTACTAATAAATGTGGATTTCATGGATGAAGCTATCTACAAGTGCTCAGCCATCACACCAGATGGAAGAGGTGAAAGTACGATTAAGCTAATGGTAGAAGGTAAGGAAATTTATTGAATGAACTTGATTTCAAGCTCTGTTTCTATTCATAAGTTATAATAGCAACAACTTATCTAGTTCCCTCACTTTTCCCCTTTTACTCAAATTATTATAAACTCTTCTTATTCCTATCATGTCAATTCATCTTAGCTAAAAATATTGCCCTGAGCAAAAGATGCCGTATCTATACCTATGTACATCATTCATTCACACAAACAAACAAAACATTAACAAAAACAACAACCACAACAACAACAAGCACTGGTCTATCAAAAACTCTACAAACAAGTTGTAACAGTGAAAAATCAAAATATGATATAACGTAACAGTCTTACATGAAAACACTGAGATATGACATGTGGTTTAGTGAGAAGAGCCCTGCCTTGGGAGTCAGGAGGCCCATATTCTAATTTTGGATGACTTTGGGCAACTCATTTAGCATTTCTAGGCTTCACTTTTTCTCACTATTAAAATGTAGGTTGGACTGGATCAGTGGATCTCCGTAGTGATCCAGGGGTCCATACCCTTCACAGGATTGCATGAAGAGCTTTTTCCCCACCAGAGACTTTCGGGGACTGGGGAAGGCATGGCAGAATTCCTCCAGGATAAGAGTTGGAAGACATGAGAAGGTGGTGGTGGTAAGAATAATTCGTTATCTTCTGTGTTTCTCAGCAGGGTATCTGGAGTTCAGTGGAGAAACTGGAATGAATCCACTCAAAGAGGGGAAGTTTCCAAAAAATAAAGACAGCAGTGATAGATAAGAACTGAAAGGCAGGAGCATACATGTGTCCTGTTCTTCTCTTACTATGCTTGGATCAAAATTTTAACTACAGTGAACCTCAAGGTATGTTGCCTACTTAAGGGGTTAATGTAAAAAGCGAGAGCATGTTTTCTGCTAGCCTGAGCCTCTTGGGGCTGAAATAAAAGAGGAACTAATTGTTTTGTTATTTTTTCCAATCAGACTCTGAAATGCCCCAGGTGCAGTTTGACAGGATTGATGATGAGGATGTAGCCACATGCATCTCAAAAGGACTAGTACCTCATGCCCATTGTGACATGGCTGGACCGGGCAGGGAGGGACCTGAGCAACCACAGCATCGTGGAAATCCTGGAGGAGCAGATGAATGGCTTCTGCAGGGTGTTCCCCATCCTGAAATACCTTGTCAAGTTAAATGAGAAATATGTCTTCACATAACAGAGACAGATGTAAACAACCAGCTCTTCAGAATCATCCACAAGTACCCAAGTAAGTGCAAATCTGAAAGGAACAGTGAAAGTGGGGTGCATTTCACCACAAAAAAAGTCACCATTCATTAATATTTACTGAATGTCAAATATATCAGGCATGCCTTGGCACTTTGGGGATTTAAAGAAGCATCAGGAACATATGCTTGGAGCCTTGGGCAAGATAAGATGGTGAAGTGGAGTCTCTTTGGGTTTGAAAAAAGAACATGCTTCAGGGACTGACAGCTTTCTCCTGATAGATGTGACTCTTACTATTGATGAGGCTTCTTTTCCTCTGCACAGAGCATCAGCTTTATGACACGGCAGGCTGAGTAGTCATAGTGCCCATTTATTAGCCTCTCACTGTGTGCCTGGCACTTTACACATGTCATTTTAATCTTTACCTGCATTTTAATTGTTATTACTGTCCCCCTTCTATATGAGAAAACCGACAAGTTAAATAATTTGGCTAAGGACATAGATAACAAGCACAAGTATCAGGATTCAAACCCATTCTTTCTGAATCTAAAGTTCATGCACTTCATTTTTCTTATACATATACCACACTGCACTTACAGATCTAAGACTATAGACTGCATGAATAGATCTAAGTCATATAAGTTCAGAGAAAGGGAGTCCTTGTGTAATAAGCAAGGAGGCAAGAAATGGAGTCACTGCTCCCACTCATAAATCCTGGCCTGTCTTTAAGTTGCCATATCAAAGGCTGTCTACATTCTGGGGAATCTTAATAGAGTCCTCCAGAGAAAATTTGATGGATACATTTTCGTGTAGCTATTCTGTTACTTCTAAACCATCTAAACTTTTTCAAGTCAGGAATTTGAACAACAACAACAACAAAAAAGCATGTTAAAAAAAGAACAGGTACTTGCTGAACACATACCATATGCTAGGGGGGACCCAGGTACTTTTGCATAAGGTATTTAACCTCACAATGACCTCTGAGTTAGATACTAATATTACACTATTTAGCAGAGAAGGAAACCAAGGCTGAGAGAAGGTTAAAGTATTTACCAAAGGCTACACAGCTGGCAGTCTTAGAACCCAGGACTTGAACTCTTGTCTAATTATTTAAAAAAGCTTGGGCACATTCCACTGTGTGGTTGACTCCTGGGCCCTAAGTTCCTCATGTTAAAGTATCCGTAGCTTCAGGCAGAGGTCATTGATTTATTCTGCCATGTGTGACCTCACCTGCCTCTCCATCAAGAAGGAAGGGATGGTGATGAATAAACTTGCACGGTGAGCTAATTCCGTCTACTTACCTGTATCTCTGACTTAGAGACCCTTATTAAGACTTCTTTGGAGGGTTACCTCTGGCAGGGACTTTAGCCATCATCTACCAATCACAGCATGTAGGGGTGAGGAAACAGAAGTCCAGAGAGGTGAATAATTGGCCAAGGTAATACAGCCTCTATACAAGAAGTATTAAGGGAGTCTGACTTCATGCAAAGGTTGGGCAGTTACCTTTCAGGTCTAGTCTGTATGGGCCTGGCAATTAATCAAAGCATTCAAAACACTATTGCAATCCTGGATCTCCCAGTAACTAGCCGTAAATATTTACAACCATTAAGAGTATTTATTTAAATTTTTAGTGACTTGGGAAAATACCCACACTATCATGTTAAAATTTTAAAAAGCAAAATAGTAGCTTGTATGTGTAGCATGAGCCCAAGTTGTTTAACTATATGGAGATGTAAATGATAGGATGTATTATTATTATTATCATAATATGAACAGTAATTACTGGTAACCTCTGCATGATAGGATTGTAGGCATTTTTTGTTTTCGCTTTTGTACTTGTGTTTTATGCAACATTCTATAATGAACATACATTATTTTTAGTCCAAAAAAGCTATATGTTTAAATATTTTAAAAATGTCTTTATGAAAAATGGTTTACATGCCATAAAATTCACCCATTTGAAGTGTACAATTTAATTGTTTTTGTATATTTATAAAAATGTGAAATCATCACCACTATATCATTTAGAACATTTTAATTGCCCTAAAAATAAACCCCATGCTCATTCACAGTCATTCCCCATATCTCCCAGTCCTAGGCAACCACTAACCTACTTTCTGATTTGCCTATTTTACATCTTTCATATAACTGAAATTATACAATATGTGGTCTTTTTAAACTGGCTTCTTTTACTTGGCGTAATGTTTTAAAGGTTCATCCATGTTGTAGCATATGTCAGCACTTCATTTCTTTTTATTTCTGGATAATAGTTTATTCCATTGTATGGCTATTACCACATTTTATTTATCTATTCATCAGTTGATGAAGATTTGGGTTGATTTCACTTTTTGGCTCTGATGAATGATGTTGCTGCGAACATTCACATATACGTTTTTATGTGGGAATCTATGTTAAATTTCATTTATCTTGGGTATATACCTAGAAGTGGAATTGCTCGGTCATATGGTAACTATTTTTTAACCCTTTGAGGAACCACCAGACTATTTTCCAAAGCGGCTGCACAATTTTACATTCCTACCAGCAATGTGTGAGGTTACTGATTTGTCAACATCCTTGCCAGCACTCGTGATCTTTTTTATTCTAGTCATTCTAGTGAGTGACATTTGAGGTTTTGATTTGTATCTCTCTGGTGGCTAATCTTGGGCATCTTTTAATATGATTACTGTTGCAGTCCTGGATCTCCCAGTAACATCTTCTTTTGAGAAATGTCTATTCAAATTCTTTGTCCATTAAAAATTGATTATTTATCTTTTTATTATTGAGGTTTAAGAGTTGATATATTTTGAATACCACTCCCTTATCAAATATTTGACTTGCAGAAATTTTCTCCCCTTCTGAGTTGTCTTTTCACTTCCTGATGATGTCATTTGAAGCAGTAAATTTTCTGATTTTGATGAAGTCCAATTTATCTTTTTTTTGTCACTTGTGCCTTTGGTGTTATATCTAAAAAATTATTGCCTAATCTAAGGTCACAAAAATTTACTTGTATGTTTTCTTCCAAGAGTTTTATAATGTTAGTTCCTACCTTCAGGCATATGATCCCTCTAAATTAATTTTTTATGTGGCATGAGATAGGTGTCCAACATCCCAGGACCATTTGTTCAAAAGGCTATTCTTTCCTCCATGGAATTGTCTTGATGGCCTTATTGAAAATCAAATTACTATAAATGTAAAGGTTTATTTCTGGGCTTTCAATTGTATTCCATTGATCTATGTATCTGTACTTATGCCAGTACCACACTGTCTTGACTACTATAGCTTTTTAGTAAGTTTTGTCACAGAGGAGTGTGTTCTTTTAACTTTGTTCTTCTTTTTGAAGATTGCTTTGACTATTCATATTTTGGCATTTTCTTATGAATTTTAGGATGAACTTGTCAATTTCTGCCAAAAAGGCACCTGGGGTTTCAATAAGGAATGTATGGAATCTGTAGATTCCTTTTGGGAGTATTGGCATTTTAATGATTTTAAGTCTTCCATCTATGAACACAGATGTTTTTCCATTTGTTTAGGTCTTTTTAAGTTATCTTCAGTGATGTTTGGCAGTTTTCGATGTATAAGTCTTATAATTCTTTTGTTAAATTTATTCCTAAATATTTTATTCTTTTTCATGCTTTGGAAATGTAATTGTTTTCTTAATTTCATTTTAGAATGTTTAATGCTAATATAAAGAAATACAGTAGATTTTTGTGGATCCCTTCATATTTTCTATATAGATGACCATGTTATCTATGAATAGAAATAGTTTTACTTCTTCCTTTGCAATCTTGATTACTTGTATTTAATTTTCTTTCTAATTGCCCTGGCTAGAACCTCCAGTACAATGCTGAATAGAAAAAGTAAGAGTAGATCTCTGGGAGAAAGCATTCCATCTTTCATCATTAAGTATGATGTCAGCTGTAGGTTGTTGTTACTGTAAATAGATAATATCGGGTCGAGAAAGTTCTCTTCTGTTGCTTGTTTTCTGAGTGTTTTTATCATGAATAAATTTAGGATTTTGCCAATGCATTTTCTGCGTCTGTTGAGATGATCATGTGGGCTTTATCCTTTATTCTATTAATATGATATATTGCACTAATTAATTTTTGTATATTGAGCCAACTTTGTATTCCTGGGATAAGCCCTACTTGGTCATGGTATGTAAGCCTTTTTCTATGTTGGTAGATTCAGTTTGGTAGTATTTTGTTGAAGCTTTTTGCATCTGTATTCATTTGTAAGAGATATTGGTCTGTAGTTTTCTTGTGATGTCTTGGTCTGGTTTTGGTATGAGGATAATATTGGTTTCATAGGGTGAGTTGAAATATGTCCCTTATCTTCTGTTTTTTGGAAAAGGTTGTGCAGGATTGGTGTTAATTTTTCTTTTAATTCTTTAACTTTTGGTTTTATTTTTCCTATTTTTCTATTCTCCATTTCATTTATTTCCATTCTAGCCTTCGTTATTTCCTTCCTTCTACTTGCCTTCGGTTTAGTTTTATTTTCTTTTTCTAGTAATTTCATTTGAAAGATTAGGTTATTGCTTTGAGATCTTTCTTCTTTTTTAATATAGCCATTTCCAGCTGTAAATTTCCCCCTGAGCACTAGTTTAGTTATATCCATAAGTTTTGGTATGTTGGTATGTTGTGTTTTCATTTTCAATCATTGCAAAATATTTTCTAATTTCTTTTGAGATTTCTTCTTCGGCCCATTGGTTACTTAGGAGTGTATTATTTAACTTCCACATATCTGTGTATTTCCTAAATTTCATTCTGTTATTAATTTCAAATTTCATCTCATTTTTGAAAATTGGAAGTGTGAATTCTTCAACTTTGTTATTTCTCAAAAATTTTCTGAATATTCTGTATCTTTTGCATTTTCATATGAATTTTATGGTCAGCTTTTTCAACTTCTGGTCAAAAGCAAGCTGGGATTTTAATAGGTATCATGTTGAATCTGCAGACCAATTTAGATAGTACTGTCATTGGGTTAGTCTGTTTTGCATTGTTATAAAGGAATACCTGAGGCTGGATTACTTATAAAGAAAAGAGGTTTATTTGGCTCAAGATTTTGCAGACTGTACAAGCATGGCACCAGCATTTGCTCAGCTCTGGTGAGGCCTCAGGAAGCTTTTATTTGTGGCAGAAGGCAAAGGGGGAGCAGGCATGTCACATGGTGAGAGAAGGAATGAGAGAGAGGGAGGGGTGCCATGCTCTTTTTAAAAACCAGCTCTCACATTAATGAATAGAACAAGAACTCATTCATTATAGCCATGAGGGCACCAAGTCATTCATGAGACATCTGCCTCCATGATCCAACACCTCCCATTAGGCCCCACCTTCAACATTGGGGGTTACAGTTCAGCATGAGATTTGGAGAGGACAAACATCCAAACTATATTAGTCATCCTAACAATATTAAGTCTTTTGACCCATGAACATGTAATGTCTTTCTATTTATTTGGCAGGTTGTGTCTTAACTCCGTCTCTGTCACATTTCCATTTATTCAATATTTCATTCATTCACTCATCAAATACTTGTTTTATGATACTCAAACTGTGCTAGATACTCTCTTAGGCACTGGAGATGCAGCAGCGAACAAAACAAATTTCTGCCCTCAAGAAGCTTACATACTAGTAGTGGGGAGAAATAGGCAGCCAATCAAAAGATAATTAAAATATACAGTATGTCACTGTATGCATCCATTTACATGAAATACAAAAACAGAAAAAATTAATCTATGCTGTTAGAAGTCAGGATGGTGGTTACCCTTGGAGTATGGGAGGAGGACAGAAACTGGAAGATAGCACGAAGAGACTCCTGGGATGATGGTAATATTCTGTTTCTTGATCTGGATGCTGGTTACATGGTTGTATTCAGTTTGTGAAAATTAATTGGGCTGGACACTTAAATGTACTTTTCTGCATGTATATTATAAAGTAAAACATATTTCATGTATCAGATGATGAATAGTCATACAGAGGAAAATAAAGCAGAGAAGGCAGAATAGAAAGAGGGGAGTGGGGTAGGGAGGGTTGTAATTTTTATTTTATTTTATTTTATTTTATTTTATTTTATTTTATTTTTGAGACAGAGTCTTGCTCTGTCACCCAGGCTGGAGTGTGGTGCCATGATCTTGGCTTACTGCAACGTCCACCTCCTGGATTTAAATGATTCTTGTGCCTCAGCCTCCTGAGTTGCTGGGATTACAGGTATCTGCTACCATGCCTGGCTAATTTTTGTATTTTCAGTAGAGACACGGTTTCACCATGTTGGACGGGCTGGTCTTGAACTCCTGACCTCAAGTGATCCACTGCATTGACCTCCCAAAGTGCTGGGATTAGAGGCATGAGCTACTGCACCTAGCCTGAGAGTTGTAATTTTAAATAGACTGTCCAGAGAAAGCTCATTGAGGTTAAATTTTAACAAAGATTTGAAGGAGGTGAGGGAGCTGGGCCTTGAGGTGGGCAATGGCTGGTGGATTTTGGGCAAGGGCTGGTGGATTTGAGGAACAGCCAGGAGGCCAGTGGCTGCAATGAAGAGAGTTCATGAGACAGTGTAGGAGTTCAGATCAGAAAGATAACAGGAGGCTAGATTGCGTGGCATCATAAAGGCCATTGTAAGGGTTTTGGCTTTTGCTCATACTGTGGGAAGAGATGGAAGAAAGCCATTGGAGGGTTTTGAACAGAGGAGTGAAATGATGTGACTTATATTTTATAAGGATCTTAATGGGTGTGTTTGAGAGGATAGTGTCTTGGTTCAATGTGTTAGTAGTGGAATTAGTGAGAAGAGACTGGATTATGTGTACATTTTTGAAGGTAGAGCAAATATGATTTGCTGACAAATTAGATGATGGGTATAAGGGAGAGAAGTCAAGTGATGACTAAAGCTTTTGCCCTGAGCCACTGGAAGAATAGAACCACCATTTATTCTGATTAAGAAGTCCTGGAACTTGGTTTGGGACATATTACATTAGAGATGCCCATTTGAAACATTTGAGAGGAAATGCTGAGTGGGTAATTAGATATAAAACTGGAGTTTAGGAGAGAGGTCTAAGTTTGAAACATAAACCTGGGAGATGTCAACCTATAGGTGGTTTTTCAAATTATGAGACTAGATGGGCTTATCAAGAGAGTAGACATAGATGAAGAAGAGTAGAGGTTCAGGAACTGAGCCCTGGAACCCTTCAACATTTATAGTCAGAGACACAAAGAGAAACCAGTGAAGAAGATTGAGGAGTTGACCATAAAGTAGAAGAAAAACTAGGAGAAGTGTCATGACCTGAAAGCAAATGAAGAAAGCATTTCAGAAAGGAAGGAGTGTTTGACTGTGTTGAAGACTACTGATGGGTCAAGTAAGATGAAGACTGAGAATAGATCATTTGAATGAAGGAATATAGGCAACTTTCGGGCACTGAGAACAGATTAATGGAATGCTAACACTGACGACAGTTTGCTTCCAAGAGGGGCCACACAGAAATGTGTATTAACTGGAAAAGTTATAGTGTGTCATTTTTCCTTCTCTTTTAAAGAAAAGAATTTTCAACCCAGAATTTCATATCCAGCCAAACTAAGCTTCGTAAGTGAAGGAGAAATAAAATCCTTCACAGACAAGCAAATGCTGAGAGATTCTGTCACCACCAGGCCTGCCTTACAAGAGCTCCTGAAGGAGAAACTAAACATGGAAAGGAACAACCAGTACCAGCCACTGCAAAAACATGCCAAATTGTAAAGACCATCGATGCTAGGAAGAAACTGCATCAACTAATGAGCAAAATAACCAGCTGACATCATAATGACAGGATCAAATTCACATATAACAATATTAACCTTAAATGTAAATGGGCTAAGTGCTCCAATTAAAAGACACAAACTGGCAAATTGGATAAAGAGTCAAGACCCGTCAGTGTGCTGTATTCAGGAGGCCCATCTCACGTGCAGAGACACACAGAGGCTCAAAATAAAGGGATGGAGGAAGATCTACCAAGCAAATGGAAAACAAAAAGAGCAGGGGTTGCAATCCTAGTCTCTGATAAAACAGACTTTAAACCAAAAAAGATCAGAAGACACAAAGAAGGCCATTACATAATGGTAAAGGGATCAATTCAACAAGAAGAGCTAACTGTCCTAAATATATACGCACCCAATACAGGAGCACCCAAATTCATAAAGCAAGTCCTTAGAGACCTATAAAGAGACTTAGACTCCCACACAATAATATGGGAGACTTTAAAACCACACTGTCAACATTAGACAGATCAACAAGACAGAAAGTTAACAAGGATATCCAGGAATTGAATTCAGCTCTGCACCAAGTAGACCCAATAGACATCTACAGAACTCTCCACCCCAAATCAATAGAATATACATTCTTCTCAGCACCACATCGCACTTATTCCAAAATTGACCACATAGTTGGAAGTAAAGCACTCCTCAGCAAATGTAAAAGAACAGAAATTATAACAAATTGTCTCTCAGACCTCAGTGCAATCAAACTGGAACTCAGGATTAAGAAACTCACTCAAAACCGCTCAACTACATGGAAACTGAACAACCTGCTCCTGAATGAATACTGGATACATAACGAAATGAAGGCAGAAATAAAGATGTTCTTTGAAACCAATGAGAACAAAGACATAACACACCAGAATCTCTGGGACACATTTAAAGCAGTGTGTAGAGGGAAATTTATAGCACTGAATGCCCACAAGAGAAAGCAGGAAAGGTATAAAATTGACACTCTAACATCACAAGTAAAAGAACTAGAGAAGCAAGAGCAAACACATTCAAAAGCTAGCAGAAGGCAAGAAATAACTAAGATCAGAGCAGAACTGAAAGAGATAGAGACGCAAAAACCCTTCAAAAAAATCAATGAATCCAGGAGCTGGTTTTTTGAAAGATCAACAAAACTGATAGATCGCTAGCAAGACTAATAAAGAAGAAAAGAGAGGGCCGGGCGCAGTGGCTCAAGCCTGTAATCCCAGCACTTTGGGAGGCCGAGATGGGTGGAGGTGGCGGGCACCTGTAGTCCCAGCTACTCGGGAGGCTGAGGCAGGAGAATGGCGTAAACCCAGGAGGCGGAGTTGCAGTGAGCTGAGATCCGGCCACTGCACTCCAGCCTGGGCGACAGAGCGAGACTCCGTCTCAAAAAAAAAAAAAAAAAAAAAAAAGAAGACAAGAGAGAAGAATCAAATAGACACAATGAAAAATGATAAAGGGGATATCACCACCAATCCCACAGAAATACAAACTACCATCAGAGAATACTATAAACATCTATATGCAAATAAACTAGAAAACGTAGAAGAAATGGATAAATTCGTGGACACATACACCCTCCCAAGACTAAACCAGGAAGAAGTTGAAACCCTGAATAGACTAATAATAGGCTCTGAAATCGAGGTAATAATTAATGGCCTACCAACCAAAAAAAGTCCAGGACGAGACGGATTCACAGCCGAATTCTACCAGAGGTACAAAGAGGAGCTGGTACCATTCCTTCTGAAACTATTCCAATCAATAGAAAAAGAGGGAATCCTCCCTAACTCATTTTATGAGGCCAGCATCATTCTGATACCAAAGCCTAGCAGAGACGCAACAAAAAAAGAGAATTTTAGACCAATATCCCTGATGAACATCGATGCAAAAATCCTCAATAAAATACTGGCAAACCGAATCCAGCAGCACATCAAAAAGCTTATCCACCATGATCAAGTGGGCTTCATCCCTGGGATGCAATGTTGGTTCAACATACACAAATCAATAAACGTAATCCAGCATATAAACAGAACCAAAGACAAAAACCACATGATTATCTCAACAGATGCAGAAAAAGCCTTTGACAAAATTCAACAGCCCTTCGTGCTGAAAACGCTCAATAAATTAGGTATTGATGGGATGTATCTCAAAATAATAAGAGCTATTTATGACAAACTCACAGCCAATATCATACTGAATGGGCAAAAACAGGAAGTATTCCCTTTGAAAACTGGCACAAGACAGGGATGCCCTCTCTCACCACTCCTATTCATCATAGTGTTGGAAGTTCTGGCCAGGGCAATCAGGCAGGAGAAAGAAAGAAAGGGTATTCAATTAGGAAAAGAGGAAGTCAAATTGTCCCTGTTTGCAGATGACCTGATTGTATATTTAGAAAACCCCATCATCTCAGCCCAAAATCTCCTTAAGCTGATAAGCAACTTTAACAAAGTCTCAGGATACAAAATCAATGTGCAAAAATCACAAGCATTCTTATACACCAATAACAGACAAACAGAGAGCCAAATCATGAGTGAACTCCCATTCACAATTGCTTCAAAGAGAATAAAATATCTAGGAATCCAACTTACAAGGGATGTGAAGGACCTCTTGAAGTAGAACTACAAACCACTGCTCAACGAAATAAAAGGACACAAATAACTGGAAGAACATTCCATGCTCATGGATAGGAAGAATCACTATAGTGAAAATGGCCATACTGCCCAAGGTAATTTATAGATTCAATGCCATCCCCATCAAGCTACCAATGACTTTCTTCACAGAATTGGAAAAAACTACTTTAAAGTTCATATGGAACCAAAAAAGAGCCCGCATTGCCGAGACAATCCTAAGCCAAAAGAACAAAGCTGGAGGCATCATGCTACCTGACTTCAAACTATACTACAAGGCTACAGTAACCAAAACAGCATGGTACTGGTACCAAAAGAGAGATGTAGACCAATGGAACAGAACAGAGCCCTCAGAAATAATACCACACATCTACAACCATCTGATCTTTGACAGACTGACAAAAACAAGAAATGGGGAAAGGATTCTCTATTTAATAAATGGTGCTGGGAAAACTGGCTAGCTGTATGTAGAAAGCTGAAACTGGATCCCTTCCTTACACCTTATACAAAAATTAATTCAAGATGGATTAAAGACTTAAATGTTAGACCTAAAACCATAAAAACCCTAGAAGAAAACCTAGGCAATACCATTCAGGACATAGGCATGGGCAAGGACTTCAAGTCTAAAACACCAAAAGCAGTGGCAACAAGAGCCAAAATTGACAAATGGGATCTCATTAAACTAAAGAGCTTCTGCACAGCAAAAGAAACTACCATCAGAGTGAACAGGCAACCTACAGAATGGGAGAAAATTTTTGCAATCTACCCATCTGACGAAGGGCTAATACCCAGAATCTACAAAGAACTTATACAAATTTACAAGAAAAAAACAAACAACCCCATCAAAAACTGGGCAAAGGATATGGACAGTTCTCAAAAGAAGACATTTATGCAGCCAACAGACACATGAAAAAATGCTCATCATCACTGGCCATCAGAGAAATTCAAATCAAAACCACAATGAGATACCATCTCACACCAGTTAGAATGGTGATCATTAAAAAGTCAGGAAACAACAGGTGCTGGAGAGGATGTGGAGAAATAGGAACACTTTTACACTATTGGTGGGACTGTAAACTAGTTCAACCATTGTGGAAGACAGTGTGGCGATTCCTCAAGGATCTAGAACTAGAAATACCATTTGACCCAGCCATCCCATTACTGGGTATATACCCAAAGGATTATAAATCATGCTGCTATAAAGACACATGCACACGTATGTTTATTGTGGCACTATTCACAATAGCAAAGACTTGGAACTAACCCAAATGTCCATCAATGGTAGACTGGATTAAGAAAATGTGGCACATATATACCATGGAATACTATGCAGCCATAAAAAAGGATGAGTTCATGTCCTTTTTAGGGACATGGATGAAGCTGGAAACCATCATTCTGAGCAAACTATTACAAGAACAGAAAACCAAGCACCACATGTTCTCACTCATAGGTGGGAATTGAACAATGAGAACACTTGGACACAATATGGGGAACATCTCACACCGGGGCCTGTTGTGGGGTGGGGGGAGTGGGGAGGGATAGAATTAGGAGATATACCTAATGTAAATCATGAGTTAACGGGTTCAGCACACCAACATGGCACATGTATACATATGTAACAAACCTGCACGTTGTGCACATGTACCCTGGAACTTAAAGTATAATAATATAAAAAATGGGAGAAATAGTGTGATAAGGGACAGATGGAGAGGGTAAGTTTGATGCTACGAAAGAAGGGGGAGAATTGCTGAGCAATGCCTTTCAGGAGGCAGAGGGATAGGGTCTAATGCACAAGTACAAGGTTTGCTTTAGGTAAGATTATGTACAAGGAGGTAATATAAAGTATATGGGCATAGATGAAGAAAGGTGGATACTGTGGTAGGGAAAGCTTCTGGAAATTCTGATTGCTTCTAGTTTTCTTAGTGAAACCAGAGGCAATTCATCAGCTGAGTGTGAGGCTGGATATGGCAGTATTAAGGAAAAAGAATGAAAACAGTCATCTAGGAGAGTAGGAGATAATAACTAAAGAAATATACCAGGCATCCTGGGTAGTGCTAAAGGCACTTTTGAGGTTCAAGACCATGAATTTAAAGTGAGAAAGCCTAGGCACAGTGGCTCACACTTGTAAACCCAACATTTTGGGAGGCCAAGGCGGGAGGATCACCTGAGGTTGGGAGTTCGAGACCAGCCTGACCAACATGGAGAGACCCTGTCTCTACTAAAAATACAAAATTAGCTGGGAGTGGTGGCACATGCCTGTAATCCCAGCTACTCAGGAGGCTGAGGCAGAAGAATCTCTTGAACCCGGGTGGTGGAGGTTGCAGTGAGCCAAGATTGTGCCATTGCACTCCAGCCTGGGCAACCAGAGCAAAACTCTGTCTCAAAAAATAAATAAATAAATAAATAAAAAATAAAATAAAACAAATTAAAAAATAAAGTGAGAAAACTCTGTGTGGTTGTATTTTATGCAGCCTAATTTAGCTGCTTGAGTACAAACACAGAATGGGAGGAGAGTTGGGTTAATTGAATGTTGAAGTTTTGCTGTGCAAGCATGACAAAGGAAGACCTGCATGCTAGAAAGTGATTATAATGATCAACCATGGAATCTAAGCTGGGATGGGGAGGATGAAGGATGCAAAATGGGAGAAGCAAAGTGAAAAAGTGATAGGATCATTGGATTTTAGGACCTGATGGCAACCAAAGAATTGTTAGAGTTGAGGTATCAGAGAAAGTGAGTTGAAAGGACAGAAGGTAGTTGTTGAAGAGTAGGATGCTTGAAATTGAGATTATTGCCAGTGATATGATCTAAGTTCTAACCAAGAGGAAAGTGGCTAAAATAAAATAGAGAAAAAAAAAAATCCTTGGGGGAGAGGAGGTCAAGGTCCAAAGGAGGTCATGGGATAGATCATTTATGAGATAGTGACATCAAGAGTTATGACAGAAGCAGTGATGCAGAGTTTTACAAAGTCAGCAGCTAAAATCAAGGAATGGTAGAGGTGGGGAGAGGAACAACAGAAAACTGTGATGAAAGTGTAGTGGATAGCAAAGTCTAATGACTTGATGTTTTAAACTGAAGGTTTGTAGAGGAAGGAGCAAAAAGGATCCAGTTTATGAAAGATGTTGTAAAGAAAACCACACCATTTGAAAGGGCTATGGAGGAAGTGTCCTCAGAGGGGAGCCAAGTTTCAGTTAGAAAACAAGGTGAGGGAAATGTTAACAGAAGCTAAGAGTAGAAGGGATTTGTTGGTGATTAATAGCAAGTTCTAGAAGGCACAGTAGAAGGGTTTCAAATGTTAAAGCTCTTCCACAACATGGATTATAGTAAGCAACTCCTGGTTTTGCTCGTTCTGTACCAGAATCTTGAAAGGACCTACTTGATGGGTAGCTATGTACACCAATGCATAAGTGATGGCATAGTTCAGGTTTTCATAAAGGTATCTAATGAGGTATTTGTTTATTTTGAGAGAGTCATGCTCTGTTGTCCAGGCTGGAGTGCAGTGGTGCGATCTCAGCTCACTGTAGATTGCTCAAGCAATTCTCCTGCCTCAGCCTCACAAGTGGCTGGGATTATGGGTGTGTGCCACCACGCCCAGCTAATTTTTGTATTTTTAGTAGAAACAGGGTTTCGCCATGTTGGCCAGGCTGGTCTCGAACTCCCAATCAAATGAGTTTTTGAGAATAATTGGGCACACATGCAAAAACAAGATCACCTGTAGTTTATCCTACTTGTTTTCAAATAACAATTTATAAAGGTTCCTATCTCACTCAGAGTAAAAGCCAGATTCCTTACATGGCCTATTAGGACCACAAGATATACCTTTCTCACCCCTCAGTCCCTTACCCTGCCTTGTCACTTCTTTGCCCTTGTATTCTGCTACTCTCTCCCTCATTCACTTCAGCCTGCCAAGCTGACACTCTTGCACTGGCTCTCTCTTGTCTGGAATGCTCTTGTTCAGATATCACACATCGAATTCCCTTGGCTTAGTCTTTTTCACTTTCTCAACGAGGCCTGTCCTGACCACTATATTTAAAATGGGAAACTGAGACAAACTGAGACACTCCCTTACCCTTCACTCTTCTAGCCCTCCTCCTCTTGCTATACATGGTCCTTATCACCTTCTAACATATCATAAGCTTTACTTATTTATTACATCTATTATCTAGCTCTCCCTGCTAGAATTTAAGCTCCACAAAGTCAGAGATCATTATCTCTTTTCACTGGTCACAGGTAAGTCCGAACACTTAGAACACTTAGAAAATGCCTGGAACATAGTATAGACACAACAAATATTTGGTAAATGAACAATAAATGATATTGATCTCCATCTCTACTTTTTCCTTACAAAAGAGTTGAAAATCACCCTTAACCAATCATAGAACAGAATGCATCAAAGGACAGTTGAGGCCCAGTTTGGATCCCCTTCTATATTGTTCTTACTCCCTTAATTACAACCTTAGATTTAGCTTATATATTCCAAGACTGGCAATGTTCTGTCCTTCCCAAGTGGATATTTCTGCATTCTTTTTGAGGGCATCAGAGTTTTACGCTGGCCATTTTCTGTCCTTAAGCTTCAGCAATGACACAGATTTTAAAGTTCTTTTGTCTTAAAGACAGAAAGGAAAAGATGTATAAATTGGGTTATATAAAGAGTGAAGTTTTCTACAAGGCAAAGCATCTCATAAAGTCAAAAGAAGAAAAACAAACTGAGAGAATGTATTTGTCACATTCACGACAAACGGCTAACGATATACTTATGGAGAACTATGACAAACCAATAAGAAAAAGACCAGCAACCATTAGAAAAACAAGCGAAGGAAATGAAAGAAAAGGACAAGAACCAATTTTTCATGGGAAGAGATTTAATCTTACAAAAGGAATAATGAATATAAAAAATAAAACAAGGAGTTACCATTTTTCCTCTATCAGAGGCCAAAAAACTTGAAGGTGTAATGTTTGCAAAAATGTAGGGAAATAGATATGCTCAGTTTATGTACTTTCGGCAGGCATGCATACTGGTGCAACCTCTTTGACTGTATAGGCAATCATAGGCAAATTTATAAATGGACATACCCTCTAAGAGGATGGTTTTATTCACTGTATTTTCCTTGATACAATTTGGATTTTTACCACGTATACATATTATTTCTTCAGTAAAAAAGTTAAATCATTAGAAAAACATTAATTCTCATTGACAGGAAGACCCTCCTTCCTATTCATACAGCAACATTTTACTTCCTATGTCACACCATGAAGCAGCCCCCAGCAGCAGTAGGCCAGAGTTGTTTTCATGTCCCACATCCCGGCTAGGATTATTCCAGGGCTCTGAGGGCATCTGCTTAGATCTATCTACACATTCATATTTTTTCCCTTCCTTCCTTCCCCTTATTTCAGAAATAGTTCAAGAGGACTGATAACTTGATAAAGAAGTTCTAAAATAAAGTGGATCAAAGTAACATACTTCTCTGCACAATTCATAATATTAAATTTTGATGAAAGGAAACTTCTGAATTATGCTTAGTTTAGGTTATTTTAATAATGTTGCACTTCCTGAATACATACATAACAGCAGAAAAAGTTTTCCCAGAACACAGTAGAAGGTTGGGAGTAGTTAGCCAAAATTTAAAAGTGGTTGTGGACAAGGTACCCTTCAAACTGGGTTTAAGATTCCCTTCTGAGAATGAAAATTTGAAGAATCAAACTGTGACAAATGAGATCAGTAATCTGTAGCAATCACGTAACAAAAAAGATTGCCTTTTAATATTTGATTAGTATTTGGGTTATATCCCAAATCCAATCAAAGTGATCCAGCTATAATTTTAGGATAGCAACACTTCCACATGACTGAACTGAAGAAACCTTAAACCTCATCGACTATATGCTCTTTTGGGAGGCAGAATTATTGGGGGTGGAGAGTGCACGATACATATGAAAATGGCAGGTTGGAAAACATTAGTCATGTGTCCCCAAGATGGAGCAGAAGAGGTTTTAACCAGCCAACATTCAGCCCACTTGGAAATGTTTATCCCCATGGAATGTGTGTATCAAGGAAGTGCCATTAAGGTTATTTAGCCTGTCCCTGGCAACGATTCCATGTTCCCTGTACTACCTTCCCATGTTTATTTGCCTTCTCACAGGCCACTGCAGTCAGCCTCACAGGATGCCATTTAGTCTCCTAAATCGTATGGGGGATTTAGAAGTCATTTAATTTAACATCTTCCCAATACAGGAATGCACCCTGCTATGGTTTGAATGTTTATGTCCCCCCAAAATTCATGATAAAATTGAATCCCCCAAAGCAATGGTACTCAGAGGTGAGGCTCTTGGGAGATGATTAGGTCATCAAAAGTTTAACCCTCGTGCCCTTATAAAAGAGGCCTAAGGGAGTTTGTTCACCCTTTCCACCATGTGGGGATGCATCAAGAAGGTGCATTCTTTGAAGCAGACAAGCTTCAATAAGCCCTCATCAGACATTAAATCTGTTGGTACCTTAATCTTAGGCTTCCCAGCCTTCAGAACTATGAGCAATACATTTCTGTTGTCTATAATTACCCAGTCTGAGGCATTTTGTTATAGCAACCTGAAGGGACTAAGACACTCTCTGACTTGTCATCACCTTCTACTCCAGACCCATCATCCATGATCCTTTCAAAGAAACTTGTTCTGCCAGTCCCCGAGTAAACTTCCCATCCAAGCTGCAGTCCCAGGAGAAACTCTTCAGTCCTTTGTAAGGCTCCTGAAACTCCAATCCACTCTTAGGAAGTAAATGGGTAATGTTCTCACAACTTTATTTGGCCTTAATTGGGGGAAAGGAAACCAATAAAACTATCACTTTAATTTCTTTATTCATCAATAGTATCCAAAAAGAAAGAATCAGGAGTTACAAAAACAAGTTAAATGCAATATGGAAGCCTACTAAATACAAATACAAGTTCACAAACACATATGCAACAGAAACTTGTTTAGATTGTTTCTTGAAGTTTGACTATTTAAAAACATAGGTGTAAAGGAAAGACATTCAGACTGGTCCACGTGGGCTTGTTAGCAGGCAGAGGAACCCTGCTTTCAAAAACTGAGAGTCCAGAGTCACGGCATGTGGGAAGGTTTCCATGGACACTGGATCTTAACAGATGCTATAGTGTTTACAAAACTACACACACAGAGAAAGCCCAAGGAAGCCTGCAGGCTAAGCCCTATGCCTTTAGAGGGCTGAAGGAACCAAACCTGATTTAATCCTGTTTGCTTCATGCAAAACTTTATGCAAGACTTCCCAGACTAGGCTATTTAGCAGCTTTCCATGAATGGTCCTCAGATCATGTGATTCTATGGCATAGACAACAGCTGCCCTATTTACACAGAAGCAGAGGAATGTGGATTTGCTCTTGAGAGTTCAATGTTGCAGGATAGAGTAGTCTTGGATGGTAACCACTGTTCTAAAT
This sequence comes from Macaca mulatta, assembly GCF_049350105.2. NCBI lineage: Eukaryota > Metazoa > Chordata > Mammalia > Primates > Cercopithecidae > Macaca > Macaca mulatta. The sequence goes on along the minus strand of NC_133407.1, from coordinate 163,326,341 downwards.
ATGACTAGTGAAGAGACACTGTGGCTTTTTTGCTTTTAACAAACTGATACTCTTGCCCTCCTCCCATAGTGTCCAAGGGCTGGCAAAACTTTTGATTAAGGCATGCTGCTGTGAGTTCTCCAAGGCACTTGGACAGGGAGCTGCATTTCAGACTGAACAAGTGGAGTTTGAAGAGAGTTTTTAGATGGGATTGATACACAAAAGCTTAAAATGCTGAACAAAGTGGATTTTCTCCTTTCAAATAAGAACAAGGAAAACTAGAAGGAATTATATTTTTGGCACAACAGTTTCTCACAGTTGCTTGTGCATTACAACCTAAATAATTTCCTTCTGATGGTCTTTAATCTACTTTCTACAAATGAGATCTTATGTCAAGGCTTTAATCTTTGGTATTCCAAATGCATCTTAAACAGGGTAGTGAGTGGGGTTAACTATCACAGAAGTCGAAAGACACAAGACTAACTGTAAATGACTGACCTCCCCAAGTCATAGTTTTAGGATTAAATCTCCATTTTCTTCCCCCTGTTGAATTACAAACTTTCTTTTATCCTCATCGCTAAGGGAATGCTTTCTATTTCCAGCCGGAGGTTAAACATGAAATGCAAATATGAAGACAGAGTGGGGTGGTTCTCTTTCCCACTCTCTTTCTGCTTTACCCATGAGGACTCTGTATCACAGCACAACTTGTAGCGTCATCAGGCTGAGATCAAATTTGGTCATCTTGTTTTTGGCCATCTGACATTTCTTGTTCTAACAACGAGATTTCATTTATTCTACAGAGAAGAAGGAAAAATCACAGGAACCTATTTCCCCTCTGGACCAATGATCAGAACCACAGAATTTATAACTTATCACATCAAAAGGCTAGTGCATTCTTACCAGCTACTGAGGAAACTGAGGTCCAGAAAAAAGAAGAGAGACAGGGCCAACTCACTCTCCTAGTTAGTTGTAGGCCAATGAGCATATTGGTAGGCTGGGATATCCTAAGCCCGCTTGGCTGTACTTATCTCCATCCTTGGGAATACTGATTTGCCTGAACTTCTCAGAATAAATAAAAACAAATTAATGTTTGGATCTCGAAAGTTTTTTATGAAGATGCTTCCTCCCCTGGCTTCGGTCTAAGGCACCCCTTGCTCCTCTGGCAGATAGTGGACTGCTGGAAGCTGGGGGGCCAACTATGGGCTGCATCTAGTATGTGGCAGGGTGGGGGCATCTGGGTTATTTGAGCCCCTGCACCAGGAAGAACCCCAGACTCCTTCCACCTATGAAGTGGTGGGACTATTGAAAAATAATAAAAAAAGCTTAATACCTAGTCAAGAAAATAAAATATTAAAAAACAATAATATAATGATAATAATTGAAGAATAAAGTCAACTTGCCAAAAAAAAAAAAAGTGTTTTACAGAGAAATAGCACCTTTGGTCAAAAGTATTTTTAAAATTTGGTTAGGTTGCCAAGGGCCTCAAAGTATACAAGTATCTGCATCATTTGGGTGTACTCTCCCAGAAACTCCATCTAAGTCTGAGGGACACTGGGTTAACTAGCAGGATGGCTATGTATCTAGAGGCAGTAATTGGGACCAAGAGATGCGTGGATGCTGGAGGTCTGTCATGCTGACGGCAATGGAAAGAGGCTGGAAGCAGAGAGCGTTCCTCTCTGTGGAACTTCCCAAACCTCTCCTCCAGGGACACCCTGCTAAGTTCTCTCTGGCATTGTGTGCACTCTCTGTAACCTGCTGACAGATGCAGTAAACTCAAAAGAGGTTCAGATTTGGGTTTGTTCCTCTTTCAATCGTGATGCAGTTTCCTTACTAAACGGCCCCAGAGCACCGTTTGCAGTGTCTCTTAAAGCACTCCTAGAAATGAAGGCTGTGGCCCTTCCCCTCCTAGCCAGCCACTTTCATCTCCTTTATTGCAAAACAAATAAACAAAATGAAATTCATTGCTATATAAGCAAATACTGGTGATTTGGCGACTGTAGCAGACACTCGTGTATACTGGACTCAGCGCTGAAGTGGAAGAGAAGATGCTGGGCTCCAGACACTATCCTGTGCCGCCTCATTAGATCTCTTTGGTGCTCACTCTCTTGGTCTTTTCAGCTGTTTCCTTTGAGATGTAAGAGAAAATAGGCGTCATGGAAATATTAAACAACTGTTGGCATTTATTCTTCAAGACTATATAGCATTGGCATTTACAAGCTTATGCTGAATTTTAGTTGTTTACTTGTCTGGCTCCTCTGTGGACAATGAACAACTTGAGAACAAGAACTATGGCCTATTCATGATATGGTCATGCAGGGGCTGTCTACTGAATTAAGCTGACACCATTTGGACTCCTATGAAACAAGCAGATCAGACATTATGGTTCCCATTTTAAGAATGAAAAAAAATGATGTTAAATGGAAATGCTACAAGATGTTCTGAATCCAACAAGTCCAAAGAAGTGTTAATTAATTACAACAGGTTCTGGAGGCAGACTGCCTGAGCTTCAACGGGCTGTGCTACTTTTTGGGTGACCTTGGGCATATTGTGAAATCTTCTGTGTCTCAATGTCTTCAACTGCAAAACCACAGTAATAAAGTACCATCTCTTACAACAGTGCCTGGCACAAAATGGCCAATAAGGACATACGAAGATGCTCAACATCATCATTAATCACGCGGGAAATGCAAATCAAAACCACTTCACACCTGCTAGGACAGCTAAAATAAAAAATAACAGTAACAAAACCATTGGCGAGTATGTGAAGAAATTGGAACTCTATGGTGAAGATGTACAATGGTACAGTAGCTTTGGAAACCAGTTTGGCCATTTCTCCAAAGGTTAAACATGGAGTCACCGTATGACCCAGCAATTCCACTCCTAGGTAAATACCCAAGAGAGCTGACAACATGTATCCACACAAAAACTTGTACGAAAATGTTCCTAACAGCTTTATTTATCAGGGCCCCCAAATTGAAACAACCTAAATATTCATTAAATGATGAATGGGTAACACAACATGTGGTATATCCATATAATGGAATGTTACTCAGCCATAAATAGGAAAAAAGTACTGATTCATACTGTAAGAATGAACCTTGAAAACATTATGCTAAGTCAAAGACCGAAAAGGCTATACTGTTGTATGATACTACTGTAATATGTCCACAACAGGAAAATCTATAGTTAGAAAGTAGATTAGTGGTTGCAAAGGGCTGGAGGAAGATGAGAATGGAGGGTTACTTCTAATGGGTATGGGATTTCTTTCTGGGATAATGAAAATGTTCTGGAATTAAGATAGTAGTGAGATGACTGACAATCTTAGGAATATACACTTTAAAGGGGTGAATTTTATGCTATGTGAATCATATTTCAATTAAAGAAATAAATTTTAAAAAACCTGACAACAGTGGCTGATATCTAGCAGACACTGCTGGGGTTCCATCCATAGCCCCTTTGTGTTTAATGTTTCGGTGTACACTGGCACGACTTCCTACCTATGCTAGCACCTGCATCTCTGCCTGATGCCTTTCTCTGGCTGCTGTAGCCTACTCTGTCCACACACACTGGTAGGCCACAAATGCCAGGGAATTATTGTTTCCCAGTAGAAGCCCTCAGCCAGTGGCTGATGGGAGTTCTTGTAGAAACAGCCCAGCTTCATCCCGACTCAGGCACTGTTACTCCATTCCCAGAGATCCCCAAGAGCATTAAGAGCCACTTGTTAACAGTGGTAACATGCCTGAATACACACTCTTTATTACTTCCTTCCCTTCCTGGACTCATTTCCCAAATCTCCCCCTGGTGTTTCCTGGCATTGCTTCCCAAATAAACTATGTGTACTTGCATCCTTGCCTCAGTATCAGATCTGAGGGGACTCACATCAAACACAGAAACTTAAACATATTAGCTATTATAATTCACTCTGTACTGTCTGATAACTACTGTATCCTAGACGAAAGTAATTCCTATGAAGTTTTTTTTCTCCTTCATGGGATTGAACTCATTTGGAGACTCAAGACTGGTGAAATCTGAAAAAGCAAAAGTCTAGAAGCTTTTGTTTCTGCTTAAACAACTGACATGAGATTTCTATACTATCAGTAACAATGATGACAAAATGCACATCGAGAATGATTAATAGATATGAGCAATTACTATTAATAGTAATAGTTCTGTTTGCTCATGTCAAATATTTCTTATCAATAGTTTAGCAGTTCTTATGACCATTACATTCCTTAAAAACTTCTATGTCAGAGAGAAGGCTAATACTACTACATTTGGTCTACAGACAGGTAATGGAAGGTGCAATATCCTATATTAAGACTACATAATAAGCCAGTAGGAGGATGGGCCAGGAGTTCAGCAGTTCCACAGTATGTCAGAGGATCACTATTCTGCTAAGAACTCTTTCCCCAAGGAAGCCTTTAACTTAATGACATAGAACCTGAACAATGTTCTTATTATCTTCTTGAGTATCTGGGAAGGAGACTCTTTGTTAACCCCAGGCTATTTTCTAGCTAGACTGATGTTGAACTTAAATCCTTTCTGCTGTGGCCCCAATCCACTACTTTCATACTCACTGAGTGCTGACTATATACCAGGCCCTGTGAGACTGCGAGGGTACAATGATGAGCAAGTTACAGAGCCTGCTTTCAGGAGCTCACAGTCTTTGGGTCTGGACACTGGTCATGACAGGATACACACTTCCTTAAACCATGCTCATTTGCAAACCACTTCCACCTCATTTGCAAATGACCACCTGCCTGATTTTGCCTTATGTAGCCACTCACTGAGCTGTAACCTATACCTGTTGAGACCTACTGGGCCCTGTGAGGACTTCATCAGGAAACTGTCTGTATCACAGTTTGATAGTACAGGGGATGGGGTATCACTCAAGATCTACTGTATTGAACAGAGCATGCCTCCTTGGTCTCCTGGGGCACTGGGCAGTGTTTGAGTGGTATAGGGCCTGATGGCAACAGCAACACCTGAACCAGCATGGAGGCTACCATTCACCTGATGCTTCTGGAGCTCCTGGACGTATCTGGTCATCTCCTCCTCTGTCTGAGTCTGGGCCCCCTTCTGATTCTTTCCTGCAAGAAGAACCAAAGCTCAGAGCAGTGGCAGCTGTGGTAAGCCAGTGAGGAATTCGCCAAGATCTACCTAGAGGCTCTCAATTCATCTCCCATTTAACTTGCGGAAGGAGAGGTGAATTACCCACATTTTCTAAGTATGAAGGCATGAAGGGGCCCTGTGTAACTGATATCTCCAAGGTAACACACTGTAACAAAGCAATCTATCCCAACTCCTCTCTGGCTTTTGTTCCTTTAACTGCTTAGCACATCCCTGCCAGAAGCTGGCCCTGCAAAAAAAGTTATGGTGAAAACCTGGATCCTGACACAGGAGATTCCTCTGAGACAATGACTCTCAGCCATTCACACACCATCAAAATGTCCTGGAGAACATTTGAAAAGATAGCTGTCTAGTTCCACCTTCAGAGGTTCCGATGTAATTGATGTGAGGTGGGACCTGGACACCAGTACTTTTTTTACAAGTCGTTCTGGTTGGTTCTAATGTGCAGCCAGGGTTGACAACCATTTCATCAGCAATGTTTCTCAAACTTGCAGTGATAAACAAAACAAAAACTACACAGGTTCCCAAGCTGCTCTTTTGCAAATGCTGATTCACTATGTTTAGGATGAAATCTCTATGCTTATCAAGAAGAATGTTGACCATTAGGAAACACTGCTAGGACGTATCTTCCAAACATTGCTATCAACCTTCCCCTCACAGCAGTTTCCCTTGGCTCTGCCTCCACCTGGCTTCACATCTTGATGCCCCTTTTTGCCTGTCCCATTTTGATTTGTGATCTAAGATCAGACTGCTCTCAGGTACTAACCTGAAAATGCCCCAGAATGCTGGCTCCACAAACTCCTCTCAGATCCATGGCCTACACATCCATACGTGCTCAGACCCCTGGGGCACCACCATCTAACATGGATTGCTCCATGTTATACCCACACAGAGTTCTGGACTTGGTCATCCAGGGAGGATGAGCAGCCCACAGCTGAGTGGCTGTGGAAATGGGCAGTGTCCCATGGGGCTGATCATTTGAATTTTGTCTGATGCATGTGATAGAGATTATTATCCAAATGACCACGCTTATTCTGTAAGCCAACTGCATACCAACTGCCTGCACCTTAGAAATGGAGGGCTACCTTTACAAAGCCAGAACAGCAGCAGTTAGAAGCGGAGAGGTACTGAATGGAGTTTAGGGAAGACAAGTATAGGATGCTTCATGGTTGAGGCAGGCTAGGCCACTGACTATTTTGAGATGTTTTTTGTTGGTTTCAGTAGCAACTCTGTGTTTCTTCTGGAGATGCTGGCTTGGTCTTGACTTCCAGGAACTTGTAGGAATTTCTAGTCTCTAAATAGCCTCTTCCTGTTCTTTCACCTGTCCCTGGAGTTACATTGCTTTCCTGTCTTTCCACACCAAAAACAGACTTGGTCCTGGGCAGTGGTAGGCCAGTGATACCTTAGACAGTACTGGACCATTTATACTGTTGGTGTTCTCTAGGATCCTTGTCTAGAAGAGCCTCCTAGTTACCATTTAACCTGATCTTCCTGAACATGATCCTAGGTTCCAGCCAGTTCTTAACACAGTTAACTTTTTTTTTTTTTTTTTTTTTGAGACGGAGTCTCGCTCTGTTGCCCAGGCTGGAGTGTAGTGGCACAATCTCGGCTCACTGCAAGCTCTGCCTCCTGGGTTCACGCCATTCTCCTGCCCCAGCCTCCCGAGTAGCTGGGGACTACAGGCGTCCACCACTACGCCTGACTAATGTTTTGTATTTTTAGTAGAGACGGGGTTTCACTGCGTTAGCCAGGATGGTCTCGATCTCCTGACCTTGTGATCTGCCCATCTTGGCCTCCCAAAGTGCTGGGATTATAGACGTGAGCCACCACGCCCGGCCGACACAGTTAACTTCTTCAACTTTTTTTTTTTTTTTTTTAAGACAGTCTTGCTCCGTTGTCCAGGCTAGAATGCAGTGGTGTGACTATGGCTCATGGCAGCCTCAACCTCCCAGGCTCAGGCAATTCTTGCACTTCAGCCTCCCAAGTAGCTGGACTACAGGCATGTGCCATCACACCTAGCTAATTTTCACATTTTTGTAGAGATATGGTCTCGCTATGTTGGCAAGGCTGGTCTTGAACTCCTGGGCTTCCCACCTTGGCCTCCCAAAGTGTTGGGATTATAGGCATAAGCCACTGCCCCTGGCTGATATAACTTTAGGTTTACCCTAGCTGGTGAAACTTTTGGGCCTGGTTCCAACTGACCTTAAGGCAACTCTCTGTCGCAGACCTAGCTTCGACACCCTTCTCTGTCTTGCCTCCACTCTGAATGTCCCTGGTTCTTTGCTAGGGCTCGGCTTTAAGAGTCCCTCTTGATCTTTGGCATCATTGTAGCCCAGGACCCAGATGGGACTCCAGTGGTTCCAACATAACCTGTAGCCTCACACTGCCCCCCAAACTCTCAGATTTCTCTGTCTCCCCAGACCACCCTGCACACATCTCAACTAGCTCAACTTTCTCTTTTTAAAAAAGATTACCCATCTCTGTTAGTTGAAAGAGGGTCTACAAACATTTTTTCTTTTTCTGCTGGGTATGGCAAGGAGAAGTCATTTTGTCTTTCAACCACCAGAGTCTTTTGCTATTTCCTAAGGTGTTATAAGGATCAATGGGTTAATATGTAAAATGCTTAGAAGAGAGCCTGGCAAATGGTTCTTGCTGAGTAAGTATTTGCTTTCACTGTTACTATTCCATTATTATTTTTAATTATTATTAAATAATTATTTTTATTTTAACATTTTAATTATTAATTATTATTTTAAATTATTATTCCATTATTACTATTTCCATAATGTTACTATTCCATTATCATTTACTTTTGCCCTGGGTCTTGGTCCTCTCTTATTCCAAGCCTCTGGAGTGACTTTCAAACTGAATGCCTATAGGATAAGTGCTTTGCCCTCAAAGCTCCCCACTTGGGGCTCCAACCTTACAGGTGTGGGTCTGCCAGTTGCTCCCTGGGTTCCTTGCTCCCAGCCACCACCCTCTTCTCCATCATCCCCACCCCAACTTCTCTCATGCTGATTTCATGAAGCTCTCTCCTTGCTGTTTTTTCTTTCTTTCTGAAGCACAGCTCACCGTCACAGGTCATGGCTGTACAGACCCAGTTTCCACAGGCACAGACACAGCGGTTACAGTCCACCTCAGTCTCAGCTCCATCTGCATACGTTTCATCCTCCAGGGCACACTCTGTTGGGCCAGAAATGTGGGGCAACAGTTTAGTTGTGAGGGTGGAACAGGGCATCTTTGCTACAGTCTGTGCACCTTACCCTTTTTTCCCAGACAAGACCTGCCTGTCACTCAGAAGCACTATATCTGAGCAAATGCCACAATCAACCTAAAGAATGTGGGGTCCTAACTTCACCATGGGAATAATGGGCTGGGGCCCAGTTTAGAATCATGGGAGGGCATTTCTCAGCTAGCTCTGGAGAGTTCCACCAATCCTCTCTATCTTGGCTCCTACAAAATGCCTCCATTCCCTACAGCTTTCTATTTCTTAGGTTAGGCATACTCTTCTCAGGAGGGTTGAAAGATGGGTTGAGGCACTTGAGAAACTCTTGGAAGCTGAGTTTCCAATCAGCATTTTCATCAGACAGTTCAATGAGAGCATCAACACAGAGTCCCCTGAAACAAAACACAGGATAAATGTGTTAGCAAGACCTTAGCTTCACTCAGAAGAAGGGAAGTAAGCATCAAGACCACATACACCCAGGGCTTCCATAGGAGGCCAAGAAGATGAATGCTAACTGTAACAGCCTCTCTGTACACTGACCCAACACAACTATTATCCATCCTCACCAGTGCAGGCATCTAACCTTTAGTTTGTTATACTGAATGTCAGATCACTCCGGCTGTTCAAATGTTCCCCTTAAGATGACTAAAGTTTCGTGAACGGTTTTGTCTACTTTGATTGACAAATGTTTTCACTGCCTGCACACCTTCCACTAGCAATTGCCTTTCCCCATGGTATACACATGTCAAGTCAACCAAACTAGGAAAATCAAAACAGAAGAGATATGACAGATGATATGAAAAGAATATAGGATGTGAAAGAATATGAAGTTCAAGCAAGAATCACCATTACCATCATTCTAGAAAGAGATTTTCAGAAAAGCTTCTAGAACTCAGCTCCATTAATTCTTCCTTGGGCTGGATTTGAGGCCTGGCTCAATAAATGAACTTGGGCTAGTTATTCAACTTTTCTGAGCCTGTCTTCCCATCCGTAAAAGGAGGTCAAGAAGCCCTCCTTCACTGAGATATCATGAGGCTCAAACGTTGAAATTGTAAAACATTATGTAATTTCAGATTATCAAAATGTGAAGGATTTACAGAACCTATACTTTAAGGTCATAGACTATTATTAAAGAAGAATCCTTCTAGAAACTGTGCAATGTACTTCTTTTGAAAAAAAGAGATGCTTTTCCTATTTTTAATTCTTACTGATGCTGAAACCACATCAAAAGTTTCTTAGCAATTAGTTTTTATTAATATTTATTCTGGAATAATACCATAAAAGTAGATGGGCATATATCTGTAACAGTCAGGGCAATCGACATGAAATAGCACTAATTACCTAAAAATCAGAACAAAGCTACTTTGGACCTACAGTTAAGTAATAGATTAATGTAATTCCTTCAGAAAATTAATCAGTAAAACATCACCCACAACATTCAGAAACAACTTGCCCTGATGTGCCCTTGGCAATTTATTTTAAAATTATATTCTTCTATTCCTTGCAAGTTCTGACCAAAAACAATAACTATTTGATTAGATATCAGTGGTACTCAATATATTAATTCATACTTTCATAGAATAGAACAGGACAGAATTCTCATTTTGCTTTTTACATGACATTCTCTCACTGGTGGCTCTTTTGCAGGTGGGAAAGGGTTTAAGTCCCCTCTCCTAGGCAGTCTTTCCTTGTGGATCATTCTCTGACCCCTTGTTCCTCTCACCTAAGCAACTTGTTGTTCTCCTGGTCTGGATACGTGGTAATATTGATGGCAGTTTCATTCTGTTCCACAAACTTCAGGAATTCGCTGGAGTCCAGGCAAGAGTCACCATTATCAAAGTTCTAGAAAGGGCATGACGAGATCATTCAGTAATGTTTTGCAGAACCCCTGTTCCATCATTGCTCCACTCAGCTGACCCGCCTCTGATTCATCTTATTCTTAATACATTCCAACCCTGCCCTGGCCTCAGAGGGTCATGGCAACAAATGCTCTAATCCGTGGGACATGCAGAGAAGGTACCTGTGCCCAAGATGAAAGAGGAGAAGTGCCTGGGGAGAGGAGGCAACCTGAACAGAGGCCTCTGGGGTCCCTAAGCACACTGTGTGGCCCTATCTCTGACACTGCCCTGTAGACACTTTTGACTGTACCTTTGGGTACAGACCAACCTCCACATCATGTTCTCAAACCCTGACGAACATGTAACAAGAGTTTAAAGTTGCAAGCTGTGAATCAGAATCTCTGTAGCAGGTCCCAGAACATGTTTCTAATGAACTGGTCAGGAACAGCAATGCAGATAACCCTCTGAGCTCACTTCGGACTTATAAGATCATTTCTTGTTGCTTGATTCCAGCCTCCTTGTCCTGTTCTCGGTGCTTAACTTTCACCTTGGTGCCCGTAACTGATCACATCAGTGAGAACTCAGGCAAAGCCCTCAAAGCAATAAGCTACAGACAGGGGTCATCATGCAAAGTTCCTGCTCCTCTGCCCTGTGGGCCCCACTGCAGATGTGTGCACAGGTCCTCAGATCACCCAGCTCAGGCTGTCCTCATGACCCAGCTGGCATCCCACGAGCACAAAGTGAGGGGTGCAGTGAGCTCACACATTGTTCTCTATGGCAAGATGCTAAACTGAGACCTCAGCCATCTGGGACCATTCAAGATACCTAGGCACTAGCTGCAGGAGGGTGTCAAAATCAAGACTGATCAAATTCCAAGTTGCATACTGCTGCTCTCCTAACAAGTTTCGATAGCATTTTCCCCTTCCCTCCCAAATCCTTTCCCTAGGCTGCCTCATGCTGCTGCCCTGGGAAAGGATTAGCTTCCCCATATTACTTTCAAGTTGGCTCCCCAGATGGTGCAAGGGATTCTGGAAGAAACATCTGTCCAAATTTCTAGATAGAAAGGCAAGATGTAGCTAGCAACTCTCTCCTGACTGCCACGCATCACAGGTGTTCCACTCTAATGTTGTATAATGAAGGTGTGCATGAAACAACTATTAGGACTATGCTTAGTACGTACTTACTATTCTTGTCCTAATTCCCAAGAACAGGTCTCTGATGTCCTTTATTCACTATACGATTTTCCCTGAGAAACTTCCCTAAGTGTTTACCTTGTGAGGTCTTGATTAAGTAATCGAAAATAATTAAGTAAGTTTGGCTGGGGGCCACTGTTAGTAGCACAGGACTTTCTTGAGTTCAAATGCTGCATGTACTGGGCAAATGGGAGCAACCCTCAAAGACCCCAGTGTCGTCAGGGCCTGATGATGGAATGAGCGTAGGGAGGGGAACCATCCAGCACTAGCTGCAGACCCAGTGCCACATGGCCCAAGTGGGCACCATGAACCTGGCAACCACAGTCCAGCTCTCAAAAGGCAGTGCTGTGTACACACACTTCAGTAGGACTAGAATCAGGCCTGCAGCTGGGGGAAGGTCCAGCCCATGTGCTTTCTCAACTCAGGAGGGCCCAGGGCTCAACTCCCCAGACCAGAGCTGTATATAGAATCCACAGAACACAGAATTCTGGTGCCTGCCCCAGAAACAGCCTGGAATTCCTGGGGGGTCTGCCTGTGAGGTCCTCCTAATCATGGACCATGAACCAACCTAATTCATTCAGCCTCTCTTCAGTCAGTCAGTTACAAAGACCTAGTATCTCTCTGTGCCTGTAAGACCTCTCACCAACAGGCAGCTGCTGACCTAGGAGGAGGCAGTCTTCCTTTGAAGACAGCAGCACATAAGACTCTGATAATTGTCAAAAAGTAGAAAATGAAACCTGTTTTCTCCTGGAAGACACTGCCAGAGTGTCTGGGAAGAGGGGATTTTATGTCTGTCAGTCATGATCAAGCTTTCTTAGATGCTCGGGTGTGAGAATGCCCTAGAGAAGAGCTACTTTCTCAAAGGGCCTTACAGCTTTCAGAAGGGAGCCTGTAAAAGTGAGTTGCTGCTGGAGGAGATGGAGATGTGTTGAGGGGAATGTGGTCTAGGTTCTTGGGAATCAAATCTAATAGCAGGTGTCAGTGATGCCCGAGGCGGAGTGCCATCGAAGGGCCACTAAAAAATGCTTACAAGGTCCCAAGTGGCCCTTGGAAAGGAGTGTCCTGGGTCCCATACCTCCTATGCTGTAATTGTAGGGCAAAGTCACTGCTCACAGCAGGCCCTGCAGGTACCTTTGCCATTCACTCAGCTTTTGAACAGTCACTTTCTTTACATTACTTTTTGTTCCTGTCCAACTCTCCTGGCTCAGCACTATGATGTGTTTTTCTGTAGAAGAGGAACCATTCTTGCCCTAAGGGCTCCGTAATGTGGGAGTGGTTAAGACAGAGGACAGAGCAAGAAAGGATGTGCTTTTTCATCTGGGTATGATCTCAAAAACTTGAAATCCAGAGACTTAAAATCTGCCATAGAGGAGAGAAATCTCTATATAAAAATAGTAACACAAGTGAAGTCTTAACCAAATATCCATTTGAAGCCAACACAGTACTTCTTCATCTGTAGGTTCTATAGTGTCAGAAAGAGAAATCCACAGACTAGACTGGCATTGGCCACATTAGGTGGCCTCAGAGCAGCCAAAAAGTCCCTCATGTGTCTGAAGTTGCTCCCAAGTCCCAACTGGGTTGGGCCCTGGAGGTATGTGAGGGAGTAGATGGCTGGGGCATCTACCTAGATGTCTATAAGTGAAGAGGGCTTTGGTGCTTGCATGGAAATGTGGGTATCTGAATATGTCTGCGTGTAGGATGTGTCTCCGTGTGGCATGTGAGTCTCTGTATGTGGTGTGTGCGTGTGCGTGTCTGCATGTTTGAGATTGAGTGTGTCTTTGTGCTTCTGAGTGTGATGCGCCTGTGTGTGTCTGTGTTCTTGTCAATCAGCTGTAAGAATGCCCTTAATTGCTGCTTCTAACTCTCAAGTTCTGTGAAAGATCTGCATGCCATGATAGCCCGAGCCATCACTAAATATTATAACCTCCTTAATTTCTCTTTGTGAAAATAGCATCTCTCCTGCTCCCAAGTGGAACACTCTGTCTCTTCAACTAATTATGATAGGGAACAGCAATATCTTTAAGTTCAGGAAGAATCTCTGGACCCATGAAATGCCAGTCCATTGATTCTTCTCAGATGAAGAATCTCTCCAGGCCATGGGCAGTCAAGTTAATGACTTAGAGAAATGTCAAACTAGGCAGGAAAGAGGCTGAAGTGGTCCCGGTCTGGGTGCAATCAGAGGGTATTTTGTATTAACAGCCAGCTCCATAAGGTGTCATGGGGAGTAGGGGACAGAGCTTGGCCCTAACTGACAGGTTCTCCAAGACCTTTGTGGCTTTAACTGCCTAAAGGCAGCAGCACATGTGTGTTAGATCCCAAAGACTCCACTGCTTACTCCCACTAATAAAGCTGGTGAGAAGGCAACTTTCATGGCTTCATCAATGATCTATGATGAGGAAACTCAGGGAGTCTATACAGGTTTACATTTCCTGTGGTATGGGAAGATGTGATCAGGCAATGGGAGAAGGAAGCTTCCCTTTCTATGGGCCTGAATAGTCTTCCTCCTACCTCTGGATTACCTTAAAATACTTGTCTAGGATTTCACTGTAGTTGCTGCCTTTAGAGAACCAGCCATCTGGAATGATCTCAGCTTCCAGCCACTGGATGATGCGACGTCGGAGCTCATCACGGTTGGACTGATAGCAAACAACTGCAGGAAAGTGGAGGATGTCAGCTGGAGCAGTCAGGGGAGGACCCCAATGATATCTGGTACCCATTGTGTGGGAGGATCGGTGCCCACGGAGACAGGATTAGCACATCCAGGGTACACAACTGGAAAAAGTCTAGCCCAGGATTCAAGCTCCCATCTCTAAAATATTTGTAAAGATTGAGAATATTGAAACAGAGAGATTTTGCTGCTTATGTGAGAAATAACTAGAGCAAAAAAATAAAGGATACTTTCATTAACTTTAGGAAGCTGAAGGGGAAAAAAATCAATAAAGCAGCTCTCTTGACTCAAAGATGAGCTGAAATACATGAATAAATGAGAATATTACAGTTTTTTATGCCACTAGATTTCTGATTTTCTCCAGTTTCTCCCTTTCTCACCAACTAGGTCCATCCAAACTTTCCCCCACTTACAACTGTATACCACCTACATCGTCCTTTATTATGAACAAGAGAATGTGAAGCCCAGCGAGGGCCATGTCGAAGCCATGCTCTGGACAGCTGTTTTCCACTGGAAATAACAGGGGGTGCTGAGAGTTGAGTGGATGGGGAAGCAGAGGAGAAAAAGCTTTGGCAAAAGAGAATTCCTGGAAGACAACACATGTTGCGGGTGAAAAGGGCACTGGGCCAGGGGAATGAAAATCTGGGAGTCCTTCCCTAGTCTGCCAATTACCAGCTGTGTGATACAGAAAACTCACTTAGCCTCTTCGAGCCTCAATTTCCTCATCTATATAGTAATTACAGTACAATCTACTTCACAAAGGCTACTATGAGAATCTAAGGAAAGTATGCGCAAAAAAGTTCTGTAACTATAAATCATGATAAAATTTTAGTGATCACTAATAGAAAACCACAGAAGTCTTACAGGCACCTTCCAGTTATCTATCCCCTTTCAAAAAGAGTTGTGCCTTCTATTTGCTAGTCCCATAACATGAACATGTCTTACAGGATGTTGAAAAACGAACTCAGTGGCTGTCCTGTTCATGCAGTTCAATCACTACTCAGGAAAAATGGGAAAACACAGTCAACATTCTGACCCAACCAGCTGCTTCAATTGGCAAACACACACACACACACACACAAATGTAGTTTTGCAGCTTTTCTGAGCTGTGTTGAGGAGTGGCCAGTTCTGGGACACAATTCTGATGCACAGAAGATCTTATGAGCTTGGCAGGGATTGTGGAACACAGTATTTCTATCATGAAAAGAATGTCCTCCCCGAGATGCACACAGTAGAAAAAATAGGCACTCACCTGGGCTGGCAGATGGACTTACGGATTTCTTCTCTGCAAGACAAAAAAAGAAAATGTGTAATGCAAAGTGAAGAAAAAAAGAAAATTTTTCTGTATTTCTAGGATTACAGCTGCTCCACATGTAGGGGACTATTTGTAACCTTTTCATCATCTTGTATTGAATCCTTTCCTTCTTCTAGGGCCCAGGTATGAGGATCTTCTGTTTCCTGCTTTGTCTGACAATTTAGGGCCACTGAGTTACCCTTCTGGTCTCACACCTCCTCCTGTTGCATTGAGGGGTCACTGGGATTTTGAGAATTCAAATGGAGAATCATTCTGGATAGGGAATGGAGTGGAGACAATCGCCTGGGAAACAGCTTCTTGTTTCTTCAAGGAAGGGCAAGGCTGAGAGCGGCTGGGCAGGGCTATGGCTTGGCAGGGGGCTGGTATCTAATTAGCAACAAGTGTGGGACTTCCTTCTTATTCTAATGGCAATGGTTTCAGCGCAAAATAGAGGAAATAATACTGAGAGGTGCCCAAATTAAAAAGCATGAGGAAAGTGAAACTTACGTGCTTTCTAAAAAGGTACATAATTCATTTAAGGAACTTCATTATTGTTACTGATTACTGATGGAGTCCACCGTATTTACTATCCAGCTGTAGACAGTGCTGAAAACCCCAGCAGGCTCATGAGTGACAAGAGGATGCAACTCCAACCAACTGGGTGCTTTCCACAGCTCTGAGAGGCTGTGGTCACGGTAGAAAGACCATGTGGTCAGCCAGGCCACACTACTCTGTTCCTCAGCTCCCATGGCTGAAGCTGCCTTGCAGTGGTGAGACCACACCTTACCTTTGCAGTGTCCATCGTAATCAACCTGGATTTTGGATCCAGTGAGGCAGGCATCTCGATGCAGTTCACAGTGGTTGAGGTAGGTCTTGCCGTTACTGCCACATACAGGCCTCTTGTGAGGTTTGCATTGCTGAAACAGACCCAAGAGAGAATGTTTGTGCAGTTATGGATATCGACACACAGACACACACACACAGAGCCATTTTGTAAGGGGACTCTCCACCACCAGAGATGGTGCTTCTATCCTACCAGGGCACAGGCAGTGACAGTTCTGGCCAACTGACCCTGTCTCAGTTGCCTATGGCCCTTAGTGCCTATCCTGGTCCAGGGTCATCTCTTCTATTCAGTGAAGAAAGAGACACCCTCTATGGTTTGAATGTTTGTGATCCCTCCAAAATTCATGCTGCTACTTAATCCACAATGCAAAACTATTAAGAGGTGAGGCCTTTAGGGGGTGATTAGGTCATGAGGACTCCTCCCTTGTGGATGAGGTTAAGAAGTGAATATATCAGTCTTCCTACAGCATTTGGCCCTTTGGTCCTTCTGCCTTCTGCCATGTAAGGATGCCACATTCAAGGTGCCATCTTGGAAGTTAGAGACCAGGCCCTCACCAGACATCAAATCTGCCTGCGCCTCAATCTTGGACTTCTCAGCCTCTAGAACTGTGAGAATTAAATTCTTTTTATTTATTATTTACCCAATCTCAGATATTTTATTATAGCCACCGAAACAAAGACAACTGCCTCATCACATCAAATTAGCAGAAAAGGCGTTCTATTAAAAATCAGAAATTTGAATTCTCTGTCACTTTGGAAAAAGTCATTTAATGTCTCAGAAGATCTGAGATCCCTTAATATTCCAACATTCAATGACATAAAACAGCCAGAGCTGAGAGCTGGGAATGTGGAGAGACTGATAGGCAGGCAGGCAAACACACACACACTCCAATTCTTCCACAGCCTAACTATAAGGATCTCTTGCTTTATATACTATTTGGGGGGCCACTTTGTTTTCCTCCTAATCTCAAGCCTTTATTGTGAAGCTAGGAGTAAGGTTGTCTGGGTCTTTGTGAAGTACTACAGAGAATCATTATGGATAGGGAAATGGAACAAAGTTCATTTGGAAACTAGCTTATGCTTTGGCTGCTGAAGGTACCAAGATCACAGGCAAACTCAGTTTCTTTGGACTTCTACGGTTTTTAAGGGGGAGAAGTAGGAAGCAAGTTTAGCTCAGATCCAATAAAGAAAGGAAGTGAAACAAGAAAGAGCAGATGGTAAAAAGAAGCACAGAGCACTGGAAGTGGATGGCAGCCCAACCTCTCCGGTTTTAGTTGAGAATACCAAAAATACAAATTTCAGTGAACCAGTATTTATTATGGAGTGCTCACTATGTGCTGGGAAATGGACAAAACCAAACGTGGTCTCTGTCTTCACAGCATCTCCTGAAACCTTAGGTTTGGTCCCAGCTCACCCACATCTAGTTGTACAATTTTTAGGATAAGGTTTCCAGATCATAAGGCCAGGCTTATGCCACCACACTGTGGCCAGGTACACTGCCAGTGAGAACCTCCCAGAGCTAACGGATCCCCAGCAGGATCTGGCTTTTAGGTTTCTGAGTTAGAAAACTTCCTTTCTGGGGCAACAAATCAGGATCCTTAACCTGGGGACTAAATTGGTTGTATTTAATTTGCAGACAGACGTGTTTCCAGGCTATGAGTTGGTTTGACAGAAAAGAGA
The DNA here is from genome assembly GCF_049350105.2 of Macaca mulatta. NCBI lineage: Eukaryota > Metazoa > Chordata > Mammalia > Primates > Cercopithecidae > Macaca > Macaca mulatta. Next base: position 163,308,490 of record NC_133407.1, on the reverse strand, counting down.
ATGTCCAGGGTATTTATGTTCATTTTGGTGGCAGAACTTGTCAGAATCTAGCCTACAGAAGAAGTATTTATCAAAGGCTCTCTCTGGTTTTTAAACATCAAAAAAAACCTGCATCTCATCTACTGTTTTTAAAAATTTGCGTATCCTCTGACCTAGCAAGCTCTGGTGTCAATCAATGCTACAGAAATAAAGGCAGTAGCATGTAAGGGTATTTGCACAAGGATGTTATTGGTTATAGTGGTAAACAACCCATAGAACCAACTGAATGTCCATTTATGGGAAAATGATATAATAAATCTAGTTCTTTTGTATTACTATTATGCCACTACAATGAGTTAAATGAGTTAAAACTACATGTGCTGATCTAGAGTGTTATCCCTGATAATGAGTAAAGAATATAAACTGTATATATCTATATCTGTATCATGATCCCATTTTTGCATAAAATAGGGGGAACCATTATGTCTACAGTACTATATAAACCCTAATGCTTATAGTAACATAGAAAAGAAAAACATGTGGAACAACATGTACCAAATTGTTAACACTGGTTACTTCAGACTAAGGGATTGAAGGGTTATGGGAGAAGATTATAATTTTACATCTGTGTAAATGTCTGTACTATTTGACTTATATAAAACAATTCTTATTTTTTAATTAAAAAAATCTTATAAAGCTAAATTAAAAAAAAAGAAAAAATATCCATGCATTAAAAATCAGGAACCTGGAATAAAAATTCCATGTTTCTCAGAGGCATGAGGTATGCTTTTATAAAGAGACTGAAATCATTGGCACTGCCTGCTAATGGGTGGCTCCGCAAGGTAGCCACACTGGCCTTGGCCACTGTCCTCTGGCTCCTGACATTAGGACTTACCTCAATGCAGAGACAGGTGGGTTCCCCTTTCTCTGTGACTGCACATTCCCGGCCAGCTCCACAAAACACATTGGCACAGATCTTGGATTTGCTCCTTAGCTCTTCCTAAAACACACAATCATAAAGGAAACCATGTGACTGAGATGAACCCACTAAGGGATAAGCCCATAATGAGATTATCTTTCAGGCTTGGGCTTTGCTCTGGAATCATGGCTCATGGTCTTAAACAGCTAGATGTTGGGTCTTAAACAGCTAGACGTTGCCTCCAACAGCGAGTGCCCTACTCCCAGACACTGCTTCAGCCCAGGTTCAGGTACTTCTGAGTCCCTAATATGTTTCTCAAAGAGCAAGAGTTCCTTTCTTGCATGCTTCCTTTCTCATAAAAATGCTTATTAAGCACCTATCTTATGCCAACACTACACTAAGGGATGGAGATACAAAGGACAGACCCTGTCCTCAGGAAGCTCCATGACTCTCAGAGGAAACTCACAAAGAAAGAGACATTTGGAAAACAACACAGGAAGTGCAAGAACAGGATCACCAGGGAGCTGGAAGGGAGGGGGAGGGGGAGGGGGAGAATTTTTCAGAGGATACTTTCTGAAGATACTAGGCCTTAACTGATTCTTAAAGGATGAGAGGAGTAAGTCAGGCAGAAATGGAAACATTGTGGAGAACTATGACTATCTGAAGGACCCAAACCTGACTGAATGGTGTTCAAGGCATTATCATCTCAAAGGGCAAAAAGAAGGATGGCTAAACCAGTGGAAACGTGGATTTGCTATATTTGCTATGGTCCCATTTAGCCTCTGCCCATGTCTGCCACTGGCTTCAAGATTAACAGGGCTAAACTGCCTGATAGCAGAACTATTCTCAAATCATTTGCTAGTCAGGCATTTCCCTGTTCAGACATGTGCAGCAGAACTGACAAGGTAGGGAATGGTCTCGGTGTATGCACCTGAGAATGTGGGGGTATTGACAGGCACTGATCTGTTGGTGGCTCATCCCTTCCCTCCCATTCACTGGTGGCAGAAAGCCAGCCCCACCTCATTCACCACTCAACCCAGGGGTAGTGGTGGTTACATGAAGGAGAATGTGATTTCCCCAGCTTCTCATCCTGACTGGCTGGGCAGGCAAAATCATGAAAGACCTCCAGGCCCAAGGCTACTGGGCTAGCATTGGCTGTGACAAAACCAACAAAGACTGCAGGAGGCACAATGGGGTCATCGGGCTGGCTGTGGTGAGGCAGGGATGGAACCCAACAGTCCACCCTCCAGGCCATGTCTACTACATTATGCAGAGAACTCACACCCACAAGTCTTGTAACAGTACAATTCTTATAGTTGGTGAATGTTTTATATCCAAGATTAGGGCAAAAAAGGCAAAAAGAAAGTACAGGCTTTCGAGCTGAGGTGCTGTATCCAATACAGCTAGTCTGCTGCCACCCAGAGGCTGCTCTGCAAACTCCAGGTTATTATTTTCTGTCCCAAGCCTGCTTGTGGGTCATGCAGGGCTCCCATTGGTCTAGAAGCCGTTCTCATGCTCACATTTCATTGGTTCACATGCTGTGGATAAACCAATTCTTTTTTGAATGTTGCTAAGGCGAATTCAAGAAAGCTAGCAGGCGGGGAAGAAAGAGGAAGTAATTCCCAGAAGTCTGCGGGGATTGGAGAGCTGTTGTTTTCCTAAACAGAGAGTGGAGATAAAAATCAAGGATATTCTCCGGGCAGGGCCATCTTGTGGAAACTGCCTGAGAATGTAAGGCAACACGAAAAAGGAAGAGGAAAAGGTTTTTGCTGACGAGTTGTAAAAAACCTCAGATATGTTTACCTTCTCCTCTCCCCAAAAACGACACTCTAGCCAAGGGATACAGACAAATATGCACCCCCCCCTGTGGGTGTGTCCCATGAGTTATGGACACACAAATGCATAAAAAAGCATGCTCAGACACATGCCTGCACTCAAATACACCCGCACACAGCTCCACAGGCAAACACCCACAAACCTCCACTCACTAGTCTCTGTCCTTAACTAGTAATTTTCATTCTTTAAGCCTCACATGTCGTCATCTATAAAGTAGGGGTAAATGCCAGCCCTGCCCTGTGGACATTCAGTGAGATACATTTGGAAGTACCAACTGTAAATCAAGCTGCCTATGAAACCTGTTATTCATGGGAATGCCTTATAGAGCTGTTGCAGAAAAGCCTGTGGCATGTATGGAACCTCCTTTTAACTTATATTGGTGTTTTTAGTAAGTATCAAAAATAGATTGAATTCAATCAAGTCATTTTTCAGGAATAGTTCTCAACAATCCATTTGAAGAAACATAACTTTTGAGTTATAACAACTAATATTTGAAGAGTACAATTAAGATTTACAAAATGTTTTCATACACATGATTTCATCTTACAGGGAAACCCTGCAAGAACAGGTATATTATTATTAACCCTATTCCATAGATGAGGAAATTGAAGACCAGAAAGGTCGGATAACTTGCCCAAGGTTCCAAAGCTAGAAATGAGAGGAGCTAGGATTCCAACTCATATCTTCAACCACTGATAACTAAACTCCCATTTATAAATACCCGGCATCCTACTAAGTTATTTTTATATGTGATTTAAGCTCCTCAATAACTCGCTAAGTTAGACATCACTAGCCCCATTTCACAGGTGAGAGGGCTGAGCCTTAAATAACTAGAAAGTGGCAGAGCTAGAATTCTGCCCAATCTAAGGGAAAGTAGTTTATATTTGATTTATTTTCATATCCAGATGACATAAGGAAATTATGACGGGGGTGTGAGTTGCATAATTAGCAAGTGTTGGGAGAATGTGCGTTAAGAGTGCGTCAGAGATTTAGATTTAAATTACCCACATCCCACCTCTATTCCTTACTTGCTGGTCGTGGGCCAGGTGCTCTCTTTAAACCTCAGCTTCCTCAAGTGAAAACTGGGAGTACTGATTCTTAGAGGGTCGTTGTGAGGATTAAATGGGATGTACTGCAGGCAGCACAGTGCCTGCCACACAACTGAAAGTGGCTATTACTACAATGGGCAATTTATTTTCAGACAACTTTCCCACTGAGATGCTGTCACTACCACCTTGGGCTGTCATGTCCCGTTTTTCCCTGTCCTCCCTTGCACTGCAGTGGTAATAAAGAACAGAAGGACTGACTGAATAGAAAAAACAAAAGGCCCGTTTGAAGAGCACACAGGCAAGAGGGGAGCCACTAGTTACACAATCATGCCTCTTTGCAGGTGATACGTCTGTCAATAGGTGGCAATCTCTCTCTTTGTCTTGCACAGCCCAGTGCCGCAATGCAGAAGCGCAGTGTTGGCTCCTGCAGCTCCACCCAGCTCTGTCCTTGGAGCCAGAAGTGGTGCAGGAGGTAGAAGAATAGGGTGGCTGCCCCACAAATACGGGTAGGGTGATCTACCAACGTGGGAGAGGTCTCACCGGCAGCCTCATAGCCCTCCCCAGTGATCCCCATTCACAGGCATGCTTTAATGCAGAAATGAACAATGAAGAAAATTTTCTCCAGAGAGATAGCTTTTGTGCCATTGAAAACCCTTCTCCAAGCCTCATCTTCTCTGGGAGTGGGAGTGTCAGGTGCATCCCTGAGGTGCCTACAAAGTTGCTTAGGGTGGTGGGTGGTCTTACCCATCTGCTGAGAGACTGATTCGGAGCGGGGGAAAAGAACACCTTGAGAGGGGTTGAACATTCTCATGGGTTGGAGTAATAGCTGCCTGGTGGGGAGGGCTGTGGTGAGGAATAGGGAGATGAACAGGGTGGCAGGTGATGGTGGGGAAAGGGGTGGTGCTCGATGGCTGACCCGGGGGGCTCTCCACAGCAACTATGAGCAGTGAGAACCTTGGAAGGTTTGGGATTGGATAGGTAACATGATGGATATGGTGATTTGGAATGTTAATTTGTGTCGGGTCCTTTCTGAAATTCTGATTCAAAGTGCGGGGCAGCCTGGATGGAGAGAGGCTGCAAGCAGGAAAACCGGCCAGGTTTAAGACTGTAAATCTAGTCGGGGATGACAAGGGCCTAGGACCGAAGGCCAGTGTTAATTTTAGGACCTTCAGCTGAGTGAGGCTCTGCAGATATCTCTGTCCTCACAACCTCTGTGCAGGTCTCTGTATTTTTAGTCCCATGTAACAGATGCAGAGGCACTGGAGAGTCAGAAAAGCTCTGTGATGCATGGAGGCCACATAACTAGTGAGAGCTGAGTCAGGAACAGAACAAAGGCCAGCCGGATTCCAGAGCCTCAAGGTTCCCTCTTGGGGTACAATCAAGGCAGTGAGCTTTGGGGAGGGGGGACAGTTCCAAGGGCTGACACAGGGTGAGGTCACAAGGTACAATGCAGTTCTTGTAAATAGAACTGTTTGCTCTACCACTGTAATGATTTTAGGAATGATGTCCCAAATCAGTATGAGGATTTCGTGTATGCACAGATGACCACATTGGCACATGGATGTTCTCTAGGAGTATGAGGTTGTGGGCAGGTCCAATATTACAAAAGTATTAACCTACAAGTCTAGATGTACCTGTGAGAATGTAATTGATTTGAGTGGGGGTAGAGGGTGTGTTCTGGAAGTGTGGACACTCAGACATATTGATAAAAATCAACAAAATATCTGCCTGCAATGGAGAAACATCAGATTTCTAGCTTTATCCTTCTGCATCGTCTTCCTGACTAGTCTCCATGTTGTTTTCATTTCATGTTTTGCAAGCCAAGCTCTGGCGATTTGGTCTCATTAATTTTCACATTGCAAACTCCCTTTGGTAGAACACAGACTGGGAACATTCCCGACTTTTTACTAGGTAGAAAGTATCTGAGCAACCATTGAAATGGCAATAATGATACTTCATACTTGCACAGCAATTTTGGTTAATCTGTAATTTTTACAGATAGGCAGGCAGGGGTTACCTGTGAGGCCCTTCCAGATTTAAGATCCTATGGTGAAAATAAAACTGAGGCTCACAGCTACATGTGACTGGTCCAAGATCTCACAGTTGTAGAGCTGGGGCCTGGCCCTAGGTCTCCAGACTTTAATCCAAGCCTCTTTCCACTAAACCACTCTACCTCTTTACAAATCAAAGCTAGGAAAGGTGTTGTCTTGAATCCAAGGTCTTAAAAAATGGAATTATTTTTGCAATCAAAAAAGATCCTTTGCAAGCAAATGGAGAAAGAAGTTATTTACAAAACCACCAGTAGAGGTGATCGTGTATCTGAGTCTCTGGGCCAACCAGAATTAAGTCTGAACATAAAACACACATTGAATGTTTAAAAAGAAGTCTTCTGAAGTAAAACAATTTCTGGAAGAACAGTGTGCTTTGGCAGGGGAGGAAGCTTATAAGCAAAGCCATAAAACTGTCAGCTTAATATACCATCATTTCACTAACCTGAAGTGGGTCGGCTCTGTCCCCTCCATACTTTTCCTCTTTCCAACTCTTTTAAAAAAGAACAGCTCTACTTATGCCAAGGTGGAATTTTGGCTCCACTTGCCACTATTCTGTGACAGAGTGGCTTTGTTGACGTGAGAAAAGCTCTCTTTGCTTTGCCAGAATTAGTCATGGAAACTTCACAGGAACACCAGGGCCCCTCAGATATACACAGAGTACCATGGAGCTGGGGACAAAGGAATTCGCAGAACTGGGAAGAGCAGGGGGAGGTCTGCAGTGGGGCATATGGGGTGAGATGCTGGTTGCTCCCAGGCAGCTCTTCTGGAACCCAGTAGCACAGGCCTGAGAAAGCAGAGGGAAAGAGCGAAATTGCTTCAGGACCTTGAAATCTTGCTGGAGTATCTCATGACCTTGCTCAAGTCTCTCTGATTATTTTTTCTGGAAAGTAATGTGTTGGTACATCCTGCATATGCTATGGACAGACAAGAGGGACTGGTGATTTCTAGCAGTGGTTCTGATGTGTGTGGGAGGGGGCACTGCATGTGTGCAGTCCCTGCTATAAGTGTCCCTTCCTTATATGTGTTCACAATCAGTCCCCCATCTCAAGGTTAACGCACCAGGGCCAGACCCAGGTTTTGTGGGGCCTGAAGCTTAAATGGTTTTGGGAGGGCTCTATAAGAAAAAGAATATGCAATTATAAATGCAAATTGGGTACATGGCCTGGCAAGGCCCTTGCAAATAAAAGGTCTGAAATCAAAGCTTAATTAGCTTCATGGTAATCCAAGTCTCCATTTGCCCTATTATTTCTTCATAAACAAGATCTTTCCAATAATGGCTTTTAGGTCCTTAGTCTATTAGAGACAGTCCTAGTCAATATTTGATGCACATATGGCTTATCTCAAATAGACTGTAAGAGCCTTGCACACTTCAGCTTCCCACGGACCCACCAGTGTCCTGCCTGAGAAAATGCTCAACAAATGGTTTGTATATTAAATGTCATTTGGGGGTACAAAGTTTCAGTTATGCAAGATGAGTAATTTTTGGAGATGTAATGTACAGCATGGCAATGGTAGTTAATAATACTGTTTGTATACTTTTAATTTGATAAGAGGATAGATCATAAATTAAATCTTCTCAACATGCACACACACAAAATGGTAACTATGTAGAGGTAGTGAATATGTTAATTAGATTATGGTGAACATTTCACCATGTATACGAATATTAAAACATTAAAACATTTGTACACCTTAAATATATGCAATTTTTATATGTCAGTGATATCTCAATAAAGCTGCTTAAAAATAAAGAAAAATTATTTTAAAATGTCATTTGCAGTCTCTTCAGGTTAGTGCAGCAGCCAACAGTGGCACTTAGGATATTTTTGGGTCAGTACGGCTGGACTCCATGACATCCAAATAAGAGATGTATTGCCCAATGAAGATTAGCTTTAAGATTTTAAAAAATCTACTATGAAGCTGTCAGTCAAGAACTTTTTTTTTTTTTTTTGAGATGGAGTCTGGCTCTGTCGCCCAGGCTAGAGTGCAGTGGCGCAATCTCGGCTCACTGTAAGCTCCGCCTCCCGGGTTCACACCATTCTCCTGCCTCAGCCTCCCCGAGTAGCTGGGACTATAGGCACCCGCCACCACGCCCTGCCAATTTTTGTATTTTTAGTAGAGATGGGGTTTCACTGTGTTAGCCAAGATGGTCTCGATCTCCTGACCTCGTGATCCACCCGCCTCGGCCTCCCAAAGTGCTGGGATTACAGGCATGAACCACTGCGCCCGGCCTTTTTTTTTTTTTTTGAGATGGAGTCTCACTCTGGTGCCAAGGCTGGAGTGCAGTGGTGCGATCTCAGCTCACTGCAACCTCCGCCTCCCGGGTTCAAGCGATTCTCCTGCCTCAGCCTCCCGAGTAGCTGGAATTACAGGCGCACACCCCCATGCCTGGCCAATTTTTGTATGTTTAGTAGAGATGGGGTTTCACCATGTTGGCCAGGCTGGTCTCGAACTCCTGATTGCAAGTGATCCACCTGCCTCGGCCTTCCAAAGTGCTGGGATTACAAGCCTGAGTCACTGTGCCCCGTCAATCAAGAATTATTTAATTACCCTTTGATTAATTTCTATGATTAGCCTCTATCACAGCTTATGGGATATAACACGTTCCTTTTACTACTCATTGCATATTGTGTGCCTGGAAATTACTACATTCAGATTTCAAATGGGACAGTGCTGTTTACCTCAACCATTTTCTTTATTATTTTACAGATTCTGTCACATTCTCTAAGTATTTGTGTTTTCAGACTGAAGTATCTAGGTTGGCTCAGGCCACCTTCACAAGGAAGCCTCTCCCCTTCGCTGCTCCTCACATGTCATCTCTGGAATGCCTCCTGCTGCCTATCCTTAGGGCTTTCTTGAAGTGGCCCAGACATAACATAGCACACTAGATGCTTGGTTTCTAAAGAATGATCAGTTCCTGTGTTCTGCAATGGTCTTTTCTAGTCATAGCAGAAGTATAGCAGTATAGTAAGCACTTACAGAGTTAGAAACATGTTAGGCCTGTTTATATAGGACTGAAAATCATCTCACAAAGATCTATGAGGCTCGGGGATTCATCCCTGTTTGCACTGAGGAGACTGTGACTTCACGAGCTGGGCCATGACTGCGGAAAGAGTCAGACCCAGGTGGCTCCAACTCTGGTACCTGAGAGAGGTGCTTCTGTTCTCACGTCCACAGTGACGAGTTGGAGAGTCTCCCCTGTGACATACCACACCGCCTTCTCAACACAGGAACACTCAGTGACTCCACCGCTACTGACGGGGTCTTTCGGGCTCCCCATTACGAAAGCAACACTCCTCAGAGTGATTCCTGGGAGTTCCCAAGATATCTCGTCACTCTTCCTAAAGAGTGTTTTTGTAAGGCTGCCACTGGTTTCACAATTTCACCCTTCAGTTTCTTAGGAAAGCCCAAGTGGAAGTTTCTAATACAGACCATTTATCTGTCCTGAATTAGCTTGTTAGGTTTGAGTATGGTTCTTATTTTCTCCTCTCCAATTGTCTATCTAAGACTTGTCCACTTTGACGGCCAATATAGAGAGTATAAATCCTCCAGTCTTCTTCAGTAACAGCCAAGGAAAATGACTTAAACCCATCAAAATGCGTATTTGATGAATGCCTGTAACGGCAAAACATAAAAGAGAATGGTCTGTGATAAGCATGGCGCAAGCTCTGTGGCATAAACCCAAAAGGGAGGCCCGGGTGCAGTGGCTCATGCCTGTCATTCCAGCACTTTGGGAGGATTACTTGAGCTCAGGAGTTCCAGACGAGCTTGGGCAACATGGCAAAACCCTGTCACTACAAAAAATAAGATTAGTTGGGTGTGGTGGCATGTGCGTATAGTCCCAGCTACTCAGGAGGCTGAGATGGGAAGATTGCTTCAGTCCACGAGTTTGAGGCTGCAGTGAGCTAGGATCATGTCACTCCACTCCAGCCTGGGTGACAGAGTGAGACCCTGTCTCTAAAAATAACAACAACAAAAAAACCCAAAAAGGAGCAGAGGATGTGGCTGCCCCTACCACAGGAGTGTCTAACCTAGTTGGGCTGATGAAACAAGAATACAGGCCAATGCAGTCTGAAGTAATGGGGCCAACTCCAGGAGATGGGACTTCATAGAAGAAATGGGACTTGAGCCGAGCTCTTTAAGAAAGGTAGGATCTGGATGGAAAATCTATAGGTTTTTGAGCAGGAGAGTGTTAAGAAGAACACTTGAACAGTGGCACATGGCAAGAAATGGGTAAGGCGGAATTGGGGGCAGAAGGAAATCAGTTGGAAAAGGCCTGGGTGATGACAGTTGCATCTACACTAGTGATGGATGGCATGGTTACAGAAGGAAGGGATCCAAGAGAAATCTCTACAGAATAACGAGGTCTGGCAACATGCTGAATAGAGAGAGGAAGGAGACAGTCTGGGGGGCTGCCAGACCTTTGGCTTCAAGGGCCGGGAGGGTTGGCGGTGTGTCTCTGTCAGAGATAAAGCCTGGGAAGAGTGTCCCTTGAGGGTGGGGTGGCCAATGATGAGTCAATTATGGACATGTGTCTCAAGGGACAGTGAAACATCCCACCGACAGCTGCCAATATTGGCTAAAAATGCATATCTGGGCGCCATCTGTGTAAAGGTGAGAAATGGAGGCAGAGGAACAAATGAGCTCAGGAGGAAGGGGTGGTCATGGAAGGCTGAGGGCGGCTAGGGCGTGGAAGGAAAAGGGGGAACACAGAGAGCAGGAAGAACAGCCCACAAGGGGTCTCTGTGTAAATCAGAAAAGGCACCTTCCTCTCCAGGGAGATGCAGCACACCACCAGGGTATGGGGCTTGGCTAGCAGAGCGCAGCTTGGATTTCAGCCCGTCACCTCCTCATGCAATCAACAGCCTGTACAAGGGTATGACAACTCTGACAGCAGAGCAGCCAAGAGAGTAGAGTAGGAGCATTCAGAGAACTGGGAGGAAAACCAGGAAGCCTAGAGAGCTCCCAGAAGTGGATGATGAACGCCATGTACGAGAAATCATTTGGCAAATGTTGAGATAAAACAGTCAAAAAAAAAAAAAAAAAAAGCTTTTAAACTTCTGCTGAAACCTGAACTAGTAACCCAGAGTGTAGGCCTGGCAGAGGCAGTGATGTCATGTGTAAGAAGAATTAATGCAGGAGGACTGAAATGGGCCCTGGACATATCTCTGCCTCTAACATATGGTGTGACATGGGGCAAGGTGCTTGACCTCTCTGGGTCTCAGTTTCCTCAGCTATAAAATGCAGAGGTTATAGGTGATGCCTAAGTCCCTTAAATTGTAAGAATTCTATTAATTAGAAAGCTCAGGAATTTACCACTTCAGATGTCCCTGAATATCAAACTTCCCCCACCCAAGGAAGCTAACCTCTATGGCGAAACTAAAGAAAGTGGTTATGTATACAGTCACATGAGGGTGTTTCAGGGTTTTTGCTGGGTTCTGAAGGGGGGATTAAAGTTGGCTCTCATAGTCAAAGGATTCTCATAAGCAATGCCTTTTCATTCCCTCCCAGATCATGGCAGAGGGAATCAGGGAAGCAGTAATGGGACCCCAATTGAGTGTTCTGATTTTGTTTCTAGTGAACTGGCTGGAACCCTCTATGCCCCTAGAATGCTACTAATAAAGTTTTTATTCTACTTGCATTTGCCTTGCAAGGAGAAAAGGGAAGAAAAGAAAGGAGAGAAAGGCTAAAGGAAATTCACATGAGATTCACAATTCTTCATTCCTGCCAAGAACCTGTCACTGAAGTATGTCTGGGGCTGCCAGGGCTCACATTTACTCAGCATTCATGCTCTAAGTATTTCCACATGTAGTTCAAGGAAAATGGTTGATCAAAAGTTTAAAAAAGAAAATTCCACACACCTAAATCCCAGTACCTTCAACTGAAAGAAGGGAGAAAGCTCTAGGACAGCTGTGGGAAAATTCTCAAGACAGGCAGTTTTAGAAGCATCCCCTGCAGAGCCTGCCACATCTGGGCCAACATCCCTGCACATTCCCATCCCTCCATCCCATGCAAGCCCACCCTCCACCCACCCCAGCTTCCCAAGCCCTGAACCTATTAGGATTTGCATTCTTTGGAGTTCTAAGTGGAATGCAGGATTTACTTCCCTGATACAGTGGAAGGCAGATGAGATGGATATCGCCTAAGAGGTATCTAGTTCTCCTCTCCACCCGTTTTGCCTTGGGTGCCACTGAATTTAAGTAGTCCCTGGGTGGTTCCTGATACCACATACCTGCTGGGAATGGAATCCACTGTGGCAGAGAACTTGTGTGCTTCCCTGAGCTGGAACAGTCCCCCCATCACTTCTGTGGCTGCTGTCCATTACCCTAATTTGCACATGATTCCCCCTAAACCTGCAAGCTGAGCCACTATTCTCCAAGGTGGTCCACATTGCCCTGGCACTGAGTTGCATGCCCGACACTATCACCTACTGCCTTCTACCTGGGCATTGTTAACAAAGTCTTTGGCACATGGCACAGGGTGTTTTTCCTTTCTCCTGGGTGACTTCATTGTTCACATAGCCTCGAGATCCTTGGGCTCCTCACTTCAAGCAACTCTCCACTTCTTAGGGACCCTGGCTACTGAGAGCTTTGGGAAGTGTCTGTGAGCAGAGCAGGTAGCCACAGCAGATTTAAGCTGTAAGTGGACTAAAATTAAAAAAAGGGTCTAGGGCTCCCAAGGCTCTATGTTTTCAAATAAGAACTCATTAGCCTTTGAAAATGTCAGCATGATGAGGAATTGTTAGATGCTTCTTTAACCTTCAGATGGGCAGAGAATGTCCCATAAGACCACCTAAAAAAATCATGTCACCATCTGGGAAGTCTGATTTGTTATCTGGCTTGCCCAAATTCTCCCTATCCTTCAAGGCTTGGCTCAAGTTGCACCACTCCATTCTCAGTGAGCTTTTACTTTCTACTGGTATGAATTCCCCCTTCCTTCTCTGAACTTTGATTCCTTTGTATGAACTCATTTTGATCATTTATTTTTTAAGAAATAGAATTGACTGTGTGGATTTTGTCTTTCTGGCTGACCTATAAGCTCCTAGAGGACAAAGATTCTGTTTGTCCATCCTTTTGTAGGACCTAGCATATACCTTGTGCCACTCCATTAACTTTTGTTGAAAGCAAAACAGGATGGATTGAACCACACTGCCCTGGGGACTTGGGATAGGGACAGAGAGGAACAACATTTGTGCCAAATCTTTTCCTGGGGCTGCTGCCTCCCAGAACTGGTCTTTTTTGAGGAAATACCCTAAAGACCCACCCTCCACCACCAGGTCATACATATTCAGCCTGGATCATTAGAGATTGTCTTAGGCCCACAGAAAGACACTGAAGAGTGTGTGCACACGTGTGTGCATGCATATGTGTGTTAATGAGGTAGACAGAAGAGCAACGGAGGTCTAAAATGGCTTTCAGTCATTTCCTTTGTCCACAGTTAATATATAACCTAACTGAGACATGCTGAGAGAAGTAAGAATTTGGTGAAGAGGAACATAAGGTAATGTGGGAATGTGGGGTACGTCAGAGCAAAGCAAAATTGGGTGAGACTTCCAAGTATAGGGCAGGGGCAGCCAAAGAGCTGCCTGATACCTTGGGGGCCTATACTAGGGGGAAGTAGAGATGAAGAGAAGCAAGTGAGAAGAAGGCAGGAGAAACTGCAGAAATGGGATTATCTGAGGCCACTGCTTTTTGCTTGAACCCTTCTGAGGAACCCCACCCTTACACTGTCCTCTGAGGTAGAGGGAGGCAGGCTGGTCAACATTCCTAGACCAGGAAAAATGCTTCTTGCCTTGCTCTACCCCTCCTCCACTCCCAAAATATTCTGGGGATCTCTAACTGTTCCCTTCTGGTTCATCCACTAGGCTGACCTTGCAGTGGGGTGGAATACACTGAAACACGAGTTGCCAGGGGACAGCAAGGCCTTAACTATGCCCACGTGATTTATCTCCCCTTGGATTGGGCACATTAATAGGAACTGTGATGCCCAACCAAGAGGTGAGATCACCTGATACAATGGTGGAGGCTGGGGGGATAGTAGGGATGTCAGGGTTGACAGAAACAAAATGGAGCTGGGAGATCCAGCGTAGCAGAGTAGCACCAGTCTCCACTTTAAAAACAAGGACAGGCCGGGCACAGTGGCTCACACCTGTAATCCCAGCCCTCTGGGAGGCCTAGGCAGATGGATCACTTGAGGACAGGAGTTTGAGACCAGCCTGGCCAACATGGTGAAACCCCCTCTCCATTAAAAATACAAAAGCTGGGTGTGGTGACTTGCACCTGTAATTCCAGATACTCTAGAGGCTAAGGCACGAAAACTGCTTGAACCTGGAAGGCGGAGGTTGCAATGAGCCTAGATCGCACCACTGTACTCCAGCCTGGGTAACGAAGTGAGACTCTGTCTCAGACAAAAAACAAAACAACAAAATCAACAGGGACAAAGTCCTGGGAATCTCTGGGGGTAGTGTGGCTGCAAAGCAGTTAAGGCTCCAGCACCCTGGCAATTATTCTCTAGCCTAAGGATGCAGACAGGGTTAAAACCCGCAAGAAACTCCAAGCTAAATGAAGTCTCCATATGTGTGGCACAGCAGGGTTCTAGGAGAAGCAGACAGATGTAATTAGAAGTTCTCAGACCTTGTGTTGCCACAGCTACTGCTGGCCAGGAGGAAAGTGGGGGAAACCTGGAGTCCGAGGAATACAGTCTTCCAAGGAAATGCCAGTGGTGTTCATCATGCTTGGGCTTCAGCTTGCCCATGCCCAGGCTCTAGAAGGCCCTCTCCCTCAAATTCCTTCTCATCCCCATCCCCACCCCGGAGCAATTCCAAATGCAAATCAAGGGCTCCCTTCAGAGGGCACCCAAAGGAAGGAATGAGGAACTCTCAGAGGAGAGTTTGTGCAGAAGAGGCTGTTCTTCCGAGTAATCTCTGGTCCCTGGGGCTTTCTGGAGCTGAGTGAGGATCAGTCAGGGAGGCTGCAAGTTTAATTTATGCATCACTCTGGAGCAACCATGAGTGTGGCCTTCAGCCATATATTTTATCATCCAAAAGGGGACATTTGAGAATTAAAGGAAACCTTTTAAACAGACACACTTGGACAACAGGCCTAAACTGTGACACATGGTCGCCTGAATTACTAGGCTGCCTATGGGATGGGAAAATTTGTGGTTTTTATTTTAGAGAGTGAGGATGCTAACCTGGTATCTATGGACCCCCAGAAACCCAGCCATAAATTTTGGGACTGGATTTTCAAGGGGGCATAAATTTTTCCATACTCAAAAGACCCAAACCCAATAACCTACGAAAGACAAACCCTAATTTACTGCTCTGGGCATGAACTGCCTTTTGTAGCCTTAATCTCCCTTGATTCAACAGCCACAAGAAGATTTTTTGGGGGTTCTGCTGCTGGGAAGCTGGGGAGCCTCAGCAGATGGGACTATCTTTGCTTCTAAGTCTTGATCATTACAAATCCTTCCAACTACTCCTCTTAACTCCTCTTCTTTAACATCTGAACTGAAAACAGTAGCACAGGGATCCTGCAGTCATGAAATCAGGGAAAGGTCAGGCTCTCCCAGGGCACCAGCAGAAATGACTATGTTTTAGGCATAAGATAGCCAGCCTAGATATTATGAGCATGTGGTTCAGCCACAGACTCAGTTACAAAATTGTAGGATGTTGAAAGGGTAAGGCCCACCCAGAGTGTGTCTCCTAGAATTTTCTCAAAGACTCTGAGAATCACAGCCATTTGGTAGGAGTTCCTGACAGTTATTTAATGACTGAGGCTGGTGGTGGCCCTCTTCTCAACCCTGGTTTAAGGCTGGGAGTCCCTGGGCCAACATGCCTAATTTATTGCACCTATTACTCAGGTCCTGAAAAGTAGAGCACAAGTTTCTGAGCTGAGTTTGGAATTTCTCCAAGATTTCTAGGGTGGTCAGGAGGGGCTCCTTAAAACCTGTAAGCATCAATTTTAACACCATTGTTCTCTGCTAGGCATGGGTGTCAGGAAGTTCTGGCACCCTCTACAGGTCCCCTGGATTTTAATAGTTTAGAGGAACGTTAATGTTTGTGGAACAAATTAAGAACCACATAAAATCAGTTCCTTTGAAAAGAAAAGCAGCAATCCAAACACAAATTAATCTGCATTTCCTTATCATTATCCAACACGGAAACAGAAGAAACCAATAAGTAATACACAGGACAATCAAACAAAAAAATACCAAACATCATGCCAAGTGCTGGGGGCTCAAGGAAGAGTAAAGCACAGGCTGTGTCTCTAAGGAGCTTGTAGCTTAGGTGAGGAGCTGGAGGAATGAATATATGCAATTTTAAATAACAGAACAACACAATCTAATAAGAGATAAGTCAATGTGTGGTTAAATGCAATGCATGGTTAAGTGACAACTGTCTAGAGCAGTGCTATCCAACAGAAATAGAATAGCCATCTCATATAGAATTTAAAATTTTCTAGTAGGTACTTTTTTTTTGAGACCAATCTATTGCCCATGCTGGAGTGCAGTGGCATGATCTCAGCTCACTGCAAACTCCACCTCCTGGGTTCAAGCAATTCTCCTTCCTCAGTCTGCCGAGTACCTGGGATTACAGGCACCTGCAACCATGCCCAGATAATTTTTGTGTTTTTAGTAGAGACAGGATTTCACCATGTTGGCCAGGCTGGTCTTGAACTCCTGACCACAAGTGATCCGCCACCTCAGTCTCCCAAAGTGCTGGGATTATAGTTGTGAGCCACTGTGCCTGGCCTCTAGTAGGTACATTTTAAAAACTCAAAAGAAATAAAGTGAAATTAAGTGTAATCACTTATTTTAAGAAAATATATCCAAAATATTACCATCTCAACATGTAATCAATAATATGGAGATATGGTACACTCTTTTTTCACACTAAGTCTTTGGAATCTGGTACGTCTTTTACACTTACAGGACATCTAAATTGGACTAGCCACATTTCAAGTGCTCAACAGCCACTGTAGCTGGCAGCTATCGGCATCGAATAGCATGGTTCTAAACAGTTATGGCTGGATGCAGTGGCTCACACCTGTTATCCCAGCACTTTGGGAGGCCAAGGCGAGACAATTCCTTGAAGCCAGGAATTTGAGACCAGCCTGGGCAATATAGCAAGACCCTGTCTCTTAAAAAAAAAGAAAAAAGGAAATAAAAATAGTTCTGAGTTTCTGACCTCACTGCGTCAGAGGAGGAGGGTCTGAGTAGAAAGAGTAAGACCTTCTTTAACTTGGAATACTTTTGAAGTGATTATCTGAACATACAGGCAAGGCAGCATGTCAGGCTGCATCTGGGACCAGGATACTGAGTAATGAGGACCTAGTCCTTCGAGAACGGGCAGGCGTCATGGGCACTCAGGCTGAATTCTGGCTCTGTTTTCAATGCCTGTGGACAAGTCATTTCACCCTTCTGGTCTCCTCTATAAGAAAGGTAAAATGTTTGGTACTTTCTCTCTGTAAGACTTTCTATGGCTTAGCTCAGAAACAATGACAAAAGGGCTAATTAAGTTGTACATATTTGGAGCCTTCTTTTAGCTACATATGCTTTTTTGGGGGCATACAAATCGATGGACAAATTTGGCAATGAGATAGATATTATCTTTTCAAAACCTTTTTAAAAATTTTTCTTGGCTTGACTGCTACACTCTTTTGCTGCCAGCTTTCAATATTACACACACACACACACACACATAGTTTCAGTGCCTTGAGATTAAAGTCAATGAAAACATGCACATTCTATTCTTCTTGAGACATTCCTGCCTTGCATTCTTTCCTTGAAGCAGTTGGGATGTCACAGCTGGGGGGAAGGAGCTGTAAAACCTACTTATCCTGGCCAATCAGGCCTTGGCTGACAGGAGGCCCACCAATGAGGGGCTGCCAGGTATTCTGTTCCACTGCAACAAATTCCCCCCTATTTTTTCAGAAATTAAAACCCTCTGGGACCCTCAAGCTGTACACAATGCACAAAGACCTCCTTTTTTGTTCATTCTGTCTTTCCCCAAGGACTGCATTAGAAACTCTACACAAAAACGTACTAGCTTAGTTGCTATGGATAGATTATCATTTGTGGTAAAAACACTTCCAAGTATCATGTAACAATATTGTTCTCACAGCTCTGGTATCCTTCATTTTAACTGTGTAAACACTGGAGAAATGCCACATATTTAAATGTTTGGGGTTACCCTGAGGAACCCCCAGCTCCACTGAAAAATGAAGCAGTATGCTAAGTCCGGGAACTCTGACTTAAGGAGTTAAGGCCACAGGTAAGTGGGAGGTGGGTGGTTCCCCGGGGCTTCACCCAATGCTGACCACTGTGTTAGTGGTAGAACTTTCCCCAGAATGAGACTTCACCTCTGAGATCTTAATGTGTAAATCCAGTGACACTGAATGCCTTTTTCGTTGTTTTATCCATACTGGAAATATCACAGTTGCTATTCAAATGAAACCAGAGAGAGTAAGAGCAAGAAGGATCCAAAAAAAGTAAAGGTTTCAGCAAAAGTGAGGTCAAAAGACAAGGGTGACTAGTGACTTTGGGCAAAGAATTACCAACAATATAATTTAATGCTTTATTTTATATTCCTTGGGACATTAGCTTCCTCTGGGAATGGTGCCAAGTTATATTAAAATTGCTGATCATGGAAGGAAAGAATAAAAATATTTACTATTCAGCTAGCCTCTGCTTAAATTCCAGCTTCACCTGGGGCTGAGAGAATTAGAATCCAGGTGTCTGATTAAGCAAGCCCAGCACTACTGTCATGTCCAAGATTAAGCGAACTGTTGACAGGCAAGTGCTGTCAACCATCTTCCCAGATGCACAATATTCTTGCAGAATACGGCACAGAGATGACTATCATTAAGATACAAAGATTGTAGGCACCTCTTCATATTACATATGAGACATTTGGCCTTATTAATCCATTTAGCTAGTGGATTAATTCAACAAATATTTACTAAGCATCTACTATACACTAAGCACAGCTGGTTCTAGGTATCAGAGACCCATTGGAGAATGAGAGAGACGAAGCCTCTGTTCTAAAGGAGTACACGCTCTAGAGGGAGGAAGGCGAATAAACAAAAATAACAAGTTCATTTCAGCCTGTGATCAGTATATAGAGGAAAATAGAGTATGTATGACTGGGAGAGAGGGCACAACTTAGATTGAGTGGTCAGGGAATGCTTTCCTGAGCTGGGACCAGAAGGATGAGAGCAATTCAGACAGAGAAGAAAAGTGCAAAGGTTCTGAAGCAGGGTGGAATTTGTTACATTCCTGGAACAGAGAAAAGGCCAGTGTAGCCACATCACTGGGTCCAAACGGCAAAGCAGCAAGAAGTAAGCTGGGAAAAGCTGGCAAGGGGTAGAGCTTGTAGGGTCTTAAAGGTACTGATAATAAGTATGTATTTTATCTTAATGAAATGGATACCACTGGGGGGTTTTGCTCAGGGAGTGACATGATCAGATATGTGTTTTATAAAGATTACTCAGGCTGTCCTGTACAGAAAGAGCAAGGTTGCAGGAGAGAGAAAGGGGAGAGCAGCTAGGTGCTATTGCAATAGTCCAGGCACAATAATGATGGCAGCTTGGCTAGGGTGGGGACAGAGGACAGTCAATGGAGAGGTGATACATTCTGACAGTTCAGAAGATGGGACTTTCTGACAGACTGGGTATGAACAGGGGAAGTGAAAAATCAAAGAGAAAATTCCTGGGTACATAAGTTGATATCCAAAAGCCCAGCCAGTTCTAGGTAGATGTGCACATGGCCATGCTGATGGTCCATTTTAGAGTCACCACCAAGAGGATCTTCTCTGAGACAGGCTCTGGGTCCAGACAAGTCCCATGTCTTCCTGAGGAAAGTTAGTTTATGAAGTGAGTTCAGCAAGGCCACTAAGACCTGGGGTCACATATAAATAGATCCTGTTCATGGGAAGTCTGTCCATGGAACACTAGCCTTGAAATATTTATGGCTTTTTTTGAAATGGTGCTCTGTGGTAAAATGTTTGGGAAACATTACTTATTATACTTCCTTCCTAGAGTCATAAATGCACATGAACTTTGTAAAACTCTGGAATGTCCTCTAACTAAAAAACCATTTAACCTAGCACATATATGGACTTCACTCACTACACACTTTGGGTCTAGACTCTTCATGTCTCTCCCTATGGTGTTACTGTTCCTTGGAATTCAAGCCATAACAAGGAGAACAATAGCAACTACTATTTATTGAGTACTTTCCTTGTGGGAGGCACCTTTGTAGACGTCATCTCCCTTGCCACATACTATGTAGAGGTCCTATTTTAATTTACAGCTTTAATTATCATTTGTAAGTTTTGCTTACAGACCACACATTTAAAATACAAAAATTAGCCAGGTGTGGTTACAGGCACCTGTAATCCCAGCTACTTGGGAGGCTGAGGCACGAGAATTGCTTGAATCCAGGAGGCGGAGGTTGCAGTGAGCCAAGATCCTGCCACTGCACTCCAGTCTGAGCGACAGAGCAAGACTCTGTCTCAAAACAAAAACAAACAAACAAAAAACAGTGATACATCTTTTCTGATCATATATATCTGCAGTGTTCACTCACAGTATTTTCTTATGAAGCACTTAAAGAACAGAAATTCTTCACTCAGTCGCCTCATCTGCATTTGCTTAACCCACTAAAATTAACGGAGTTTCCCACGTGCATCACTACCTCCTTTCTCCCAGTCTTCCTCATCCCTATTTTCCTTCTTCCTATTTGTTCCACCAACTTCTAGGACAAGAACCATTTGGGGACAGTTCATCACATGCTTTGAACACTCTTAGGCTTAGAATTGCTAACTTTTGTCTCTCTCTCAGAGACTGTCATGACTTTCTGAATATGGCTACTGTCACATCTGAGCCCACAGACTGCCAGTCTAGAGCCTCAGCTATCTAAGCGCCAAATACATGCACACACTTCAGCCTAGGCAGAGAACATACTTTTTCCTGGAGTTAAACAACAAATCACTGGAGAATGAGGAAGTCTTTACATTCCAGGCCACTGTTAACATGAGTAATTACGGTCACTACACGACAATGCTATTTAGACTGGGCAAAATAATGATAGTATTACCTGGAAAATAACCCAATCAACCAACGGAAACACAGCCACTGGAGAGGATCCCAACTTGCTCTCTAATCCACACAGCAATTCCATGGAGCAACTTAAAGCAGGAAATGAAGAGACTTCTATTTGATCAAATGTGTATGGGGAATTTGGAGGAAAAACGCAATTACCTAAGCTGTAAAATGACCAATATAGTGGGGTTAGTCATCCTCAAGCGCTGGTTGTTTTTACAGGACTTCATATCCCTTTTTTATTTTTGTCAAAAAAAGTACCTAAAATAGGACATGTAATAAACAAAACAAGCCCAACATGGTTTCTTATTATCTAGCTTATATATGTTCTTTTGGAGAAAATGAAGAAACACAAAGACTCTTCAACTGCATCTGTAAGAGGAAGCGGTTAACGTTGTACCTATCCTTTAAAACAACATGGTCCACAAGTAGCTTGGGGAGTTTTATTAAGAAATAAGCCTGCAGTGAGTACTGAAATTATTTTACCCAACATTTAGCCAAGACTTGAATGTCTGGCCTCTACTCAAAACACTTCCCAGTCCCATTCTCCCTTCTAGTTCCATCTCCCAAGAAAGGAGACTGAGAAACCCAAAGTGGACTCACACCTGAAGTGTGTTCCTACTGGGAACTGGGGTTTTCTTTGATCATTATCAAGCCCTTAGTGCCACACAGAAAATTACCCTTCTGTGGAACAGGAAGCAGACGCCAATTAATGCATAAAGTGAACGTCTTTCTCCTTTAAATAGCTAAACCAGAAAATCTGCATCTCTGCATGTGGCTGTCAGCAAGACCAAGGCCACACAGGATAAGAAAAGAAAGAAAATAGAAAATGTCAAGGAGGGAATACTAGAGGAAGGGGAACAAAGCATAGACAGATACATTCCTGAAAGACTGTTGGGACTCTCGGGAGAAGCCAGGTGAATTTCCTGCTTCTGATGTAGGCCTCGGCCTGTCCCTATAGCATCAGAATTATAGCACACAGTGCAGAACCAAGGATGGTGGTGCCCTGGGAGAAGTGAAGCTGTGTGCTCCGAGTATTTGTGAATGACTGGCAAGCATACATCTGCCTCCATCCCAAAGCAAGTTTTGTGAGCTGGGCTGGGCCGCCAAGAAGCCATGCTGGGCCCTCCTGGTAGGGACCCTGACAATAAAGAGAACTCAGTATGTCTGAGTCTTTGCTCAGGGTGAGCGTCTGCATTTCTGTTTCAATAGTGTTTAGCCTCTCTGATAGAAATTCCACATGTATCAATTTCACACTACAGTTTAGATGAGCCAGGTATCTGTGTAAAAGTGATCAGAAATTTCTTGGACCATCTTTGAGGTCCTGTCCATTTTCTATTTCTCTGTCACAAATGTTATGCCACAAACTACAAACATGGGCCTTCTCAATAGCTAAAAATACATGTAATTAGCCCAACCCTTACAGAAGCTAATAGGATATGTTGGGATTAGGGAGGGAAAACCTCTTATTGTTTGGAATATGGTAGGGAATGAGTGAATAATGACATGCACTTATTAAATTCATTAACAGGCCAACTTCGCACCATAAAAATAAGCACTGTGTCTATGTGTCCAGGCTTAGAAAGAAATCAGGGCAGTATAACAGAAGTCAAACACAAAACTAAATTAAAACAAAACAAATTCCATAGGAATTTTTGTGAGAAAAGTCTCACTATTTGAGCTACAGGGAGATGGCCATGTTCTCCTAGTGGTGAAATTTAAGTAGTGTCTATCTGTGTGTGTGTGCATGTATGTGTATTCTGTATGTACACAGACACACACACACACATATAGTCTACCCTGGGGCACGGCCAATTTTAATTCCTAATCTGTACTATACCTTTACTAGGAAGGCCCCCTCCAATATTGAGCTGGCTGGCTCCCCAGTCAGGATCAATAGCACGATTTAGTACACTGGGATTTTCTAGTGAGATTCGGGAACTGGAGTACAGGCAAGGTACCAAGCATTTCAGTAGGACTAAAACATCTGCATTGGCCTCTGCTTCCTTATGTGTTCACCATAACAAGTCACCTGATTTAACCATTGGGTCAAAGCAAAAGACCAGTGCCCATGGGCTGTAGTAAGAGCCCTGATCTGACCAGAGATCAGGGCCAGGGGAGCAGGGCAGGCAATTCATTAATACTTGTTCAGGAGCCCCTGGATCCTGACCATGGGCCAGGCAACATGATAAAAGGTAATAAGAAGTATTCCAGAAAACAAAATCAGGGTCCATGCAATAGTTTCAGACAACTATTTCTGTAAGCCATTTGCAATACTGCATCATTATTTTTAAAAGAAAATGTGAACATTTACAGAAGTGAGAAGAAAGTTTTGTTTGCTTTTGTTTTTCAAATAAGTTCAATAAATCTCAAATTGCACACTCTGAATTAGGGGTTGTCTTCCCTTTTTTGCCCCCAAAATTTCTTGATCAACTACAAGGAGACCCAGGGTTCTTCATTTCTTCCCCAGTGTTGTTGAGCTTCTGAAGTGGAAAATCAAGGGATTCCTTTCTGTAGAGTAAACAGCATTTGGGATTCCTGGGCATGAAGACTGTTCAGGTGCCATATGCTGTACTGTTTATATTCCACTCACTACATGGCAAGAGGAAGTAAAGGACACAAGATGCCTCCTGTTTTTATTCACCCTGTTTTCTCATTCTTGAGCCAGCCTATCTTTCAAACTGTTCTTCGCTAGGCTGTAAATCACGGTAAGAGTTAATCCCAATTCCATTAAGTAGGATATTTTGATAATCCAGCCTAGAATATCTGCCTCCTTTTATATGAATAGGATTTCAAACCTGCATTTTAGAGCCCACCTACTCTAACCCCCCATATTTGGCAGTTGAGGAGTCAGGTGGCTGCTCATTACCTGGGGTGCCACTATCTGTCCCGAGTTATTCGTCCCAGCCCATCTCTGGCCAGTAAGTGGAGGTTCGTTTGAAGCCAGCTCACACCAGGGATGTCTGTAAACTCAGCCACAGTTTCAGCCAGCACTGCTGCTATCTTCACTCTGAACCTTTCAAGGCAGTTGAATGCTGACAGTCTCATAAATTCACTCACCTGTTTCCTACGTGTGCGGCTCGTTGCCAGTCCCCCGAGACAGTTTAAGGCTGACTAGGAAAACTGGGGAAACGAGTGAGGACAGGCAACCAAAGTAAGAGCTGCAGAACCGTGCGGATTGTGCTAAAAAGGCACAGAGCCAAGCAGACAGTGTCTAGACTTTAACTGGCCTCTCCCAGCGGAGAGGCGTGCAGGGAGGAGGGGAGAGCAAGGCCGGAAAGCCTGCTTGGTTTTTGTTCAGCTAATGCAAACACATGACACAACCTCTGACAGGCTCCAGCCTGGGGGTTCACTCTAAGACATTTCTTCCCAGGGGCTGGAATTCAGCTGGAGGCCGGGGAAATTCTGCTAATCCAGCAATCAGAAGGAAGCTGGGAATACTTGTTTTAATTCCTGGGAATCACAGTTCCCAAACTAGACTGAGTAGTGCAACAGCCCAAAGTAGCACACTGTGGGTACAAGAAACCAGATGTTTAAGATTTTCATGTCTATCATCTCTGCTTATATATGAGGAAAATCTACAAAAACACAGAACTGGCTTTTGATGGAGGCCTAGTACAAAAACTTTGCAGGAGTCTGAACAAAATCAATTTATAAGATGCACAAATGTAGAAATGACCACCACAGTCTAATAAACATCATATGACTCAGAGATAACGTTGGGTTTGGAGAGCTTTGCACATCAGTTAGAAAAAAAGGTGCCCCTTCCTGTGGGTGGGCAGACAAGCCCTGTACCACACACAGGTACATGACACATTTGTGCAGTGAACAGTCTGTACAACCCTACCTAGCAACTCAGCTGGCGTTTTAGAGCTGTCTTGCCATTTGGCCTTATTTAATGCGGAACACTTGTGAATACATCTGGAGAACAAAGAAATTGCCTTAAAACATCTCCCAAGGCTGGGCGCTGTGGCTCACGACTGTAATGCCAGGGCTTTGGGAAGCTGAGGAGGGAGGATCACCTAAGCCCAGGAGTTAGAGACCAGCGTGGGCGACAAGGTGAAACCCTGTCTCCACTAAAAACACAAAAATTAGCTGGGCCTGATGGCACATGCCTGTAGTCCCAGCTACTCTGGAGGCCGAGGTGGAAGGATTGCTTAAGCCAGCATGTAGAGGCTGCAGTGAGCTAAGATTGTGTCACTGCTATCCAGCCTAGGCAACAGAGCAAGATCCTGTGTCAAAAAAACAAAACAACCACCACAAAAAAATCCCCCAGACTCCTAAGTCACTGATCATTAGGCTGCAAATGCTCCATTGTAAAAACTGCATTCCAATGTGACTCAGAAGTAACTGGACCGAATTCCAAATGGAAGTCATGCCTGCCATGTCTGTGTGGCCAGAATGGCCAAGTCTGACCCGTCATTCCAGACACATAGCCATATAACAAGTGATGTAACCCGGAAAGTGAAATGATGGGCCTCTACAATGCTGAGTGCATGTTACCCAGCGCAAGTGTCTTTGGTTTGTTTTCCAACTTCCACAAGTAAGACACAGTGACTATCAGTCATTTTTCAGAGCTCAGCTGGTGGGTCACTTCCTCCTGGAAGCCCTCCTGAGCCTGTTATGCTGGGTTAGGTTTTCAGCCCTGTCCTAATACTCCTCACATTGCATCACTTTGAGCCTGTGTTCCTGTCTGCCTCCCCTCTGGACTGCAAGCTCTTTGGGCACAAGGTCTCTTATCCACCAGCACTAACTCAGTGCCTGAACAGATTTGCAATACCTTTTGCCTTCCTCTTTTGAGTTGACTTTGAAAAATTTTACTTTGTCCCAGATGAGTGATGAAAAATAGTGTACTGAGACTTTGTGCAGTTTTATCTCTGCATCTAATGTGAACATGGTGGCTCGTGAATGTTTGGCAGCTCCTACTGCGGCCCAGACACTTCAGGATGACCTCTCTGTGATGGTGAGAAAAGGAAAATAGAGGAGAAAGATGAAGCAAAGAGCAAAGAGCAACATAAGGAGTGGTAAAGAGAGCTGGCTCTACGGCCAGGAAGGGGTGGCCATGTGAGGCTGGCATCGGACTGGCTGCAGACACAGCAGCCCCTCCCTAGTGGGACTCCAGGTCTGTGTGCAAAGTACCAGAAGCTATGGCCTTGGCTCCCAAAGGGACAAATTCCAGCTTGCTCCAGGAATACTTCTTACCCTGTCTTTGAGAGTAACTGGCACTTATTTTTGAAATAATGAAAGCAAAGGATCCTATTCCTTTGCATTATCACATTTTCCACACCAACAATTTGGAATTTATTGCCTGGTAACAGGTCATGCTATGAAGATCACAGCAAAATGAAAATGACCACCCAAGATATCTGTTTGCTACCTCCATACATACATCTTTTTTTGCCTTTTCTTTCTGTTTTCTTCCCAGTTATTTCCATTCACTCACTCTACCTTTAGGAAAACCTATGCTGGCTTCCTATCCTACTGCCTCTGCACAGGAGATGCTCCATGAGTACTTCAATCTCTTCCTGGAGGAATGATAGAACTGTGGCTTCACAGAAGCAACACTATATAGAAGTTTAAGGGCAAGATTAGCTCAGTAGAAGCAAGGGTTCTGATAAAAATTCTGGGCCTTAAAGCATCCACTGAAATAAATATCCTAGTTTTCTCTTTAAAAAAGAAGGTGATACTTAAATCTCTGGAGAGGGAAAAAGCAGCAAGGAGACTTCTGCATGCCATGAGCACACATATACACATGCGTGAATGTGTGCTCAAACACACGCGTGTACACATACACAGCATACACATATACACATGCGTGAATGTGTGCTCAAACACACGTGTACGCACATACACAACATACACACATACACATGCGTGAATGTGTGCTCAAACACACGCGTGTACACATACACAACATACACATATACACATGCGTGAATGTGTGCTCAAACACACGTGTACGCACATACACAACATACACACATATACACATGCGTGAATGTGTGCTCAAACACGCGTGTACACATACACAACATACACACACATACACATGCGTGAATGTGTGCTCAAACACACGTGTACGCACATACACAACATACACACATATACACATGCGTGAATGTGTGCTCAAACACACGTGTACGCAATACACAACATACACACATGTACACATGCGTGAATGTGTGCTCAAACACACGCGTGTACACATACACAACACACACACATATACACATGTGTGAATGTGTGCTCAAACACACGTGTACGCATACACAACACACACACATATACACATGTGTGAATGTGTGCTCAAACACACGCGTGTACACATACACAACATACACACATTACACATGCGTGAATGTGTGCTCAAACACACGTGTACGCACATACACAACATACACACATGTACACATGCGTGAATGTGTGCTCAAACACACGTGTATGCACATACACAACATACACACATGTACACATGCGTGAATGTGTGCTCAAACACACGTGTACACACATACACAACATACACACATGTACACACACACACACACACCCCATGGCTTTTGGAGTTCATCCCATAGAGATGTCATGAGGATGATAATACCAACTAACACTGCACACTGTGTGCCAAAACACTCTGCTTTACATGTAAGAGCTTATTTCATTCTCACAACTAACCTATGGGGTAGATACTCTGGATTAAGCACATTTTAGAGATGGGGAAACAGGCTCAGAGAGGTTTTAAGTAGTTTTCCCAAGATCACATGGCTACTAAGGGCAGTGCTAGGATTTAATCTAGCTTCCAGGTCTGAGCACTAAGCCATTATGTTATACTTCCTCTCAAGGTTAAATCAGTATCAGAGTAACAACCTGAGCCAGCACAAAGGCTATGCAAATAAAGACAATGCCTAGTGGATGTTTACTTGTATATTGAGAATTCTCTTGGTGAAATCATCAGTCAAAAACATTCTTTGTCCCTGCCTCGTAGGGACTGGTAAGCGGCCCTTCATCTCTTGCAGGTATTTGTTTTTGGTGTTGACTATATACCATGAGTGGAGGAGATCTTTTCCATGATCTAATCGAGTAGACAGGCAGAGACACGGAATGATTCCCATTCTACTGGTAAGGAAAGTGACTTCAGGGAGGTTAAGTAACTTGCACAAGGCCTCACAGCTAGACAAGGCCAGAATTCAAACTCAGTCCACTGCCTCAAAGCCCTCGCTCTTAACTGAAGCTACAAGTTAGAGACATTACATGACTTTAAAAAGGTGCCCAGAAAAGGGCACAGCAGGATTTCTAAGTCAGACTCTTTCATTGTTCTACAGTGTTGCTCTTAATAACAAAATGGGTTTGTTACAGAGTCTGTGAAAAAGACAGATTTAGGCCTGGCATCGTGGCTCACACCTCTAATCCCAGCACTTTCGGAGGCTGAGGCAGGTGGATCACTTGAGGTTGGGAGTTCAAGACCAGCCTGGCCAACAAGGTGAAACTCCATCTCTACTAAAAATACAAAAATTAGCCGGGTGTGGTGGCAGGCGCTTGTAATCCCAGCTACTCAGGAGGCTGAGGCAGGAGAATCACTAGAACCCGGGAGGCGGAGGAGGTTGCAGTGAGCCAAGATGGCACCACTGTGCTCCAGCCTGGGCGACAGAGCGGGACTCCATCTCAAAAAAAAAAAGAAAAAGAAAGAAAAGCAGACTTGGAGACACCCAGAAATGAGAACAAGAAAAGACAAGGAAAACGGGAAGAGAAAAACAGCAGACCCCCGGAATGGTCACAAGGTAAGATAAAGTTCCACACAAAAAGCTGCCATCTACTGGACATACTGATTAGGTGGACAGGCTGAAAAGGGCCCCAGCTGCCCAAGTGGAGTCTTTCAAATTCCGAGAGGGCAGGGGCCATCTATCCCACTGCCATGTTTCAGGATTTTCTGAAGTAGTGGCAAGAGGTGAGGAAGGGGAATTTCTGCTAAAGCCTTACATCTGACCCCTAATGGCCAAGAAGCTATGGTGGTAGCAGCTCCTTCAGAACAGGGATCCATGTGGTAAGGCTTTTTAGTCCGACACTCTTCCTAATAGTAGCATATGTGCAAACTGACTAGCATAATGCCTGACACTTCTGTAGATCAATAAATTACACTTACTAACTGTCATTGAAGGGTAAGAGGAAAGACAGGAGAAAAGACAAATTTTGCCTCAGACATAGGATTTTAAATCTTGAAACAACAAAAAGTATAGAAAGACAGAGAGATGTTTTCCTTACATCAATTCAAGCCAATATCCTGTGACATACACACACACATGCACACATGCATGCACGTGTAAATCTGGGCCTGCAACATGTGATAGCTTTTGTCATGTATCACATGACTTGTTTGGCAACAGCTTGGCTGGTCACAAATAGTGTCCAGGATTATTCAAGGGATATATGGGGGTCATACATTCAGACTTAATCCTGGGAATAGTTTATTGGTGATGGCTTCCAAATGAGCATCTAAAGTCTACGAAAAGATTAAATGGAAATCCTCCAACCAAAGCAGGAAATGAAGATTTATGGGAATTATTTTGTACTCCAAATACCCAAAGAGCATTCTATTAGCAAGTTACTGCCAGGCTGCTGCTAATGCAAAAGCTGTTATCTGTGACAGCAGCAGCTCTTAGAACTTTAGCAGAGCAACTGTTTACTTCATCAGAATAGCCAAGAAAATTCTCGTATTTTGTTGATGGGGCCAATGTTAGAGGGTCTGGCTTATTTTAAGGTGTTCAGATTCATCCAAAGAGCTTAGAAGCTTGGGCCAAAATCTGGTGTAAGTGCTGTTTTCCTGACATTTCATCCATTTGCTAACCCAGTTCTATCACCTATTACCCCATGTTGTTTTTGTCAGTTTCATACAGTCCCAAACTCTGCCTTCTAATTATCTTAATTTTGGCTAAAGATGTGTCAATGTTTGTCAAATTGGACTGATTTTTCCAGCAGGGATGGTAAATAGCTTTCATCTCATATAGACTCTCATTGTTAGTGGCTACCTAGAACATTGTTGAGTAGGATTTTCAAATCTTCTCCAAGTTCAGTAGGAAAGAATTCTATGATTGATTAGAAATGTGTGTCATGGGTAAGGGAGAGGATAGTAGTAATATGTATGTCATGTCTGTGCCATCTCTGAAAGGCCATTTACCACCCCACCTTTTTCTCCTTAAGCAATCCCTGAAGTCCTGCCCCTTGGATATTTCATCCAGTGCCTTGACATCTTGACGATTCTTGTGATCCCCTCCTTTTTTCAAGAGGAATTTTCCCTTCTCCTAATATGTGGTCTTTTATTTAAATAAAAAAGTTAGTATGTTATTTTCTGATAAAATATGAAAATAAAATATGCTAATTAAAAGCTGAGAGAATATAGAAAAGACTAGGACAAAGAATAAAATGACCCATAAATCCACTACCTACAGATAATTTCTAACACATTTGTTTGTTGTACTTTTCTATAAATGTTTACAGTTGTGAGAATAAAGCTGCGGGGGTGTGTGCTTTCTAAATTAAATTATAATCATTTGCCAGAGCTTCAAAATGTTTTTGTAAATGCTTTTGGTGGCACATATAGCTGTTCCATGATTGACTATGGTTGACTATGTAGTCAGTGTTAAGTTTTTTCCTGTCATAAATAACATGACTGACATCTTATGTAGAGTCCTTTCAAAAGTAATAATGACCAGGGCAAAGTGGTCTAACAGAATGATTTGAGTTCTTTGCCGAATTTAATAAAGATTACAGTGAGCCCTGGAATATCTATCCATCCACAAAACAGTCAAGAAAGCTCCCCAAAGCTGATCTAAAGTTTACTAAAACAGATTCATTTCAACAAAGGCTGTATTTCACTGTGTTTGCTGCACATCCTTATAGCTAACAAGGAAAGCCATTTATTGTTAACGAGTTAAAATGTTAAAAATAACATCCAAATAGTAAATCTCATATAGAGGGTTAATTTACCTTTCATCAATTATTGAAGGTTTGCTGTTGTTAAAACATTGATTAAAAACTTGCCAAATGTTACCTGGGCTAGACACCAAGAGAAGAGACAGATTAAAAGATGGTTGTATTTGGGCACAGATAGATCATCCCTATCCCTCATTTTCTTCATGGTAACTTTTCTGTATGTAACTTCATGGTAACACACAGGTTCATAGCCTCCTTTCTGTACCGACTCCCTCCGTCTTATTGGATGGTGCCTACATGGGCCAGATGTAAAAGTTCATGAAGCTATACATGGAAGATTTGTGCATTTGGCTACCATAAAAGGATCTTACAAAGGAAAGCCCTACATTAATGTAAATTTAAAAAACAAACAGCAATAATAAGTATAAAACTGCTAGTTACTATGTAGTTATAATAATATAAACTGTAGCTGCCATGATTTAAAGCACCTGGGCCCACCACTAGATTGTAAATAATTTGAGGGCAGAGACCATGCCCTGTGCTTCACTGTGACTCAGGTCACCTGAGTACCAGGTGCGCTCAGCTGCAGGAGGGAATAGGCTTGATGAGGACAGTGAAGGGAAGGCCACGCCATTCATGGCGTCCTCTTAGAGAAAGTGCCCCTTGCCAAAATAGCAGGAGTCAGAATAGAGCATCCTAGACAAAAAGTATGCATTTGCCTTCTGAGGACATTATTCATCTGGCTTACAACATGAACCTATCTAACTCTACTTTTCCCTATTAACTGGTATCATTAACCTAATAAAATTTATGTCTGTTAGAAACATTCTGCCAGACGTCCAGTTATTTGAAGAGGACTAAGACAAAGAATCCATGACATTTTCAATTCTCATATGTGATCACTGGTATTTACAGCTCATCCTTTACTTCCTGTTCTTGTGGCAGCATGCGTTGCTCTGCCTCACTGACTTTGAAGACTTTCTTTTCATCTTTGGGGCATTTCCTCTGGGATCATTACATCCACCTCAGCCCACAACCAGATTGTCACCTCATGGTTCCTCTCCAACTTGCTTCTGTGAGCCTGGGGATGGAGTCTTGGTTTCTGTCACCCAATCCAGAAAGTTCTAAGAGAACTGTAACGTGTCCACCTTCTAAAGCCACTTGCAATGGCCAGGGCCTCATATACTGGGTGCTTGTCCTTCTGTTCTGGCTAGTCCGCAGAATCCCTGCTATGTTTTACAGCCCAATTTCCAGCAGTGGTCTCTAGAATTGCAACAAGTAGCTTATTTGCCAAAGGATAAACAAGCAAGAGATCATTTTAGTGATCTCTTTAGCTTTGTTAATAATACAAGTTGTGGCTCCAAGAAGATGCAGTCAGAGATACGGGTTAGATGCAAGGCTTACTTGAGTCTACCATCAGAACAATTCTAAAGAACACAGAGGAGCTCCCGAATAAAACCCCTAGTGGTTAACTATATGCTGATAATAGGGTACAAATGAGGTTAAGAAACGTGGCCTCAGAAGGACAAAGCCCTCATAATCTTCTAGTATTGCACGTCTAGAGCTAAGTGAAGTACATCTGTTTGTAGAATTGTTACTGTTCTCTCTTAGGTAAAGCACTCAAAGTTCATGGGTCAAGCATGGATCCCTTACTGGAACGAGGATTCTGAACTACAAATCAGTCAACTGTACATGTGACTTATCATAATGAATTTCTAGACCTGGAATGCTGGGAATCATAGTGACAGCAGAGACATCCACCAAAGGAGAGTTGGGATATGCTTGGGTACTTGCCAGGGCTGTCTTCCTAAAGCAGGCAGTTGGGCTCACAGGGTTCTCTTCAGCCCGCCATGTTAGAGTGACAGATATCCACTGACTGAGCTTCAAGGGCACACACACTACCGCCTGTGTTCTTAACATTTTCCCAGGCTCCGTACCATGCATCCACCATCAACACTTCTCAATGAACTGCAGTAATTCCCAATGCGAAGGGGATGGGAAAGGGTTGAAGAGCAGGCTCACACAGGCCCCTCCCCAGATAATCTAGAAAAGGCGTATCTGTGTAATTGTTAGTGGAGGCATTCCCTCTGCTGCTGCCCTCTCTGCCTAGTCCATTCACATGTTAATCTACACACATCTAGAGACATACGCTGCACCCAGTACCCTCTTTCAAGCAGACCACAGAGTGCATGGGTGTGTGTGCTCAGGTGGATGTGGCAGAATCTGGAGGGAGGCTGGCTGAAGGTATATGCTGCAGACAGAGTAGTAAGAGAGTGAGCAGGTAAGAAAGAGAAGCAGCAATGAGAAAGCAATCACGAGGTGCCAAGGAAGTAGGAGACCATGAAACACATTCAAAACAATATGACACTCTGCTTAATGAGTTTGTTTCTATTTTTTTAAATACAAGGTTTCGTTCTGTTGCTCAGGCTAGAGTGCAGTGGCACCATCATGGCTCACTGCAGCCTCAACCTCCTGGGCTCAAGTGATTTTCCTGCTTCAGCCTCCTGAGTAGCTGGGACCAGAGGCATGTGCTAACATGCCCAACTAATTTTCTTATTTTTTGTAGAGATATGGTCTCACCATGTTGCCAAGGCTGGTCTCAAATTCCTGGACTCAAGTAGTCCTCCCATCTTGGCCTCCCAAAGTGCTGGAACTACAGGCATGAGCCCCTAAGCCCAGGCTCCTTAATGACTTTTGTTAATAATTTTGAGAATCTAACCAAATGGGATTGACATAGACTGGCATTAATACTGATGACAATTACCTTTTCCCAAGTGGTGAGCAACTCTGATTCTGAAGTTTACTACAGAGGCTCTGGCTGCTTCAAATATTAACATGATTTGTAAAGCGATTAAAATTTTTTAAAAATATGCTGAATTAAATATTTACGGTTGCAAAAAAGCAGAAAGCACCAAGACACCTCAATTTATTTTCTAAATTTCATTTCTAAAAAGTTCAACAATATTCGTACAATTTTAGCTGATTTAAAGTTTACAATAGATTCATGTCAATAAAGACTGTAAATATCATGATGTGACCATTTCTGCAGACCGTCCCTAGAGTTAACAAGGAAGACATTTAAACGGCAAGCACCACTAACTACAAGATAAAATGCTTTAAAAAAATCCAAATTTCCATTCCCAGAGGGAGAGGGTTAATGTACCTCCTCCTCAATAGTTAAAGGTATATTATTATTAAATGGATTAAAAACTTGCCAAATGTTACTTGGCCAGGCACCAGGAAGTTGGAATAATTAAAAGATAATAATCCTTAATAACCTGGAGCCATGGAATGTAACCTAGCTCATACCTACCCCTCGCTCTTTTCATTGTGACCATTTCCACACACTGAGTTTACAGCCTCCTTTCTCCACCAACACACTCTGTTTTTACATCTCAGTACTTCTCTATTTTGCCTCCTTCCCTGTAGAGTTCGCCTGGGAATTCTGTGAGAGCACTGGATGCTCTTCTACCTCCAGCAGGAAATTGCTGCTGGGGGAACTTCCTACCAGGGATAAGTTTTCCCTGTGAGGAAGGGGGTTGGGAGGGGTGTGTGTCTTGCAGGCCGCCTAGAATAGATCCCAGACCTTGGGCCACACAGCCTGGTGAGTGAACCAGCAGCCTCCTCACACCTCATATTTGCATTCCAGTTCACTGAATGATTTCACACACTGGCTGGCAATTCTTAAGCCTGCTGGAAAACCAACCAGGGATTCACCTCATCCATCACTGGTCTGCAGCTGCCTTTTGAGGGCCACAGCAGGGGATGGAGGAATGTTTCTTAACCAGGGCTACATCAGCCAGTGAAGGGGAATACTCCCTCAAATGCAAACCCTGGAAACCAAATGGGTAAGAAGCAGACATGGAATTCAAGATGGGCTCCAAAGATAGACAGGTGGGCTCAGATCCTGCTTCAGAGCTAACTAGTTGTATGACCCTGGGCAAGTTACCTAATCTCCTTAAACCTGTTTCCTCCTCTGTAAAATCGGGTTAATAAAACCTACATTATAGGGTTTGGGAGCTTTAAAAGAAATAACTGCAAGTAATGTACATAGCCCAATGTGTGGTATACAAAAATGTACTTGGTAAATGTTAAACCATTGTGCTTGGAAGTGGTGTGGTCTAGTAGTCAAGAGCCTTGGGTCCAGAGCCAGACTGTTTGGGTTCAAATCCCACCCTTAGCATTTAGTAGCTGAGAGCATTGGGTAAGCTTCTCTGACTCAATGTATCTGTCATTAAAGTGGAATTCTATTACAACACAGCAGATATTTAATAAATATTAGCTACTTTTATTTCATTGGGATTAAAAACAGTTGATTGAGTTTCCACCTCAATCAACAATGCAGTAGTGAATTAAATGAGAATTCAGACCAATGCGTATTTTTTAAAAATTGTGAAGACCTTGTATGCATTTATGACTTTTTTGGGCAGAGTCAAGCTGCAATGCTAAGGGTGTGGTTAAACTGTAATATGAAGGAAAAAATTCAAACGGGGAGCATAAACCACCCACCAGAGAGCTATTTCTTTTGTAATGTGCATTCCATTTCTTCTCCCTCATGCTTTTTAATTCCTTCCATATTTCCTGCCATAATTATCAAATGTTTAGTTTCTGACCTCACTTTCCTGGAGACTGGAGCCCGGGGAATTTAGAATTGTTTATTTTCTGTCCATAAACCTTTGAGTTAATGGAGGGGCTTCTGAGCAAAGAGTTTGTTGGTTTGTTTGTAGTGTCTCAGGAAGGTCGTTAGAGTTGAAAAAATTGGTACAAAAAAACAAGCGCTGAAACGCTTTAACTGGAAACTCGAGCCCCCAAAGAGCAGAGCAATGGATTTTCTCTTACACTTGCGCAACGTTACAGGGAACATTTCGGAAAAGGCCGTTACATGGCCCAGATGATAACACGTAACCCGAGGGCACTCCACAAAGAAAAAAATACATTTCAGGGAATCATGATCTCACTTTAAAAGAGAGAAAGGAAAATTAATTTTGCCCCAAAAGAAGAATCCGGAGATTCCTCTGCCCCTGCCCCCCGGAGACAGACTTGGGAGGGAAAAGTCCCCAACTACTCTGTCTCCTCTGAAGTGAAGGAAGGAACTGAGGCGCCTTTTTGAACTCGCTGCTGCTCCAGTCGCCGCCTCGTCCCCGTCGGCCCAGCCCGTCCCCTCTCCTCCTCCCCGCTCTCCCTCCATGTTAGCCGCGTTGGGGCTCCCGCTTACGGCCCGAACTACTTTTCCTGCTTTAGAGATTTAAGTTTCGTGAGTAGCATTTCTGTTCACAGCACTCCCCCAGCTCCACCCCAGCCCACCCCAAGGACGGAAACTCCCAGCGCCACCCCGGGAGAGCATCCCCAGGACGCGCGCCCACCCGCCCAGCGCGCAGACCCAAGCGGCCCCGGGGACCGAGTTCGGACTCCTCGGCCCCTCGCCTACCTCGGCGCGGACCCAGGCGACCGCCACCAGCGCTAGCGCGAGCGCGAGCCAGCGTTTCCACATCTGCGGAAGAGAGAAGAGAGCGGGTCTGAAGGCGCCGGGCCCCGCGCCGACCTGGGAAACTTGCTCGGGTCCCGCAGGCTCGCTCCCTCCGCCCGAGCACCCCCGGCCGCCCGAAGAGTCCGGCCTCCGCGCGTCGCGCCCTGCGCTCACCGTGCTACGGTCCAGGTCTCCGAGGGCACGGGGCAGGACGGCCGCAGCGAGCTCTAAGGGGAGGTTGGAGCTCCGCCGATCGCCAGCCTCGGAGGAAATCCGACCTGGGCTCGCCGCCCCTTAAGACCTCTCCTTCCCCGCCTGCCTGCCCACCAGCTCCTCCCCATTCTCCTCCCCCTTCTGCTGCAGAGGCCCCCGCGGCTCCCGCTCCCCCTCCTCCCGCCCCCTGCTCCGGGGAGCCCGCGGGAGTCCTGGCGCCGCCGAACCCTTCTCTCCGCACGGCCCCTAGTACGGCGCCCCTTCGTCCCACTGGACGTGCAGCGGAGGCAGAGGGGGCGTCCCGTGGGGCCCTGCCACAAAGGGGGAGGGGGAGGGGAAACTCCACCCCGGGAGGGGCTGCTGGCTGGCGGCGGCCCGGGCGGGCTGCGGCTGTGGCCAGGTGGGCGGTGCCGCGGGGGGCCCGGGAAGGGCCGGGACTGGAACCTGGAGGTAAAGACGTCCCGCGGCCTGGGAAGCGGAGCCGCCCCCCAAGGCTGAAGGGGGAGGCCCAGGGAGGCAGAGGAGACCCCGCATCCCGGGGTCGAGGGTGTCACGGCAACAGGGCAGCGGGGCACCGGGAAGTGGGTGCAGGGCCGGGAAGACCGCCCGGCGTGGGGAAGTCTGCTGTGGGTTCTACGGTGCATTGTCCTGGGTGAGGTGGCGGGCGCCCTGCTCTGCTGGGAAGATCCTGAGTCCAGCATTTGCCGGCAGCCTCATCCCCTCGTTCCCTCGGGCCCGGGAGTGGTGTCCCCCTCCTCTTCGCCCACTCACTCATCACCTGTGTCCCTCCTCCCACCCCTGTCATCCCAAGTAGCCTCTGTGTTCAGGCTTGCCATCTTCACCACCTTCGTCCCACCCCTTGGCCTTCGAAAGTGTGCTACCTCTTTCACAGGGTTAACTCCCTAAAATGCTCATAATTAAGGCGCCTTTCCTGCCATAACTGGTGCGGAGAACAGATCCACTTAGCAACTCAGATTTCACATGCCCAAGGCTAAGCCTCACTTCCCTCAGCTTCAGGGCCTGCTCATCTACCTCTTTCAGCGTGGTTGCCTTCAAACCTATCTCCTTTTCTCAGAGCCAGCTTGTACCCTTAGCCTGGCAGTTTACCCGCTGAGATCTCATATGCATCCCCTCGCCTCCGTTCACATGTCCACTTTCCTAGGCCAAACCTTCATCCTCCCTCACTCAGAAATTCTAGAAACCTCCTTTCTTTGTCCTAGGGCTCCAGTCTCTTCCCTGTAGTCTCTACTGCAATCCATTTTCATATTCGTTCGCTACCTTATTTTAAACACTGTCTTCCTAGTGTTCATGTTCTTCCTCCACTCAGAAACTTTCAACGCTCTTCTTCCCACATCAAATCCAAACTCTGCCCTTCTTATAAGCCGTCCATTACTGGGCCCACCCTGTTCATCTAACTTCTCTTCAACTACATCGGCGTGCTTCCTCCACTCAAAGCAGGCCCGTCTTCTCATTGTCCTCTGAACTTCTCATTTTCACTCTGCTGGTTTGTTGAGTGCCCACTGTTGTGGCTTTAGGGGGCTTCAAGATAAACCCATGGTCCCCATGTAAGTTCAGAATCCATTGAGATAGCAGCAGGAGTCAGACTTATGGAGAGCAAAATGTCAGCTTTGTCTCTGCTAAAGGCTGGAATGGCAGCCATGACTTTAGATCTGAAGGGACAGTGGGCCCAGAATTGAACATGTCCACTCAGTCACAAGCAGAGCTGGAAAACCTGCCTGTGTAAAAACTAGACTGACTGCATGGAAGAGCAGAAAACATGTGCCTCCTGGGACATGCCTGCTCCCCAAACTTGAGGGGATAGAGTGACACATGCCCAATTCTTTCAAACTCGCCAGTCAGACAACTTACTCCTGCTCCCCTGTTAGGATAATAAGATTAGGGAATAAATGTTCCGCACCAGATACTCTGTCTTGGTCACTGTGTGAGGATTGAAGGGAAGTATGGTGGATAAAGTTTTGCTTCTGCCCTCGAATAACTCTCAATACATTGCATCCCTTGCAGATCCACTGCACTCTCTCAGAATCTGGCATGATCTTTCCTCCCTTCCTCCTATCTACTAAAATGCTTGGGTTGGTTTGTTTGCTTTGTTTTCAGGAACCACGTCAAGTTTCATTGCTTCCTTAGTATCTTTTCTGACAACAGCTTGGCATAGTAGAAGGCACGGGAGGTTTGAGGTCAAAGCAATCTGGCTTTCCATCCTATCACTGCCATTTACTAGCTGTGTGGCCTGACTTTCATCAAATAATAAGCCCTCTGAACCTAGGTTTCTGCATCTGACAAATGACAGTGATAATGCCTTGCGGGGAGTTGTGAAATTTAAGCAGATACATATAAAAAGTGCCTGGCAGGTAGTAGACCTCCAAACATGATAGCCATTATTATCTCATTGATCTGTTTTGCATCTAAATTGTAGTTGGTACTATACACCAGGTACTATGAGAACCATTCAACATCTCTTATTTTATTTAATTATCACAATAGATGGAAAGGAGCCTGGGCATGATGGCTCGCGCCTTGTAATCCCAGCACTTTGGGAGGCTAAAGCAGGCGGATCACTTGAGGCCAGGAGTTCGAGACCATCCTAGCCAACATGATTAAACCCCATCTCTACTAAAAATACAAAAATTAGCTGGGTATGGTGGTGGGCAACTGTAGTGCCAGCTGCTTAGGAGGCTGAGGCACCAGAATTGCTTGACCGCAGGAGGCAGAAGTTGCAGTGAGCTGAGATTGGGCAACAGGGAGAGACTCCATCTCAAAATAATAATAATAATAATAATAATAATAAATAAAAATTTTAAAAAATACAGTAAATGGAAAGGTCTTTTTTTAAATTGTTTCCGTTTTTCCAAATAAAACTGAAGCTCAGGAAGATTTAGATACTTTCCCAAGTTTATACTGTTGGCTACTCAGCCTTACAACTTAGGGCATCATATTGCAGACTGCTATACAATGTTTAACACTTGTTCTCATAGTTGTTCTTGATTCTCCAGCTACTTTTGAGTTGCTTAGAGCATAAACAATGTTTTTCATATCTTTATCCTCTCTACATTTGGAACACAATGAATGGATTTGAGTATATAAAAATGAAACACAAGATTCCTGTTCAACTAAGGGCACCATAGACAGAATGATAGAAGGAGGTATAAATATCTAAAACTGACATGTAACTCATAACACACACACATACACACACTCTGCAAATCAATAAGAAAAAGACAGGAAACCCAATAAAAAAGGGCAATAGGTATGAACAGGCAATTTCCAAAAAGGGAACCCCAAATGGACAATAAGTAAAGACGCTCAACATCACTACTATCATTTAAATTGTACAACAACTGTTTGAAATCAGTATTATTTTATTATCTCCAATTTACAGATGAAGAAACAGACACAGAGTTTGAGTAGTTTGTCCAAAGTTACACAGTAAATTATAAATGTCACTTTACACTCATCACAATGGCAGCAAAAATCAGACAGTTGGACAATATCAGTGTTAGCATGTGACTAGTGTAATCTTTGTGGTGTACTGTAGCAATTAAAAGCATGGGTTTATGAGACAGACTGCCTTGGTACAAAATTGCTTTGGTAGTAAATCTTGGCTTTACTACTTATTATGTAACCTTGGGCAAGTTACTTAACCTCTCTGCATCTCAGTTGCCTCATCTATAAAATCGTGATAATAATTGTACTGATTTCATAGAGTTATTGTGCAGATTAAATGTATCAATATGTAAAGTACTTAGAATAGTGCCTAGTACACAGTAAGCATGTAATTAAGATGCACTGCTATGGAAATAATTCACTAGAGAGATCTTACAGGTACTGATCATAAAACTGTGCTATGGCGTATGGTTAACTCTGCAATAAATAAAGCAAAAGATGAAAATAAGTAAAAATCAGAAAACAAACTGCATGAGAGGGCTGACAGTTTATATTAATGAGGGATTTTTTTTGTTTCAGGTGACAGAGAAACCAACTTAAATATGGTTTATACAATTAAATGGAATTTATTGACCCCTACAGCTGTGAAGTCCATGGATAGGACTGGATTTAGATAAGCCTTCATCCAGGAGCTCAAATAAGGTCACCAAAGATCCCATTTCTTGCCTTCTCTTGCCCCTACCTTCAGCAGTCTCATTTCATCCCCGGATGTCACAGTGTGGCTCCTGGAAGCTCCAGTCTATGCTATCAGTGTGGTAAACTAGCTGCAGTGCTGGCCAATTCACACCCTTGGACTATACCATGTGGATGAGGGACATAGCTTCTTTTTGGAGCTGCTACAAAAGTCCTAGGAGGCTGGGTGTGGTGGCTCATGCCTATAATCCCAGCACTTTGGGAGGCTAAGGTGGGGGGATTGCTTGAGCCCAGCAGTTTGAGATCAGCATGGGCAACATAGGAAGACCCCATCTCTACCAATTTTTTTTTACATTAGCTGGGCGTGGTGACATGCACCTGTAGTCCCAGTGGCTCAGGAGGCTGAAGTGGGAAGATCACTTGAGCCTGGGAGGTTGAGGCAGCA
This sequence comes from Macaca mulatta, assembly GCF_049350105.2. NCBI lineage: Eukaryota > Metazoa > Chordata > Mammalia > Primates > Cercopithecidae > Macaca > Macaca mulatta. Next base: position 163,267,408 of record NC_133407.1, on the reverse strand, counting down.
GTAAGCCATGATCCTACACTACACTCCAGCCTGGGCAACAGAGACCCTACCTCAAAAAAAAAAAAAAAAAAAAAAGAGTCCTAGGATATCCTGTTTTGAAGTCCAAATTGAGTTTCTTGACATCCCCAAACTGATGTCAAGTGGAACCACCCGAAAGAGAATCAGGCTAGTGTTGGCTGGAGAAGCAGGGAATGGATTCTGGGAGTATCCAATGTCACTACAGTAGTGAATCAGCCATCCTACAATGAAATCTGTACTCTCAAAAGTGGGGTACAGAATCCCCAGGAGACAGAGGAAGAATATTAGAACTTCTATTTTTACTTATTTTCTATATGAAAATAGAAATTGACTTTGTGAATATATAAATTGACTATGACACCAGTATTTCGTCCGCATGTCAGACAGTCATGAGTTAAACCCCATTTGCCAAATACTATGAGGGGAGAGTGGACGTTTTCCTACACAAAGGGACTGACAACAGCTAGTTCCCTTTAACACATTGTGATGTACTGCAGTGTGCCCACTTAACTGGATTTACATACTATCTAGTTTTCACTAAACTAGATTAAAAACATTTCAACTACAAAAACTATACTTTGAGAATAAAGCTTTTTCTTATTTATAGGAAAAGGACAAAACTGACAAGTTTCTTACTTGTAAAAAGAGCTCGATGTCTGCCACATTAACACAGTGACAACAATGACTGAGACTGAAGACAAGTCAATCGAAAAATTCAAAAGTAGCCATAAGGCTATTTGAAATACAGATTCACATTCATTATCATTAGTCACATCCTCATCCTAAGTATGCTTTGAGATATTGATTAAAAGTACTTAGGATTTGCAAGACCTTTAGAAACCAGGTGTTTGGAACATAAAGACAAATCCTTTCATTTTTTTTTTTTCAGTGATGTCTGAAGACATGCAATACTCAACTTAGTACTTTAGAAAATTTCACTCAGTTTAATATTAAATGTTTAGAGACTTCCTTTTAGATTTGTTAGTGACAAAAGACATACCTTGGGGAAAATAATTGTCTTATTGCTTAATCAGAAATAGTAGAAATAGTACATGGAAAACAATGTGATAACAAGCTAAAATGCATTCTTTGGTCAGAACACATCCTTGGGACTGACAAAGAAAAAATTATATATAGATATAATTCCTGAGACCAGCTGGGTTGGGGAGACCCTAACCCAGCGGTGCTAGAGGAATTAAGGACACACACACAGAAATATAGAGGTGTGGAGTGGGAAATCAGGGGTCTCACAGCCTTCAGAGCTGCGAGCCTCAAACAGAGATTCGCCCACATATTTATTAACAGCAAGCCAGTGATAAGCATTGTTTTTATAGATTATAGATCAACTGACAAAGAAAAAATTATATATATAATGTGTTATATATATAAAATGTACTCTACATATAATGTATTCTCTATAAAATGTGTTTTTCATATATATGTATTTATATAGCTGAAGATTAGCAGGAAAACAAAAATGTATTAGAGTAAATTATACCATGTGGGAGATTTGCTATGTAGTGAATGAAAATACAAAACTCTCGAATGTTTCTCAGATTATTATATTGACTAGATTCCGTTTCAATAAAGAGATACACAAAGAACTGCTTTTTTTGTGAGCAACTAAAGAAAGGTATGCTGGAAAAGATTTATTCTTCTTTTTTTTTTTTTTTTTTTTTTTGGGACAGAGTCTCGCTGTGTTTCCCAGCCTGGAGTGCAGTGGCACAATCTGGGCTCACTGCAGCATCCGCCTCCCAGGTTCAAGTGATTCTGTCACCACAGCCTCCCGAGTAGCTAGGATTACAGGCGCGTGCCACCACACCAGGCTAATTTTTGTATTTTTAGTAGAGACAGGGTTTCACCACATTGGTCAGGCTGGTCTTGAACTCCCGACCTCAAGTGAGCCACCCATCTTGGCCTCCCGAAGTGCTGGGATTACAAGCGTGAGCCAATGCATCTGGCTAACATTTATTCTTAATAATAAATTATTTAATGAAAACAATATTTTCTGGAAGAACTGTGTAAGTGAAGCCGCAGGGCAATGACAGTTTGGAACGGAGTGGAAGGATTCAGGGTAAAGTTTCACAGCTATGCTCACACATGAAATCCTTCACTGCACGATTTATGGATAAACTACTGCAGCAAAGACACTGAGGTCAGAGCTACATAACACGTTATAGGAAGTCACTGATGTGGTTAATTTTCTAAATTTTATCATTGAAAATATAACAGAGTATAACACAGTAATGGCTTGGGAAGTGACTCTGAATATGTTTTATACCTCACTATGGCTCGTAGTTGTTCTCGGGACAGAGGCCTTAAATGTTGTTGAACTTGATAACACACATTTTTGTTTGACATAAAGACAGCTGTTCCCATTTTGTTGTCTTTTTATGTGATAACAAGTAGAATGTTACCTATCTGATTTAAAAAAAAATCTACACACAATCTATCCCTTCAAGATAAAATGTGATGCTAACAATGAGTGAGAAAATAATTACCTTTTAAAAGAACTATGCAGTGGAGAAAATATTTTGAAATGGGATGTTTGGAAATGTCTTATCATTAGGCTATTTTGTTATCCAAAACAATAAAAGTGTGGCACCATAAAAACTCTCGTGTATGCACATTTTAAAAACTTACACAAAATTTTCTAACCTGTTTAAAAATCTTCAGACAGAATTCCAGTGGTTTATTTACTCATTTGTTGAAAATAACTTGGGCCCGGCATGGTGGCTCACACCTGTAATCCCAGCACTTTTGGAGGCTGAAGTGGGAGGATTACTTGAGCCCAGGGATTTGAGACTAGCCTGGGCAAATATGGCAAAACCTCATCTCTACAAACAATACAAAAATTAGCTGGGCATTGTGGCACTCCCCTGTAGTCCCAGTTACTGGGGGAGTAGGGAGGCCAAGATGAGAAGATCACTTGATCCTGGGAGGTGGAGGCTGCAGTGACCTGTGATGGCACCACTTTACTCCAACCTTGGTGACAGAGAGAGACCCTGTCTCAAAACAAACAAACAGAAACCAACCAACCAGCCAAACAAACAAAAAACCTTTTAATTAATTTTGATTTCCAGAGCAGATGGGAATTTATGATCCAAGTTTCAACAACAACAACAAAAAACACCTTTGCATGAATGGTTTATAGGACTGGAAAATGAGTCATTTGGTGGGTGAGCCAATGGTATCTGTAGAAAGTCAATGTCATGATATTCGGTAGACATTGATTCCTTTCGCATCCAGCATGCTTTCACCACGCTTCAGGTAACAATACCCACCTTCACTCTAGAGTACCATTCTTCTTCCACTCTTCAAACATGTAAATGGCCTAGGATAAGCCATTCACCACATTTCAACCCCTTGACCATAGTGATTAAGAGTAGGAATTTGACCAAAGTCAAGCCAATAGAGCCATATTTGTGGGTGCTCTCATCTTCCAGGGCTGCCATAAAAGTATATCACAGACTGGGTGGCTTAAACAACAAGAACTTATTTTCTCACAGTTCTGGAGGCCAGAATGACAAGACTGAGGTGCCAGCAGCATTGATTTCTTTTGAGATCTCTCTCCTTGGCAGGCAGATGACTGCTTCCTCCCTGTGTCCTCATATGGCTCTTACCTAGTGTCTCTCCCTCTTCTTGTAAAGACATGAGTCCTATCTAATGTGGACTCTGCCTTTATGACCTCATTTAACCTTAATTATATCTTTAAAGGCCGTATCTCTGAACAGTCACATGGAGGTGCGGGCTTCAATGTGAGTTTGGAAGCAGCTCAGTTCAGCTCATAACACTGGGTTAGCTTTTTCAGCTCTGACAGCTATAATACCAAATATCAAAATAAACTGGATTTAGAATCAGACCTTCAGCTCTCTGTCACAAAATGTTAGGCAAATATTTTCCTTTTTTTTTTTTTTTTTTCCTTTTTGAGACAGGGTCTCACTCTGTTGCCAAGGATGGAGTGTAATGGTGTCATCATGGCTCACTGCAACCTCGACATCCTAGGCTCAAGCGATGTTCCTTTCTCAGCCTCCTGGGTAGCTGGAACTACAAGTGTATGCCACCAAGCTGATTAATTTTGTGTCTTTTTTTTTTAGTGACAGGGTGTCCCCATGTTGCCCAGGCTGGTCTCAAACTACTGGGCTCAAGCAATCTGCCTGCCTTGGCATCCCAAAGTGCTGGGATTGCAGATGTGAGCCACCATGCCCGGTCTAGAAAATATATTCTAAATGAAGTAATGACAACATGCTCACTAAATGTACTACTATTTTTTTTCAATGAGATCATAAAGGTATTTTCACCATTGATAAATAAAATAAAGAATGTTAATTATTTTAGGCCAGGCGCGGTGGCTCACGCTTGTAATCCTAGCAATTCCAGAGGCTGAGGCAGGCTGATGACTTGAGGCCAGGAGTTCGAGACCAGCCTGGCCAACACAGTGAAACTGTACCTCTACTAAAAATACAAAAAATTAGCTGGGTATGGTGGCATGCCTCTGTAATCCCAGCTACTTGGGAGGCTGAGGCACGAGGCAAGGGGCAGAGGTTGCAGTGAGCTGAGATTGTGCCACTGCACTCCAGCCTGGGCAACAGAGACTCCATCCTGAAAAAATAAAAAGAAAAAAGAAAAAAGCATGTTAATTATTTTATCTTTAACTCATTTTATATTTTACATGTTTTTAAATGTATATATTAGCCTCATTGGTGGTAGTGTGTAACTACAAAGTTTGAAAACTATGGCTACAGAAAATCGAATCTCACACTGAGGCCAAAAGAACACTTTGAGAGTTGAGTACAATGTTTATTATGGTTAATTGATCATGTTCAGGGTGACATTTATGTAACCATTGAGAGCATCTGTGATAAGATGGTTTCATCAGCAACCTGGGGAAATAAAATATCTATTAAATATTTGTGTTTATTGACATATCCAAAGTAATGCATAATTTGAATGTATGCCTATTTTGCCCTGTCTAAAGGTACTAAACTCACACGATCTCCTTCAAATTAATTTGGAAAATTCTGCAAGTTGGTAGTATACATTTTTGTATTATATTTATAAAAGTATGATTTATGATAATCCATCTATTCATTACAAACTTGGCAGACCTATTCATTTGGATAAATAAATGGATTTTTTTTTTTTTGAGATGGAGTCTCACTCTGTCACTCAGGCTGGAGTGCAGTGATGTGATCTCAGCTCACTGTAAGCTCTGCCTCCTGGGTTCACACCATTCTCCTGCCTCAGCCTCCTGAGTAGCTGGGACTACACGCCCCCGCCACCACACCCGGCTAATTGTTTTGTATTTTTAGTAGAGACAAGGTTTCACCGTGTTAGCCAGGATGGTCTCCATCTCTGACCTTGTGATCCGCCTGCCTCAGCCTCCCAAAGAATAAATGGATTTTATAAAATTTTTTAATGTCATGGTATTCAATACACATTGATTCCTTTCACACCCAGCATGCTTTCCCCACACTTCAGGTAACAACATCCACCTTCCCTCTGGAGTACCATTCTTCTTCCACTCTTCAACCATGCAAATGGCCTAGGATAAGCCAATCACTACATTTCATCCTCTTGACCATAGTGATTACTTTGAATAGGAATTCAACAGAAGTCAGACCAATGGAGTGAATGAAATCCAATTCCAAGACTTGTTTACTCATTAGGGAGGCTGACTCTCTTTTCTGTTAGCCTGGGTACTGATAGTGTGACTCTGAAGCTGCAGGGAGCCACTGCCTGGGCCTGAGATACTGCCAATCCTGAAGAGGCAGCACCAGGAGATGGAGTCCAGTGGCATCATTAGGGCCTCAAATCAAGTTGTACCTGATATAGCCCTAGACATTTTAGGTTTGTTACCTGCTTCTTTTTGCTCAAGCCTCTTAAGTTGGGTTTTTAAAATCACATTTGAAAAAAATCGTTAAATGATCATCAAGCCATAAATATAATTACAGGGTATTTAAAAAATAAGATAGCATAAACAAATGCAATAGTCCTTTAAGCTTAATATTTGCAAAGATTATGAAACAGCAGAGCTGGGAAAGGAAAGTGATTTTCCCAAACACTCATGAAAGAGCAAATGTTCTGTCTGCTGCACCTTGCTACTTCCTCCAATGCCCAGCCTGCTACAGACATGGGGATGTGTGTTATTTAAGACGCCCTTAATACAAGTGACTGAACCCATTCATGCTAGCCTGGGCCAGGAAGGAACTTACTGGCTGATGAGGAGTCTACTGAGGTGGCTCATGGGGCTGAAGGAAGAACTGTGGAATCTAAAGTCTTGGGGACTCAAATGGGACTTGTGATAGGCTAAAAAGCATACCCAAAACAGAGTCACTTCCTGGAACTTGTAAATTTTACCTAATGTGGCAAAGAGCGAATATTATCTTATATGGCAAATATGTGATTAACTTAAGGATCTTGGGAGGAGTGATTTATTCTGGATTATCATTGGGTGGGGTGTAAATGCAATGATATGCATTCTTATAAAAGAGAGGCAGAGCAAGATTGGACACAGACAGGAGAGAAAAGACACACAGAAAAGAAGGTGATACGAGGATGGAGTGATGTGGCCACAAGTCAAGGGATGCCAGGAATTGCTGGCAGCCATTGGAAGCTGGAAGATTCAGGAACAGATTCTCCCCAGACTCTACTGAGGGAGTCCTGCCCTGTTGACCCTTGATTTCAGGCTTCTGGCCTCCAGAGCTGTGAGAAGATAAATTTCTATTGTTTAAATTACCAGAGTTAGCACTAATAAACTAAGGCATAACTCAATGCTGTAAGTTTCTCTCTCTCTCTCTGTCTCTCGGTCACACACACACACACACACCCCCCAGACTCTCAGCTTATTCAGCTGTTTTACTTTTTCCATGTGGCTGAGAAGATAGCTGGTGCAAGCCCTAAAATGCCATCCTTTCAGCCTTGGCAGCCTAGCCAGAAGAGCATCTGTTCTCCTGGGCCATAGATCCAACTCAGGGGAGGGTTCTGGTTGGCCCTGCTTGTGTCAGGTGCCCACCCCTTGGACGAAGCACATTGTCAAGGGGGCAGTCCTGTGGTTGGCTGTGTTTGGGTCATGATACCATCTCTATAGCAGGCTGCACACTCTTACTGATAGCTTCACAAACCACATGGCACGGAGGAAGAGATTTCTCCAAAGAAGGGACCCTGGGCAGACTAAAACAACCACTGTCCAGGTTCCTGGCTCTTTCTCGGCCTGGGACATCATGAAGACATGTAGGATTTGGACAGAAGAACCACAGACTTGTTCCTGAGCACAGGGCATTGGATATTCCAGACAGGGCTAAACAACTGCCTTTAGAATTTATGAGGAGACTGGAGAGGCTGCTTGTTTGATCAGAATGATGGGCCCACCTTCCTGTAAGCTCCAGTTAGAGTAAGCCGGGTGGGACTGATGAGGGGATGGCCTCAGGGCAGCATGAAGTATAACCGGTGGCATTAGGTTATGGGTGGGGTTGAGCACTTTTCAGAGGACCCCTGGGGATGGGAATTTTTCACGGCCAGAGGCTCAAAGCTGAAGCGAGCTTTTGCCTCATTCTCTGACCACTTCTTTTCCTTCTCTTTCCCTCCTTGTAGTCTGTTTCCTTCCTATACCTTCTTTCTCTCTTCTCACCTACTCCCCTGGGAGAAGAGGCAGGATGCTAAAGCACCAGTCATAGGCTTTACAGGAAGCAGTTCATGCTTCCCCCTCCTCCTGAAAAGAAAATGCCTTCCCTTGCATAGTTTTGGTGGACCACTCTATTATCAGCATAATCACTGACATTTATCATAAGACCTCATAGATTGAGATTCTCTCAGGGTCTGGGCTACTCCCCAGGAGTAAATCAGGCACTTTTGAGCAGTGACAGGGCTTCTTTCAGACCCTTAGGTATTATTTTTAATGTGCCAGCAAAACCTAAAAATGGAAGAGAATAAATGCAGCTGTTCAAAGGAGCTGACCTGCACAAAAAGGTCATGCCGTGGAAGAATCTGGCTCATTAGGAATGTCTGAGTGTGACAGAAAATGCTCATTTTAACCAGCTTTTTATGGTAAATAGCATTGCTGCCACTAACCGGCTGAATAACCACTCAGAGTGAGCCTATCAGATGGCAGCCTCCTCCAGCTGGTTCTTCCCCTTGATGTCTTCTCTTTGCCCTCATTAAAGTTTTAGTCTCTTATGGCTACTTCCAAAGAAAGCTGACTCTTTCAAGTTCCCGACTTAAATAGCGGTAATGAATGTATAGCTGTAATTGAAGGCAGAGAGGGGCAATGTAATGTCTCTGCAGGGAAAAGACTTGTGGTTCCTTTTTTAAATGTGAGGAGATAGGTTAGCCCAATACAAATGAGAATCTGTGGATGTGATTGGCTGTGTATTGGGGTCCCCAAGACCACTCCCAGGTTCAACGGTTCACTAGGGGGGACTCCCAGGACTCAGCTTATAGTTGTGCTCATGGCTATGATTTATTGCAGTGACAAGCTAGAAAGCAAAATCAGCAAGGGGAAAAGGCATGTAGGGCAAAGACCAGTGGAAATCAGGCACACACTTCCAAGAGTCCTCTCCCAGTGAAGTCGCACAGGATGCACTAAATTTCTCCAGCAACAAATTGGGACACCACGCGTCAAGTGTTGTCCTCCAGGGAAGCTCATAAGCGAGTCAGTGACCAAGGCTTTTTGTGAGGCTGATCACGTAGGCACCTTCTATTTATCACGTGCCAGAATTTCAGACTCCTTGAAGGAAAGCAAGTGTTCAGCATAAACCATACTGTTTACACAGGCAGTTCTGAGAGTCGTGGGGACTCTCCTTAAATCCAAGTTTTCTGATGCCAGCTGTGGACAAGCCTTGCAATCAGCACTTACTAAGTCCAGTAGTCTCAGCTCTGCCATGTTAACACTTTTCTGCACATGGTGACAGTGAAACTTTTCAATTCTTTAATCTCTGCAATTTACCAGCGGCCATTGCATTTCCTGCACTTAAGGCAACTCTGAAGTTATAAAACAGAACTTACTAAATATAAATTAAAAGACAGGCTATGCAGGCTGAAATTTCTGTCATGCCCCCAGCTGTCTTCCGGATGGTTCTCATATACTATGTGCTTATCTTGCTATCCTGGCCATAAATGATGGAACAACAGATTTTTTCCCTTGAGTCAAAATCTAATAGGTACAAGTTGGACATGATTGAGACCAAGAGTCACAGAGACTGACCGAAAAGGGGCGCTCCATGGTGGGATGGTGACAAGCTGATTCAGTCCGCTGTCTTTGGGAGAATAAATACCAGATGGAGAAAATGAAAGTGGGTGACTAGAACTCAGACTGAGACAATGTGAAGCTATTGTTCTAGGTCTCTGTGAAACGTGTTGTGCTCCCCAATCTTGGAAGTCTATGGTTAGGACAGAGGTGATAGCCTCCCTGTGATACTGGCTCACTGCAACCTCCGCCTCCTGGGTGCAAGTGATTCTCATGCAGATTCAAGTGGCTCACATCCTCATGTGTCCTTGCACTGAACACATTTTCTTCCTTATTAGGAGCGTGTCTTTTCCCAGCAGCCTGAAAGAGCCTAGTAACATAGAGGTAAATAATCCCTGTTCAAAAGATGCCATGACTAAACTGAGAATAGTTATACTAGAGGGCATCCAAGGAAATGTGAGAGTGTAGTTTAGGTCAGTTACAGGAAGTGGTAACTTACACTGCAGAAAGGAAGTTTTGGAACACTCTCAAAAGTAGAAAACAAAAGCAGAAAAGTAGAAAACAGTAGAAAAGTAGAAAAAAAGCTTTAAAAATTGTCTATGTTGTTGAATCATAAGGAGTTATTGATAAAAACTGAATATGTTCGGACTACTTCCTCTCCTATGAGGTACAGGTCAGGAAAGTGAGTGATGTTCCCCTCCCCTATATAGCTCTGCTATCCTTGTCATATGCAACCTCTTGATGAGGCTGCCAGCAGAGGCTATAAAGTTGAGAATATCCCCTGAGACTTGAGCCCCCAAACTGCAAACTGAACTCAAACTGGGCTAACGCATCCTGATGGGCTCGTAAAGTGCCAATATTTGACCCTGACCTCTAACTTAGGTGCTGAGGCAGGAGTATGGTGTATTTATCAATTTGTGGATTAAATGTATCTTAAGAGTCGACATTTTGTGACCCTGTGAGGATGAGGGTAATTAAAAGTGCATTTGATGGACACTGCTTAGCCCAGGATATTGTGGTGAGAGGACCCTCACAGCGTACTGTTGGTGTGTGGGAGCACACTGCCTGCCTTCTGACCAAGCACTGATGGAAACTCCCGCTGACATGTTGGCCGAGGCAGGAATGTAATTAGGATGGTTTCATTCCAGCACCATCATCTTCTTGAGGAAAGGGTAACCCTTCTTTATCTGGCATGTGGCCTTTTAGTTGAACTTGGAGTATTTGGGGATTGTTCAGAGACAGTGCTAACCGCACAGGAATACTCATTCTGTGTTGATTGTTCCCTAGGGAGCTTCCTGTAGTAAAAGCGGTAAGGGTTGTTGCAGGCTATCCAGTTATAGCATTGGAGTCGTGTCCATTCTTTGTTACTAAAAATGGGCTCAAGTTTCTTTCTCTAGAGGCACAGGGGAAGATGAATAGCTCCCTTAAGCACTCAGGGCATGGTTATGCTTTTGGATACAGGGTGGTGGTTAATAATATAGCTTAAGGAGTATTAGAGACCTGCCACTTACTAGCTGGTTGGTTGCCTAAGCTCTTTGCTCCTTAGTTACTTCTTCTATAAAGAATAATATTGCACAGAGTTTTTATGAGGATGGAATGGAATAATGTATGTAAAATACTTAGCGCAGTGCCTAGCACAGAGTAAATGCTCAATTACTATTAGCTATTTAACTATTTTACTTATTCGTAGGTACTGAGAATCTTCTCATGATTATTTTATTCCTAAGCTTTCCAAGATCACAGTTTCATTACTGGAAGTGATCAGCAGTAGAAAGTTGTGCAGTCATTTAGCAGGAATAGATTTGGGCTGTTTGAAAATGTTGTAGACGTTCAGCATTTGTAGATTCAGATTTTGCAGTTTCAGCTATTTATAGACAACCTCAAGGATTCATGACAGCATATTTTATCTGAAACCTTAATCTAAAAGAGATAAAAAGTAATTAGGATGCAGTAGAATCATTTTGAATATCTGCCCAGCCATGTCCTTCTCTGAGAACTGACCCCACCCAGAGAGGTGAACCCAGAGGTGGGATTGTGCCTTATAACCCCTGCACCATAGCTGAGTGGACCAGGCCTGGACACCCAACCGAGGGAGAGCTAAGGTGGTGATTGAGTCAATTCAATTTTGTCTGCTGGATTATTCTTGTTTTTAGGAGACACCGGAAGAAGAAACTGGCAATAACATCTCATGATTCTGCAGTTTATTTTCAAATGGTTTAGAGAAAAAAGTGTATCTGTCTGTATATATTATACAGAGAAAGAGAGAGAAAGAAAGTAGACATCATAGAGGGCTAATAACTGGTAAATCTAACTAAAGGTTACGCAAGTGTTCATTGTACTATTCTTTCCATTTTTCTTTGGTTTAAAATGTTAAAAGTTGAAAACAGCTTTTAATGGAAAATGAAGTGCCCCTTTAAAAAGATTTTCTTTAAAAAAATCCTTGAATTAGAAATGCACTCCAGAACCTATAACCATCTCTCCTGAGCTTTGAGCTGAGAAACCACATGTTAGTCTTGAGTGGCAGGGGCCAGGCACACAGAGAAGAGGAAACTGGATTTCAGAGAGACACAGAGCAGAGAAGCAGAAACAAGCAAGGAGAGAGCCTGAGGGTCTTGGCAAAAGGCGAGTGGAGACTTGATTCTTGAGTTCCTGGTTCTGTCTTTAGAGGCCTGGTGCTGGTGTGAGGCCTAGTTCTTTCTGCCTCCAAGTTCCATGAGATACCCTGATATCCTTCCAATAAATTCTTTTTAAAAATTTTGCTGACAACAGCTTGAGTGGTTCTGGTCCTTATGAACAAGTAGGCTGTGATTAGACCCCTGGCCGGCCTGTGGTAATGGGTGCGCTGAGGCACGTGTGGGACTTACATGTGTAAGCTGTGGATGAGTAGCTTAGCTGAGTGTGTCTCGAAGACTGCCAGCGTCTACATCTCAAGGCAGCGTGTGTGCCATGGAGTATAGGTGTTAACTGAAAGAATTACTCTCAACTGGACTTTATAGCCTTTAAAGGGATAAATATTCTGTATAGGAGGAAAACAGTTTCCTCAGGCCATACACTCAGATGTGCAGGAAAAAAATAACCTTTTTTCCTTTTCTAGGACTAAACTAAAGTCCCATCTGCAGCCTCCCTTCTCCCTGGTAGCAGAATCTGGGTTTGCTCACTGAGTTCACTGTTTTCCTTCTTTTCCGCTGGGAGAATGTGGGGAGGATGGGCATCATCATGGGTGCACGCCCGGCATCTACGAAGACATCCTCTTCACTCTGTGGTCCTCCTCATCCTCACTGTGCGGCTTCTCCTGGCACACCCGCTCCCTGGTTCCTGACCTGCTGTCTGGGTACACAGGGACTTTCAGAGGCAGCCTCTGGCCTCTCTGCCCATACTCAGATCATTCGGTGTCCACAGGGGTGGACACCTCTCCCTGGGCTCAGATTTCCCAAACATGATTCTGAGAGTTCTTCTGTCCATCTTCCTCCCAGGACTGAGTTTATGGGGGAAGGTTACAGGGCCTTCTGCAAGTCATCAAAATGACTTTCTCTTCCCTCTCATGCAGCCCCAGAAGTGGGGACTGGATTGTAGACCCCTGGAATTCTTCTCAGTTATTGTTTCTGGTATAGTTTCATTTAAAACTTGTTTGTGTTTTGACCGCCTCGCTCTGTCGCCCATTCTGGAGTACAGCGGTGAGATCTCGGCTCACTGCAATCTCCGCCTCCCAGGTTCAAGCGACTCTTCTCCTCAGCCTCCGGAGTAGCTGAGACTATAGGCTGTGCCACCACACCGGGCTAATGCTTGTATTTTTAGTAGAGATGGGGTTTTGCCATGTTGGCCAGGCTGGTCTCCAACTCCTAGCCTAAAGTGATCAGCTTCCCTCCGCCTCCCAAAGCGCTGAGATTACAGGTGTGAGCCATTGCACCTGGCCAAAACTTAGGTTTTTATTTTTATTAGAATACCTGCACAGAAATAGCATATTTTATTGTTTACTTTCAAAATATGAATAACTAGAACCAACCAGAGAGACTTTCTATATTGCCCCTTTAGAAACATGGGATTCATAATTTACTGATGTACGGTATAATTTTTTTTTTTTTGAGACGGAGTCTTGCTCTGTGCCCCAGGCTGGAGTGCAGTGGCGTGATCCCGGCTCACTGCAAACTCCGCCCCCTGGGTTCACGCCATTCTCCTGCCTCCTGAGTAGCTGGGACTACAGGTGCCCACCACCACGCCCGGCTAGTTTTTTGTATCTTTTAGTAGAGATGGGGTTTCACGGTGTTAGCCAGGATGGTCTCGATCTCCTGACCTCGTGATCTGCCTGGTATAATTTTATACCACGAGTCTTTTGGGGAATTAGCTTTTGATATCTAAAAGTCAAGTTTTGGGATTTCAAAATGCTTTTCTCTTGCAAAGTCTATTTTAGAACCCAAAATCAAAGGGCTGACTTGATACCCATATTTTGTTGTAACAAACCTACTCTGAGGTAATGACTTAGGCCTAGGTCAAATGGAGACTGGTCAAGGGATACAATGAATTCTGCGAGATAGTGGTGTCCAGGGGGAGAACATGTTGGGTTATATTATCCCACTCTGTATAACAATGTGGTGTTTATGAATCTGGGAATTTAAATATGTCCTAGAGTTTTGCTTGCCAATGTCAAAGTTTTCCTCTATGGAGAGGTAACAGATTTTCCCTTGCCAAGGTTCTACAAGATGACGTTTCATGTACCTGAAACTTGAGGCAGCTGGGTCACCCTAAACAATTCAAATGCAGCTGGGGGTAGAAGGTGGCAAGCAAAGTCTCCAAGTCACTAAAAGAGGTTTCATGGACGCTGTGCAACAGAGTTGACTCATGGGTAAGCCCCTTAAACCTTCAAACAAAGCCTATTGATTTACATAAATTTCTGGGCTACAATGGGGTTGGTAAATGACGGAAGGATCTGGTTGTGTATTGCAAAGATTAAGAAAAGCTCCTGATAGCATGATAGCAGTGGGGGAGTCAGAAGTACAACAAAAATCAGGTATAAACATTTTAAAAATTAATGCTGTCAAAGGACATTAGTATAAATATAATGACTTAAATTTCTAATTTGTTCTTGTACCTAGTACTATAATTAATCATAGTGTTTTAAATCTCAGTAGGAATTTAAAGGAATCTAATCCAATTATAAAATATGTGATTCATAATTTAACAATATGACATAATAATAATAGTATGACATGATTTTATGCCCTGAGTCTTTTGGAATATTAGCTTTTGTAACTAAAAGCCACACTTTGGATCTCAACTCTCCCATTGTTTTTGCACAGACTGTAATGGCCTGAATTGTGTACATCCCACATCATGCTTTCCTCACCCCCTACAGTACCTCAGAGTATGACTGTATTTGGAGATGGGTGCTGTAAAGAGGTGATTAAGTTAAAACAAGGCCATTAGGGTCTGATCCAATTTTACTTGTGTCCTATTTGTAAGAAGAAATTTGGACACATCAAAAGACACCAGGAATGTGTGTCCATAGAGAACAGGCTATGTGAGGACACAGTGAGAAGGCAGCTGCCTGCAAGCCGAGGACAGAGGCCTCAGAAGAAACCAAATCTGCCAACACCTTCGTCTTGGACTTCCAGCCTCCAGAACTTTGAGAAAGTAAATTTCTGTTGTTTAAGTCACAGAGTCTGTGATACTTGGTTAAGGTTGTCCTAGCACGCAAATACAAAGACTACACGGAAGCCCAAATGCTAAGAAACGGCTTCTTTGTTATGTGCATTCTGCAGTAAAAACCTATTTGAGGCTTGTAATTTAGTCCCAGAGCAGACCTGTGGCTTTTCCAAGGTCTCTAGGAAGACAAAGAATTGAACCCAGTGCTCCTCACCCTGGGCAGGCAGCTTGGTGCAGCAGAAAGAACATAACGTTTTAGCTTCAAGTCTAAGCCTTGCTGCGCAGAACATGGGCTGCAGTCTGTAAATAACTTAACTTCTGTGAGCCTCAGTTTGCTCATTTATAAAATGCAGATGAGCTATGGAAACGGCATATGATGATATTCAGGTTACCTATGTAAAACATCTAGATCAGGCCTGGCACATACTGGAGAGGTAACAAATACAGTTCTATTATTGTTTCTGCTACACTGTGTCATAACCTTAAGCCATCAGTAAAAGGTTAAATTTGGTATCCTCTGTCACAGAAGGCAGGGGAGTATATTATCTTTTAAATAGATTTTTAGCTTTCTATGATAAGAGTCAAATATCTTGGTGGTTACAGCGATGAGCATTAGGTGTTCAGAATGCTTGATTATCCAGAACTATTCCCCAAAGATTATCAATAGTTGAGATTATAGTGTCAACATTTTGTGTCCTCTGAACTGTTTTCAATTTATATTCTCCTTTTTTAGTTTTTCATTCCAAGAACTCCAGTTCTCTCATAGATGCCCCATGGCAGTGGAACTCCTCTCAATGACTTTCTTTTTTATTACATATTTTTTCTGTATTTTCCAAAATGTTCATGATTAATAATGAATGTGTATTACTCTTAAACCAAGAAAAACCATCCTAGAATCTACTAAGAGGTCGGTGAAATTGGCTATTCGATCATTGCTGACCTTAATGGAAGGTGTTTGAGTGACAGTGATAGATGGCAGACTGCATGGGTGGAGGAGTGACCGGAAAGGGAGGGAGCGAAGCTTTGTGTGGATGAGAATTTGAAAAGGGAGCTGGGTCTTTGAAAGCTTTTTTTAGGATGGGAGAAGATGTGGGTGTATTTATAGGTGGGGAGGAAGTAGCTCCTGGAGAAGGGCGAGATTCAGAATAAAGACAAGACAGCAAGGCCTGGGAAGAGGCATGAGGGATCAGGTTTGAGGCCCACATGGGGGAAGGTTACCCCAGTACAGGAGGGCTGAAAGTTCTGCCTCTGGGACAGGGAAGAAGGAGGAGTTAGGGCCATGATAGTTAGGTTTAGAGGAGGAGGGGAGATAAGTTAAGGAGTTGCTGTCTGACAGCATATTTTCTTTGGGAAAAATGATCTCAACTGCTGAGATTGAGGCAGACAGCTGAAGAAAGGGCTTATGGAGAGAGTGTGGAGCTGTCAACATGAAGAATAAAAAAAAGTATTAAATAGGGACCAGTGAAATCATTGCTGGTAAGGGATAAGGGTCAAGGTGGAGAGAAAATGGGGATAGAGAGAGAGCCATGAGTTAATAAAGGTTTTTGAAGTGGGGAGTAGTGTCGTGAAAAAGGGATTTTAGGAAATTTTAAAAAGGACTGGCATACCAGAGGGTAGAAATCAGCTTTCTCACATTCTAGGGTGATTGGTAATGGCTTGGAGGAGAGATGTCCAGCAGGCACCTTTTGAAGGAAGACCATCCGTACCTTTATGATAAGGGAGATGCCTGGAAGGCAACAGGAGCTTCTCGGGACTGCTTTGCTTTTTGTTGTTGCCGGTGCTGCCTAGGACAGTTCTTCACCTTGGTGATAACAACTGGTTCTGGTTTCCATTTTTTCCATACTTGTGAGCCGACCTCATAGTGTTCCCTTGGAGACACCAGCACCAGCCAGCTGTCCCCTCTCCTCAGAGATCTGAGTTTCAGCTTCGTGAGTCCCTCCTCTGAGTTCAGAGACACCAGCAGTGACAAAGAGCCCCCAGCCTGGCTTCAGCTCAGCAGGGCCTCTTTCTAAGCTTCTAGATCCAGATCACCCTGCCTCTTCCCTTAGTTCCCCTAGCCCTAGGAATGGTGGCCGCTTCTTGCAATTACATGTTTTCACACTTTACCTGGACAGTCTTCCAATACCTGTTTAACCAGTTTCTTAAGTTAAATTCTTTCTGAAAAACATAACTGGTGTGGCTTTTGTTTTGAGACAGGGTCTTGCTCTTGTTGCCCAGGTTGGAGTGAAGTGGCATGATCTCGGCTCTCTGCAACCTCTGCCTTCTGGACTCAAGCAGTCCTTCCACTTCTGCCTCCCGTGTAGCTGGGACTACAGGTTGCACCATCATGCCAGATTAATTTTTGTATTTTTTGTAGAAACAGGGTTTCGTCGTGTTGCCCAGGCTGGTCTTGAACTCCTGGGCTCAAGCAATCCCCCCGTCTCAGCCTCCCAAAGTGCTGGGATTACAAGCATAAACCACTGTGCCTGACCTGTTTTCTTGATTAAACCCTTATTAGTAGCGTCACTTAGTTTTCTAGGGCTGCTGGACCAAGTACTGGGTTACTTAAACAGTAGAAATTGATTGTGTAGCAGCTAGAAGCTTGAAATTGTCAAGAGACATTAGAACCAGAGTGACTCCATCTTGAATAAGGGTTGAGGAAAAAGAGGATGAGACCTGCTGGGCTGCATTCCCAAGAGGTTAGACATTCTCACAGGATGAGATAGAGGGTCAGCAGGACTGGTCTCACAAGATAAGTCACAAAGACCCTGCTGATAAAATGCGATGTGGTAAAGAAGCCAGCCAAAGCCCACCAAAACCAAGATGGTGACAAAAATGACTTCTGGTTGTCCTCACTGCTCATTATATTATAATTATAATGCATTATCATGCTAAAAGACACTCTTATCAGCACCATGACAGTTGACAAATGCCATGGTAATGTCTGGAAATTACCTTATATGGCCTAAAAAGGGGAGGAACCCTCAGCTCCAGGAACTCTTCACTCCTTTCCTGGAAAACTCATGAATAATCCATCCCTTGTTTAGCATATAATCAAGAAATAACCATAAGTGTACTCAGTCAAGCAGCCCATGCCACTGCTTTGCCTATGGAGTGTCCATCCTTTTATTCCTTTACTTTTTAATAAACTTGCTTTCACTTTACTGTTGGCTCACCCTTGAATTCCTTCCTGCACAAAGCCGAGCACTCATGTGGCCTCCCAGGCCGAACTCCAGTTGTGAGGTCCACCCAGTGACAAAAATCACGATATAGGCAGGGTTGGTTCCTTCTGAGGGCTATGAGGGAGGAATCTGTTTGAGGCCTCCATCCTTGGCTTATAAATGGCTGTCTTCTTCCTGTGTCTCCATCTTTCATTTCTACCTGTCTCCAAATTTCCCCTTTTCATGAGGACTCCAGTCATATTAGATCAGTGCCCAGCCAAAAAACTCATTTCAACTAGATTACCTCTGTAAAGACCCTATGCCCAAGTAAGATTACAGTTTGAGGCACTGAGGTTTAGGACTTTAACATATAAATATTGGGGAGTGAATGGGCTCAACTCAATCCATAACAGCCCCCTTCAGGACATAATGAACAGAAATTAGAGAAAACTGTATTTAAATTAACCACTTCTAGGTCGGTGTACTTGGGCAAGTAGCTTAATCTCTCAAAGCCTTCATTTTAATCCTTTATAATATGGATATGGTAATTCCTATTTCAAAGATTAGATAGTATTTTTTTAAATTCCAAATTATTCTCTTTCTCCTTTTTTATTTTCCAGGAGAAGGTAGAACAGGTTGCTCCTCCTCTTCCTCTGCTCACTCTATTGTTCTTACTCTATTTAGATAAAAAAGAAAAAAAAGCATGTTTGCTCATAATTTACTTTGAGCCTTGACTGCCAAGGGCTGTACTGATCTCTGGAAATCCATACCTCCACTCCCAGCTCTGCAACCTCCCATTCTAATTTAAGTGCTATCATCAGGGCTTCCTCCCTGTCTGCGTTTGCTCTGTAACTCATTCCTCCCTTCCCTTTGGCACAACCCAAGTGTGGGCTCTATTAGAAACACTTCTTTGCCAAGCAAATCCTGGCCAGGTTTCTCATTGCTAACTTCACTCCTGACTCTCCGGGGAGAGTGCTTTTCCACACACCACGTTGTTTAGAAAGCCTTGTTCCTGGAAGCTGGCAAGCTGTGAGTTGCTTAAAATGTAGTGATTTACCTGTGAACAGCACAACTAAATATAGTCATGCAACATGCAGTATTTGGAAACAGAACAGCATTGTTTAAACAAGATTTTGAGTAGTTCCCTACTTAGGAATACAGTAAATGGCCTCAGCAAAATCTATATTTTATATTTTGAAAAGAAATGGGATTTTTTTTTCTCAAATTTTAATGTGAATAGGAATTACCTGGGCATCTTGTTAAATGCAGATTCTGATTCAAAAGTTCTGGGGTAGAGCAAAAGGTTGGTCTGTGCGTCTAAAATTTTCCCAGGTGTTGCTGATATATCTGCCCACCAACCACATTTTGAATAGCAGAGCTTCAGAGATCATAGGACAGAGCTTCTCAATTCTGACTACACATTAGAATCATCTGGAGTTCTTTTAACAAATATCAATGCCTGGTTTCCAACATCCAGAGGTTCTGATTTAATTAATCTGTGAGCTGAGCCTTACACTCAGGTTATTGTCTTTTTTTAAAGCATCCCAGGTGATTCTAATGTGCAGCCCAGGTGGAGAATCATTGCTCTGGTCCATTGCTCTTTAACTTTAATATGTATAGAATAGCCTGGGGACCTTGTTAAAATGCATACCCGGATTCAACAGCTCTGGGCCAGAGCCCAAGATTCTGCATTTTTTAAATGCTTCTAGGTCATGCTCAGGCTGCTGGTTAACGGACCACATTTTTGAGTAGGAATAGTTTAATTCAGTATTTCTCAACCTTGACACTACTGACATTTGGGGCCAGATAATTCTTTGAGGTAGAGGGGCTGTTCTGTGCATGTCCTGGCCTCAACTCACTAGATGCCAGTAGTACCCTCCTACTAGCACCACCACTTGAGATAACCAAATACGTCTCCAGACATTGTCAGATATCCCCAGGGTGAGGGGTGCAAAATCACTACTATCACCACCAGTGTCACCTGCTGTGTTGGCTTGACTCATCCTTCTCATTTTACTGGAAATAAGTCCAAAATGTCCAGGGTTACAATGTCTCCATCTTTAAAGATCTCAGAACCTCTAGGTATTTGAAAGCTGACAGATTACAAGACTGACAGCTGCCTTAACAGGGTGTAGTAGATAGAAGAATGCACCCCTTACCCCCAGAGAGATATCCATATCTATGTTCTAATTTCCCAAACCTGTGAACATGTTATTTTACATGGCAAAAGATGCTTTGCAGATATGACTAAGTAAAGGACCTTGAGACAGGAAAATTATTATGGATTATCCAGATTGGCCCAAGGGTCCTCATAAGAGGGAGACATGGTGTCTGAATTAGAGGAAGAGAAGCGACAAAGCAGAGGTCAGAGAAAACCAGTAATTAGAAGTTTTCTTCTAATCACTTCTTTTTTTTAAAATTTATTTATTATTATTATTATACTTTAAGTTCTAGGGTACATGTGCATAACGTGCAGGTTTGTTACATATGTATACTTGTGCCATGTTGCTGTGCTGCACCCATCAACTCGTCAGCACCCATCAACTCGTCATTTACATCAGGTATAACTCCCAATGCAATCCCTCCCCCCTCCCCCCTCCCCATGATAGGCCCAGGTGTGTGATGTTCCCTTCCCGAGTCCAAGTGATCTCATTTTTCAGTTCCCACCTATGAGTGAGAACATGCGGTGTTTGGTTTTCTGTTCTTGTGATAGTTTGCTAAGAATGATGGTTTCCAGCTGCATCCATGTCCCTACAAAGGACACAAACTCATCCTTTTTTATGGCCGCATAGTATTCCATGGTGTATATGTGCCACATTTTCTTAATCCAGTCTGTCACTGATGCACATTTGGGTTGATTCCAAGTCTTTGCTATTGTGAATAGTGCCGCAGTAAACATACGTGTGCATGTGTCTTTATAGCAGCATGATTTATAATCCTTTGTGTATATACCTAGTAATGGGATGGCTGGTCATCTGACAAAGGGCTAATATCCAGAACCTACAAAGAACTCAAACAAATTTACAAGAAAAAAACAAACAACCCCATCAAAAAGTGGGCAAAGGATATGAACAGACATTTCTCAAAAGAAGACATTCATACAGCCAACAGACACATGAAAAAATGCTCATCATCACTGGCCATCAGAGAAATGCAAATCAAAACCACAATGAGATACCATCTCACACCAGTTAGAATGGCAATCATTAAAAAGTCAGGAGACAACAGGTGCTGGAGAGGATGTGGAGAAATAGGAACACTTTTACACTGTTGGTGGGATTGTAAACTAGTTCAACCATTATGGAAAACAGTATGGCGATTCCTCAAGGATCTTCTAATCACTTCTAATGGCATGCTGTTAGTTTTGAAGATGGTGGCAGGGGCCACAAGCCAAAGAATGCAGGCAGCTTCTAGAAGCTGAGAAGGTCAGGGAATGGATTCTCCCCTAGAGCCTCCAGAAGAAATACAGCCCTGATGACACATTGGTTATAGACCAGTAAAACCTATTTCTGTAAGAGAACTGTAAGATAATAAATTTGTGTGTTGTTTTAAGTCAATAAGTATGTGGTAAATTGCCACAGCAGCAATAAACTTATGCATAGGGGAATGGATAAGCAGATAAATGATTCCATGTTGTGGGGAAGAAGAAGGTTGTACTTGGGCAGAATAGAATAGAGGGAATGGGAAGATGATTAAGGCAACTGAACAGACCCTGAGTTGAAAGGGAGAACTGATAATGCTGTTCAAAGTTAAGAGTAATGAAAGGAGAATTCCATGGGGTCCAAGGCAGAACTAGTGGGAGCAGATGGGCAAGGTGGGAAGATTATGCAGGAGAGCATTGGCTGCATGTGTGGGGCCAGAGAGCATCAGTGTACTGCTTCCGTGTTGGGGCCCAACATACTTGGACAGGGCTTTGTGGTCCTTGGTGTTTGCTGCCTCTTGGAATAATCTGAGAGGAGTGTAAAACTTCTGCTACTCAGGCTGCACCCATACCAACAAAGTCAGAATCTCTGAGGACATAGTCATTTTTAAAACTTTGTGTGATTTTTAACGTGAGGCCACATTTGAGAACCAGTGCTTAAGAAGGTAAAAAGTGAGGAACAGACCAATAAATGCATTGAACTTGAATTAACTTCTTTCTGGAGTAACGGTTCGTTGGCACTTTTGAGGTGGTTACTTTCTTGCAGGAAGTGATGCAGGTGGGAAACCTGGTACCACCTGATGTCTTGTAGCTGCAGGTGCTGGAGTGAGGATGAGCACCAGGTTGTATGTAATGGGGTCCAACCACAAGGCAGGGGGTCCTCAGCAGCAGGGCAGGGGAATGGGGAAGAGAAGCTAGGAATATTGGAGGCCAGGGCTGAGAATGACGCTACTTATCTAAATCTTGTCATCCAGAAAAATGTGAGGAATTCATACATGTGCTGGACTGAGGTCAACATCAAGGAAGAAGGGAAACTCTCCAGAAAGCCATGAACCATCATATCCTTTATCTGATTAACTTTCACTGGTAGTTCAGGGTGTATCTTAGATATACCTCTTCCAGGAAGCCTTTTCTAACCCCCAAGCCTGAGTTAGATCCTCCCTTTTGAAGCCTTTTCAAATAGCCTGAACTCTGTTCACTAGATGCCAGTAGCACTCTCCAATTTGCGACAACCAAAGGTGTCTCCAGACTTTGTCAGGTGTTTCCTGGGGACAAGATCACTCCTGGTTGAGAACCACTGGTCTAGAGTAATATAACGTGTGCACATCAGACACGGTCAGTTCTGTAGAGTCAAGTGAGGGTTCCTCCTTGTTGCCTCAAGACCTTATCTCTCTCACATTCTCTTTCTTCAACCCAGACACTCGCTTGGGGGTTGGAAGTAACGATGTGCCTTCTACAGAAGCGGTGATTATGTCTATGCTGTTTTTTTTTTTTTTTTAAAGTCATATCCTCAGTCTTGTAGAACTGGGACTCTTTCCACGGCTTATTCCATGCAGGAAGAATGCCTCCTTCTTGAGTGGGAGCCCCTCCCTGAGGTGCTCCACAGCCCCTGTAAACTCTTGAGGACCTGGGGAGTAGCTGGGACCCTTCAGAGAGGGTTGGTTGCTTAGTGGTGGGATGGTTCTGAGGAACTATCTCATAGCTGGTACAGGTGCCAAATAAGAGATTCTTCTGAATCTCCACACATTAACCCTTTTATTTTGTGCTTGGAAACTATGTGCTGAGCTAACCACACAACAATAGCTCCAGACAGGCCAATGAGTGATGTTTCTCAAGACAGATGTAATCATCTGAGTGCTGCACATAATTTGAAGTCTCAAAATGAATTCCCTCTGCTTTCCAATCTATGGGAGCATAATAAATAAAGCCACGAGAGGGACTCAGAGCAGGTGAAGGTATGTCATCCCATAACAATGCTGGGAGAATGTTTGGAAATCCTCCCTTCAGGGTTCAAGTTGGGATGCAGGAAAGGTTGGTTTCCCTCCCTGTATCCCTTCCTGAATCTCCCAGAATATCTGCCATGCCTGGAAAAACCTTCTTTAGTTCATTGTAAACAAGAAAGGCAGCTCATCTAAGAAAACATTGCCTCTTCTGTGTTTAGGGTATTCAGCATCTCTCTTTTCACTATGCCTCATGACGAAATAATCATTATAACATGAAGGGGCCACAGTTTGAAAGTAGGAAACATGGAAGGGCCCGGTAGTCCCTAGGAAGGTGGTGAAAGTGGTAAATGTGCACTTGATCCTGTCCTCATTGCACATTTATGGGGATTCCATCATGTTCCAGGCTCTGTACTAAGTACAGGAGATGCAGGTAAAAAAGATAAAGTTTGGAACTACTGGTTGGTGGAAGGAGGCAAAAAAGTAAATAGCTGACTGCCAGCCAGAGTGAGAAGCTTAATGACAAGTAAGGGGTGCCATGGGAACACATAGGGGCAACCTCAGTGAGAGGGGGTCAGGGAGCATGTCCCAAAGGAAGTGTCTTATAAGCAGATGAAAACTATCCAGTTGAAGGACCCGGACAATGGGATGGGTAGGAATGGGAATTTGTGGCTATGGGCAATTTAGAAGTCCAGAGAGAAGAGAGAAGCCATGAACAGGAAGCAATTTAGTCTAGCTGGAGTAGACAAGGTCAAGTGGGAGGTGCATGGCAGAATCCATGTAAGGAAGGTGGCTGTTTCGTTACGTGAAGACCAGGAGCCAGCTTGAGGCCAGGTCTGGGGACACAGATATCCCCACCATTGAAGCCCACCTTAGCCTCTGCAAGAAATCCCCTGGGCTTTCTGCTGGCTCCAAATCCCAGGATCAGGATCAGTAAGAGGCTAAGAGGCCTAGAGTGAGGTTTTGTGTCTTGGCAGGTGGCGGAGTTGAATTTCCTGAACTCTCTGTGTGGGCATAGATGTGTTTAATCACACTGTGGCTTGAGGGCTGATTTGAACCTACCTCAAGCAGGTGCTCTGAGGGAGTAGTTAGGTGGGGTTGGCAGTATAATCCATTTTATTAAAAAAAAAAAAAAGGCCGTGGGGGGCTTCTTCCTATCAAAACAGGGCAAGAAATGAATAAATTATTGATGCTAATTAGAGATAGGCAATGACAAACCTGGAGTTTCTGTCAACCATCAGCATATAAGTGGATAGTGCCAGCCCAAAGGTGCAGACTCAGGATGCCCCTCCTTGGTGCCAGGTGTCACCAACTCTTCTCCAGCGTGGCTGAGCCCATGATCTCACCAGGCCCCTGAAGAGATCCCCACCCGGCACTCTACGGTCAGACTGGGCCACCTTCCTGAGGCGCGCCTGCTCCTGCACAGCAGGGTCTCACACAGGCCTGCTCTCCACTCCTCAGGATCCCCTGTGTCACCCAGTGCACAGGACTCCTAATAGAATTCCATCAAATTTCAGAGCCAGAGGGAGCTTGCGGAGCATATTATTCAAGTTCTTCATTTAACAGCTGAGGAAACACAATTTACAGCTGAGAGCATTGGTAGAAGCCATTACCTGCTATGCGGCTGAGTCACAGAGGAAGCCAGGCAACAGCAAGAGAGGCCATGAAGCAGAGAGATGCTCAGAAAGGAGCAGAGAAGAGCGATTGTGAAAGACGATCCCCAGGTTGCCTGGATCCATTTGCTTTTGTTTTTGTTTTTGTTTTTTGATACAGGGTCTTACCCTGTCACCCGGGCTGGAGTGCAGTGGTGTAATCATAGCTCACTGCAGCCTTGACGTCCCAGGCTCAAGCC
The DNA here is from genome assembly GCF_049350105.2 of Macaca mulatta. Classification (NCBI taxonomy): domain Eukaryota; kingdom Metazoa; phylum Chordata; class Mammalia; order Primates; family Cercopithecidae; genus Macaca; species Macaca mulatta. Next base: position 163,242,213 of record NC_133407.1, on the reverse strand, counting down.
ATCCTCCTGCCTCAGCCTTCTGAGTAGCTGGGACTACATGTGCATGCCATTGCACTTAGCTAATTTTGTTTATTTTTCATAGAGACAGGGTCTCACTATGTTGCCCAGGCTGGTCATCCTTCCACCTCAGCCTCCCAAAGTGCTGGGATTACAGGGGATTCATTTCTTTTTGAGGTCAAGCTGCATCCTTGACCTCAAGCTCCATCAGACTCCCCTGTACACTAATTACAAATTCCCTTTTTTGCTTATGGTAGGTAAAGTCAGTTGCTGTTACTTGTGTATCCGTTACTTAACAGATACAATGAATCAGAATTCAGGCATATAAAGACACCTGTAAGAGTGTTGCCATATTTCAGCTCTCAGCTGAAACTGTGAGCATTGGTGTATTAGTTTCCATTGGCTGCTGTAAAAAATGACCACAAAAATGGGGTGGTTAAAACAATGGAAGTTTACTCTTTTACAGTTCTGGAGGCCAGAAGTCTGCAATCCGTATCACCGGGCCCGAATCAGGATGTCAGCAGGGCTGTGCTCACTCCAGGCCATTCTCCTTTCAGAAGCTCGAGGGGGACCAGCCTGACCAACATGGAGAAACCCCATCTCTACTAAAAATACAAAATTAGCTGGGCATGGTGGTGCATGCCTGTAGTCCCAGCTACTCAGGAGGATGAGGCAGAATTGCCTGAACCTGGGAGGCGGAGGTTGTGGTGAGCCGAGATCACGCCATTGCACTCCAGCCTGGGCAACAAGAGTGAAACTGTCTCGAGAAAAAAAAAAAAAAAAAAGAAGCTTGAGGGGGCAATTTGTTCCTTTCCCCCTCTAGCCTCTGGTGGCTGCTGCCATCCCATTGCCTGTGACTGTATCACTCTAATCTCTGCCTCCGTGGTCATGCTGCCTTATCTTCTGTCTGTGACTCTAATAATAAGGGTTTGATCAATAAAACAGGCCAGGCACAGTGGCTTACGCTTGTTATCCCAGCACTTTGGGAGGCTGAGACGGGGGAATTGCTTGAGCCCAGGAGTTCAAGACCAGCCTGGGCAACATGGTGAAACCCAGGCATGGTGGTGCAACCTGTAGTCCCAGCTACATGGGAGGCAGAAGTGGAAGGACTGCTTGAGTCCAGAAGGCAGAGGTTGCAGAGAGCCGAGATCATGCCACTTCACTCCAACCTGGGCAACAAGAGCAAGACCCTGTCTCAAAACAAAAGCCACACCAGTTATGTTTTTCAGAAAGAATTTAACTTAAGAAACTGGTTAAACAGGTATTGGAAGACTGTCCAGGTAAAGTGTGAAAACATGTAATTGCAAGAAGCGGCCACCATTCCTAGGGCTAGGGGAACTAAGGGAAGAGGCAGGGTGATCTGGATCTAGAAGCTTAGAAAGAGGCCCTGCTGAGCTGAAGCCAGGCTGGGGGCTCTTTGTCACTGCTGGTGTCTCTGAACTCAGAGGAGGGACTCACGAAGCTGAAACTCAGATCTCTGAGGAGAGGGGACAGCTGGCTGGTGCTGGTGTCTCCAAGGGAACACTATGAGGTCGGCTCACAAGTATGGAAAAAATGGAAACCAGAACCAGTTGTTATCACCAAGGTGAAGAACTTTCCTAGGCAACACTGGCAACAACAAAAAGCAAAGCTGTCCCGAGAAGCTCCTGTTGCCTTCCAGGCATCTCCCTTATCATAAAGGTACGGATGGTCTTCCTTCAAAAGGTGCCTGCTGGACATCTCTCCTCCAAGCCATTACCAATCACCCTGGAATGTGAGAAAGCTGATTTCTACCCTCTGGTATGCCACCACTTTTTAAACTTTCCTCCCCTTCTCTCTTAGAGGGACACTTGTGTTGCATTAGGACCACATGGATAATCCAGGATAATCTTCCCATCCATCTCAAGGTCTTTGATGTAATCATACCTGCAAAGACCTTTTTTTGGTTAAACAAGGTTACATTCGCAGGTTCTAGGATAAGGATGTAGACGTAGTTTGGGGGGCCATTATTCAGCCTACCGCTATTGAGATATTTAAAAAGCAAAGTTTCAATTAAAAAGTGGGTTAGCTGTTAGTGGAAGAATAAAAAAGTTAGAACCAATAAGTGGGTCAAATAAAAGGCATCCAGAACTAAAGAACACAAGGATTTGGCTCTCAAGGTTAGTAGATCCCCTTGGAAGAGGTGGGTTCGTCAGGTTATCATGGTCCACCAGCCACGATCACTCAGCTAGTATCTCTTGTTCTGATTTCAAGACAATTTCTGATGATTTGGCTGCTTATATAGATTCACTTACAGTGACAGAATATGCTGATCTATAAATCAAAGTATCTAAGTATCTAGTTTATTAGATCATTTTATTATTACAAATTTAGAAATCAAAATTCTGGTTGTCTGTTCATTCATTTCTACTAGTTTGGGTAACGCATATTAGGACCTGAGATGAGGACTGTCCATCCTACAAGTTCAGAAATATAATTTTCCGGCACACTAATAGTGAATCCATTCACTGTTGAAGGGGGAAGTCAAACTGAGTTTTATTTTCTTGGTCATGATTCCAAATTCCTAATGAAGATGTCTAATGGGCCAAACTCAAACCAATTTCCCATCCTGGAACAATCAACTCTGGCTAGGGAAGGATAGGGAATGGGCCCCTTTGAATGTATTGCTTTTATTTAAGATTTATTTGGGAGGGATGGGCCAGTTTCCTTACAAGTTGGAGAACAGGGCAAGCAAATCTGCAGTTTGTATTGTAATTGAACTTTCAGAAGGCATTCGACTTCCAAGTGTCACTCATACCATCTACTAAATCTTCTTCATAACCGTGTATTTGTGTGTGTCTTCAGGACTCATAAAACGGTAACTTAAAACTATAGTTGCTCCTCCTTTCAACATGTTCTTCTTGCTTCTACTGAATTAATCTTTTATTTTTTTGAGACTGAGTGAGTCTTGCTCTTGCCGCCCAGGCTCGAGTGCAATGACGTGATCTCGGCTCAGTGTAACCTCCTTGGGGAACTTCCCAGGCTCAAGCAATTCTTCTGCCCCTGCCTCCTGAGTAGCTGGGATTACAGATGTGTGCCACCACCACCACGCCTAGCTAATTTTTGTATTTTTAGTAGAGACAAGGTTTCACCACGTTGGCCAGACTGGTCTGGAACTCCTGACCTCATGATCTGCCCGCCTTGGCCTCCCAAAGTGCTGGGATTATAGGCATGAGCCACTGCGCCTGGCACTAAATAAATCTTTATAAAGTACCTTTGATTTATAATATATGATGACTATGCCTTATATACCACCTCTATGTTTACTTTTATTATTTTGTTGTTGTTGTTGTTTTGAGATGGAGTCTCGCTCTGTCGCCCAGGCTGGAGTGCAGTGGTGCGATCTTGATCTCGGCTCACTGCAAGCTCCGCCTCCCGGGTTCACGCCATTCTCCCACCTCAGCCTCCCAAGTAGCTGGGACTACAGGCGCATGCCACCACACCTGGCTAATTTTGTTTTTGTATTTTTAGTAGAGACAGGGTTTCACTGTGTTAGCCAGAATGGTCTCGATCTCCTGACCTCGTGATCCGCCCTCTCGGCCTCCCAAAGTGCTGGGATTACAGGTGTGAGCCACCACGCCCAGCCTACCATCTCTATGTTTTCTGTCCTATATATGTATCTCCTATATTTCATTATTTAATATTTTTCTTTAAATTGATTCACCATATAAACAAGTATACTAATTAAAAAATAAACTCTCTATCATAAATGGGAAACTGATATTATTTTTCTTTTTTTCTTTTGAGATAGGGTCTCGCTCTGTCGCCCAGGCTGGAGTGTGTGCCACCACACCTGGCTAATCTTTGTATTTTTAGGAGAGATGGGGTTTCATCATGTTGGCCAGGCTGGTCTCGAACTCTTGACCTCAAATGATCCACCTGTCTTGGCCTCCCAAAGTGCTAGGATTACAGGCATGAGCCAAAATGCCTGGCCCACTTTTTAAAAATAGAAGGTAATCAAACAAATAAATATAGCAGGATGTTAGACTGAGGTTTCAATACAGTAGGTAAATTACCAAGGTTCATGTGAGACAGGCTCCTCACATGTGAATTTCCAAAGGAATTTGTGTAGAACTTGTTCTATGATTTTTGGATATCTTAGCTCAATCAACGATATTTAAAATAAGTCAGAATGTGAAGACAGAGGAGGATTTGTGGAAGACCTTTTAGGAGAGACCTGGTGCTATGCTAGAGACCCAAGAGAGGGAGTACTGCCTTCTCCTTAAACATAGTACAATAATAGAAACAAACAAACAAAAAAGAAACCTAGTGCAAGAAGCTTCCTTGGAACTACAAGGAGAGCTATGGAAGGTGCTCTCAGCACTTAGGGGATATAGGGCAATGGCTCCTGACTCCCACCCAAGAAAATGTAGAAGTGACTGTGTTAGTCTTGACCTGCCGTCCTAACTGAGTGACCTGGAGGAATTCTTGCTTTCTTCTAGCAAGAAGAGGAATTCTTGCTATCTTCCAACGAGAAGAGGAATTCTTGCTATCTTCTAGCAAGAAGAAGCCAGAGGGGAATGCTGTTTTTTTTTAAGAGGCTTTGAAAGACATTATCAATGACCACTTGGACTAGACATTATTAGGTATCCTGCACCATGGAATGATGGAAATCTCCATGAAAGTGCCCAGGCAGGGAGCCACGTTTGACTTTCTGCTTGGCCTAGAGAGCTCTCAGCCACTAGCCAGCAAGTACTGTCCTTTGACCTTTACCTCTCGTCCCTCCAGCCTGCCCTTTTCTGTCCCTGAAAGAAGTAAAACTTCAGATAACCAGTGAAGGAGGAAGTGAGTGGGGAAAGCAGAAACCAGCCACATTCCCTTCTGGAAAACAGGCAGCTGTCAAGCAGAAGCCTTAGCTAGGGAACAGGAAGGAAATGGAAGAGTTGACTAATATCTAGGACTTGATATTCAAACTACCAAATTAAGACTGAGTTTGCACATAAAAGTCTGTAAGACTGTCTTTTATCTAAGCATTAGTAAAAAAAATACAGATATATATATGTGTGTGTGTGTGTGTGTGTATAGATATCTATATACATATACATACCAGGCTTGCTGGGATATTTTCCAGTGGTAGAAAGAAAGCTTTCACCGCTGGATAAAGTTTAGAGGTGATACAGGAAACAGAAAACTAAATTGGATTTCGATTGTGTCACAGTCACACTTGTTCAATGTGCTGCTTCTATAAACATCACGAAAACAAAAAAATTATACTTGTAAAAGGTAAAATTTTTAAAACCATGACAAGTAATAAATATTTATAAGATGCATACAAAAAATAGCTGCATGATTTAAACATGTGAAGAACTCTTTGATCTAGGCTTAAGATTGGCCAGTTGGGTGACTGATGTTGGCATTAAACCTAGATGCTTTCTTAGTTCAGGATGAGTGGTGCCCCTGCTTGGTGATGTGATACAGATGGGGCACCTTGGCAGTCCACCGCCATCTGGATGCAATCTTAACATGGGAATGATAGCCCACCTAGACTACCAGGGGTGAGATGATGGGAGCAGTCCTTCTTACCATCCCTACTTCTAAAAAATCATGCTGAGGCCGGGCGCGGTGGCTCACGCCTGTAATCCCAGCACTTTGGGAGGCCGAGGTGGGTGGATCACCTGAGGTCAGGAGTTTGAGACCAGTCTGGCCAACATGATGAAACTCAGTCTCTACTAAAAATACAAATATTAGCCAGGCATGTTGGTGGACACCTGTGGTCCCAGTTACTTGGGAGGCTGAGGCAGGAGAATTGCTTGAACCTGGGAGTTGGAGGTTGCAGTGAGCCGAGATCGTGCCACTGCACTCCAGCTTGGAGTGCACTGCATCTGGCCTCCTTTCAGTTTTATCAATTTTTGCTTTACGTAGTTTGCAGCTCTGTTGTTTGATACAAGCACATTTAGGATTGCTATATGTTATTGGTGGATTGACTCTTTTATTACATAGTGTCCTTCTCTGGTAATTTTCTTTGTTTTGAAGTCTACTTTATTAATATTAAGACAGTTAATATTAAGTCTATGTGATTGATATAACCATTTCTGCTTTCCTTTGATTAATGTTTGCATGATATATCTTTTTCCATCTTTTTACTTTCAACTGGCCTATATCACTATATTTAAAGCAAGTTTTTGCACAGAGCATATAGTTGGATCTTGTTTTTAAAACGTATCTATCAATCTCTTTTAGTTAATGATCTTAGACTATTTGCATTTAATGTAATTGTTCATCTGTTAGGGTCTAATTCCTTATTTTTATTTACTGATTGTTAATGAACATAAACTTTATTACATCAAATAATACATATAAATATGCAAACAGCTTTAGTCATTTTTAAATATGTTTTGATGAACTTACAGCAAACACAGAACTAAAATCTACATACGATCTTAGTAAAAAACAGTTAAGTTTAGTTGGTTACTCTTTATTCTGTATTTATAACTTGTGCATCTTTAATTTCAAAGCATTGATAGTGATGCAATGCTTAAGCAAAAAAGAAGTTATAGAGAATGTATACTGTATGGCAAACCAGGGACTGGCTACTAAGTAAAGAGTGCTGTCAGTATTCATCAAAAATAAAATTCATAGAGGTGTATTACTTTATGGAACAGAACAAAAAACAATTTAGGTTGCATGAGTGTATTCAAAAGAGAAGATTAAAGTGCAACACTGGTATTTTGGAGGCAAGCAACAGTTTGCTGTAAGATGGAAAACTTTTACCTGCATCTTTTAAATCAATGCTTTAAAAAATCTGAGTAGCTCTAACTACTTAAAATGCAAATCCTAATCAACCATAAAATCTTTGCTGGTTTCAGAGTCTACTGAACCACAGGAAAGAAACCAGGAAGAAACACCAAATAATTACCATTTTGAAAACATGTTTCATCTGAACAGGAGAGATGAACTGTAACTTCCTGTCTTGTAAAAAGATGGAATACCTTGCAAAACTAAGAAGGTGGTTAGAATAAGGCATTCCATTCTGTTTTAACCAACCACTCCCAAACTAGTCCTTTAGCATGAATGGTAACTTGTTTTGGTCTCTTCACTGTGCTCTTGCTCCCTGTATAGGTGGGTCTGATCACTCCCCCAGCTCTTGGATGATAGCCAGCAGTTTAGCACATCTGCTTTGGGGTCACTTGGCTGTTTCCAGTTCCCTGGGTATAGCCTAGGGATGGTGGCCTATAGTCACTCAGCAGCTGGTGATACTGTGAGAATAATACCATGTGGTGTACACACACACACACACACACACACACACACACACACACACACACACAGACTGGTGCTGAAAACTGTGGATGTCTTCAAGAAGCCCAGAGAATTTTGGGCTTTGGGATTAGAGACTGAAAACCCTGGATATGATCAAGAGTGATCTGTTCCCTGCTGTGCACACAGCAGATCAGGACACTTTGGCTTGTAGTTTCCTAATACACCTTCTTATCTATCTGTCCTCCAGGAAAGATACAATAGGACAGTCAGACACACAGATGTACACATGCACATGTGCGTGCACGCACGCACACACAAACACACACACACACACGCTCTAACATATTTGAACAAGGCTAATAGGAAAATGAAATGAAATGGATTGAATATAGGAAAGGGTACAAAAATAATTTATTAGAAGGAATGGTGTGGAACAAAGCTAGCATTATTGATCACCAACTATGTGTCAGATATTCCATTATCTCATTTAATTATTTTCTTATTTTTTCATGGACAAATAAAAATTGTGTACATTTATGGTATAAAACATGATATTTTGAAGTATGTACATTGTGAAAGGGCTAAATCAAGCTAATTAACCTACATGTTACCTCACGTACTTCTCTTTTATTAGTGGTGAGAACATTTAAAATCTACTCTATTAGCACTTTTCAAGTATACAATACATTGGTCTTAAATTTAGTCACCACGTTGGAAAACAGATCTCAAATCATTTAATTTTTCAAGTTGGTATTATTATTCTCCTTTTACAAATAAGTAAACTGAGGCTTATTGAGATTAAATAGTTTGTCTAATGTCACATCTAATAACTGGCAGAGCCCAAATTCAAACTCTAATTTGTTGGATTTGAAAATCTTTGGCTTTGCTGTCTGTCTCTCATGGAAGAAGGTGGAGCTTGGGGGAACTGGCATTAGGAGATTAGGTAATAGAGATGGTTGGTTAAGTGCATGAGGTGGCCACAGAGGATGGATGTGGCTGGATTTCACTGTCTTCCTCCACCCTTCCTATTCTCATAGTTGTGATATACATTGCCTCAGAGTTGCAGCTTTCTTTCTTCCCAGGATGAACTTTAAAAAAATTTTAATTAACAAAAAGTACTTTTAATAACCAAATAGTTATAGGGTACAATGTGATATTTTGATCTATGTATTATATACATTTGAGAAAGATTAATCAAGCTAATTAATATATCTATCTCACCAACTTATTTTTTTTGTTGGGAGATTAATAGTGAAGAGACAATAAAATAATAGTTAAAAATCTATTCTTTTAGCAATTTTGAAATACATGATACATTATTATTAACTGTGGTCACCTATCGTACAGTGCAATAGGTCACTAAAACTTATCCCTCCAGTCTAACTGAAACTTGGTACTTTTTGGTGATTAACATTGTTGCTTTCCTTATCCCTTCTCCTGCCCCAGCCTCTGATAACCACCTTCTACACTTTGTTTCTATGAGATTGACTTTTTTCGATTTTACATATAAATGAAATCACAGTATTTTGTCTTTCTGTGCCTGGCTCATTTCACTTAACATAAATTCCTCCAGTTCCAGCTATGTTGCTGTTAATAATAGAATTTCCTTCTTTTTGAAGATTGTATAGTATTCCATTGTGTATATATGCCACCATTTCTGTATCCATTCATCCTTTGATAGACACAGTTTGAATCCATATCTTGGCTATTGTGAATAATGCTGAAATGAATATGGTAGTGCAGGTATCTCTTAGATATACTAATTTCAAATTTCAATTTCTTTGGAAACAGGATGGATGGATCATATGGTCATTCCATTTTTAGGTGGTTTTTTTTTTTTTTGAGATGTAATTTCACTGTTGTCACCCAGGCTGGAATGCAATGGTGTGATCCCAGCTCACTGCAATCTCTGCCTCCTGGGTTCAAGTGATTTTCCTGCCTCAGCCTCCTGAGTAGCTGGGATTACAGGTGGCTGACACCATGCCCGGCTAATTTTTGTATTTTTAGTAGAGACTGGGTTTCACCAGGTTGGCCAGGCTGGTCTCAAACTCCTGACCTCAGGTGTTCTGCCCACCTCAGCCTCCCAAAGTGCTGGAATTACAGGCGTGAGCCACTGCTCCCAGCCTTATTTTTAGTTTTTTTGAGGCACCTCCACACTATTTTCCAAAATGGCTGTACTAATTTCCATTCCCAACAACAGTATACAAGGGTTCCCTTTTCTTCACATCCTTACCAACCTTGTAATCATTTTAATAGCCATTTTAACAGGTGTAAGGCTATATCTCATTGTGGTTTTAATTTGCATCTCCCTGATAATTAGATATGTTTGAACATTATTTTTTTCATGTATACGTTGGCCACTTGTATCTTTGTTTGAGAAATGTCTGTTCAGATCTATTTTTTTTTAATTATTATACTTTAAGTTCTAGGGTACATGTGGATAACGTGCAGGTTTGTTACATATGTATACCTGTGCCATGTTGGTGTGCTGCACCCATCAACTCGTCAGCACCCATCAACTCGTCAGCACCCATCAACTCGTCATTTACATCAGGTATAACTCCCAATGCAATCCCTCCCCCCTCCCCACTCCCCGTGATAGGCCCCAGTGTGTGATGTTCCCCTTCCCGAGTCCAAGTGATCTCATTGTTCAGTTCCCACCTATGAGTGAGAACATGCGGTGTTTGGTTTTCTGTTCTTGTGATAGTTTGCTGAGAATGATGGCTTCCAGCTGCATCCATGTCCCTACAAAGGACACGAACTCATCCTTTTTTATGGCCGCATAGTATTCCATGGTGTATATGTGCCACATTTTCTTAATCCAGTCTGTCACTGATGGACATTTGGGTTGATTCCAAGTCTTTGCTATTGTGAATAGTGCCGCAATAAACATATGTGTGCATGTGTCTTTAGAGCAGCATGATTTATAATCCTTTGGGTATATACCCAGTAATGGGATGGCTGGGTCATATGGTACTTCTAGTTCTAGATCCTTGAGGAATCGCCATACTGTTTTCCATAATGGTTGAACTAGTTTACAATCCCACCAACAGTGTAAAAGTGTTCCTATTTCTCCACATCCTCTCCAGCACCTGTTGTTTCCTGACTTTTTAATGATTGCCATTCTAACTGGTGTGAGATGGTATCTCATTGTGGTTTTGATTTGCATTTCTCTGATGGCCAGTGATGATGAGCATTTTTTCATGTGTCTGTTGGCTGTATGAATGTCTCCTTTTGAGAACTGTCTGTTCACATCCTTTGCCCACTTTTCGATGGGGTTGTTTGTTTTTTTCTTGTAAATTTGTTTGAGTTCTTTGTAGGTTCTGGATATTAGCCCTTTGTCAGATGAGTAGCTTGCAAAAATTTTCTCCCATTCTGTAGGTTGCCTGTTCACTCTGATGGTAGTTTCTTTTGCTGTGCAGAAGCTCTTTAGTTTAATTAGATCCCATTTGTCAATTTTGGCTTTTGCTGCCATTGCTTTTGGTGTTTTAGACATGAAGTCCTTGCCCATGCCTATGACTGCTCAGTGAAATAAAAGAGGACACAAACAAATGGAAGAACATACCATGCTCATGGATAGGAAGAATCAATATCGTGAAAATGGCCATACTGCCCAAGGTAATTTATAGATTCAATGCCATCCCCATCAAGCTACCAATGAGTTTCTTCATAGAATTGGAAACAACTGCTTTAAAGTTCATATGGAACCAAAAAAGAGACCGCATTGCCAAGACAATCCTAAGTCAAAAGAACAAAGCTGGAGGCATCACGCTACCTGACTTCAAACTATACTACAAGGCTACAGTAACCAAAACAGCATGGTACTGGTACCAAAACAGACATATAGACCAATGGAACAGAACAGAGTCCTCAGAAATAATACCACACATCTACAGCCATCTGATCTTTGACAAACCTGAGAAAAAAAAGAAATGGGGAAAGGATTCCCTATTTAATAAATGGTGCTGGGAAAATTGGCTAGCCATAAGTAGAAAGCTGAAACTGGATCCTTTCCTTACTCCTAATATGAAAATTAATTCAAGATGGATTAGAGACTTAAATGTTAGACCTAATACCATAAAAACCCTAGAAGAAAACCTAGGTAATACCATTCAGATCTTTTGCCCATTTAAAAATCAAGTTATTTGTTTTCTTGCAATTGAGTTATTTGAGTTCCTTACGTATTTTAGCTCTGTATCAGATGTATGGTTTGCAAATATTTTCTCCCAGTCCACGGGTTGTCTCTTCACTTAATTGTTGGCTTTGCTGTGCAGAAGCTTTTTAGTTTGGTGCAATCCCATTTGCCTATTTTCACTTTTGTTGCCTGTGCTTTTGGAATCATAAACTTTTATTTCAAGGGAAAATGCTGGACTCAGTTCTGCTCTCATCTTAAATCTGAAGGGAGTTGGCCAGGTCTCCTCTTCTTGAGGGTACATGACTAAGAGGGATGGGAGGGGGCCCACAGCACAGAGACCCGTTGCCAAGAACATCTCAGGGTGGAGAGACCTTTGGAACATTTTTTTCCACTCTGCATCAGACAGAATAAAATTGATTAGCATTTAATTGGTTTCAGCTGTTCTTAACATGTTGCATAGAAAACGTCAATGTACTTTGCTAAATTCAATATTCCTTATGGTTAACAGACTGAAAACCAGAAACGTCCTTGAAGAAAACACCAGAAATCAGTGCTTTAGATCACACTGAGTTGTTTGCTATTGGTCACCCACTTGGAATGTTCTGGGAATGCTAACTACTTTGGATTGGATATATTCAGAAAAGAAACAAATCTTTGTCTGGTAAGACTATTGGGTGGATAGCTGCCTAGGAATCAAGATATCTCTGTTGCAGTTCCAGCTTTTCCTGCACAGCCGTGTGATTTTGGGTAAACCTCTTCACCTCTCTGGATTATATTCAGGTTTCTAATCTAGCAAATGAGGAGATGAGCTCAGTGATCTCCAAAGTTGCTTTCATCTCTTACACGTACAATTGATTTGCTTCATTCTGATGCTTCACTACAATTCTGGAAAAACTATGATACAATCATCTCTCCTTATGCAGTGTGCAGAATAGCAACAGCAAATTGTGTCTTGGAACCCAATGAGGAAGAGGTCTCGAAGAAAATACACTGGTTAAGGCTTAAACAATAAGGCATTTTAGGTCTCAAAAGGCCAGAGGATAAATAAGGGGCTGGGAAAATCTGACTACTACACTGTGTGTTCTTGGGCAAAGATACTTCAGTCCTTACTCTTCGTATCTCCATCTACAAAACACAAATAAAGACATCTCCTGGTAATGCAAAAAGATGTTAAGAGGTTTGGTCAAAAGCTAAGTTTAAATCATGGGTATCAGACACTGACGGCTATAGATGGGCTGCAGCTTCAGTAACTGCTCTTTTTCAATCCTTACTCTTGCCTGTATTCTCTTAAATTGTTCATTCTCCAACTTTTTCTGCCGTTATTTCTCCTGCCTTGCTACTTCTATCTTGCTGAATCATATTCTTTGTGTCTTTCCTTTACCAAAACTCATGAATGACGAAGGTGGCAGCTAGAACAGTGAAAAGCTCCAGAGAATTTCTGTTCTATGGCCCAGCTGCTTAGGAGGCCCTGAGAGGAAGCCATCTGAAGCCCTGCTTGCTACCCACTTGCCTTTCTGGGGTGTCCAACAGCTGTTGGTCCCTTATGACTAGACCTCAAATTAGCATTCAACGGGCTGATTTACAGGCCTAACTCCAAGGCTTGGGGAATTCCTGATCCATTTCCAGCAGCCCTGGGAGCTTTGTCAATGATCCCCAGAGCTATGAGGCTGAATGTGGACTTACTTATGCTTGAGCAGAGAGAAACATCAGGCACTTCCATGGAATGCCTTCTTCATCTCCCAAAGCTAAAGACTTTACTGAGCTTCTACGAATGTTAATGTCACGATAGCTGAGATTGTCGGACCCACAGCTAGTGCTGCTGAAACCATGGTCACAGCGTTTCATAAAAATCACAAGGCCAAAGCTGGCTCAAGGGAATGCTAGAGCCCTGCTATGGATGGTAATATTGAAAGAAGAGCTGTTGGCTTTGACTACGATGGTTCTCTAGGAGTTAATGCTCTTCCTAGATGAAGCAGATTTATGTTAGCAATGCAAAAAGTTATGATATTGAAGCCAAGACCAGATATTGGAAGTTGCAGGCTGTTTGTAAACTTCAGGAGGGGTATTATATCAATATGGAACTCTCTTTCCCAGGGTCAAATCATGCATGGGCAATCTGAAATGAGGGAGAGAGTTCAGTCTTGGTCATTGACTCAGTATCTGGGACTGCCAGCCTTACTAGATTGGAGAATAGGTGAACACTGTTCTGTTCTTCTGAAAATGGCATACGTGCACCTAAGAGGGGAATAAAGACATAGGCAGCTAGGTCTTCCCAGTCCCTTCTAGTGCCTCTTTACCATACTTAGGGTAAGACTTGCCTGCAAATCAGTGATTCTAGAAGGCAACACAGCATTTCTCAAGTTTCCTTCTCAGTAAGTAGTGGGATATTCTATCTCTCTGAATGACCCTAGAGAGCCTATTGAGTGAATCCTCTTGTGCAGCAAAGTCCACAGTGCAACACTGCTCTGTGCTGAATACTCACTTGGAATCTGGTTCTCTTGTGATTTTAATTAAAACCTACTGAATGTTTCCCTGTCAACTTGGGAATGTTAGGACAACTAAATTCCTCTTCAAAGACTTAAATTCCTGCCACCTGTGAATAAACCCTACCTGCTTCTTGCAAATCGCACGTTTACCCTATTTGGAAAGGTTTAAGTCTCAGCCAGTTAGGTCAGCTTAGATTGTGTGGTCCAACCCCAGCCAATAGGGGAAGGACACAGAAACAGGAACTGTATTAGGGTTAAAAACCCCTTCCCTCCTTTGTTCAGCGGGCTCTTGTGATTGTAACAAGCACAATCAGCACCCTTCTGCAGAAGCAAAGGTGCTTGGCTGAGAAATTTTCTGTCTAAGCATGGATTTCTTTTGGCTACCTCAAGCGATTGTTTCCAACAAATTTGGGGGCTCATCTGGGATCCCATTCTCCTTCGGGAGGGGCTAGTGATTATCTTTCATGGGGAGATGCATCCCACTGCCTTGTTGTGGAGGCCCCAGGAGTGGAGGATCGAGTCCTGCCAGAAGCGATGACTAAATCCAGACTCTGAACAATGTGGGCATAGAAGGATCCTTAAGAACTCTACGGCGACCAGGTAACTCTGCACAGACCAAGGTAAGAAACATCGCTATTGGGGTAACAAAGTATTCCTTGGTGGTCAGGATCTCTGGAGGTTGAAAGTGTGTGAGTGAGACTTGCCATTGGGTGCAAAGCGAGTGTGGAGTCCGGACTTGGTTCTGTGGTCACCTCATACGGCTTAGGGCGGTTTTCCAGTTGGGGGATTATATCGACCCGCCAGTGCTAAGAGGGACTTAAAATACCCACAAGGGAAGCAGCCAATAAGGACAAGTCAGTGCTCACGAGAGTGCAAGAAACCTCCAGTGGGAAAAGGAGAGGTTGAACCTCTGTGATACGGAGGTGCAAGAAATCTCTAATATGACAGATTGAGCCTCACCAACCTCCAGGATGGGAAATACCCCAAGTAAGACAGGGACTACAAAAGGCCAAGCAGACAATAAAATTCCCCTTGACAGTCCCCTAAGCCTTATGTTAAAATGCTGGAAGGATAATGAAAAGACCAAACACAGGAATACACAGCAAATGATAAAGTATTGCTGTTTTATTTGGAGTAGGGAACCCATCCTTAGACCTTTGGTCTATTGGCCAAAGTTTGGGTCAGACAAGGACTGGATATGCCAACTCCTGATCCAGTATGTCAATGATAAAAGTCCAGTTTATCAAGAGATTACAGTCTATATTGGAGACAAGGACCTGTCCTCCTTTATCCCCTAGAGAATGAAAAGCAAAACCAAACTCAATACCCTCCAAGGACGACCTAGCTAAGTCAAATTCTATATCTAAAGATGCATGGGATCCTCTAGCCTATCTTCCCCTGCCTACTCCTCTGCCCCAAGTTAAACACTCAGTCCCTCCCCCTTATAACCCTGCCCCATGGGCCTTGCCACCCCACATCCCCACTGGACAGCCACTCAAATATGCCCCTTCCTCAGGAAAGCTCCAGTGAGAAATAGAACAATGCCGAAGGGGTATTCAGAACTTTCCTTTCCCCTCTTCCTAAAGAAGTCTGCCCAAACCCTTTTTCCCTTAAGGGAAGTACCACTAGGAGGAGTGGATATTGGCTTCATAAATGCCCCCTTAACTAGTTCAGAGGTTATAAATCTAAAAAAGGAACTCAAGCCACTGTTAGATGACCCTTTTGGAGTCGCAGATCAAATTGGTCGCAGACCAATTTCTGGGGCCACAACTGTACACTTGTGCTGAATTAATGTCTATTCTAGGTATTCTCTTCTCAAGAGAGGACATAACCATGATCCGCAGGGCTGCTATGATAGTCTGGGAGTGTGAACACTCTCCTGGTCAAAATGTCCTTGCAGCAGAGTATAAATGACCAGACACGGACCCTCAGCGGGATAATAACAATGCGGCCCATCAGGAAAACACGAGAGATCTCAGAGATTTGATAATTAAAGGGATTCAGGAATCACATCCTCTAACTCAAAATATTTCCTGAGCATTTAATGTACAACAAGGGAAAGATGAGGAGCCCATGGAATTCTTAAACCGACTTAAGGAACAGATAAGAAAATAGGGAGGTTGCTGGGCATGGTGGTTCACGCCTATAATCCCAGCACTTTGGGAGGCCGAGGCGGGCGAATCACAAGGTCAAGAGATTGAGACCATCCTGGCTAACACAGTGAAACCCCGTCTCTACTAAAAACACAAAAAATTAGCTGGGTGTGGTGGCGGGCGCCTGTGGTCCCAGCTACTCAGGACTCTGAGGCAGGAGAATGGCGTGAACCCGGGAGTGGAGCTGGCAGTGAGCTGAGACCGTGCCACTGCACTCTAAGCTGGGCGACAGAGTGAGACTCCGTTTCAAAAGAAAAAAAAAGAAAAGAAAATATGGAGGTTTAAACATAGAGGACCCACTGGGATAAGGGATGTTAAAACTCCGCTTTGTCACCAATAGTTGGCCAGGCATTACAAAGACATTACAAAAGATAGAAAATTGGAAAAAGGTACATGTACAGAGGGAAGAGGAAAGGCAGAAGCAAAAGGCAAAAATTATGCTGTCCACCCTACAACACGGAACTCTTCAACAGGGGTCCCAAAGAAATAGAACTTGTAAACCTTCCAAGTACCCGACTGCCAGACGCCATACAGGAAGCAAAGGGATGAAACCCAAGAGTCAAGGAACAGGAAGGGGGAGAGGGGAAAACAGATGTTTCAGGTGTGGAAAGCCAGGACAGTTTAAGAGGGAATGTCCCAAATGGGAGAGAAAAGGAAGTCCTTCCACTTGTGACATTTGAAGAATAGGCGGTCAGGGGCTCTACATCTTCCATCTCGAGTCCCACCAAGAGCCCTTGATAAATTTTACGGTGGGACCCAAATAAGAGATGGTTCACTGACTCAAGAATTTTAAAATATGAAGCCATCTTACTAGAGAGAGATGACCTCACACTAACCACTGACAATTCATTCAACCCCACTGCTTTCCTAAGAGGAAATCCAAACCCAGAAGAACCTGAGCATAAATGCTTAGATCTAATCAGTTATCAAACTAGAGTCAGACTGGATCTAAGCGAAACCCCCTTCCAAACAGGGCATCACCTCCTTATAGATGGTTCCTCCCAGGTCATTGGAGGAAAAGGGCACAACGGGCACTCTGTAGTTGCTGGGGAAACCCTTACCCAAGAGGGTAGAGTCAGGAAGACTGCCAAATAACTGGTCTGCCTAACCATGTAACTGCATTAAACCAAGCATTAAAATACCTACAGAATCAGGAAGGAACTATTTACACTGACTCCAAGTATGCCTTCGGAATAATCCATACCTTTGGAAAGATCTGGACTAAACAAGGCCTCATCAATAGTAAGGGCCAAGATTTGGTCCACAAGGAATGAATCATGCAAGTACTAGAAAATCTTCAGCTGTTGGAAGAAATTGCGATTATCCATGTCCCAGGACACTAAAAGACACCCATCTTTTGAAAGCCGGGGAAATAACCTCACAGATGAAATAGCTAAGCAAGCTGCCTCTTCCCAAGAGGCACCCATTTTCCATCTAACCCCTTGTCCCCCGTGATCCGGCTTCGATCCTCATCTTCTCCCATGCAGACCAAGAGACACTAAAGAAATTAGGAGCTAAGGAGAGCCTAGAGGGAAAGTGGGTACTACCAGATGGAAGGAAAACATTGTAACAGCTTCGTCAAGGAACTCACTGGGGTCCACAAGCTATGTGTGATGCAGCCCTCAGAGTCTATGGGTGTGTAGGGATATATACCCTCACTAGCCAAGTGGCAGATGGTTGCATAGTGCACAGAAAAACTAATAAGGAAACCCTAAAGAAGCAACCCGCTGGGGGAAGAAACCCAGGGTTGAGGCCATTCCAAAGTGTCCAATTTGATTACACTGAAATGCCCCCAACAGGCCGCCTCAAGTATTTACTAGTCATAGTAGACCATCTCACCCACTGGGTAGAAGCCATCCCCTTCCCAAGTGCAACAGCCAGTAACGTAGTCAAAGCCTTGTTGGAACAGGTCATACCCAGGTTTGGACTAATAGAGAACATTGATTCAGACAATGAGACCCACTTCACTGCACACATCATTAAGGGGCTAACCCAAGTACTAGGAATAAAATGGGAATATCATACTCCCTGACATTCACCCTCATCAGGGAGGGTAGAAAGAATGAATCAAACTCTAAAAAACCACCTAACCAAATTAATCTTTGAAACCCGGTAATCATGGACTAGATGCCTTCCCATTGCCTTACTAAGAATCCGAACCGCCCCTCAAAAATATCTTGGCCTGTTCCCTTATGAAATGCTCTACAGGCTGCCTAATCTAAATTCCATTACTGACCTTCCTACATTTAAGACAAAAATAAATTATCTTCTCAAAAGAAAATATGTATTTGGTCTGTCTTCTACCCTTTCCTCCGTCAGAACTCAAGGCCTCCTAGTGCAAACTCCACCCCTCGAATTCCCAGTTCACCAACACCAGCCCAGAGATTATGTCTTTATCAAAAGTTGGAAAGAGGGAAAGCTTGAACCAACCTGGGAAGGACCTTATCTAGTACTCCTAACCACTGAGACAGCAATCCAATGGCCGAGAAATGGTGGACCCACCACACTCGACTAAAGAGGGTCCTACCCCCTGCAAAGTCATGGACCATTACTCCAGGACCAACGTCTCCAAACTAACATTCAAAACGGTTTAATCAGTCTTTTTCTTATTCCTTTAGCTACCTGAGGACATCTTACCATGAATGTAATCTGATCACCCTTTCCCCAAACAATTACATTTGATGCTTGTCTTATCATGCCTTGTGGGGATCTCCAAAATCAGACACCTAGCTTCCTCAGAAAAATACCTTTGTCCTTCCAGAGAAATTGACACCCCCACCTCTTGCAATTGGTGGGGACACACCCAAAGTTGGGGATTATGTTATCAGTGGGGTGATGTTCTCTGGACCACTAAACATCAGGGCTGGACCTCCTCAGTGGGTGGCACTGAACTAAAACCCTACCTCCACTTCACCAAAGGAACCCCTTCCCCAATTGTCAGTCTTATCATTGCAACCCAGTACTTATCTCTATTAATATCCCTACCTCCACCAACCCTACATCCACTTTAAGGTGCTTTTATGGCCTGGGAGTGGATATCACTGGAAAGGATCCTAAGGGCTTCTTTCAAATGTGCTTTGTTTCTTCTCCTCCATCTCCCACCATTGCCTCTTCCCCAAACCCACAAAATTAAACCATGAAGCAATAAATGCTTCATGCCCAACGACAAAGCCAAAGTAGCTGTACTAGAAGTCAAAGACTTAAAGCAAACCCTAGCCTAGAAACCAGGTATCAAGATGTAAACGTCTGGCTGAAAAGGATTAAATATTCTGGTCACACCCTAAATAAAAGTGATTGTTACGCTTGTGCAACGGGCAGGTTAGAGACCCATACTGTTTCCTTCCCACGCAGATGGGCCAACCAACCAGGTATGGACTGTACAATAGCTCTCTTCCAGCACCCCACAGCCTGGGGAAACAAGTCATGTGCTGCTCTTTCACTACTTTTCCCAAAGGTCAGGAACCCTATGGGACAGCCCCCAAGGGCCATTTGACTTCCAGCTTACAATGCCAATTTTACCTTGTGTCTCTCTTGGCAAGGGGAAAATTTGACATTCCTTGGAAACCTGACAGGATGTGGTGGGCCTAAACGTTTTCAAGAGTTAACCAATCAGTCGGCCCTAGTCCATCCCTGAGCGGATGTGTAGTGGTATTGTGGGGGACCAATATGGGGTACACTGCCAAGCAGTTGGAGTGGCACTTGTGCCCTAATCCAACTGGCTATCCCTTTCACCTTGGCATTTCATCAACCGGACAAAAAACAGGTAACCCAGAAAAAAACAAGAAGCCCCTCATGGGTCCTTTGACCCCCACATTTACATAGACAGTATTGGGGTCCTGTGGGGGTACAAAATGATTTCAAAACTCAAAATCAAATAGCCACTGGGTTTGAGTCTATCTTATTCTGGTAGTCCACTATAAACAAAAATGTAGACTGGATAAATTATATATACTACAATCAGCAGCGATTTGTCAATTATACTAGAGATGCCATAAAAGGAATAACTGAACAGTTAGACCCTACCAGCCAGATGGCATGGGAAAATAGAATATCCCTTGACATGATATTGGCCAAAAGAGGTGGCGTCTGTGTGATGATTGGGGTCCAGAGTTGTACCTTTATTTCTAATAATACAGCCCCCAATGGGACAATCACAAAAGCCTTATGAGGCCTTACCACCCTAGCAAATGAATTAGCTGAAAACTCTGGAATAGACAACCCCTTTACGGGCCTGATGGAAAGGTCGTTTGGAAAATGGAAGGGACTCATGACCTCAATCTTTACCTCCCTTCCAATTGTTACAGGTGTACTCATCCTGTGGGCTGCTGTATCATACCTTGTGTTCATGAGTTAACCCTCATAGAAGCAGCTCTCACAAAAATCTTTCTCACCCCTCCTGCTCCGTGCTCAGATAAGCTCTTGCTCCTAGATAATCAAGAAGAACAACAAGGCCGAATCCTGTTGAAGAAATTTGAAGAGGAAGAACTATAAAATAGAAGAGGGGAAATTATTAGGACAACTAAATTCCTCTTCAAAGACTTAACTTCCTGCCACCTGTGAATAAACTCTACTCCCTTCCTGCAAATTGTGCATTAACCCTATTTGGAAAGGTTTAAGTCTTAGTCAGGTCAGCCTAGATTATGCGGTCCAACCCCAGCCAACAGGGGAAGGACATAGAAACAGGAACTGCGTTAGGGTTAAAAACCCCTTCCCTCCTTTTTTCGGTGTCCTCTTGTGATTGTAACAGGTGCAAGCAGCACACTTCTGCAGAAGTAAAGGTGCCTTGTTGAGAAATTCTAAGTGCAGGTTTCTTTTGGCTACACCGAGCACTTGCTTCCGACAGGAATGTTATACTATTTCAGGCATGATTCCTGTTGAGTTTACCCATGGTTAGAAATGTAAGGGAGTCCATGGAATAGAAATGAGGGAAGAATTAAAGTTCTTTGTAAACTCTAAATGCCAGTGTTGTTTATTATCATTATTGGTATCTAAAATGCCATAGACCCTCCCTCAGTGCTTCTCTTTC
Source organism: Macaca mulatta (assembly GCF_049350105.2). NCBI lineage: Eukaryota > Metazoa > Chordata > Mammalia > Primates > Cercopithecidae > Macaca > Macaca mulatta. Next base: position 163,221,198 of record NC_133407.1, on the reverse strand, counting down.
CTACGCATTGAGTCAGGGAATAGGGCTTTGTCACCTGGTGACTTACATGCTTATATTTCCCCAGGAGAAGCCCAACCCCATCCTCCTAGACTCATTAAGTCCTAATTCTGCTCGTCCTTCCCTTAGTCATATCAGTAGCCATACACACTGCCCCAGGTAATTCCTCTAATTTCCCAGCTCTGAGTCATCTTGAGTTACAAACGGATGATGGAAGGTCACATAATTTTTGTTTTATGATAAAGAGGAAAAATGAGGGGGCATTTATTCTTGCAGTCACTCTGTGCTCCTCAAATGTTGCTCTGGCTCAGGTATGGAAGAGGAGGGTGTGGCTGGAATCATGCCTGAAGTCCCCCCAAGCTCTCAGGGCAGCCTCTGTTTCTCCTCGGCCCTCCTCTCCCAGCCCTTCTAAAGGCTTCTCTTTCTTTCTCTGGCATCCTGTATGAACTCATGTAAGCTATTTAATGAGCCAGGTAGCATTATCTAATTTTTATAAATTGAATGATAGTGGTTTATGAGAAAACAGCCATGATTATGAAAAGTGCCAGGAATATTAAGTTTTGCACTGCTGCTTTTGAATTGGCCTTTATTAAAAACTGATTATAATTCTTCTGGGGTCAGTGCTGCTAAAAATATTAAAAATTGACCTGGAAATTCTGTACTTTCATTATGCCTATTTTCCCCAGTTATTTGTTTCAGCCAGATAATTTGATATATCTTAAGATACGTTGCATTTGCCATAGGCCATAAACTTTATTTTCAGCTGCTGCACCCTGGAAACCCAAGATACTCAGAACATTGTTATTTATATTGAGAAAAAAAGATTTTCTTTTAATCAATCAGATTTACTTTAGCAGTAATTAGGTCAGCTGGAACAAATCTGCATTTTCCCAACATTTTTAGTGGTGGCGAAATGAAGAGAACTACTGTATCCCATAATTATGCATTCAGATATTGTACTATCAAAAAACACCAAATTAAGAAAAAACAATGAAACGAAATGGATAAATCTGAGAAAGCTCTCTTCTTCCCCTGCCACTCACCTTCCCCCTTTTCTGGCCATCTGAGCATAAGCAGTTTCACTATTGTCCAGGAGAGTTTAAATTTTACTTCTTGTTAGGGTGACTATTACGAACTCCTCCCTAATTGAAGATTTTGTGTTCTGAAGTCATTGTGTTCTTAGGCTGTGGTCCACAGTGACTTCATTTTCTGGCTGCTGGGATTTAAGACAGACTTAAGAGAGATTTAATGTAAGGGCTGCAGTTTTGTGAGCCAAAGATGTCTTTTTTTTCTGACTCATATTAAATAGGACTGAACCGTGTGTGAAGATGCCCATCAAATTTCTCCAAAATTTCAATTAAGTATTACAGAACTCTACTTGGCCAACGATGGGGTTAATTAAAATGTACATTATGGATCTGACAAACTTAATGAATTGGCATTGTGAAAGAACAGGAACAGCTACTAAAAATCCAAAAATAACAGTTCTTGGAGAACAAATTAAACACATCAAAATTAATTTCAGCTGCTTCAAGAAGGTGACATGAGTCATTTCATTTTTTTTAAATGGGTTTGAATGGAATGGCAAAAGCATTCCATTCATCTTTGAAATTCTAGAGTTTCAAAAAGGAAATGAAGAGTTCATCAGTTGAGAGCCTGTCCATTAAGAATGGATGCAGCCATCTTAGCAACTAACATCAAGCCATCCAGTAACTGACATCACCGTGAACCAGAAAGTCAGCACTCCTGGGAGAGCCTGTGGTAGAACAAAATTGTCACTTAAAAGTTATCCCTCAGGGTAGTTACTCCTACCTTCAGGATGAAAAAAATAATGTTTCAGAAGTCACTTTAAAAGAGGATCCAAGATATACAAAAAAGATTTTTGTAGAAAGGAGTTCAGTGCAACATTCCTTATTAGGGTGAGAAATCAGAAACAGCCAAATAGACAGAAAGTAGAGGACTGGTTAAACAAATTATGATACATTCACATAATTGAATACTATGCAATCATAAAATAATGTTATGCTGCAGTCATATTAAAGTTCATAAGAAAATGTTATAGTATATTAAGTTAATTATTATATCCAAAGAGAAAAAAGCAGGCTATAAAATAGTAGACTCCAAAATTTAATAGTGGCTATCTCCAAGGCAGGGCCAAAATACCTGATTTTTTTTTTCTCTTCTACCCTTCCTATATTTTTCTTAGTAATTAAAGAAAGAGCAACAAATGTCATAAAAAGACACTTCATTTGCAAGTCTGCTGAGAAATAGCACATATTTTAATTCCTTATATTTTGACTATAACTTAAATTACTTGGCTTTTCAGAAATACATCTACTTCTTACATTTTTCATCAATTAAAAAAAATCTGTCACTTCCTATCATATTTGGAAGCCTTCTGCTTTCTACTTAGGCAATACTTTTGGGAAGTTAAATTTGATTGTGCCAAAGTTGTCAAAATGGCCTTAATTTTGTTTCAGTGAAGTATCTTTAAAAGTTGTTAGATGGTGTTAATAAGCTGTTTAATTGGTCAAGAGGCAACAAGGCCTGCAATAAAACACCTCTTCACTACTGCAAAAATCTTCATGGACAAACTCTATCCTCAAAGCAACATGAAAACCCCAGAAACTGAAAAGAAGACACAAGTGCTGAGCCAGGGAGCTCCTGCATGCAGAACACAGATCAAATTACTTGACTGAAGATGCAGAATAGAGGATTCCACCAGTAAGACTATGTGCTGGGGAAAGATCAGGCCTTAGGTCAATACATTCTTGTGTAGCAGGAGCCCTGTCCACTGCAATTTCACAGCACAAATGAGAATGATTCTTGGTTAGAGGGGAAATTCCATTAAACTCTGTTACGCAAGGATGTCAGGAAACAGTGTTATTGTACTAGCTGCCCCTGATTTCAGACACATGTGTTGAGGGAAACCACATTTCAAAAACTAATCTCAGTGATCTCATCTCATCTCTCTATTACACACGCATGCACCCACACATGATGGGGAAAGAGAGACATTTTAAGATCATAGATTATTATGGCAATAGCTGAATTCTCAGTAATCTCTCTTGTCACATCTTTCTTTCTTCCTTCCTTCCCTTCCTTCCCTCCCTCCCTCCCTCCCTCTCTCTCTCTTTCTTTCTTTCATCAGATGTATTTGGAGAAAACAAAAAACCCACAACCCAAAGGATGAGATTTCACATCTCAAGACATCTCCCAGGTAATAAGTCTACAGATTACAAATCATTTGCATAGAAGATATTTTTGTACAAATTTTACATGTATTCAGGAGCAGGACATTAATCAATCCCCATTTCTATTTTAACAGGGGGCAAGGTAGGGGAGAGGGAAAAACAGTTTTGGATACAACTATTTGGAAGGAGAGTAGATATGAAGGGGGCAAACCCTAGCTTTTCATTATCTACAATCAATGTTTATTTAAAAAAAAAAAAAAAACCAAACCTTTCAATCTTCAATATCTCTTTAAAAGCCCACTCCTTACCTACTAGCCAATCCACCCCAATTATTTAAATTCACTTGGTACATACCTTTGTCCACCGGGTAAATTATATTCATTACGCCCACTGCTGCAGCACGTATAAACCAACACCCTTGCATGGCTGAACAGGGCCTAATCTAGGACTGATGGGAGAAGTGCTTGCAAACCAAGATCAAGGTGTCCTTTCTCTGCTAATACTGTCTACCAAACTGATCCCTACAAAAATGCACATAAATGCAGGCAAGTTTAGCTACTGTCTTGCAAGAAAAACCAGGACCTTGTTAAATAGTTCTCTCCATTACCATTTATTCTCTCAAGGGAAGCTTAAAAAAAAAGAAAAAGAAAAAGAAAAAACAACACATTGGTATGGCCACCTCATAAATCCAACAAGCATTGGTGTGGCATTTCAGTAGAGAAGGAAACTTGGCGGGCAGGGGAAACCATTAAGGTTGTAAGAAAGGCTCCTAATTTAACTGTCCATGTCCCTATTTATCCACCTTTATTCACCACCCAAGACTATCCATTACCCTGGAGCACTCTGATCTATAAAAGGGGTCAAAGCATCAAGTGAGAACCAAAAGACATCAAGAAACTGATTTGCTTGAGAAAAGCAACGATTCTGCCTTTCACAGCTCTCCATGGCTGAGAGAGAAAATGCCCAAGAGATCATCTATGTGACTTAGAGACTGCTTTTTGTGACGTTAAGAGTAGCATGAAGAACTTAAGATAATGACAAGAACCCAAATATTTAAAGTTTCAAGGTTTCAACAGAATGTGGATATATTCAAACTTTCAAAAAGGTCGTGTCACATCTTTCTTCCCATGACCTGGATCTCCTCCTTTTCCCAGGCATTTGTATTTCTTACCTCCTCCCCACCCCCTGCACAAATTTGATTGCATGAAGGATAATGGAGCAGCATTTCTTTTTGCTTCTGGTCCTGGTTGCCCAGGTTTCATGCTATAGGGAAGGAGGCAGCAGAAACTCTAGGCCACAGAGGTGTGACTGGCTGCTCTAGGGTGGTGAGACGCAAGAGATTGCAGGTGCTTGGTGTCCATATCATGGAGTTAAGGAGCCCCAGGTCAGTGGGGGAAGAGTAAAGTGAGGAAGAGTAGGGATGGGAGAGAAAAGGTTAATAATGTGAGCAAGATCAGCTGGATATAACAGTCTAAGTTGAAAGTTTCTTTCCTTCAGCACTTTAAAGACTGCTTTCTCCATTGCTTTGTAGCATTTAGTGTTGCTGCTGAGAAGTCTCATAGTGTTATTCTTTTTGATCATCTGTGTTTTCTTCCTGGCACATGTAAGATTTCCTTTTATTCTTTACGTTCTAAGTCTAATTACAATGCTCTTAGGTGGGAATTTATTTTTATTTATTCTTCTGGTATCAAAAGAGAACTTTCAATCTGAGATTTATGTCTTTTGAACTGGATAATTCTTAGGACAAAAGCTCTCATGTTAAGCACCTTATGTTCCTTCTCTGTCATTCTTTTCATTCTCTTTTTCTGGACCCATATGCATGTAACCATTCATTCATATATTTGAACTCTTTGTCTTTCTGTGTTGAATTTGGTGTGAACTCCTCCTTATGATCTTCCCACTCACGAGAACTTCCCCTACTAGGTCTAGAGTTCATTCCATCTATTAAGTATTTTTTTAAATATCAAGGCCTATATTTCCACTCAAAGAGTTCTATTTGGTTATTTTTGCGTATTTATCTGTTCTTGCTTCATTTTTGCCTATTTTAGTTCCATGACGGCTAACTGTTATTCTCTTATGGGTCTCTTTAAGCTTCCTTGTTTTAACCAATGTGTCACACTGTTCGTTAAAATTAATTTCCTACTGGAGTGAGTTCATATTCTGAATAATTTTGTGTTCTGACTTCATGTTGTGATTTCATATTTTATTGACTATATTTTTTTCAGGATTAGATTCTGTGAATTTTGCAATTTTGATTTGCAGGTTTATTTTAAAATGTTTTTTGTTGTTTTTGGTCTTTTTGTCTCTCCTCTCTCCCTGTGTCTGCTTCTCTAAATCCAGTGGTTTTGTGGGTGTCTTGTCACCCTGCTTTCTGGAATTCCATGTCAGAACCAGGTGCTACAAATGCAGCTCAAGGTTCTAGGTCATGACAATGTCACAGATATCTCAGGTCCAGTCACCAAGGCAACATGTGGCTTGGGTCTTTTTCTGGTTTCAAGACTGCATCTGTATTCTCTCACCTCCCTGGGCCCACAGATTCCCTAAATCATAGCTCGGTCTAAGAGCAATGCTTCAAATTCAGGTCCCTTGTCTCAGGTAGTAGACTCAAGTAGTAGACTTCCTGTCACCCAGCCACTGCCACCTGATTCTGGACCTGGAGCCGGCAAGCCCATGGCTTCAGCCCAACTCACTCTTTTGTATTCTGTTGCTTACCATCATCTTTTTTTTTTTGGTCTTGAACTCTGCAATGTCATTTTTTTTTCTAGTTTATCCATCTTTGCCATGTGTTTGGGGAAGAACGGCAATGCGAAAGTGTGAACTTCTTAGAAGTCCCAGCTGATTAGAAGCCCACAGCTGTTTTTAAAAAAATCTACCTTGCTATCCTTTCCCTTTTCTGTGACACACAAGTGACCGTTAATTAGTATCTAGGCCATGGGCCGTCATGCTTAAAAACCGAATGGAATTTTTGTCTTTAGCAATGTTAGGATGACTGGCAGATTATAAAAATAATAGGAGCTGGGCTCAATGATTCACACCTATAGTCCCAGCACTTTGAGAGGCTGAGGCAGGAGGATTGCTTGAGGCCAGGAATTTGAGATGAGCCTGATCAATATAGTAAGACCCCATCTCTATATTGAACAACAAAAAAGTAATCATAGGTCATGGTTTTCCCTGTCAAGGGTCAAACTGTTCTTACTGAACAAGAGCTCTCTGAATTGAATTGCAGATTCTGTGGTTCCTCGAGATTTATATACAGAAAAAAACAAGTATATTCCCTCAAGATTTTTAAAAGATATGTAATCATAGGATTTTAGAGCTCAAAGGAATACCAAAGGGCTTATATTATAGGCCCCTCATTTCTGGATCTGCAAGAAGAAACAGAAATTAAAGGTCTTGCTCCAAGCTACATGGTATACTGTAGCAAAGCTAGAGCTGGTTGGGTTCTTCTAGATTTGTATTTCTCCAACAAGATCATTCACAGCATATATCAAAAGTGATATAACTAGGAGGCTTGATAAATGATTTCTACTTCATGCTTAATTGTTTACAAAGCAAAGGCATTTCACACCCAGGTTCCTTAAGGTCTCAGTTTCAATCTGCTGTGTTTTTTAAATAAAAATATGTGCATACCAGCATTTTTTTTGCTCCAGATAGAAAGCTGAATTAGCCAGTATGCTCTTTAGTCTATCTGTCACATGGCAGTAACCTATCAAGTGTCTAATTTAGATAAATATCAGAGAATTAAAAAAATAAGAGCAGATACAATAATAGAAGTATTGTGTATTTCAGGGTCCATAGATACAACCATCAAAAACTGACTCCAACTGATTAGTCAAAAAAGTAATTTATTGCAAGGATTTTGTGTAGCTCACAAACTTGTTGGGAAGGCCAGAGAACCAGACCTGAGGACAAGCTTTCAGAAATGGCTCAAAACTTTAGAACTGGCCTGTTGAGAAAAATCAGTACTGCTCCAAGCACTGACCACTAGATGATACATGAACTAGATACTTACAGGAATTTGACTTCAGTGAAACTATGACTGCCCCAGCACCACCGCCATTTCTGCTGTGAAGACACCCTCCGTAGTATGTAGGTGCTGCTTCAGTCCTACCTCTGTTGACCCTAAAAGCCAGTCACCCCTCTCACCATCCTCAGCAGCACAATGAATTCTGCCCAAAACTTTTCTTCAAGCAAGGCTCTGCTGTGCTTGGAAAGCGCTAACTGGGGGACTCAGGTTCACAAGCTAATGAGCTAACTGCTATTGAGGGGCTGGGGAAACAAATTTTCTGTCTTCTATCTGGGAAAAACAGGGCTTTAAATATGGAGATTTACCCAAATGCAGCATCAATGTTCAGGTACCAGGCAACTAGGAATTTTACCAATGTTTACTACCTTTAATACTTTAAAATTGTCAAGCAAATAAAGGAGTTAAGGTGTCCATACACAGTGGTAAGATCATCTACTGTGCTAGACAGTCTCCATTTACCCTTCTAAATCCTTGCTCCACCCTTCTCCACTCTACACCATGCCCTTGAAGGCTGAAGGCTGACTACATGGTCCGTATCAACCAGCATTCTTGCCCTTTGCCTCCAGCTGGGTTTGGCCAGTGGGAGGGGCTGTCAGGAGCTTGAAAGGTGGCAGAAGGATGAGGTTTGGGCATTTAGTTTCTTCTTGGCTGGGTTGCAGGTTGTTTCTCTCCTGACAGCCCCTATTTGCTGGCCCCCTCCTACAGCTGCCCCTCCTCTCTCCTGCCCTTCAGGCCTGGTGGTTCCCACTAGGGAACCCTGGGACACTTACCCCATCCCTTGTGATTTTCCCTTACCCTTCACTACACCTGGTAAATAGTTTATTTTAAATTCTCTCAATAATCCCATTTGCATGTACTATCATTTCCCTGCCAGAATGCTGAAGAATATATTCACCTTCATTGTGACAAATGCTCAGATCTGATTTTCTCCTGTCCTCAATTAAAGTACTGGAACATACTTCCTTTTGTTTTCTTCTCAAATGCAGATCACTGATTAATTGAATTAGAAGACAACAATATTTTAAAATATGATAGTAGGAGAAATCATTTTAAAGTTTTGTAATTTATTTTATATACCTCTAGCCAAGTTATTTTCAGTCCTGGGCATGCATTATAAAAAGCTCTAAAAAAGCATGAATTTGGGACTCTATTTCAGTCCAGGAGAGACTAGAGCATATATATCTTTCCTTTTTTTTTTCTTGAGACAGAGTCTCACTCTGACACTCAGGCTGGAGTGCAGTGGCTTGATCTTGACTCACTGCAACCTCCGCCTCCTGGGTTCGAGCAATTCTCCTGCCTCAGCCTCCCGAGTAGCTGGGATTACAGGTGCATGCAACAGTGCCCAGTTAATTTTTGTATTTTTAGTATAGATGGGGTTTTGCCCTGTTGGCCAGGCTGGTCTCAAATTCCTGTCCTCAAGTGATCTGCCCACACTGGCCTCTCAAAGTGCTGGGATTGCAGATGTGAGCCACTGCACCGAGCTCAATAGATCTTAAAAAAAAAAAAAAAAAAAAAAAAATAGTGCTCCTGCTGGTTCTGGAGTAAACCACAGATAGATGGTAAGGAAAAAGTGTTACAGTAGGTAGCTAGTCAGACATGAGCAGAGCAGAAGAGGGTTCCTCCTGGTTCACCCCCAACCCATGACACCCCCCTTCCACCACACACACACACCAGGAATGTCAGGCGACAGGTGAGGGTCATGCAGTTGTTAACTGTCTCTCTAAAATAATAATTGGTCACAGCCAGTGCCAGGGAAAGGCAGTCCCCCTATAGATAGAAAAAACCTGAAACTGGTCATCAGCAGCTTCCCAGTAAGATCTCAGGAGTTGGGTGAGTGAGTTCAAGCATTAAGCAAAATGGTGGAGTTTAACTGGTATATAACCTTCCTCTAGAAATGCAAGATTGGTAAGGAAAGAATGCCCCAAGTGAGCATGTGTAAAACTCCAGTAAACATACTCCGCATGCTCCCTCCCAGGTGCTACCGGGCCATTGCACATGTGGACAGCCCATCGCAAGGGAAGAATCAGGGGAAAAGGAACGAAAGACCCCAGAAGTATGTCGACTTATAAAACGCCAAAGTCAAATCACCCACTTGTCTTGCAAGTCACTCACTTGGCCCTCTTCAAGTACTTCTCTTGCTTTCATTTCTGCTCTAAAGCTTTTAATATACTTTTACTCCTGCTCTAAAACTTGCCTCAGTCTCTCCTTCTGCCTTATGTCCCTCAGCTGAATTCTGAAGGAGGCAAGAATTGAGGTTGCTGCAGACTTGTACAGATTCACCCCAGTCATTTGGATACCGGCCACTGGTAACATATTTTGGTGCCGTGGGACTCGGATAACTTCTGCCACTAATATACTTTGATGCTGCATGACTCAGATATGTTCCCTAGTGGTAAGAGACCTCTCTGCCACAGCTTCTTTGGCTGGAGGCATTCAATCCCTGTACATGGTCTTCTCCTTTTCTCTCTTCTGCTTACTAACCAACCCCCAGAATAAGTCCTTCAGCCATAAGTGATTCTGCTCCTCTTGGCTGATTTCTCAGTTCACTCTGGTGGATGGCTTGCAGGGGTGGGAAGGACTGTGGCATCTGCACCAAGTAGATCTGAGGCATGAATGGCCCTCCTGGACAGGAGGTTCATGAGAATGGTAGGGCTGAAGCCTAAAACGGTGCAATGTCTGGGGTTTCCTCTGCTTTTTCAACTAAAATTGGCTCCTTCCCAAGAACCTGCACTGCCTATTCTCCTGTTTTCTCTGTGTGTGTTCTGGAAAGGACTTGCGCACCCTCCGGACCATCTGCCACGGTGGCAAGTCTATCTCTTTGCTCTTACTTCGCATGCCACCTGACTTCTTAAACACACACTCCCGCAGCTCTTACCACATTTGAGAGGCAGCAAAGACATGGGCTCCCTTGTGAATATCTCCTAAGGTTTATACTTGTTCTTGTTCTTACCTTACCAGCTTGGATGACCTTCAACCCTTCCCCTGTCTGCTGACAAATTGCCGGGACAAACACTAATTGGAACTTTGGCTCTACCAGCTCCTTATGACTTACTATATGCTTTTCCTTCCTGTTACGCCCCAGGGCTGGGTTTCCTGGTGGCTTTTGAAGCAGTTTGTCTGCCTGCATGGGGCCTTACCCTGGCCCTTTAAGGATCCCACCTATTTGCTTTTTTTGAGTTAGCAAGCATCCATTCGTGGCAAAGGAAGAATTTCCCCTCCTCTGCCAGTTATTAGCCAAAGCTCCAACTCCTCCAGAGGTTACTACTTTACATCAGGAGGGCAAATAAATGTCTTCTTGAATCCAACGGCTGCTATTTTTGCAAGAATATGAAGGCTTTCCATGAGTATTCCTCTCACTTCCTCCCACTTCTTCCTGTAGCCTTCATTTCTCTAATTACTTCCACACTCTTCTCAACATGAATTAGGACCTTCTGGGTCATATTCAAAGGGAGTGGGGAGGGAAGTCTAGCCCCCTTGTGGCAGTTAGCTGAAAGACAGGCTTTTGTCTACTTAACATAGGAAATGGGAATCTGAGAAAAGAGGTCATCGTTTTTATAGAGAGAATGCTCTGAGCAAGAGTCATTATAAAGTCATGGAGACAAGGGTATAGGCCAGCCCAAGGCCATAGGTGCAAGAGACAAAAGTACCCATAGGACAGAGATGAAGGGTACTCCCAGGCTAACAGATTATCATTAGAACAGAGATGAAAAGTTAGGGGTATGAAGTAAGACCAGTTATTCTGGAACCTCAAGGATGAACAGGGAGCCCACTGTTAACTCCAGTATCTCCTCTGTTCTCAAGTGGGTAATTGTGATGAGATGGGACCAAGAGTACACAGTAAGACTGGTTAATTCCGGAACCCAAAGGACAACGGTGGATGTCCCATTCAGGATAATAGGAATGTAGAGGGAATGCCCTCTTTTTTCTTTTTCCGTTTTTTCTCTTCTGTTCTCTTTGCAAATGGGTAATCACATCCCCATAGCACAGGATATGCCCCTGGGATGCATCCCCAAAAACTAGGAAAAGTTTGATTTTCCCAAACGTTAAAACAAAAAAACTAGTTTTCCTTTGTAATACTGTTTGGCTTAAAAATAAACTGGGAGGAAATTACAAAAGTCAGCCTTGGAACCCAGTTCCCCTGTGCAGGAGGTCCTCAGATTAGCCTCCTCAGTCTTTTATAACTGAGAGTAGAATAAGGAGGACAGGGCTAAGAAAAAGGAGAAATGTAGGGACAAGAGGCAGGCTCAACTATTGGCTGCTTTATGAGTTCTCCAACCCCTGCTGGGTTGCCCTAAGAACACTCGTACAGGAAAAAGCCAAGATCACCTCTGAAGGTGGCAAGTAAAATTATAAATTTCCCTTTTGCTTTCAAGAGCTGCCTACTCTGTGCTAATCTCCTTGTCTAAGCAACTCCCCTCCAAATCCCATTGGGTAATGGGGCCAATGGCACCCCCTCCAAGAGATTCACATCCCTTTGGGCAAAAATATACTTTCCAAATGGGTGCCTGCTTAATATTTACCTGAACTCTGAATTCATCTTTCTAATAGCTGTATTTCTCCTGGGAAAGCTACCTGAATCTTTAATGAGCAACTTCAACATGGATGGTCTTACCTCAGGGGTTTAGAAATAGCCTACAATTATTTGGGCAAGTCCTAGCAAAAATATAACTGAGCAATTTCTTGACAGGGAGATAACTTTTATAGTATGTAAATAACCTCATTTTCTTCCCCTTCACAGAACTTGCACAGCAACATTCAGTACAAATCTCAACTTTCTAACAAAAGGAATATGACTTTTGTCTAATTCAAAGGTAAAGAGGTATTTTTCCTAAGGAAGATGATAAACAAAAGAGATTTTACATGAGAAAGGATCTTGCATGGTAAATTATTGTCCTAAAGTAAAATGACTAGTTCTTTAAAAAGAGGGATATTTAGGACAAGTCAGAAAGTCCAAGCATGCCATAGATGATCTGTGTAAATTGTGAAAAGATTCATGAAAGGGAATTTATGAAAGAAATGTTCTGCAATTTTAAAGGTTATTAGACTTACAAAATAAATGCTTCATAAACTGCCACTTTGACTCTTCACTGTACAACTTGCCTATTTTAAAGCTAGGTATGGCCTGGGGACTTAAAGAGTTAGCCATTCCCCCAGCTATGCTGGAAAGAGTCAGACCTTATCTGCACTTCAGTCTAGTGAATTGCTTACTTACCAGGTTTTTCACAAAAAGTAAAAGTTGTGAAGAGTTAGCAGTGTAACATGTTCATGAGACTACTGGAAAAGCTGTCTTACATGTAAGGTATGCAAAGAAAGTAGAATGTGCTTTTGTTAGAAGATTATAAGAAGGCATGGGAATGTAAATTTTACCTAGTTTGGAGGGTTAAAGGATTGTTTTATGTTAGATAGGATAAAGCTGAAGGTATGACCAAGTTGTTGAAGGTTTGTGAAAAAATTAATCCTATAAAAGGAATTCTGTGTGTGAACATTAGCCAAAATTAAAGGACTTTTATTAAGTTTATTCATATATTAAACACTGGAATTAAAACACAACAGAGTTTTATTAAAGCATTAATCTACTTTTTATTAAAATGTTATTGGTACATGTTCCAAAATTATGTGAAACTCCTATAGTTCTAATATAACATAGTATATAATTATAATTGTTATGTTAAATTGTTGTGTGTCTCAGGGGTAACAAATGTCTTTGTCAATTGTCTTTGACTGTGGCTACCCTAAGACTTTTTGTCATTAACAGACAATTATTGTCTTGTTTTAACCCTCCTTAAAAGGTGGTTTTATAATCAGCAATAGAACTCTAAAAGGTGCTCCTAAATACAGGCTTCTGATAACTTTGAAGATTGTGACATTAGAATAGAGAAAAAACTTTCAGGAGAAAGATTTTCTTTCTCCTGAAAGAATGGAGAGCTAAAATGTTCACGAATATCAAGCAGAACAAAAGTTAACTGAATGGACTAAATCAATAGAAGATTGAAATAATCCTTTTATGACCTTTTGCTTAAAATGTTGCTAATCCTTTTTCAAAACCAAGAAAACTTTTCTTTTGAGCTATTTACAGCTTTTAATAATTGAGTACTCCTGTAAACAAAATTTGAAGCATATTTATTTCTCTCTACCTTTCTTCAAAATTTGGAAACTACCAGTGAGATATTCTTTTCTTATAGCAGTATAGTTATTTGCATAAGTACAACAAGAATCTGTTTTCTTTTGCAACAGAACACAACTGGAGAAGCTGGTTATTTTATGAAGTCTTTGACTGGAATGATATGCATTCCTTTAAGGAATCAAATTTGACTTACAGAGCCAATAAAAGCCTCTTGGGGCAACTGGCTTGATACCTTGTCTATACAGTCCCTGTACAGTGTTCCCAACCTGTGGTCTGTAAAGAATGTTACTTTCTAACAGGCCCAGGAGCCCCTATCTTGGGACCTCAAGAAGAGAGGAATTCACCAACTCATACAAGGATTTGATGGTACAAACCTGTGGCTGGGATTAAGCCTTAAAAAAAGTCTTACCTGAGATTCCTTGTGGAATGAAGTTCCATCAAAGCCAATTTAACCAGGAGCCTATATGGCAAATAATTATTCTTGCTGTGCTTTATGCAAACAATCAGGCCAAGTATAATAAGGCTAAAGTTTATTTTTGCAAACAAATCAGTTTTATCATGATTTGTTTTTTATAAAAATGAGGATTGGAGAAACAGTGTGTTTCAAAAATTATAATATACCTGTTATTTTTCTATTAATAGATGCTAGTCTCATCAGTTATTTTTAAGTTTTTGCCTGCATTTTAGACTAATCCTGCTTATTCCTGTGAACCAACCAGTGATCTCTGGCTGCAGCTCAGAAGAAACAAAAGGGATGGCTAATGTAAAAATCTGGATCAATATTCTAATTCTGGGCACATATTGGAATCTGCTATCAACCCATGTACCCACATCTTAGTAGGCATGACTATAGCCACCAGTTACCTGGGTGTGTAGGCAGCCTCAGGAATTTTTTCTGGGAGCTGTCCTCACCCCATTATTTTGTTTTAGCTTTCCTCTAATTCTAATAACCTGATTTGTCTCCTCTAGCCTTTAGGCCATCAAGATCCAGATGAACCTCAGTGAGGGATAATGTCCTCTCAGTATTCAAGAGTCACCCTTCTACAGGGGACCCCCTAGACTGCCCATCAGTGAGACACAACAGAGGCAAAATCCTGCCCCCATCTCTCTTGGACCTGGCTGGATACCGCTTTCCCCAATCCATGGAAACAGCTTCCTACCCTGACAACTAGCAAGAGGCCAAGGCTCACAGAACCACCACAACTGCCCTACCTCTGTCGGCAGGAAGCAGTTACAGAAGACTCACCTTCATCCATTTTCTCCAAAGAATTGGGGTCTTGGACGCTTGAGGGGGAAATGTTACAGTAGGTAGCTAGTCAGACATAAGCAGAGCAGGAGAGGGCTCCCCCCACAAAACCAACTAGGAACCTCAGGCGACCATCAGATGAGGGTCAGGTGGTTGTTAACTGTCTCTCTAAAATAATAATTGGTTGCAGCCAGTGCCAGGGAAAGGCAGTCTCTCTATAGATAGAAAAAACCTGATACTGGTGATCAGCAGCTTCCCAATAAGATCTCAGGAGTTGGGTGAGTGAGCTCAAGCATGCCATGATGGAGTTTAACTGGTATATAAGCTTCCTCTAGGAATGCTAGATTGGTAAGGGAAGAATGCCTCAAGTGAGCATGCATACAACTCCAGTAAACATATTGTGCATGTTCCTCTCCCAAGTGCTAGCAGGCCATTGCACGTGTGGACAGCTCTCCCCAAGAGAAGAGTTAAGGGAGAAGGAACACAAAACCCCTGAAGTATGCCAACATGTAAAACCCCAATTCAAAGGTCAAACCATGCACCATGCAAAACAAGTGTGCACTTGTATTGCAAGTTGCCCTCTTGGCCCTCTTCCAAGTGTACGTTTTTCCTTTCATTTCTGTTGTAAAGCTTTTTTGTTTTTGTTTTTGTTTTTTTTTTTTGAGACAGAGTCTCACTCTGTCACCCAAGCTGGAGTGCAGTGGCATGATCTTAGCTCACTACAGCCTCCGCCTCCCGGGTTCAAGCAATTCTCCTGTCTCCACCTCCCGAGTAGCTGGAATTACAGGCATGTGCCACCATGCTTGGTTAATTTTTGTATTTTTAGAAGACAAGGGTTTCCATGATGTTGGCCAGGCTGGTCTCGAACTCCTGACCTCAGGTGATCCACCTGCCTTGGCCTCCCAAAGTGCTGGGATTACAGGTGTGAGCCACCTCGCCTGGCTGTAAAGCTTTTAAATAAACTTTTAGTCCTGCTCTAAGACTTGCCTCAGTCTCTCCTTCTGCCTTATGCCCCTCAGTTGAATTTTTTCTTCTCAGGAGGAAAGTATTGAGGTGGCTGCAGACCCATACAGATTCACTGCCAGTAACTCGGGTACCAGCCACTGGTAACAAAAGGATTAATAGAAATTCATAGAAATGGTATCATAGAAATGATTCATAGAAATGAAAAATGAAATGATAGATACTGGTCCCACCTTTGCATGTATTCCAGTTGACATATTGCCTCCTTAATACCACACCTCTGAGAGGGCGAAAATTAATTACCTGAGTGGATTTTTTTTTAACGCAGAAGAAGATTGTATGTGCCTGAATTCTTATAAAACTCTATAAGGGGTTTCCATGCTTAAATAGCTATTTCCTCTAGTAGCTTTTGATTGATGGATAATTTTCTCACATTCTAATAGATGTCTCAGCCATTTCTGCCACCGGCAGCAGAAAATCTTCTGCACATAACACTTTTACTAATATAATACGGTAATGAATCAATAGAAATTTTACTGCACTCTGCTTTAAAGAAAAGACATCTCAAGAAAACAAGGTCAGCTCTTCTGGGGATGCTGTCTGAAGCGCTCAGAATGTCAGTGTTTGACATATTGTCTTACGCTTCCTACAACAGCCTCTAACAGAACTCTGCTGTCCTGAACCCCTAGTAATAGAATTGTTTACCTTTACACCAAGAAGGATGGAAAAGTACCAAAATCTGCATGTGGTGTGTGCCCAGGCCGACTTTGAGGGGTTTCTGCTACGAGACCTAAAGTTCTTACAAGATTGGCTAAAATGAAAAAACATGTCAGCAGGGCCTAAAGTGGTCCCATGTGTGCCAAATGCGCCTGTGACAAGTTGAAAGGTGCTTTCCTTATCGAGAAGGAGAAAATTGTTGTGAAGGTGTTGAAGGCACAAGCAGAGTAAGAAAGCTAAATTTAAAAATGAAGCTTTTTTGGTTATAAAAAAATCAAAAGGCAACAACAACAACAAGACAAGGTCAAAATGAGGTAACTGAGTGAAAACAAAACAAAACAAAAAACAAATGGGGGCCAAGCATGGTGGCTCATGCCTGTAATCTCAGCACTTGGGAGGCTGAGGTAGGAGGATCACTTGAGCCCAGGAGTTTGAGACCAGTCTGGGAAGCATAGGGAGACCCCATCTCTAGAAAGAAAATTACCGGGGCATGGTGGCCCACAAATACTCAGGAGGCCAAGGTGGGAGGATTATTTGAGCCTGGGAGGTCGAGGCTGCAGTGAGCTATGGTCATGCCACTGCACTGCAGTCTGGGCAACAGAGTGCAACCCTGTCTCTAAAAAAATCAAAATCAAAATCAACTGTCAGTACAGGTTCAACTCTTCCATATCTACTCTCGGAAGCATGTGCGTAATTACTGATCTTCAGAATGATGCATGGGAACTGCATTATTATCAGTCTTAAAAATTGATTTATTAAGTTTAAAATTTACTAAATTTCTTTTATGGGCCCAGATCTCCTCTAAATTTCAAGGGAATAAAGAAACATGATACCTGGCACCTGTCCTCAAGCAGCTTACGGTATAATGGAAACAACAGGGAAAATTATTTAAATAATATTAAATGCCAAGTTGTATGGCATTCAATGGAGAGAAGTTCAGGTAAGACTGTATGACGCATATTTCAGTGTTTCTAACTGGTCAACCAGCTTGGATGAGTGAATCTTGGTGGATGACCCAGTGGGTGACTGTGAGCACCTCTCTCTTCCAAGCTTTCTCTTAATATGGCTTGAAATTGTGTTTTAGTTTTAGCATCCACATTATAAACTACTTCTAAAACTGGTTCACAATAATGCTTCTAACACTGTTTTTTAAATATCCTACCCTTGTGCAGTTCATTTTTTGAACCTATAAATAAAGCTTATATTTATCCCTATTCAATTATTCTGGTTGGTTGATGCTCATTAAAATAATTTAAATAAATTTAAAATTCATTAAAATAATTTGAACCCTGGTTGTATCATTCAATTTATTAGCGTTTCCTCCCAACTGTGATCACCTGGTTCAACTTGGATATATCTTAATTATAAGGAATTTTAGTGCAGTGTGAAGTTTTTGAAAAATTGTCCTATATATTATCTCATTTTATGATCTAAGTCTCTGGGCAGTGATTATTCCTTTTCTCGCAGGTGGGGCCGCTGAAGCTCAGGGCAGTGAGGTGACTTACTAGCAAGTGCAGAGCCAGGACAAGGATTCATGTCTTCAGACTAGTGCCTTGGTGCCCTTTCTTTATTTAAAATTATATACATATAATATTTAAAATACTATATATATATTTAAAATACTACATATCCTCTCCCTCTCCCTCTCCTTCTCCTTCTTGACAGTCTTGCTCTGTGTCTAGGCTAGAGTGCAGTGGCACAATCACAGCTCACTGCAGCCTTGACCTTCTGGGCTCAAGAGATCCTGCCATCTTAGCCTCGTGAGTAGCTGAGACCATAGGGGTGCACTGCCATGCCTGGCTAATTTTTAAATCTTTTTGCAGAGATAGGGTCTCCCTATGTTGCCCAGGCTGGTCTCAAACTCCTGGACCAAAGTTATCCTCCTGCCTTGTCCTCCCAAAGTGCTGGGATTACAGGCACGAAGCACTATGCCCAGCCAAAATATTACATTTTTTCGAAGGAATATTTTCATTTATTTTTAATTTTAAAGATCACATGTTAAATATGTTAACATGGCATGCACTCAGATACTATAGATAGTGAACATCCCCTTTGGCCCTTCTTCCAACCCCACATGCCTCTCCAAAGGTACTCACCCAACTCAATTTGGAGTGTTTTCTTCAAGACCTTTCCCTATATGCTTCTTCATTCCTGGAAATAGTTCATTCTGTGGGATATTGTATTTGTTTGTCTAAACTTGCCTTTTTCATTTCATAATATATCTTAGAGCTCTTTCCATGTGCTCATTTACATATATTTATCTTTTTGTCTGATGCATAGTGTTCTATTACAGGGATGTATATAATTTAACTTTTCCCTGTTAATAGACATTAAGAATGTTTTCGGTGGGCGGAGCAAGATGGCCAAATAGGAGCAGCTCCAGTCTCCAACTCCCAGCGCGAGCGACACAGAAGACCGGTGATTTCTGCATTTTCAACTGAGGTACTGGGTTCATCTCACTGGGGAGTGCCGGACGATCGGTGCTGGTCAGCTGCTGCAGCCCCACCAGCGAGAGCTGAAGCAGGGCGAGGCATTGCCTCACCTGGGAAGCGCAAGGGGGAAGGGAGTCCCTTTTCCTAGCCAGGGGAACTGAGACACACAACACCTGGAAAATCGGGTAACTCCCACCCCAATACTGCGCTTTAAGCAAACAGGCACACCAGGAGATCATATCCCACACCTGGCCGGGAGGGTCCCACACCCACGGAGCCTCCCTCATTGCTAGCGCAGCAGTCTGTGATCTACCGGCAAGGCAGCAGCGAGGCTGGGGGAGGGGCGCCCGCCATTGCTGAGGCTTAAGTAGGTAAACAAAGCTGCTGGGAAGCTCGAACTGGGTGGAGCTCACAGCAGCTCAAGGAAACATGCCTGTCTCTGTAGACTCCACCTCTGGGGACAGGGCACAGTAAACTAAACAAACGCAGCAGACACCTCTGCAGATGCAAACGACTCTGTCTGACAGCTTTGAAGAGAGCAGTGGATCTCCCAACACGGAGGTTGAGATCTGAGAAGGGACAGACTCCCTGCTCAAGTGGGTCCCTGACCCCTGAGTAGCCTAACTGGGAGACATCCCCCACTAGGGGCAGTCTGACACCCCACACCTCACAGGGAGGAGTACACCCCTGAGAGGAAGCTTCCAAAGCAAGAATCAGACAGGTACACTCTCTGTTCAGAAATATTCTATCTTCTGAAGCCTCTGCTGCTGATACCCAGGCAAACAGGGTCTGGAGTGGACCTCAAGCAATCTCCAACAGACCTACAGCTGAGGGTCCTGACTGTTAGAAGGAAAACTATCAAACAGGAAGGACACCTACACCAAAACCCCATCAGTACATCACCATCATCAAAGACCAGAGGCAGATAAAACCACAAAGATGGGGAAAAAGCAGGGCAGAAAAGCTGGAAATTCAAAAAATAAGAGCGCATCTCCCCCGGCAAAGGAGCGCAGCTCATCGCCAGCAACGGATCAAAGCTGGACGGAGAATGCCTTTGACGAGATGAGAGAAGAAGGCTTCAGTCCATCAAATTTTTCAGAGCTAAAGGAGGAATTACGTACCCAGCGCAAAGAAACTAAAAATCTTGAAAAAAAAGTGGAAGAATTGATGGCTAGAGTAATTAATGCAGAGAAGGTCCTAAATGAAATGAAAGAGATGAAAACCATGACACGAGAAATACGTGACAAATGCACAAGCTTCAGTAACCGACTCGATCAACTGGAAGAAAGAGTATCAGCGACTGAGGATCAAATGAATGAAATGAAGCGAGAAGAGAAACCAAAAGAAAAAAGAAGAAAAAGAAATGAACAAAGCCTGCAAGAAGTATGGGATTATGTAAAAAGACCAAATCTACGTCTGATTGGGGTGCCTGAAAGTGAGGGGGAAAATGGAACCAAGTTGGAAAACACTCTTCAGGATATCATCCAGGAGAACTTCCCCAACCTAGTAGGGCAGGCCAACATTCAAATCCAGGAAATACAGAGAACGCCACAAAGATACTCCCCGAGAAGAGCAACTCCAAGACACATAACTGCCAGATTCACCAAAGTTGAAATGAAGGAAAAAATCTTAAGGGCAGCCAGAGAGAAAGGTCGGGTTACCCACAAAGGGAAGCCCATCAGACTAACAGCAGATCTCTCAGCAGAAACTCTCCAAGCCAGAAGAGAGTGGGGGCCAATATTCAACATTCTTAAAGAAAAGAATTTTAAACCCAGAATTTCATATCCAGCCAAACTAAGTTTCATAAGTGAAGGAGAAATAAAATCCTTTACAGATAAGCAAATGCTTAGAGATTTTGTCACCACTAGGCCTGCCTTACAAGAGACCCTGAAGGAAGCACTAAACATGGAAAAGAACAACCGGTACCAGCCATTGCAAAAACATGCCAAAATGTAAAGACCATCGAGGCTAGGAAGAAACTGCATCAACTAACGAGCAAAATAACCAGTTAATATCATAATGGCAGGATCAAGTTCACACATAACAATCTTAACCTTAAATGTAAATGGACTAAATGCTCCAATTAAAAGACACAGACTGGCAAACTGGATAAAGAGTCAAGACCCATCAGTCTGCTGTATTCAGGAGACCCATCTCACACGCAGAGACATACATAGGCTCAAAATAAAGGGATGGAGGAAGATTTACCAAGCAAATGGAGAACAAAAAAAAGCGGGGGTTGCAATACTAGTCTCTGATAAAACAGACTTTAAACCATCAAAGATCAAAAGAGACAAAGAAGGCCATTACATAATGGTAAAGGGATCAATTCAACAGGAAGAGCTAACTATCCTAAATATATATGCACCCAATACAGGAGCACCCAGATTCATAAAGCAAGTCCTTAGAGACTTACAAAGAGACTTAGACTCCCATACAATAATAATGGGAGACTTCAACACTCCACTGTCAACATTAGACAGATCAACAAGACAGAAAGTTAACAAGGATATCCAGGAATTGAACTCATCTCTGCAGCATGCAGACCTAATAGACATCTATAGAACTCTCCACCCCAAATCAACAGAATATACATTCTTCTCAGCCCACATCATACTTACTCCAAAATTGACCACGTAATTGGAAGTAAAGCACTCCTCAGCAAATGTACAAGAACAGAAATTATAACAAACTGTCTCTCAGACCACAGTGCAATCAAACTAGAACTCAGGACTAAGAAACTCAATCAAAACCGCTCAACTACATGGAAACTGAACAACCTGCTCCTGAATGACTACTGGGTACATAACAAAATGAAGGCAGAAATAAAGATGTTCTTTGAAACCAATGAGAACAAAGATACAACATACCAGAATCTCTGGGACACATTTAAAGCAGTGTGTAGAGGGAAATTTATAGCACTAAATGCCCACAAGAGAAAGCAGGAAAGATCTAAAATTGACACTCTAACATCGCAAATAAAAGAACTAGAGAAGCAAGAGCAAACACATTCAAAAGCTAGCAGAAGGCAAGAAATAACTAAGATCAGAGCAGAACTGAAGGAGATAGAGACACAAAAAACCCTCCAAAAAATCAATGAATCCAGGAGTTGGTTTTTTGAAAAGATCAACAAAATTGACAGACCACTAGCAAGACTAATAAAGAAGAAAAGAGAGAAGAATCAAATCGACGCAATTAAAAATGATAAAGGGGATATCACCACCGACCCCACAGAAATACAAACTACCATCAGAGAATACTATAAACACCTCTACGCAAATAAACTGGAAAATCTAGAAGAAATGGATAATTTCCTGGACACTTACACTCTTCCAAGACTAAACCAGGAAGAAGTTGAATCCCTGAATAGACCAATAGCAGGCTCTGAAATTGAGGCAACAATTAATAGCCTACCAACCAAAAAAAGTCCAGGACCAGATGGATTCACAGCTGAATTCTACCAGAGGTACAAGGAGGAGTTGGTACCATTCCTTCTGAAACTATTCCAATCAATAGAAAAAGAGAGAATCCTCCCTAACTCATTTTATGAGGCCAACATCATCCTGATACCAAAGCCTGGCAGAGACACAACAAAAAAAGGGAATTTTAGACCAATATCCCTGATGAACATTGATGCAAAAATCCTCAATAAAATACTGGCAAACCAGATTCAGCAACACATCAAAAAGCTTATCCACCATGATCAAGTGGGCTTCATCCCTGGGATGCAAGGCTGGTTCAACATTTGCAAATCAATAAACATAATCCAGCATATAAACAGAACCAAAGACAAGAACCACATGATTATCTCAATTGATGCAGAAAAGGCTTTTGACAAAATTCAACAGCCCTTCATGCTGAAAACGCTCAATAAATTCGGTATTGATGGAACGTACCTCAAAATCATAAGAGCTATTTATGACAAACCCACAGCCAATATCATACTGAATGGGCAAAAACTGGAAAAATTCCCTTTGAAAACTGGCACAAGACAGGGATGCCCTCTCTCACCACTCCTATTCAACATAGTGTTGGAAGTTCTGGCTAGGGCAATCAGGCAAGAGAAAGAAATCAAGGGTATTCAGTTAGGAAAAGAAGAAGTCAAATTGTCCCTGTTTGCAGATGACATGATTGTATATTTAGAAAACCCCATTGTCTCAGCCCAAAATCTCCTTAAGCTGATAAGCAACTTCAGCAAAGTCTCAGGATACAAAATTAATGTGCAAAAATCACAAGCATTCTTATACACCAGTAACAGACAAACAGAGAGCCAAATCAGGAATGAACGTCCATTCACAATTGCTTCAAAGAGAATCAAATACCTAGGAATCCAACTTACAAGGGATGTAAAGGACCTCTTCAAGGAGAACTACAAACCACTGCTCAGTGAAATAAAAGAGGACACAAACAAATGGAAGAACATACCATGCTCATGGATAGGAAGAATCAATATCGTGAAAATGGCCATACTGCCCAAGGTAATTTATAGATTCAATGCCATCCCCATCAAGCTACCAATGAGTTTCTTCACAGAATTGGAAAAAACTGCTTTAAAGTTCATATGGAACCAAAAAAGAGCCCGCATCTCCAAGACAATCCTAAGTCAAAAGAACAAAGCTGGAGGCATCACGCTACCTGACTTCAAACTATACTACAAGGCTACAGTAACCAAAACAGCATGGTACTGGTACCAAAACAGAGATATAGACCAATGGAACAGAACAGAGTCCTCAGAAATAATACCACACATCTACAGCCATTTGATCTTTGACAAACCTGAGAGAAACAAGAAATGGGGAAAGGATTCCCTATTTAATAAATGGTGCTGGGAAAATTGGCTAGCCATAAGTAGAAAGCTGAAACTGGATCCTTTCCTTACTCCTTATACGAAAATTAATTCAAGATGGATTAGAGACTTAAATGTTAGACCTAATACCATAAAAATCCTAGAGGAAAACCTAGGTAGTACCATTCAGGACATAGGCATGGGCAAAGACTTCATGTCTAAAACACCAAAAGCAATGGCAGCAAAAGCCAAAATTGACAAATGGGATCTCATTAAACTAAAGAGCTTCTGCACAGCAAAAGACACTACCATCAGAGTGAACAGGCAACCTACAGAATGGGAGAAAATTTTTGCAATCTACTCATCTGACAAAGGGCTAATATCCAGAACCTACAAAGAACTCAAACAAATTTACAAGAAAAAAACAAACAACCCCATCAAAAAGTGGGCAAAGGATATGAACAGACATTTCTCAAAAGAAGACATTCATACAGCCAACAGACACATGAAAACATGCTCATCATCACTGGCCATCAGAGAAATGCAAATCAAAACCACAATGAGATACCATCTCACACCCGTTAGAATGGCAATCATTAAAAAGTCAGGAGACAACAGGTGCTGGAGAGGATGTGGAGAAATAGGAACACTTTTACACTGTTGGTGGGATTGTAAACTAGTTCAACCATTATGGAAAACAGTATGGCGATTCCTCAAGGATCTAGAACTAGATGTACCATATGACCCAGCCATCCCATTACTGGGTATATACCCAAAGGATTATAAATTATGCTGCTATAAAGACTCATGCACACGTATGTTTATTGCAGCACTATTCACAATAGCAAAGACTTGGAATCAACCCAAATGTCCATCAGTGACAGATTGGATTAAGAAAATGTGGCACATATACACCATGGAATACTATGCAGCCATAAAAAAGGATGAGTTTGAGTGTTTTGTAGGGACTTGGATGCAGCTGGAATCCATCATTCTTAGCAAACTATCACAGGAACAGAAAACCAAACACCGCATGTTCTCACTTATAGGTGGGAACTGAACAATGAGATCACTCGGACTCAGGAAGGGGAACATCACACACCGGGGCCTATCATGGGGAGGGGGGAGGGGGGAGGGATTGCATTGGGAGTTATACCTGATGTAAATGACGAGTTGATGGGTGCAGCACAGCAACATGGCACATGTATACATATGTAACAAACCTGCACGTTATGCACATGTACCCTACAACTTAAAGTATAATAATAATAAATAAATTTAAAAAAAAAAAAAGAATGTTTTCAGTTTTATTACTAAAAACAATGTACATGACTCACTGGGCACATGGGTGAAGATTTCTCTAGGCTGGATACCTGGAAGTGGAATTGCCTCTTGAAAAGCATGTATATTTGAAATCTTGGTAACAAATGCCAACATTGTCTTCCAGAAAGGTTATATCAATGTATATTCCCATCGAGACATATGAGGGTGGTATTTTCTCACACTTTCAGTAATAATGAGTAGTACTAATTGTTACAGTTTTTATTAATCTGAATTTCTCCAATTACTAGTGAGTTTGAATATCTCATATTTCCTTTTCTATTGATTGCTCATTCTTATAATAGCCTCTCTACTATGACTTATATTGTCTTCATATGGATCCCCAAAAGCAGTGTTGAATAGGACAGAAACACGTAGAAAGCTACAAACTGTCTTAGGGACCTTCCTCTATGAGGGACACAAATCTACTAGTAAACATTTGAATGCAGTTGTTTGATCAGCAGTGGATTCCCCCAACTAGCTTACAAACCAAGTAACATCCCTCCATCATGTTCAAATGAATATTATGAACATCTTTGCAAAGCACTTTGCTGAAGAAAAGATTAATCATGCCTGGTATTCCCATAGTCCATCTCTTAGCTCTTCCAGAAAATAATATGAAGGCTGTTTAGCTTGTCTTAATTATTAACTTACAAATATTTCTTAATATGCATTCTAGAATATTGCTGAAAGTAATGCTAAGCTCACACTATAAATTCCATAATCTATTTTTTCCTCCTTTTAAAAAAACTCTCTTTGCCTCACTTAGCTTTCTGGCACCTGGCCCATTTTCTATTTCCCAGAGATAAGAGGCAGTGGTTCTGAGACCTATAATCTTTCATTTGGTCTGCAAAGCCTATATTCCAGGTCGTCTCTGACTCTCTCCTCATTTGGGTTGTGCTTCAATTCCCTCTCTGTGATACTGGTTCTACCCTTCTCAGTTTGAAGATTATGTTCCTTGCTGGAGAAGAAAGGAGCGATTGAGTGCCTCTGCCTTTTCTCTGTTATCACTTAACAGGTTCTTCTCTTGGCAGTCAGCTTATCGTTTCCCTTATCTGCTATCTTCAAACTGTGTGTGTTTTTAAAGCCCTTTCTGTGGTCTTCCTCACTTAGCACTGCTCAGCCTCTTCTGGAGTTTTCCTTCTACCACTTTCTTCCAGGGTTCGTATGTCTTACTCTCCTTGGTTTGTGCCCTTTCTCTCATTTTTCGGTACATGCCATTTCAAAACAGACTCATCAGAGAATGCCACGTTGAATCACATTGGTTTCTGCAGTATAAAGTTTTATTTTTCAGAGTTCATAATTTTAAAAATGTATTCCTTTCTATTGCCTCTGACCTTGGGGTTATAATTATATTTCTGTGAACTTTTTGAAGTTTGCTTTCCTAAAGCCTCAATTACATGTCTACTATAACTGGAGGCTCTTTCTTTCTTTTTTTTTTTTTTCCTGTATTACAGAATCTGGGGAGACATGATTCCTTCCTTTCATCTTCAGGAAGGCAAAGACTGCATTTTATTTTGTATATTTGTTGAAGTGAAGATTTCTATCATATAAATATCACCACCAAGTCCTTCCTTGCTGATCAGAATTGAGTGTAGAATAGCAGTTCCTGTCATTCCTTCTTGTACCTTTTGGAAGATGAAATTATCAGGAAAGCAAGTCAAGAATGCATTAAAGTCTAAGCTTGTTGTAGAGATTTAGAACAGATGTCTAAGTAGTTCAAGTGCCTCATCAATATTACACCTTGTCTCTGTGACAGTTTTATCATTTGATTTAGGAAAGCATCCATCCTCCAACTCTTCCATTTAGCCTGACAGTCTTAGCATGTTCTCGCTCTCAAAAATAACACTACTCTCTTTCCCTCATTTAATCCACTCCATGTACTGTATGCTGTATGTGTGGATTCCATATATTTGCAATTTTGACGCATGGGGTATTGTATATCCATGCTTATCAGACTTGTTTATATTGAAAAACATGTACCATTCCATTACTGAAACCAGTTCCATTTCCTCAAGTGTCAGTAACATTTAGGACATCACATTTATGTGAGTGTTAGATACTATGATGCACCCCTCATTCCCCTTCAGGAATAAAGGAATTATTACTCCAGCGACTGGGAGTGCCACTGAAGCTGGTCTTCAACTGTCAGTCCCTTTGGGGACAGCCTCAGTGGAAGAAAGTGGCCTCATCCCTCACAGCTATGCCCCTTCCAGGGTAGCCGGCACCCACTGACTGGTCTCTCATGCTCAATTCAGAACAGCTCTGAGGGTGGTCACATCTTCAGAATTCCTCAGCAGCGTTGGCTGACACAGTCCACTGAGATTGCATTGGAGCTATACTTCTCCCTCTGCTCAATCTTGCTTCTTCTCTTCCACAGGCATTAGTTCCAAGACCACTACCCAATAAACTCCCTATATGCCATCTCCATCTCAGGATCTGCTTTCTGGGAAACCCAATTAGGGACAATTTGCTTGTTTTAAAGTTTCAGGTATATTATATTATCTTACGCATTGCAATATCAATAATTGAGCCTTCAGTATTATTCCCAATCTGGTCCTCTGCTATTTTCTTAGAATTACTGAGCTTCTCTTCCTCCCTCTATGAATCTTCTTTCCATGCCATCCATGTTAACTTAAATCTCTTCTCACCCTTTCTCTCCTTTTCCTCCAAACTTCATGCAAGCAAATCCCTTTGACTAGTGAGCTTTGTTTCCGAAACATTTTTTCTAATCTTCCCAACAGGCATCTCTTGCCTTGTTTATCAGGAATCTGTTATTCTGGTATTGTAAATCAGAGTTGAGAAGAAAAAATATTGACAACATCTTCTGAGACCCTTTTCACTTCCAGCAGTCTTAATCCTCCAAAGGCACAATTTTTTACTAGAAGAGCCCAGATAGTGCTGGTACATTAAGCCTCTGCCTGTGACCCTGAGAGCCTTTTGTGGTGGGGATTCAGTGGGAGGCACTGCCTCCCAAGGGAGGACACAGTGGGCTCACTTTCTTGGAGGAGTTCTCAAGGGCCAATGAGCCCTGTGTCTTAGTTTGGCTCCTCTGAGAGTGTGATGGGACAGAGTCAAGAGTTTAAGAGTTAAAATAAAGGAGAAGAAAGCAGGCTAGGGCAGGGAAAGATTTCAGACTGTGATATGAATCTGACAGAGACGAAAGGAAAGTGAGAAGGAAGCAGAACTGGGTAGAGAGAACTTCAGACCATGCTGCAGATCTAACAGAGTCTCGGCCAAGCCAAAGAGAAGATCTAGAGCAAAGACTACCTATTAGAGGTGTCTAGCAATGATCAGAAATGGTCAGGTCTACCATCCCTGCTGTATTTGGCCATTGACTAGGGGCTGCCTGGAAAAAGTATGGCTTGGGCTTGAAAGTTGAGGCAGACCCTGGCAGCTGAATGTTTAGTCCTTTCTTGAAGGGTCAAGTGGGGCACCTCCATGGCTGCCACAGTCCTCCTGTGTGCCATGTGGTTCTCCTTCCCTGTACACTTTCAGGGAGCAGCTCCTCTAGGATTCTACTGGGCCTATCTCCCTGAGGAAAATCTTAGAAGAGGAAGGTTAGTGGGATGAACTATATCCCCCATTACTCACAAAACCATCCAGAATGAGATTTCTCATTGCTAGTAGGGCAGGAGGGATAAGGCCCAGCAGCTCGTCTTATCACCTGCTTTCTTGAATCATGGGTCCTGTGTCAGTTGGGTCATCCAGGAAGCAGATGCTGAGACACAGTAGGGAGTGTGAGAGATTTATAGGGGGTGGGGATGTATGGGTAGGGATGACACCTGTGAAAGACAAGGGAAGGAAGAAGGACAGAGTGGGGAATGCTTTAGACCATGACGCAGATATGACATCTGTGAAAAGAAACGGGGGAAGAAAGTAGAATTGTGAAGGAAGACCATCAAACTGCAATGCAGATCTGACAGTCTTGGTCGACCCAGTGGAGAATTCTGGATTAAAGATGGTCTGTTAGAAGAGTCCTACATTGGGTAGAAATGACCAGGCCCAGGCCCCCACCATGCTCAGCTCCTGATTGGGGGCTGCCTGGGAGGAGCATGGCCTTGGCATTGCAGCTGCAGGCTGTTAGCTAACTGGACCTTTGCAGCTGAGCAGCAAGAAAGGAGACCTCTATGCTGCCACATCTTGCTTGAGCATGCCCACTCAGGTTTGATGGCATTAGGGAACCAGGTTTTATTCCCTTTCATGACACAGTCTCATATCCTGGCCTGACCATGGCTTACAAGGTGACCTATCATCGGGGGCCCTAGAAGTCTAGTTTGAGGTGGAGGAAGGAAGCCTATGTCTGTAAAATAAGCATTTCATCCTATGGGGATGCTATCTATCTCTCTAGGATGCTAGGAGAACACATGCTTCTCAGCACCTGGTAGAGCAGGATGTGCTGCTGCTGCTTCTGTATTCCTGGATCTACCTCCATCCCAAAAACCCCATGGATACTCTGGTTCCTCTAGGCACTCTTTCTACTTTTCGACCTCTTGAGAATTATTTTGAATTATCTCTGCCTCTTTGGGATCTTTTTTATTTATTTTTTTTCCAGTATAATTTCTTTAAGACTCTCCGAAAATCCTCTCCCTTTCTCATGGTAAATTGTAGCACCAGAGAGACAGCAAGGAAATGTTAGTTCTGCGGCTAACATGAACGTTGAGTGATACTGTATTGGTTTCTGAGATAGCTGAAAACAGTTATCCATTTCAAATGTGGCAGGACATTCAGCATGGAAGGCTTCAATGAGAGGGTGGGCCTTAGGTAGGCCAGAAAGGAGCTCAGCTCGTCCTCAGTTACACATGCAGGGGCCTCATTGTCTCTGAGTAGACAGTAGGTTGGATGTGGTTAAATATTTCATTCTCTGAGTAGAGGGGCCTGGGCAAGACCTCATTTACTCCAAGGTCCACGGGAATGGGACAGATTTAAATGTCTGGAGAACAAGCCATGCTTGTGATTTAGATTGTTTCGATCAGTGGTATTCTCTGTGTTTATTTTCCCATTGGTTATGACCCCAGTTTGGAGCTCTGCCTTTTCGGAACAATCTAGCCTCATAGAGGCTGTGCTATACTTTTCAAGGGAAGGACCATTCATCTACGTTTTAATCAGAGCCTTTAGGAAGGAGGTTCTCAGTATTAAAGGGGCAAACCATAAAGACAAGTGACTCTCACCAGCATGTTCTCTTTGGTCAACCTTGAGGATGGTACGTTTTCTACAGGGGTGCTTATCAAACCTTAGTGTTCTGTCTTCTAAGAGGGTGACCACCTTGCATATACACAATAAATATTTGGTTGGAAATGCAAGCAAAAAGAGAAACAGCACCCATGCTCAAGTTCTATAACATATTACTCAGAAAGTATGCTTTCTAGGTTTTAATTCCTCCCTCATAAAGAAATAACTTTATAGTAATGTCTGACACGTAAGTAGTGATGGCTATTCAGGGACCGTTCTGAGCATGTTATAATTACATATTAATCCATTTGATTTTCTTTATTTTTTCTTTCCTTTTTTTTTTTTTTTTTGAGACAGAGTCTTGCTCTGTTGCCCAGGCTGGAGTGCAGTGGTACGATCTTGGCTCACTGCAACCTCTGCCTCCTGGGTTCAAGCAATTCTCCTGCCTCAGCCTCCTGAATAGCTGGGATTACAGGCATGTGCCACCATGCCCAGATAATTTTGTTTTGTATTTTTAGTAGAGACAAAGTTTCCCCATGTTGGCCACACTGGTTTCGAACTCTGACCTCAGGTGATCCGCCTGCCTCAGTCTCCCAAAGGGCTGGGACTACAGGTGTGAGCCACCACTCCCAGCCTAACCATTTGATTTTCACAACAATAAACTCCATGAGGTAGGTGGTGTTATTTCCCCCATTTTGCAGATGGTGAAGCTGAGGAATAGAGAGGTGGACTGACTTTTCCAAGGTCACAAAAAGCAGCAGGCAGTAAAATGGCACATGTACACGTAGGAACCCCTAGACTACATTGCCCTTTAAAATATTCATCAAGCCTCTTATGGTGCCTCAAGAAATGTTACAGAAAGATTTGAAAATAGGTGGTTATTTGAAAAAATTTAAGTGAAAGAAGAGTCCTTTTTTAGGTGGGATCTCCCAGTGATTTCTCCCCTTGGGAACCAACATTGTCGCCTTATGCCAGGCCTCTGTACTAATGGTCTGATTCACTTCACTGCTGACCCTGTGGCTTCTGAGAAGGCTC
The DNA here is from genome assembly GCF_049350105.2 of Macaca mulatta. Classification (NCBI taxonomy): domain Eukaryota; kingdom Metazoa; phylum Chordata; class Mammalia; order Primates; family Cercopithecidae; genus Macaca; species Macaca mulatta. Next base: position 163,190,185 of record NC_133407.1, on the reverse strand, counting down.
TTTTAAGTCTGTAGGTTGGTCTCACTCTCCTCTCCCTCTTTCTAAGCAGCCATGGCCTATTAGCAAAGCAATTAACACCTGGAAAGATCACCTCCCCAGCAGCATTCTACAATAATTAGTTGATCTCTTCCCACCTGTTTGCCAAGACTATTCAGTTAGCTTCTTGGTTTAGGAACCTGTGAGAAGCCTTTTAAATTCACTTTGGTCTTTTCTAAGTTGTTATTTTTTACCCTTAGGAAACAAGCAAAGCAATGAGTGCTTAGTAATAAATTAAGGCGGAACATAATCCATTTTAGAAAGATTTTCCTACTGGGAGATTTTTTTCCAGTTAACCTTCTATCTCCCATTACCAAGGAAATTAAATTAAAAAGAATGTCCAATTCCCTGGGCAAGTGGGTTAATCAATATTTCAATGTAAAGCAAAGTTAATATTTTTGGCCATTAATTTGATTTTTCTCTAGAGAACCTATTCATTTGATTATTTTTTTCCTTGTAACTCTCTCACTTACCTTGTGAATCTTTCCAATCTAATATTTCCTTGGTTGAGAATAGTTTGAGAATTCTGCCCTTACTATAAGAAAATGTTCACGGAATTGGTCAATGGGATAAATATCACAGAGCTATTCATGGGACCTGGGACTCCACATCATTTTTCTTATCACCTAAAGCAGAGCAGCTTGACATCTGTGAGGCTCTGGTTTGTGTTGCAGCACCAGCTGGACACTAGTGATTCATCATAAGATTGTGTGATGTGTATTACTTGCCAGCTTTTAGAATTAACTGAACCCAGGATCATGTCCTTTCACCAGGTTTGTGGATGTCGTATATATAAGACTCATCAAAGCCTGTGGAGCATTTTCTAGGTTCCAGTGAAGCAAGGGCCATGTTTCTCAAATCATGGTCCATGGCCAAAAACATCAGATCACCTTAGGGACAGTGTTAAAATGGAAATGCCTCAGCCCCTGGCAGCATTCTCATTCTCCACTGCATGAGAATATTCAGATCAGGCCCAGGCATGGGTGTTTCTTAAAATTCTTAAGCACATTGAAGTTTGAGGCCCATAAGCTAGCCAAAGTAAATAGTGCAAGTTAAAAATCAGCTGAAGGTGGATGGGCGTGGTGGCTCACGCCTGTAATCCTAGCACTCTGGGAGGTCAAGGTGGGTGGATCACCTGAGGTCAGGTGTTCAAGACCAGCCTGGCCAACATGGTGAAACCTTGTCTCTACTAAAAATATAGAAATTAGCTGGGCATGCTGGTGGGCGCCTGTGATCTCAGTTACTCAGGGGGCTGAGATAGGAGAATCGCTTGAACCTGGGAGGTAGAGGTTGCAGTGAGCCAAGATAGCACCACTGCACTCCAGCCTGGGTGACAGTGAGACTCTGTCTCAAAAAAAAAAAAAAAAAAAAAGAATCAGCTGAAGGTACTGTTTTTGTGTAGATATTCACAAGCTGGTTCTAAAATTTATACAGAAAGAAAAAGGAATTAGAATAATCAAAAGAATTTTGAAAAAGAATAACAAAGTTGAAGGATTCATATCACCTGGTTTCAAGACTTACTAAAAAGCTATAGCAATCAAGACTGTGTGGTATTGGCAAAAGATAGGCAGAGAAATCAGGGGAACAGAATAGAGAATCCAGAAATAGACTCACAAATATGGTCAATTGAGTTTTGACAAAGTGCAAATTCAATTCAAAGGACAAGGGACAGTCTTTGTAACAAATGGTGCAGGAACAATTCGATGTCCATATGCATAAAAGTGAACCACAAACTATATCCTAAGCTTTATATAAACATTAACTCAAAATGGGTCGTGTAACTGAATATAAATGTAAAACTATAAAACTTTTAGAAGAAAACAGGAGAAAATCTTTGTGAACTTGAGCTAGACAAAGAGTTCTTAGAACAGCAAAAGTATAATCCCAAAAAGAAAAAAAAATGGATAAACGGGGACTTGATTAAAACTTAGTTTTACATTGCATGGGCATCACTAAGAGAATGAATGAAAAGTTACAGATTGGGAGAAACTATTTGCACATCACATATATGACAAAGGCCTTTTATTCAAAAAAATATAAAGAATTTTTTAAAACTCAACAGTAAGAAAACAACTCAATGAAAAAATGAGGAAAAGATTTGAACAGATACTTTGTCAAAGAAGGTAATACAGCCGGGCGTGGTGGCTAATGCCTGTTATCCCAACACTTTGGGAGACCAATGTGGGCAGATCACTTGAGGTCAGGAGTTCGAGACAAGCCTGGCCAACACGGTGAAACCCCGTCTCTACCAAAAATACAAAAATTAGCCAGATGTGGTGGCAGGCGCCTGTAATTCCAGCTACTTGGGAGGTTGAGGCAGGAGAATTGATTGAACCCAGGAGGCAGAGGTTGCTGTGAGCTGAGATCACGCCAGTGCACTCCAGCCTGGGTGACAGAGTGAAACTCTATCTCAAAAACAAACAAATAAACAAAAAAACCCCAAAAACAAGAAGGTAATACATGATGGCAAATAAATACATGGAAAGATGCTCAACATCATTTTTTATTAGGAAAATGCAAATTAAAACCATATGAGATAACACTGTACACCTATTAGGATGACTAAAACAAAACAAAGCAAAACAAAACAGAATGAAACAAACTGATAATTACAAGAGCTTATGGGGATGATGTGGAGTAACTGGAACTCATGTTGCTAATAAAAAGATTAAATGGTACAGTCATATTCTATTCTTAGAAAACACTGGCAGTTTCTTAGTTAAACATACACTTAAAGTATCACTCAGCAATCCCACCCGTAGGTGTTTATCCAATACAAATGAAAATTATGTTCACACAAAAATCTACATGTGAATATTTATAAAAGTTTTACTCATAAATGCCCCAAACTGGCAATAACCCAAACATCTTACAACTGGTGAATATATAAACAGACTGTGTATCCATTCACTAGAACACTATTCAGCAATAAAGAATGAACTATTTTATATGCACCAAAATAAATGACTCTCAAACGCATTTTTCTAAGTGAAACAAGCCAGTGGATACATACTACAGGATTCCTATCATATGACATTAAGGAAAGGATGAACTCCAGGGACAGAGAACTGATCAGTGATTTCCAGGAACTCAGGGAAAGAGGAGTTTTGTTTTTTTTTTTTTCTTTCTCTCTTTTTTTTTTTTTAACCACAAAAGGGCAGCATGTATGCAGGGAATAATGGAGCTGTTTCAAGTCTTAATTGTGGTTTGATTACATCACTAGGTGTTTGTCATGACTCAGAACTACATGTCAAAAAATATGAATTTTACTTATGAGATTCTAAATAAAAATTTTAAAAATAATCAGCTGAGGCATATCTGATTCAAAACTGCCAAAAGAGCAAAACCAATATTTAGTGTCCAATTATGAGCAGGGCCTGGACTGGTGTCGGGAGGAAAACAACGCTTCACAGTAAGCTCCTTCTCCCCATAGACACCAACCCACTGGAAGACACAAACAGGCACACGAATAACTACTATGAGGCAGTGAGGGATATGAGCTCAGAAAAGGAGCAAAGAGGGTCTAAGCGAAGAACGCTGGATTTTTACTAGGAGAATTCTCAGTTTGGAGAAATGTAAGGTTGAATCAGAGTGAAAAATACAGCAGATTGTAAACTGACAAAAATAGGAGAAAGGTATGAGCACGTAAAAATATGGTTATTGATCTGGGAGGGTAAGGCAATAGAAGCAAACTCTAAATGTAATGAGATTGAATCAATGGATATGATGCTATTTTTTAAAAAGGCACATCAAGTCATTCAGTACTGATTCCTCCCAAGTAAGGGAAATGAACCAATAAAGGGTATGAAGTTGTGTTGACTTTAGATCCTATTAGCAATTTCTTTATGCCTTCCCTACTCCCCATACAATAGGTCTGTGCTCCGAGAGCTACTGTTGCAAGAAAAGCCAAGTCTTCCATAAGTGGACATGAAGGCTATTATGAGGAGAAATCACTGTCCTTCCTGGGTGTGAGGGAATCATTTAGTAGTTAGATCCTAAAGAGGAGGTTGGTATCAAATTAAAACTCTACTTAAAGCATCATGTGTCTAGGATAGTGGTTCTCAAAGCATGGACCCTGAACCAGCTGCAAAGCACTATTTAGGTGCTTGATAGAACTGCAGATTCTGAGGTTTTACTCCAGACCTGCTGAATTAGAAGCTCTGGGGTTGGGCCCAGGAAACCCTCCAGGGGATTCTGATGAATGTTTGAGAAGTTTGAGAGTTTGTGAAGATGTCAAAAGTGAATCCTATGCTTAACTATTGCAACCTGCTGAAGCTGATAAAGGAATGTCAACTTTTAGTGACCCATCTGCCCTCACAGAGACCCTCACTGGGCCTAACTGAAGATTCCCCCAACCGATGAGCAATGGGTCTTGTTTTAACCAGTCATGTAAGACTTATGGCCTGGGTCTGTCCTCTTCAGAGCATTAATATTCAGGGCTTAATTAGCATAACCACCTTGAATCCCCTCCACTTCTACAACATTTACAAAATTCTGACTTTCTCCCTCAGCAAACTAGTCAGTGATTTTTTTTTTTTTTTTAACTGATGACAGGGTCTTGCTCTGTCACCCAGGCTGAAATGCTGTGTTGCGGTCACTGCTCACTGCAGCCTCCAACTCCTGGGCTCATGTGTTCCCCCTCAAGTAGCTGGGACTACAGGTGCTCTGCTTTCTTTTTTGATGTTAAACCTCTGGTAGTCTTTATTTTATTCTTTTACAGACAGCAGGCAGTCAGCAAGTGACTCTAGGATGTCAATTTAGTAAGTTTACTTTTTCATTCCTGGATAAGCACTTTAGAATAATTGCAAGACCTATATTCTCATCCTTTGCCAACCCAAATTGTTGGAAGGCCCTGGGCAAACTACGTAACATCTCATAGAATTGGTTTACTCGTCTGTCAAGAGCAAGCAGGTAATTTTTCCTGTCCCACCTCAGTTGACATAATGGCTATGAAGTTACTTAGTAAAGTAGAAAGTGGATACACATTTAAGCATTATGATCATTTTGTGAGACTTTTTCAAAACTGAGCTCAACGTCCTTGATTTCTTCCCCTTGTCATCAGAGCACCACAGAGAAAGCCTGCATCCTGGACACAGTCCAGATGCCTCTAGTGGCCTTGCCTCCATTGTTTTGGAATTACTCTGGGTGAAGAGGATAACAGAAAACATTCCAGCCTAGAGGATAATGGATAAAAACATTAAATGAGTAGAGAGATGCATTAGAGACTTTCCATCAGAACTTGGAAATGACATTGCAAATTGGTGTGCAGTTTTACAATTAAAAATGCTCTAATCCTTGGAATGAGCAACTAGCTTATAGTAAATCTTTTGAGCTTCCCCAAATGGCAAAGCAGTGAAAATTTTCTGCACACTGGGCATCTCATTACCTGAAACAAACATATAGGGCGCAGCTGATGTCTAATGTCTAGAGGTCCTAGGAAATAAAATGCGGCTTCTGGTGAAGAGGTGGCAATTTATGCTGAATTATTTGCAAAGAGTCAAATTAGTCCCTACAGTATGTGCAGCATTTCTGAAGAATTAAAAAAATAAACGCTTTCTGCTTAAGTAATATCCTGACTTAAGGCAATTATTACTGTGATATATCTGATACAGAAATGATCCTGAAACTTGCCCAGGGCTTGTAGAAATAAGAGGATTTCTCTAATGCATGCTAACATTGAAAAAGAAAGTTGATATCTAGACTTGGTTTAAAAGAGCCAAGCAGGGAACAGGTTTTATGGAGGAGGGAAAGTAATTTATCAGGTATCTAGCGCTTACCGTGTGCTAGGCACTGGGCTAAATGTTACACATACTGACCCTATCCTCACAATAACTCTGTGAATCTCACAGAGATATTATTTCCCTCATTTTAACAGAATAGGACATTGTCATGGCTTAGAGCAGTCAAGTGGCTTCCACAAAGACATACAGCACACAATTTATGACAAGCTGTGATTTAAGCTCAGATGGTGGTGTCTTTCCTAAAAGTTGGAGGGACATCCTGTGCTAGATAGCTTCCCTATGCTCCTCCAGGTCCCCTCTGGCAGAAAGTAGCCTTCTCCATCTTACTTTGTGCGTATGGAGGCTAGCCCAACTTGACTTCCGGTTTCCAGTTGCATTCGCCCAATGGGGGCTCCTGGCAGAAGGAAGAAGAAGGAGGGAAAAGAGCTAGGCCGACCTAATCGAAAATCGATTTCCTGGCTGGGCGTGGTGGCTCATGCCTGTAATCTCAGCACTTTAGGAGGCCGAGGTGGGTGGGTCACCTGAGGTCAGGAGTTCGAGACCAGCCTGGTCAACATGGTGAAACCCCCATCTCTACTAAAAATACAAAAATTAGCCAGGCGTGGTGGTAGGCACCTGTAGTCCCAGCTACTCCGGAGGCTGAGGTGGGAGAATTGCTGGAACCTGGGAGGTGGAGGTTGCAATGAGCAGAGAACATGCCACTGCACTGCAGCCTGAACCACAGAGCAAGACTCCATCTCAAAAAAAAAAAAAAAAAAAAAAAAAAAGGAATGAGGCCAGGGTATTTATGCTCTTTCCCAGCCCTCTCTTGCTCCACTGACCAAAATTAGCTCCCTTCAGCCTATCCTCTCCACACAGAAGCCTTCCTCTGGGTTTTGCTGACCACCCCCTCCTCTGAGAGCCCTGCACCCTGACACATCTCAAATCACCCAGTTTCAGTGTGACATACGATTACGGAACACTTCAGTTTGCCCCGCTTATAAGACATCAAGGCTTAGAAATGACTGCCCCTCTACTTTGTTGTGGTGATTGTTAGTTCTGATTCAAATGAAGTCATTGAACGACGGACACTTTTTGCTTATCCTTCACAGTGTTCTATCTGGATAGCTTTTGGTTCAATGCTTAGACAGTGTCTCTTCCTCTGGTTTCTGCTCCTTGAGAAAAACAAAAGGGTTTTTATGAGCAAAAGCACCTCACTGAGCCATATGTGGTTTCTGAATGATGACATTCAGAGTTCAGTGAATAGTAACAGAACCTGACATTTGTATGATGTTCTATAGAGCTTTACATTCATTACTTTCTATTTAAAGATATGTTAGGATTTAGCTGTGCCTACAGAAAAAAATTAGCTGAACATGAAGGTACAGAAAAGTTATTTCTTTAAAGACTGGTAATGACTGAACTCCTATGAAGACATTTAATAGCTGATAAAAGTCTCACCCCTGAACTATTTCATTAAGCTAATGATACTGGTCTGTTTTGGCAGTGCTACCTAACTCCTGTTTTCTGAGTGAATTCACTACCCATGATTTCAGGAGGATGAAGAAGAAAGAGAAACCGAATATTAAGCAGAACAGATACAATGAGTATTTTTACACATGTTAATTCTATAGGCGCAATTAAAACCTTTGGCGATCAGCAAAGGTTCTAACATTTTTGGTATAGTCCTTACATTTTCAAAGGTGTCCTTCTTAAAAGGTCTAATGGGAGACATGGATATGTAACAATTTAAAAAAAAAGAATCTAATTTAAAAAAATCGGTTTCATCATGTCTTTGAATTTGAATGACAAGGCACTTTGGAATCTTACCTGAAGGTAGTTTTTCTATTGTTAGATAATTATAGTATGTAACACAAGAAAGGAAGATAGAAATGAGTAATATTTTAATATCTTTCTATCATTATGAAATTATAAAATGCCCCTTTATGAAAGGTCTCTTTAAATCTCTGGCAATACTTCTTGCCTCAGTATCTACTTTAATATTAATATAACTACACCAGATTTACTTTGATTAGTGTTTATATGGCATATAACCTTTTATTTTCAACATTTCTCTATTTAATGTGTGATGCTTAAATTGCATACAGCTGGGTTTTCTTTTATTCAGTCAGTTCAACTTTGTCTTTTAATTGAATCATAGATCATTTACATTTGAAATAATTAATTTTAATGGTATAACATCTGCTATTTGTTTTCTATTTGTCCTCTTGTACTTGGTTCCTTTATTTCTCATTTCTTGCCTTCTTCTGGATTATGAAAACATTATTTAATATTCCATTTTTATCTTTCATTCGATTTTCAGTTATACATTCTTCCATAATTCTTATAGTGGTTATGCTAGAGACAACAATATGCATCTTTGATGTATTAAGTCTAATTTAAATGAGTACTTTTGGGTTTACCACTTCCTAAATAAGGCAAGTACCTTTCCAGCAGTTTAACTGCATTTACCTCCCTCCCACAGTTTGTGCTGTTGTTACCATGTATTTTACTCCTACGTATGCATTGGTATTGTTTTAAACAGTCAATATTCTTTTATACTGAACCCCATATTTACCCATTCCAGTGCTCTCCATTCTTTCCTGCACGCCTGTGCTTCATCTGAGATTCCCCTCCCTCACCCTCAAGAACTCCCCAGAGTTTTTCTCAGTTCATAGCAGCTGGCATTGCATTCTCTCTGAAAGTATCTTCAGTTAATCTTCATTTTGATGTTTACATCTGTATTGTGGCATGATTTACATGTAATAAATGCACTCATTTTAAGTTTTTGTTTTTTGTTTTTTTGAGACAGTCTCACTCTGTCGCCCAGGCTGGAGTGCAGTAGTGGGATCTCGGCTCACTGCAACCTCCTCCTCCTGAGTTCAAGCGATTCTCCTGCCTTAGCCTCCCGAGTAGCTAGGACTACAGGCGTGTGCCACCACACCTGGCTAATTTGTTTTTTTATTTTTAGTAGAGATGGGGTTTCACTGTATTGGACAGACTGGTCTCAAACTCCTGACCTCAGATGATCCACCCACCTTGACCTCCCAAAATTCTAGAATTACAGGTCTGAGCCACTGCGCCTGGCCCATTTGAAGTTTATAAGCGAATGAGTTGTGGTAAATGTATACATTTGTGCAACCACATCCCACAATCCAGTTTTAAAACACTTTTTTTTTTTTTTTTGAGAATGAGTCTCATTCTGTCACCCAGGCTGGAGTGCAGTGGTGTGATCTTGGCTCACTACAACCTCCACCTCCCAAATTCAAGCGATTCTCCTGCCTCAGCCTCCTGAGTATATGGGACTACAGGCGTGCACCACCATGCCCAGCTAATTTTTTTGTATTTTTAATAGAAACAGGGTTCCACGATGTTGACTAGGGTGGTCTCAAACTCCTGACCTTAAGTGATCTGACTGCCTCGGCCTTCTAAAGTTTTGGGATTACAGGCATCAGCCACCGCACCCGGCCTCCAGTTTTAAAACACTTCTGTCACCCTCAAAAAGTTCCCTTCTGCCCTTTTGCAGTCCATCCCTTCCCCCAGGGAACCACTGAGCTGCTTCCGATTACCATAGTCTTGCCTTTTCTAGAATTTCTCATATATGGAATTACACAGTATGTTGTCTTCTGTGACTAGTTCCTTTCATTTTGCATGATATACTTGAGATTCATCCACATTATTACATGTATCATTAGTCCATTCATTTTAATTGCTGAGTCGTATTCCATTACATGGATGTACTATATTTTGATGATCTGTTCATTAGATGATGGACATTTGCATTGTTAACATTTTGAGCTATTATGAATGTTTATGCCATGAATATTCATGGCATACAAGTTTTGTGTGGACATGTTTTTATTTTTCTTGGGTAAATATCTGGGAGTGAAACTGCCAGCCCATATGCTAAGTGTATGTTTAACTTTTTAAAGAACTGCCAAACTGATTCTCAAAGTGGCTATATCATTTTGTATCGCTGCTAACAATGTGTGACAATTCTAGTTACTCCACATTCACCAAGGCTTAGTATTGTCAGTCTTTTTAATTTCAGCCCGCCTAGTGGGTAAATTGTAGTTATAATTTGCATTTCCCTAATGACTAAGAATTTAGGGCATCTTTTCATGTGTTTGTGGGCCATCAATGTATCTTCTTTGGTAAAATATCTGCTCAAATCTTTTGCCCAATTTATCTTTGCAAAGTCTTGAGAGTTCTTTATATATTCTGAATGCAATTTTTTGGTCAGATATATGTTTTGTATTGCACATGTTTTCTTTCTGTCTGTGGTTTGTTTGCCCTTTCATTTTCTTTTCTTTTAAAAGCATGAATCGTTTTCAAGGTCTTTTCATTTTCTTAATGCTGTCTTTTGGTATTAACATGAAGGATTGTATTGAACCATTTTCAAATATTGAACCAACACTGCAATTACCAGGATAAACTCCTTTGATTGTAGTGCCTATTTTTAAAAATATATTGCCGGATTCAATTTGCTAACATTTTGCTGGGGTTTTTGTGTTTCTATTTATGGGCTATATTGGTCTCAAGTTTTCTTGTCTAGTACTATCTTTGTCTGCTTTTTGTGTCAGGATGATGCTGTTCTCATAAAGTAAGTTGGAAAGTATTCCCTCATCTTCTATTTTCTGAAAGAAATTGCATTAAAATGATGTTATTTCTCCTTTAAACATTTTGCAGATTAGCCAGTGGAACCATCTGGGCTTGGGACTTCCTTTTTTGCAAGACTTTACACTGTAAATTCAATCTCTTTCATAGCTATAGTACAATCCAGTTATCTATTTCATTTTGGATGAGTTTTGTAGTTTGTAAATTTTGAGAAATTAGTCCATGTCATCTAAGTTGTTGAATTTTTGTGTGTAGCGTTTTATTGTTTGTAGTATTCCTTTGTTATAATTTTCATGTCTACAAGATCTATAGTCATATTCCATCCTTTATATTCATTTATGATATTGGTAATTTCTCTCTCCCTTATTTTCTCTCTCTCTTGCACTGCCAGTCTGACTAAATAAAGGTTTACACGTTTTATTGAGCTTTTGATTTTGTTGATTATTTTTTCTATTGGTTTTCAGTTTTCAATTTCATTGATTTTTGCTCTTTATTTTTTTCTTCTTTGTGCTAGTTTTTGGATTATTTGGCTCATTCTTTTTGGGTTTCTCAAGGTGAAAATTTAGATTATTGATTTGAGAACTTTCTTCTTAGCTAATATAAGCATTTAATGCTATAAATCTCTCTAAGCAATGCTTTCAGTGTTTCTAAACATTTTGATATGTTGTATTTTTCATTCTTGTTCAGTTCTAGATATTTTCTCATTTTTTACTTTCAATAGTCAAAAACATTTTAAAGAACTCAAAAGAAGAAGAATAGTCTCTTGTATTTACCTATATATTTACCATTTTTGTTGCTCTCTCTTCATTACTAATGTCTTGTTTCCCTCTGGTAGCATTTTCCTTCTGTCTGAAGGATTTTCTTTAACAATAATTTTAAAGCAGGTCTGCTGGCTCTTAGTTTTCCTTTATCAGAATGTTTTTAAATTTATTTTGCCTTCCTTCTTGAAGGATATTTTTACTGGATATAAAATTGCGGTTTCACAGTGTTTTTCCTTGTTGCACTAAAATGTTGTTTCACTTCCCTTTGTCTTCTGTAGTTACTAATGAGAATTCCACAGCCATTTGAATTGTTACTTTTCTATAAATAATGTGTTATTTTCTTCTGGTCAACTTCAGATGAGTTTTGTTGTGGTTGTTGATTTACAGGTTTGCTTACAATGTGTCTGGGCATGGATTTCTTTGAGTTTATCCAGTTGTGGTTTGTTGAGCTTCTTGAGTCTGTAGATTTATGTCTTTCACCAAATTTGGAGATTTCTAAGCCGTTATTTCTTTAAATACTTTTTTGTGCTGCTCTCTTTATCTTCCCTTTCTGGAACTCTGAAAACATAAATGCTAGATCTTTTGGTATCATTCCACAGATCCCTGAAGCTCTATTCATTTTTTAAAACAATTCTTCTCTCTGTTGTTGACTTTGGGTAAATTTTATTGATGTGTCTTCAGGTTCACTTACACTTTTTTCTATCATCTAAGTTAGAAAAAAGTGTAAGTTTTATCTGTTGAGCCCACTGACCACTTTTGTTTTTCAGTTTCATGTGTTTTAGTTCTAAAATTTTCATTTATTTCTTCTTTATATCTTCAATTTCATTGCTGAGACTTTATGATTGTTTTACATTTTGAGAGTATCTGCTCTTACTTCTTGGAGCATTTTCATAATTGCTACTTTAAAAATCTTTATCAGGTCTAGTAGTCTTTTGGTGCACTCTTTAGAGTTTTCCAAGTATAACATCATAGCATCAGCAAAGAGAGATAACTTGATGTCCTCTTTTCCTATTTGGATGCCTTTTATGTCTTTCCTTTGCCTGATTGTTCTGGCTAGGACTTCTAGCACTATGTTGAAAAGAAGTGGTGAGAGTGTATGTCCTTGCCTTGTTCCAGTTCTTAGGAGGAATATTTTCAGCTTTTGCCCATTCAGTATGATGTTGACTGTGGGTCTGTCATAGGCAGCTCTTATAATTTTGAGTTATGTTCTCTTGACACTGAATTTGTGGAGGGTTTTTTTAAGTATCATGAAGGGATGTTGGATTTTATTGAACATTTTTCTACATCTATTAAGATGATCATATCATTTTTGTTTTAATTTTATTTATGTAGTGAATCACATTTATGGGTTTGTGTATATTTCCTGACATCCCAGGAATAAATTCACTTGATCATGGTGAATTAACTTTTTGGTGTGCAAAGTCTCATGATATAATGTCAACATACAAAAATCAGTAACATTTCTATACACCAGTAATGTTCAAGCTGAGAACCAAATCAAGAACACGATCCAAGGCCAGGCACACACCTGTAATCCCAGCATTTGGGGAAGCCACAATGGGAGGATCACTTGAGCCTAGGAGTTTGAAATTAGCCTGGGCAACATAACAAGACCCCATCTCCTCCTCCTCCTCCTCCCCCCGTCCTCCTCCTTCTTCTTCTCCTCCTCCTCCTCCTCCTCCTCCTCCTCCTCCTCCTCCTCCTCCTCCTCCTCCTTCTTCTTCTTCTTCTTCTTCTTCTTCTTCTTCTTCTTCTTCTTCTTCTTCTTCTTCTTTGAATGCTGTTCTATTTACAATGGCCATATGCACACATAAATAAAATATTTAGGAATACATCTAACCATGGAGGTGACAGATCTCTACAAGGAGAACTACAAAACACTGCTGGAATAAATCACAGATGACACAAACAAATGAAAAGCATTCTATGCTCATGAATTAGAGATCAATATTGTTAAAATGTTTATACTCCCCAAAGCAATCTACAGATTCAATGTGTTCCTATCAAATTACCAATGTCATATTTTACAGATATAGAAAAAACTATTTTGAAATTCATGTGGAACCAAAACAAAGCCTGAAGAGCCAAGGCAAACCTAATTTAAAAAATAAAGACAGAGACATCACATTACCTGACTTCCAACTATACTTCAAGGCTACAGTAACGAAAACAGCATGGTACTTATAACAAAACAAAACAAAACAAAACAAACATATAGACCAATGGTATGGAAGTAGAGACCCCTGAAATAAAGCCACACACCTACAACCAACTTATCTTCAACATGCTTGACAAAAATAGTGGGCAAAGGATACCCTATTCAATAAATGGTGCTGGGAAAATTGGCTAACCATATGCAGAAGAATGAAATTGGATCATTACCTCTCACCATACAAAAATTAACTCAAGATGGATTAAAGACTTAAACATAAGACCTCAAACTATAAAAATCCTAGAAGAAAACCTAGGAGATACTCATCTAGACATTGGCTTAGGCAAAGAATTTATGACTAAATCTTCAAAAGCAAATGCAACAACAACAAAAAAAGGAAAAATTGGGGCCTAATTAAACTAGAGAACTTCTGCACAGCAAAATAAATTATCAACAGAGTAAACAACGTACAGAATGGGAGAAAATACTTGCAAACTATGCATCTGACAAAGGACTAATATCAGAATCTATAAGGAACTTAAATAAATCAGCAGGGAAAAAAATAATCCCATTAAAAAGTGGGCAGAGGACATGAATGGGTACTTCTTGAAAGAAGACATACAAGTGGCCAACAAACATGAAAAAATGCTCAAATCATTAAGCATCAGTGAGAAGCAAATCAAAACCACAATGAGATGCTGTCTTAAACCAGTCAGAATGGCTATGATTAAAAAGTGAAAAAATAACAGATGTTGGCCAGGTTGCAGAGAAAATGGAACACTTATACACTGTTGATAGGAATGCAAATTAGTTCAGTCACTGTTGAAAGGAGTTTGGAGATTTCTCAAAGAACTTGAAACAGAACTACCATTCAACCCAGCAATCCCATTACTGGGTATATACTCAAAGGAATATAAATCATTCTACCAAAAAGGCATTTGCACTTGTATGCTCATTGCAGTGCTACTTACAATGGCAAAGACACTTAATCAACTTAAGTGTCCAACAGTGGTGGATTGGATAAAGAAAATGTGGTACATATGCACCATGCAATAATGCACACCATAACAAACAATCAACTCATGTCCTTTGCAGCAACATGGATGCAGCTGGAAGCCATTATCCTAAGTGAACTATTGCAGAAATAGAAAACCAGGCTGGGTGTGCTGGCTCACGCCTTTAATCCCAGCACTTTGGGAGGCAGAGGCAGGCAGATTACTTGAAGTCAGCAGTTCAAGACCAGCCTGGCCAATACTGCAAAACCCCGTCTCTACTAAAAATCCAAAAATTAGCCAGGTGTGGTGGTGCGCACCTGCAGTCCCAGCTACTCTGGAGCCTGAGGCAGGAGAATCACCTGAACCCAGGAGGTAGTAGAGGCTGCGGTGAGCAGAGATTGCACCACTGCACTCCAGCCTGGGTGGCAGAGTGAGACTCCATTAAAAAAAAAAAAAGGAAAAGAAAACCAAATACCTTATAAGTGGAAGCTAAACCTTGGGTACATATAGACACAAAGATGGGCATAATAAACACCAGATATTCCAAAAAGGGAGTAGGGAGGGATAAAAGTTTAAAAACCACCTATTGGTTATTGTGCTCAGTACTTGGGCAATGGGATCATTAGAACCCCAAACCTCAGCATCAGCATCATGCAATATGCCCGTGTAACAAACCTGCACTTGTACTCCCTAAATCTAAAAACAAAACAAAAACAAAAAACTTTATCAGATAAATCCTACATGTATGTCATCTTGGCATTGGTATCTGATGATTATCTTTTCCCATGCAAGATGGAGATTTCCCTGGTTCTTCATATGCTGATTGCTTTTGAATTGTATCCTGGACATTTTGAATATTATGATACAGAATTCTGGGTATTTGTTTTGTTTTAACAGACAATAAACCAATGGGTTCAGGTACAAGTTCCAACCAGTTTTCTGTGGTTTCAATGTAATTTCTTATTTCAGAGCCTATTCAGTGCTATTCAAATCTGTCTTGCATGCTTACCACACAGTGGCTAGTCTGGGACCTTGGCAGTGTTCTATGCTATATCTGTACTTCAGTTCTTAAAATCAATGGTATGCTCTTTAGGGTCAGATCCGTGCATGTGCCACTTCGAAGTGAGCCCAGGAGCAATTTTGTAGAGCTGCTTCCTGATCTCCTCCCTTATAGAAATCTCCCTAGTACTTTCTGATTATCTGGGGCTCCCATTTTGGTTCTCCAACCAGAAAGTTGGGATTATTTTTATTCACTCAATGGTACATGCACTTTTTGCAACTACACTGATATCCAGAGCCAAGCACAGAAAGAAAGAAGAAAAAAGCAATGGAGGTTTGTCTCACCCTCTGAAGATCACAGCTCTTCTATCAGAGGAAAGTTTCCCTCTCTTAGCATTTTAGACTCTTGTAGGCCTCACTGTCACCACCATTGCTGACATTGCCATGCCACCATGGAATTTCCTAGGGGTTGAGTATGAGAGAGTGGAGAAAAGAAAAAAAGAAAAATATGCTTTTCCCACATGTTCTGAGCCTTAGGAGACCCTTGGCTTGTCCTTGAGGTCCCTCTGCCCATGCAAATGCCCACATTTAGATTTTGTGTTGCTTTGGCCGGGCACCTAGCTCACGCCTGTAATCTCAGCACTTTGGGCCACGGCAGGCGGATCACCTGAGGTCAGGAGTTCTAGACCAGCTTGGCCAGCCTGGGGAAACCCTGTCTCTACTGAAAATACAAAAATTAGCCAATCATGGTGGCGGGTGCCTGTAGTCCCAGCTAGTCAGGAGGCTGAGGCAGGAGAATCACTGAACCTGGGAGGCGGAGGTTGCAGTGAGCCGGGATCGTGCCGCTGCACTCCAGCCTGAGCAACAGAGCGAGACTCTGTCTCAAAATAAGTAAGTAAGTAAGTAAGTAAGTAAATAAATAAATAAATAAATAAATAAATAAATTTTGTGTTGCTTAGAGTTCAACTGGGTATATAAAAGGGAAAAAATGGTAAACCCACCATAAGTTTTATGGTACTTTAAATTCTGGTCTTCTTTGCCAGTCACCAGCTACCATGTAATTTTTGGAGTCCTCAAATAGCTGTATTCAGCATAGAGTATGTTTACTCCATTTTCCCCAGAATCAGACACTTTTATCTTGTTTGAGCCACTGAATTATTATTATTATTTTTAAATTTTTATTTCTATAGTTTTTGGGGGAACAAGTGGTTTCTGGCTACATGGATACTTTTTTTAGCAGTGATTTCTGAGATTTTGGTGCACACCTCACATGAACTGTGTACACTGGACCTAATTTTTTTTTTTTTTTTGGAACAGTGTCTCACTCTGTCACCCAGATTGGAGTGCAGTGGCACAATCTTGGTCCACTGCAACCTCCACTCCCAGGTTGAAGTGATTCTTGTGCCTCAGCCGCCCAAGTAGCTGGGATTACAGGGTTGTGCCACCACACCCTGCTCATTTTTGTAGTTTTAGTAGAGATGGGGTCTTACCAAATTGGCTAGGCTAGTCTCAAACTCCTGGCCTCAATTGATCCACCCACCTCGGCCTCCCAAAGTGCTGGGATTATAGGCAATAGCTACCACACCCAGCTCCAATGTGTACTCTTTTATCACTCACCCCCTTCCCACCTTGCCTGCCCTCACCCTGCCCGTGAGTTTCTAAAGTCCATTGTATCATTCTCATGCCTTTGCATCCTCATAGCTTAGTTCCCACTTGTAAGTGAGAACATATGATATTTGGTTTTCCATTCCTGAGTTACTTAACTTAGAATAATGCTCTCCAACTTCATCCAGGTTGCTGCAAATGCCATTATTTCATTCCTTTTTATGGCTGAGTAGTATTCCATGGTGTATATATGCCACATTTTCTTTATTCATTTGTTGGTTGATGGGCATTTAGGCTGGTTCCATATTTTTGCAATTGCAAATTGTGCTGCTATAAACATGTGTGTGCAAGTGTCTTTTCTGTATAATAACTTCTTTTCCTCTGGGTAGATACCTAGTAGTGGGATTATTGGATCAAATGGTAGTTCTCCTTTTATTTCTTTAAGGAATCTCCATACTGTTTTCCATAATGGTTGTACTAATTTACATTTCCACCAGCAGCGTAAACTGTTCCCTTTTCACCACATCCATGCCAACATCTATTATTTTTGACTTTTAAATTATGGCCGTTCTTGCAGGAGTAAGGTGGCATCTCATTGTGGTTTTAAGTTGCATTTCCCTGCATTTGTGATACAGTTCCCTGCATTAGTGATATTGAGCATTTTTTCATAAGTTTCTTGGCCATTTGTACACCTTCTTTTGAGAATTGTCTATTCATGTCCTTTGCCAACTTTTTGATAGGACTATTTATTTTTTTCTTGCTGATTTGTTTGAGTTCCTTGTAGATTCTGGATATTAGTTCTTTGTCAGATGCATAGTTTGCAGATATTTTCTTCTACTCTGTTGGTTTACTCAGCTGATTATGTCCTTTACTGTGCAGAGCTTCTTAGTTTAATTAGGTCCCATCTATTTTTGTTTTTGTTGCATTTGCTTTTGGTTCTTGGTCACAAACTCTTTGCCTAAGCCAATGTCTAGAAGAGTTTTTCTGATGTTATATTCTAGAGTTTTTATGGTTTCAGAACTTAGATTTAAGTCTTTGATCCATCTTGAGTTGATTTTTGCATAATGTGAGAAATGAGAATCTGGTTTCACTCTTCTACATGTGGCTTGCCAATTATCCCAGCACCATTTGTTGAATAGGGTGTCCTCTCCACACTTTATGTTTTTGTTTGCTTTGCCAAAGATCAGTTGGCTGTTAAGTATTTGGCTTTTTTTCTGGGTTCTCTGCTCTGTCCTATTGATCTATGTGCCTATTTTTATACCAGTACCATGCTGTTTTAGTAAGTATAGCCTTGTAGTATAATTTGAAGTCAGGCAACGTGATACCTTCAGATTTGTTGTTTTTATTTAGTCTTGCTTTGGCTATGTGGGCTCTTTTTTGTTCTATATGAATTTAAGGATTGTTTTTTCTAGTTCTGTGAAGAATGATGATGGTATTTTGATGGGAATTACACTGAATCTCTAGATTGCTTTTGTTGTATAGTCATTTTCACAATAGTGAACTACCCATTTATGAACATGAAATGTGTTTCCATTTGTTTGTGTCATCAATAATTTCTTTTAGCAGTGTTTTGTAGTTTTCCTTGTAGAAATCTTTCACCTCCTTGGTTAGATATATTCCTAAGCATTTTATTTTATTTTATTTTTTTGAAGCTGTTGCAAAGGAGATTGAGTTCTTTATTTGATTCTCAGCTTGGACGTTGCTGGTGCATGGCAGTACTACTGATTTGTGTACATTGATTTTTGCATCCTGAAACTTTACTGAATTAATTTATCAGATCTAGGAGCTTTTTGGATGAGTCTTTAGGGTTTTCAAGGTAAACGATCATATTGTCAGCAAACAGTGACAGTTTGACTTCCTCTTTACTGATTTGGATGCCCTTTATTTCTTTCTCTTGTCTACTCTGGCTAGGACTTCCAGTACTATGTTGGAGAGGAGTGGTGAGAGTGGGTATCCTTGTCTTGTTCCAGTTCTCAAAGGGAATGCTTTCAACTTTTCCCCATTCAGTATTATGTTGGCTGTGGGTTTGTCATAGATGGCTGTTATTACATTGAGGTATGTCCTTTCTATGTCAATTTTGCTGAAGGTTTTTATCATAAAGCAATGCTAGATTTTGTCAAATGTTTTTTCTGCACTTATTGAGATGATCATATAATTTTTGTTTTTAATTCTGTTTATGTGGTGTATCACATTGATCAACTTGCAGATGTTAAACCATCCTTGCATCCCTGGTAGAAAACCCACTTAATCATGATGTATTATCTTTTTGATATGTTGTTGGATTCAGCTAGCTAGTATTTTGTTGAGGATTTTTGCATCTATGTTCATCAGGGATATTGATCTTTTTTTTTTTTTTTTTTTTTTTTTTTTGTTATGTCCTTTCCTGGTTTTGGTATTAGGTGATACTGGCTTCATAGAATAATTTAGGGAGGATTCCCTCTTTCTTTATCTTTTGGAATACTTTCAGTAAGATTGGTTCCAATTCTTCTTTGAACGTCTGATAGAATTCAGCTATGAATCCATCTGGTCCTGGACTTCTTTTGTTGGCATTTTTAAAATTACTGTTTTGATCTTGCTACTTGTTATTGGTCTGTTTGGGGTTTCTATTTCTTCCTTATTTAGTCTAGGAGGGTTGTATATTTCCAGAAATTGATGAATCTTCTCTAGATTTTCTAGTTTGTGTGCATGAAGGTGTTCACAGTAGCCTTGAATGGTCTTTTGTATTTCCGTGGTATTGATAGTAATATCTCCTGTTTTGTTTCTAATTAAGCTTATTTGGATCTTCTCTCTTCTTTTCTTGGTTAATCTCGCTAATGGTCTATCAATTCTGTTTATCTTTTCAGAGAATCATCTTTTTATTTTATTTATCTATTGTATTTTGTTTGTTTGTTTCAGTTTCATTTAGTTCTGCTCTGTTCTTTGTTATTTCTTTTCTTCTGCTGGGTTTGGGTTTGTTTTGTTCTTGTTTCTCTAGTTCCTTGAGGTGTAACATTAGATTGTCTATTTGTGCTCCTTCAGACTTTTTGATGTAGGCATTTAATGCTAATGAACTTTCCTCTTAGCATCACTTTTGCTGTATCCCAGAGGTTTTGATAAGTTAGTTGTGTTACTATTATAGTTCAGTTCAAAGAATTTTTAAATTCTGTCTTGATTTCATTTTTGACCCAAAGATCGTTCAAGAGTAGATTATTGAATTTCCATGTATTTGTATAGTTTTGAGGTTTCCTTTTGGAGTTAATTTCCAGTTTTATTCCACTGTGGTCTGAGGGGATATGTGATATGATTGTGATTTTCTTAAATTTATTGAGCCTTGTTTTGTGGCCTCAATAAATTTAATGGTCTATCATATAGTCTATCTTGGAGAATGTTGTATGTGCTGATGAAAAGAATGTATATTCTGTAGTTGTTGGGTAGAATGTTCTGTAAATATCTGTTAAGTGGATTTGTTCTAGAGTATAGTTTAAGTCCACTGTTTCTTTGTTGAGTTTCTGTCTTGATGTCCTGTCTACTGCTGTCAGTGTAGTATTGAAGTCCTCCCCATCCTACCTCTGTTATTGTTGCCATCTATCTCATTTATTAGGTCTACTAGTAATTGTTTTATGAATTTGGGACCTTCAGTGTTAGGTGCATATATATTTAGGATTGTGATATTTTCCTGCTGGACTAATCCTTTAATCATTATACAATGCCCTTCTTTGTCTTTTTTTTTTTTTTTTTTTTTTTTTTACTATTGTTGCTTTAAAGTCGGTTTTTTTCTGATATAAGAATAGCTTCTCCTGCCCATTTTTGGTTTCCTTTTGCATGGAATTTCATTTCCCCACTTTACCTTAAGTTTATGTGAATCCTTATGTGTTAGGTGAGTCTCTTGGGGACAGCAGATACTTGGTTGGTGGATTTTTATTCATTTTGCTATTCTGTATCTTTTAAGTAGAACATTTAGGCCATTTACATTCAATGTTAGTATTGAGATGTGAGGTACTGTTCTATTCATCATGCTAGTTATTGCCTAAATACTTTAGTTCTTTTCATTGTGTTATTGTTTCATAGGCTCTGTGAGACTCATGCTTTAAGGTCACTCTGTTTTGGTATACTTTGAGTTTATTTTGCAAGATTTATAACTCCTTTTAGCATTTCTTGCAGCACAGGCTTGGTGGTGGCAAATTCTCTCAGCACTTATTTGTCTGAAAAAGACTTTATCTCTCCTTCATTTATGAAGCTTAATTTTGCTGGATACAAAATTCTTGGCTGACAATTATTTTGTTTAAGGAGGGTAAAGATAGAACCCCAATCCCTTCTGGCTTGTAAGACTTCTGCTGAGAAATCACCTGTAAATCTAAAAGGTTTTCCTTTCTACGTTACCTGATGCTTTTGTCTCACAGTTCTTAAGATTCTTTCCTTTGTCTTGACTTTAGATAACCTGATGACTCTGTGCCTACATGATAAATCTTTTTGTGATAAATTTTCCAGGAGTTCTTTGAGGTTGAGGTTCTTGTATTTGGATGTCTAGATCTCTAGCAAGGCCAGGAAGTTTTCCTCAATTATTCCCTCAAATAAGTTTTCCAAACTTTCAGATTTCTCTTCTTCCTCAGGAACACCAATTATTCTTAGGTCTGGCTATTTAACATAATCCCAAATTTCTTGGAGGCTTTGTTCATTTTTTAAAATTCTTTTTTCTCTTCAAGGTGTGAAGTTCTTTCTTCTGCTTGTTCTAGTCTATTGTTGTAACTTCCCAGTACATTTTGTATTTCTCTAAGTGTATCTTTGATTTCCAGAAGTTGTGATTGGTTTTTTCTTTATGATATCTGTTTCTCTGGAGAATTTTTTAATCCATGTCCTGTATTTTTAAAAAATTTTCTCTAAGTTGGTTTTCACCTTTCTCTGGGATCTCCTTGAGTAGCTTAATAATCAACCTGCTGAATTCTTTATTTGGCAATTCAGAGATTTCTTCTTGGTTTTGATCCCTTGCTGGGGAGCTAGTTGATCTCTTAGGGTGTTATAAAACCATGATTTGTCATACTACCAGAATTACTTTTCTGGTTCCTTCTCATTTGGTTACACTATTTCTTAAAATTGTTCTTGGATTTATTTTTGAATGGATTGTGGTTTTTCGTTTTTTGTTTTGTGGTTGTTGTTGTTGACCTCTTAAGGATAGGACTTTAATGTTTATTTTAGCCTAATTTGATTCTTGGTGCTTATAGGGGTGAAGACTCTGTATGAGATCTTCAGTTAGAGAGAGTTTTTGTGTGCTTAATTTCCCCAACGCTGGTTGTAGTAATTATATTCTTGGTGTGTGGGCAAGTTCACTGTCTCCTATGGAGTTGGAATGGCAGGGATCTCTTGAAACTTACCTTGTTCTCTTGTGTTGTATACTTTATTTATTTATTTATTTAATTTAAAAAATTTTTTCCTGGTGTTTTATTTACTGAGTTGATGATTCAGGCTTCAGGCCATCAGGAGGTAACCCTGGGTACGCACCAGTTATGACTAAGGCGGGTAGGTAGATGTAATATCCAGTGAAGGGCCAAGGTCCCAGCCTTGATGAAGGTGGCTGAGGGAGCACTGAATTAGATGTACTGGGGTTTTATGAGGATGAAGAGTGGGAGTTACTTCAGTTCCCCTGCCAGGTCATCAAGAAAACTGTTCACCTCACAGCCTCACTCTTGTCCTGGTGTTTCAGCTATTCAGATTGGACAGGTACCTCTTTTCTCTGTACGTAGGGAGGAATTGTGACTCTGCCTCTCTTGCAGGCCTGAATCTGGGGTGTGGTCCTCCTGTGGGGCTGCACTCACTCTGGATTGTTCCAGAAACACTGTCTACAGGTGCCTCCATGTTGCGTTTCTGTCGGGGAAGCCCTAGCTGTGTCTGCAGTGGAGTGCCAGAGGGGAACAAGGACCTCTTCTCCAGGGCCCTTAATGATCACAGAGGCCACTTGCCTGTTGGGGTATAGGTTCAGACTTTCCCTACTGTACCCAGCGCTGCAATTGTGTTTCTGCTGTGAGAAACTTCCCACCAATGGAAAGAACTAAAACTCAAGGCCTGCTGATTCTTTGTCCCACGGGGTAGTCCCTTGATATGGTACTCTCTCCTTTCCCCTAGGGAAGGGGCTTCCTGGGAACTGGACTGAAGTGATTGTTATTGCTCTTTTGGTTTTAGCCACCCAGTGGGGCCATCAGGCTCTGGGCTGGTGCCTGGGATTTTCTGCAGAGCCCTGTGATGAGCCATGAATACCAACACTTGTTCTAGTGGAAGTGGCAAGGGAGTGAAGTAGACTCTGAGAATCCTTGGTTGTAGATATGCTTAGTGTGCTGGCTTTCTGAAATGCTGGTTATGCATTTGTCACATGGACAGACTCAGGGCCTCTGGTTAGCCAGGACAATGCAGGCAGTGGTATTAACTGTCATTTTCTCCTTCCTGGGAGCAGGGTCGATATGCTATGAGTTGCTGTAATGGCCTGAGTTGGTTGGCCTCCAACCTGGAGGTGGCACTTTCAAGAGAGCACCCGCTGCAGTATCAGCAGTGGGATTTGAGTTTGCCCTAAGTTGGCCAGGGGAGGTATTCTGGTTACCACATAATGGGCGGGGCCATGAAACCTCCAAGAGTTTGTGTCTTTTATGTTCAGCTACTAGGGCAAGTAGAGAAAAACCATCAGGTTGGGGCAGGATTAGGTGGGTCTTGGTGGGACTCTCCTTGGGCAGGGCCACTGTGGGGGATGAGGGTTGGTTCTCAGGCCAATGGGGTTATGTTTCAGAGGTGAGAATGGTTGCCTCTGCTTAGCAGTATTGCTTGCCAGGGAAGTTGGGAATAGCCGGTAGTGCAAGGCCTCACCTACCTCCCACGCAATTGGTGAAGCTGGCCTTGCTGCCTCAGTGCCCCACTAACAGTGCCAAGTTCAGATCCAGGCAGCCTGTGCATGCGAAACTCAGACCTTGCCCCAGGCCATAAGCTACCTTACTGAGCAAGCAAGCTTGGCTTTCAGGCCTCACTCTTCCCCATCTACCCACAATGTCAGCTGTGGCTCCTGCCCTCATATCTGCAGCAGTTTCTATTTGCCCCCTGGATTCTGCTCAAAAAAGTTAGTGCCAATCCAAATCATTGCACAATCCAGTCAGAAGCTTCTTACACCCTATGACCCCTCCCTAATTCTACTGGCTGCCTTCCCTGAGGGCTCCTGTGAGATATAGTCAGGGATGGCCTCCCTGGGCTTGAGCAGGAGAATGGCAGTGCCTATAAGGCTCTTCCTGCTGTTGCTTTTACTTTTATATTTTGCACAGCTCCCTACATCCATTCCAGCTCTAGGTAAGGTTAAACCTTTAACCTGTGATCTGTATTTTCAGATTCCCTAGTAGGGATGTGTGTTTAGAGGCAGTTTTCCCCCTTCACACTTTGGGAATTTACAGTTTTTTTGCCTGTCTCATGGAATTTGCAGTGGTATGTCACTTATTTCAAAGGATCTGTGAATTCTTTCAGTTTTCCTGGGATAGTCCTGCGGTGATTCTTGGAGGAAAAGTTTTTGGTGTGAGTCTCCACATGCTTTTCTGTACATCCAAATGAGAGCTGCATGTTAGCTCTGTCTCCTATCTGCCATCTTCCCCGTCACTCACCACTGAATTATTGTTTTTCTTTTTTTTTTTTGTTATGCCAGCTAGGCTCGTTGTAACTTATTGAGTTCATTCCCCATCAATTTGGTCTTGCTGTCTTAGTCCATTTTTTGTTGCTTAGAATACCTGAAACTGGGTAATTTATAAAGGAAATAAATTTATTTCTTACAGTTATGGAGGCTGAGAATTCCAAGGTCAAGGATGAGGAATTTCTTGCTAGTGGGGATTCTCTGCAGAGCCCTGAGGTGGTGCAGGGCATCATGTGGTAAGGGAGCTGAGCACAGTAGGTTAGGTCTCTCTTGGTTTGCTTATAAAGCCACTAATGCCACACCCATGACAACACATTTACTTATTAATCCATGAGTGGATTAATTCCATGAGTGGATTAATCCACTGATGAAGGCATAGCCCTCAGGATCCAGCAGCCTCTTAAAGGCTCTACTTCTCAATACTGCCACATTAGAGATTAGGTTTCAACATGAGATTTGGAGAGGACAAACAATCAAACCATAGCACTTGCACTGCATCTACTCTGCACTCTTTTAGCCCTGGATCAATCCTAGAACCCACCTTCCTGCCCTCGATATTCAGGATGACGTGCTAGACTGGAAACAATTCATCCAACCATGTGGGCTGGTGGTCTTTCACTTGTTAAATATCTCTACATAACTCCTTTCCCCTTCTTCACACAAGTTCCTATTAATGTTTGTATTGCTCCTCAAGACCCTTACTGCCATCCTCTCACTCTTTCAGAAAATGTCTTTACTGCTTGCTTCTCAGAGAAAATGTAGCTACTAAGTAGCTTCTTACCGCTCACCTGTAGATATGTTTATTCATGTGTCTTCCCTCTTGTTTTAAATAGAGACATCCTTTCTCTCCTCCTGTCAAAGAGATATTGTTTCCAGGTGTCGTGGCACATATCTGTAGTCACAGTTACTTGGGGGCTGAGGTGGGAGGATTCCTTGAGCCCAGGTGTTCAAAACCAGCCTGGCCACCTAGCAAGACACCATCTTAAAAATCATGTTACTTGGACACGGGAAGGGGAACATCACACACCGGGTCCTATTGTGGTGAGGTGGTAGGGGAAGGGATAGCATTAGGAGATATACGTAATGTAAATGATGAGTTAATGGGTGCAGCACACCAGCATGGCACATGTATACACACGTAACAAACCTGCATGTTGTGCACATGTACCCTAGAACTTAAAGTATTAAAAAAAGAATCATCTGTTACGGTTAATTTTAGGTGTCAACTTGACTGTACTAAGGGATACCTAGGTGCTGGTAAAGCATTATTTCTGGGTGTGTTGGTGAGGGTGTTTCCAGAGGAAATTGGTGGAGTTGGTGGACTGAGTGGAACAGATCTGCCCTCAATGTGAACAGGCACCATCCAATCATCTGGGGTCCCAGATAGAACAAAAAGGTAGAGGGAAAGGCAAATTAACTTTCTCTCTCAGAGCTGGGACGCTCTTCTTTTGCTACCAGATGTCAGAACTCCAGGTTTTCTGGCCTTTGGACTCTGAGACTTGCACCAGTGGCTCCCTGGGTTCTCAGGCCTTCAGCCTCAAATTGAGAGTTACATCATTGGCTTCCCTGGTTCTGAGGCTTTTGGACTTGGACTGAGCCATGCTACCAGCATCCCAGGGTCTCCAGCTTGCAGACTGCAAATTATGGAACTTCTCAGCCTGCATAATTATGTGAACCAACTATCCCAATAAATTCCATCTTATTTGTCTATCTATCTATCTATCAATCAATCATAAATCATCTATCTATCTATCTTTATCATGACTCCCAGAGTTGACAACCCATCTGTGACACAGCCTCAGGAGGTCCTGAGGACATGTGCCCAAGGTGGTCAGGGTACAGCTTGCTTTCATACATTTTAGGGAGACATGAGACATGAATCAATATGTGTAAAATATACATTGTTTCTGTCTGCTAAGGTGGGACAACCCATGCTTCCAGGTCAGAAGTAGAAAAAAAGACAAAAGTTTGAATTCTTTTGAGCCCTCTACTGAATACACAACTTACTCAGGCTCAGTGAATCTGCATTTTCACATAAACAATAGGGCAGAGGAAGGATCAAATATGCATCTGTCTCAGGTGAGCCTCAGAGGCATGACTGGGATGACTTTGAGTTCTGTCTGTTCTTTGTCCACAAGGAATTTCCTTGTGGGAAATTGTGAGGGAAGTATGTAGCTTTTTATGTTTGTGGCTATCTTATTTAGGAATAAAATGGGAAGCAGGTTTGCCTGACATAGTTCCCAACTTGAGTTTTCTCTTGGCTTAATGATTTTGGGGTCCCAATATTTATTTTCTTTTCACACTATTCTCTTTCTCTCTCGGTCTCTCTCTCTCTCTCTGTCTCTCTCTCTCTCTCTCTCTCTCGTTGGTTCTGTCTGGAGAATGCTGACTAATACAGCCTCCTGTTCTTCAATGTATAACATAGAAAGTCTATATCTTATTTCAAGTATTACAAAACTTTTCTAATATTCCTCTGGTATTAGTCAGGGTAATCTAGCAGGTATAATAATGTATTAGTCCATTCTTGTACTACTATAAAGCACTACCTGAAAATGGGTAATTTATGAAGAAAAGAGGTTTAATCAACTCACAGTTCTGTAGGCTGCACAGGAAGCATGACTGGGAGTCCTCAGGAAACTTACAATCATGGTGGAAGGTGAAGGGGAAGAAGGCACATCTTCACAGGGTAGAACAGGAGAGAGTGCGAAGCAGAAGGTGCCACACACTTTTAAACAACCAGATCTCATGAGAATTTTATCATGAGACAGCACTGGGGGATGGTGCTAAACCATTAGAAACCACCCCCATGATGCAATCACCTCCCACCAGGCCCCACCTCCAACACTGGGGATTACAAATCAACATGAGATTTGGGTGGGGACACAGAGCCAAACCACATCAAATAATATCTAGATCCCTTAGACTTACCAGAATAAAAATTTATTTTGTACTCATGAAAAGTTCAGTAAATGTGTTCTTAGTTGGGTGGCTCTTCTGGGCACCTCATGTCTGATTCAGGGATCCAGGTCCCTTCCATCTTGTCACTCAACTATCTTTAACACAAGGTCTCTAGGGTTGCGGTGGAAGGGAAGACAGCATGAGGTAGGTTCCCTGGATACTTAATCACCTTGGCTCTGAGTGACCTACACACTTTAACTCACATTTCCTCAGCCAGAACTATCACATGGCTCTACCTGGAGAGAGCTGAGAAATGTCATCCTGTGTTGAGCAAATGATTCCCAACATTGAATCTACATTGTAGTAGGAAGCCCAAATCTTCAGTGGTCAGCTGGCTATTTCAGCTATACGTTTTACCTCTGGACTTACCACACATATCCATCCATATGGAATCCATAGTAATCTTTCCTAACACAGATATGAGTTTGTCACTTCCCCATTTAGTACTCATCAGTGACTTCCCCCTGCCCACTGAATGAAGTCTAAACCCTCTATCAAGGCATTCAAGACCATTTTGGATTTAGCCTTTCCAGCCCCATCTTCTGTAGGGTCTTAGGCACTAGTCCCACCAACTGCTTCCAGTTCCCGGAAGCTACATACTTAGCTTTGTTTAATACATTAACACACGGTTATTCATTTTTCTGAAATGTCCTCTTTGCTGTGTCTAGTGGGCAAACTTCTACTCTGTTTCAAAAGCCAGTATAAGCAGCTTTTTTCTGTGGCCTGCTCCTTAAGTATTGTTGATCATTTAGTTCCTCTGTCACCACTGAGGTTTTGGCACACCTCTATGGTAGGACCCTTATGCTGAGTTGCAATTGTATTTTCATCTATCTGTCTATTTCTCTCTATGAGCTCCTTGAGAACTGGGACCATGACTTGCTATCTTTGTATCTCCAGTGCCTAATATAGTATCTGCCACATGATGGATGCTTAATAAATGTTGATGTAATGAAAGAATAATTAAATGAATGAATAAATAAATGATGTACAATTTAAAATATTTCTTATACTTAAATTTCAGTTTAATATTTATTCAATATTTTAAGATTCTTAGACAAAAGTATGAGCTGCACTATATTTTCTGTGTCTTCTAATGAGGAAGAATGGAAGGCATTAAATTAAAACCTTACAGAAATGCACTAACATAAATTCTTGATTTGGTGAGGGAGCTTCTTCACAATCAACCAACTTAATGAAAGTGATACAAGAGTAAGCTGAAGCTTACAAGGAGGTTAAAGGGACACAGATTCTTAATGATGCAGAAATAGTAGTGACAGTTTCAATTCTGGGAAGTCAAAGTGTACAGAGAACAATGATAAAGAGAGAATTTCGGTGATTGAGACAAAAAGCTTGAGGAAACGTTATTTCAGGAAGTAAATTATAATGAAAGGTAAAGAAGGTAACCATGCATCCCTGAACTCTTCCCTCCGGAAACATCAAAACACAACTAAACTATATTTAATATAAATAAATATGAATTAATTGTATTTTGTTAATAATTCTTTGAAAATCACTATCCATCTTTGTTATATATAGTAATTCTCTTTGTCCCCAACTTTTATTCTAGATTCAAGGGGTATGAGTGCAGGTTTATTATATGGGCATATTGCTTGATGCTTAGGTTTGAGGGTATGGATCCCATCACCCAGGTGGTAGCATGGTACCCAACGGGTAGTTTTTCAGTCCACACCCATCCTTCCCTCCCCACTGTGGGAGTCCCCAGTGTTTGTTGTTTCCATCTTTTATGTCCATATGTACTCAATGTTTACCTCACACTTATAAGTGAGAACATGTGTTATTTGGTTTTCTGTTCCTGTGTTAGTTTGCTTAGGATAATGGCCTCCAGTTGCATCCATGTTTCTGCAAAGGATATGAGTTAGTTCTTTTTTATGGCAGTGCAGTATGCCATAGTCTATATGTACCACATTTTACTTATCCAATCCACTGTTGATCAGCACCTAGGCTAATTCCTTGTCTTTGCTATTGTGAATAGTGCTGCAATGAACATACGATTTCAAGTGTCTTTTTGGTAGAATGATTTATTTCCCTTTGGGTATATACCAAGTAATGGGATTGCTGGATCAAATGGTAGTTCTAAGTTGTTTGAGAAATCTCCAAACTGCTTTCCATAGTAGCTGAACTAAGTTTCATTCCCACCAATAATCTATATAAGTGTTTCCTTTTCTCCACAGCTTCATTAGCATCTGTTATTTTTTGACTTTTTAATAATAGGCATTCTGAATGGTGTGATATGGTGTCTTACTGTGGTTTTAATTTGCATTTCTCTGATGATTAGTGATGATGAGCATTTTTTGATGTTTGTTGGCTGCATGTACATCTTCTTTTGAGATGTGGCTGTTCATTCATTTGCCCATTTTAAATTGGATTATTTGGTTTTTGTTTGTTGATTTGTGTAAGTGCCTTGTAGATTTTGGATATTAGACCTTTGTCAGGTGCATAATTTGTAAATATTTTCTCCCATTCTGTAGATTGTCTGCTTACTCTTATAATTTCTTTTGCTGTGCAGAAGCTCTTTAGTTTAATTCTATTCCAATTGTCAATTGTTGTTATGATTGCAATTGCTTTTGGGAACTTAGCTCTATATATATATATATATATATTTTGCCAAAGCTGATGTCAAAAAGACTGTTTCCTAGGTTTTCTTCTAGGAGTTTTATAGTTTGAGGTCTTACATTCAAATCTTTAGTCCCTCTTGAGTTAATTATAGTACATAGTTAAAGGTAGGGCTCCAGTTTTATTTTGCATATGCTTAGCCAGTTATCCTAACACCATTTATTGAACAAGGGTATCCTTTCCCCATTGTTTGTTTTTGTTGACTTTGTCAAAGGTCAGATGGTTGTAGTTGTGCAGTTTTATTTCTGGGTTCTCTCTTCTGTTCCATTGGTCTGTGTCTGTTTTTGTACAAGTACTATGCTGCTCTGGTTACTGCAGCCTTCTAGTATAGTTTGAAGGTAATTCTTTTTTTTATTTTTTTGAGATGGAGTCTTGCTCTGTCACCCAGGCTGGAGTGCAATGGTGCCATCTCAGCTCACTGCAACTTCTGCCTCCCTGGTTCAAGAAATTCTCATGCCTCAGCCTCCTGAGTAGCTGGGATTACAGGCGCCTGCCACCACTCCCAGCTAGTTTTTGTATTTTTAGTAGAAACAGGATTTTACCATGTTTGTCAGGCTGGTCTTGAACTCCACACCTCAGGTGATCCACCTGCCTCAGCCTCCCAAAGTGCTGGGATTATAGGCGTGAGCCACCGGGTCCGGCCTGAAGGTAATTCTTAATAAACATATTAAATTAACCAGCTTATCACTGCATCTCTAACCAGTCTATAAAAGTGGAAGTCACTGTACATTGAAAAACAAACAAAAAACCCAGGCCAGGTGCAGTGGCTCACTCCCATAATCCTAGCATTTTGGGAAGCCGAGGTGGGAGGATCGCTTGAGCACAGGAGTTTGAGACTAACCTGGGCAACATAGGGGGACCTCCATTTCTACAAAAAATTTAAAAAGAAAATTTTTCAGGTATGGCGGCATGCACCTGTGGTCTCAGATACTCAGGAAGCTGAGGTGGGAGCATCACTGGAGCCCGGGAGGTGGAAGCTGCAGTGAGCTGTGATGGTGCCACTGCATTACAGCCTGGAGGAAAAATAAACAACAACACAAATACCCTGAAGCCTGCATTATCTCCTCCAGACCATCTAAGGTATTGTCATAATTTGCATGGTCTCCAACTTGATCTATACTGGGACATTGCCTCCCAGGGTGGGTGGGTTGGGGCTAGTGGGGAGCTGGAGTGAGGCAGGAACCTACTTTACCAAACTGAGATAAGAGTCAGGAAAACTATCCCAGCTGTAGATGCTGGTGCAGAGCAAGAAAGGAGTCTAACACTGTCTCAACCCTCATTTCTGACATTAATTTTGGCAGGACATGTAAGCAACAGTGGGAAGCCTCCCTCTCCATTAATTTGGAGCTAAGAAAAACAAAAGGTCACCTTCTGAGTTG
Source organism: Macaca mulatta (assembly GCF_049350105.2). Classification (NCBI taxonomy): domain Eukaryota; kingdom Metazoa; phylum Chordata; class Mammalia; order Primates; family Cercopithecidae; genus Macaca; species Macaca mulatta. Next base: position 163,158,702 of record NC_133407.1, on the reverse strand, counting down.
AACTAGTAAAATTCACATGAAATGGATGTGATTAGTCACCTTTTGGAGTAAAGCTAGAGAATATCTGAAATGGTTGGACTTCAGAAGACTGCAATCAATGTAAATGATTTGGGTGTAATCAGAGGCAAGCAGGTCCAGAATATGAACATCATTTAGTAGAAGGCATTTAATCAATTGTATTGTAAGGTGTTGGTGTGGGGGAAGGTTGGACAGAAAAGGAGGTGGCCAGCTTGGACTATGGAAATCCCAAGGAATCATAACCAGGCAGTGTCCAACCAAGCATGGTGTGGAGGAGAGACCCTGCCCTCTATGCCCTCGTGGTTGCTGGAGAAGTTGCTCTGCTGGAGGATGGTAGTGCCTCTTCTGGTCTCTCCTCAACAGTCTGGGTGCCCTTTGCACAGCACCTAGGTTGATTCCTGGTCTTTGTTATTATGAATAATGCTAAAATGAACATAATGAGTGCAAGTGCCTTGTTCACCTGTTGTTGGTTTTCCAGGCGTTCTGATCCTAGGACAGGCTGCCCTGGATGGTGGACATAAGCTTTTCAGTCCCTGGGAGGAAATGTCTCCCATCGTGAGTTTATCAGTTGGTCATGAGGTTAGACTCATGGCTTTGATTAACTTGAGTGACCTCAGATTCTGAAAACTTCTGAGACTTGATGAGGGTAAATGATGGAATTTGGAAAGTGGTCAGTTCCTCAAGGGCATACTACCCATGAGACCCTGTGGTTGGCAGCGTAGCCTTCTCTTAGAACATGCTGATCTCATCGTCAGTCCCTTTGTGCCTTCAACAGGCACTGTCTACTTAGGTCAATGACTGTCAAACATATCAGACTCAAAATCCTACTTTTAAATGAATGTTTTATTATGTTCTCTTTACTATTCTGAAAAGAAATTCACAAGTAGGCCAAGGCAGGAGAATCACTTGAGTCCAAGAGTTTGAGGCTGCGGTAAGCTATGATCTTGCCACTGCAGGATCCAGCCTGGGTGACAGAATGAGACCCTATCTTTAAGAAAAAGAAATTCACAAGTAATACCACCTCCTACTCATATATATTTTTAAAAGTCATTATTAAAATTAAAAATCTGGTAAAGAGAAATACTTTGTAATAAAATCATGTATATTAGCGAATTCTAATGTTGGGGATGACTAATTGGAAGGCCTAACGAAGTAGTTACTTTGAGATCAGAGTGAAGGTGGCAGAGGCATGTGTAGACAGACAGGTGTGCTGGCAACTCAAATACCAAGAGTGATGTTGCTGTCAGTGAAGTGTGTTTCTGAAATTGTGACTACTATTGGCAGAGTTCCAAACCAAAGTACAGTCTTCCTTGCTTTAAAAATGCAGAGAGGGCCAGACGCAGTGGCTCACGGCTGTAATCCCAGCACTTTGGGAGGCCGAGGCGGGTGGATCACTTGAGGTCAGGAGTTCGAGACCAGTCTGGGCAACATGGTGAAACTCAGTCTCTACTAAAAATACAAAAGTTAGCTGGGCATGGTGGCGTGTGCCTGTAATCCCAGCTACTCTGGAGGTTGAGGCATAAGAATTGCTTGAACCTGGGAGGCGGAGGTTGCAGTAAGCCAAGACTGCACCACTGCACTCCAACCTGGGCAACAGAGCAAGACTGTCTCAAAAAGAAAAAAAAATGCAGAGAGAGCATGTATGGAAAACAGTGTACATTAAACTTTGCAAAGGTAATCTGTGTTTCTAAGTAAAATGGAATTCCATTTCACACCCAGATAATTATAAACAGGTTTTTCACACAAATGTTCAGTGTGACTTCTGAAGGTTTTACAGGCACAAGAACATTTCTTGGTTGTTGTGCCTGTGCTGCACATGACTAGATAGCTAGCATCCTTGTTTCCTTCTCAGCAAATGCCACCAGTACTACTCCAATAATTATGACAGCCAAAAATGTTCCTTCAAGTGTCTGATATATCCCCTAGGCGGTGGTACCGCTGCTGTTGAGACACTGAATTAAGTGAGCAGGAATCGATATGAGGGTCCAATAATGCAAGTGTGCTGTTTCCCACAGCACACTCATTCCATGGCCTGGATGACAGAAAACCCTGGGTAGCAGAAAGAAGGCAAAGACTGCATGAGAATGGGGCCAAGTGTTAGGTCTAGGGGGGAAGCAATGTTCCAGGCATGACAATATGTCAGAACTTAGGAGGGGAAACCAGGATAACAGTTCACCTCTGGGACTTTGGCCAGCATATGAGTGGGGCCAACACAGAAAGAACTGTGGCTCTGGGCCACATGGATGCCCAGGTTTGTCCTCGGTGCCTGAGATCCCAGATCTGGCTGAAAAGGAAGGATTAGGGGTCAGTGCAGGAGCCTGGAAGCATTGGCTTTGTTCCTAAAATTTGAGTCTGGGGATATGACTTATTTCCAGATTCCTTATGCACAGCCCCACTCAGAAATGCCTCAGTGTCTTGCATGAACTTAAGTCTTCTCAAGTAATAGCAGCAGAGAAGAAAGCAGAGGCAGGAGAGACAACAGCCTCCGTTTATCAGTGCCAATCATGTGACTGAAAAGGGGATGTCTATACCACACCATCTGATTTTCTTACATCAGAGTATTCTTTGTTCTCATTTTAACAGAAATGAATCAACTCATTATTCAAACAAAAATATGTGTTCAAGAGAATAAGAGTTGAATGGTGTTAGCAACCATGTCTCACTCCACCCCACACCACCTCTGTTGGTTTCCTCTGGATGGACACAAAACAGCTGCCTCGAACTCAGATTTGGAGTTCATTTCCACAAGTATGGTCATGAAGGTGTGGCCATGAATTGAGGCAATGCTTATGCTGAATACCACAATTTACATGGGTAAGTAGATAATTATGCTGAGAGCCCAGGCTGAGTCCAGGCACCACAATCCATGCTTTGTAACTCAGAAGCCGAAAAACACTTCCATAAACCCGATATTCCCTGAAGACCTTCTGAACAGGATGATGCCTCATCTCCTGTGCTTCTGATCCCAAAGCCATATCCAAGATAACTATCTAATCTCTGCTCAGGATTCAAACTACTTAATGTTTTTACTCCATTGAGCAGGCTCCTTGGTGGATACAGATTCTGCAAAACAATAATAAAAAAAGCTCTTATCTCAATTATGAGGTTCTATTACTTCATCTGTCCCACATTCATTATAGTAGATGGTCATGAGAAGAACAAGTTCAGCTTTATAGTCCTTAAAGAAATGTATTAGCAAAATTGAGTTTTAAACAAAGAGATAGAGAAGTATTCTGTACCTGAGAAAGATTTTCCATTTTAGCATATAAAAAGAGGGAAGGAACTAAAGAAGAAATTATCTGCAATTACAGAACAATCAAGGAGATAGCTGACTTGTCTTCTCTCCCATTCCCATAAGCTTTGATTTAATCATGCTTAAGATATTGCAGAATTACACTCCTGAAGTCCCGAGTCAGTGTGCTGGCCTCTCTGACATCTTCCATCCCTCCACTCTTTCCCATTCTCTCCTGGGGTCTCCTATCTCCCTATGGACAGCTTTCTCCAAGCCTGGCTCTGCCCCTACCCCTTGAGTACATGCCTGGGTAGATTTGAGGGCTACTTGCCTTTTGGGTTTTTCCTTCAGTGCCACAGAGCAACAATTTGATCCTCTAGTAGTTTAAGATCTGAGACACCACTAGAAGTTCCTCTGAACAAAGCATTCTATGAAAAGGAAGGGGATCTACATATATGTGCTAATATATTTATCTCTGCTTTTCTTCTGTGTCCTTTGGATTTTCTTCCTGTGTGTATCTCATTTTAATCAAGATATACTTCCCTGTCCAGAAACCCTTAATAGTTACTTATTGCCCAAAAAAATCAAGTCCAAGTTTGTCAGCAGAGCATTCAAGATCCTCTGTGATTTGCTCCCTCACGTGCATTTCCAACAAATCAACTCTAGCCAGAGTGAGTCTGTATAATTCAGTGCTGAACGTGTAGCCTCTGTAGTCCAGTCCCAGCACAGCCACTTGTGAGCTGTGCCCTCAGGTGAGTTGCTTAACTCTATGCCTCAGTTTCCTCAACTGTGAAGATGGAATAATAATAGTAGTAATTTGAGTTGTGTGTGAAACAAGAGAATTGATAAATGTTGTGGGCTGAGAACAGGGCCTGATCATAATGTACCAATGTACTACTCTCAACACACTTGCACTTTTCTATCTTTGAACATTTTTTCACAGTTACCAGTTTTTGAAATGCTCTTCCCTTCTCTCCACCCCTCTAAATTCTTCCCATCCTTTAAAGTCCTGATCAAATTTTTCTTGCAAAAACTTTCCTCAACTGTTCAATGTACAGTGTTCTTTTCTGTTTATTGTTCTTATGATCTATTCCACAAATTTTGCAAATAATCATTTGTTGCATCATGGAACTTTTTGTATTGCCACCTTGTATGTTAACTTTGAATGTAATTTTGCCTTGTCCCCCACCAACTAGCCTGTGAATTCTTGGAAGCAAGGACTCAGGCCTGTCTTTGTATACCTGGTACATTGTCTTTCCAATAGTGGCTCAATAAATATCTGTTTATTTGACTTATTTGATTCACAGGTTGAATGCAAGTTTGCCAGATGCCTTTGGAAGTGGTGAGCTAAAGGGAGAGTAGAGGAGTTAGAACCCTTGTTATTTGCTTGTAAAATATTTATGTTTCTGTGTAAGATGTTCCATTTCCATCTTGGAAGCACTAGAACTGTCTGATCGGTGGAAATCCACTAGGACGAGATCAGGCGCTGTTTTTGGCCAGAGGGAGAGATTTGGCAGCCAGATGGGCTCTTAGAAGAGCAATTTAACCAGATGCAGAATGGCAGAGGCAGAGTCCCCAGGGCTGGCTATAACACAAAGGGGTCTCCTGAAGCACAGTTGCTTCCACAAAGAAGTTTTGCAAATTCAGGCCTTCCTTCCTTGCTGCTTGATTTTCCCCTGGGTGGAAACCTTTGGCATCTGAGAGGGCCAGGGACAGGTAAGACAGGAAGAAGAGCTAGTGTGTTACTGGGCCAAAGACTTCTGAGTTCTAGTCCAGATTTTTTCAACAACTTCCTGGGTGGCCTTGGACCTTATGTCATCTCCTTAATCTTCAGTTCCCTCATCTATCATGAAGGTGTTGGATCAATACGTAATCTCTACAGTCTCTGCTGACTCTCATAGTCTATCACTCTATGATTTTTCTCATAGTGGAGTCATTAGTATCTACTATGCTGGAGACAGAGACCTCCTTTGCCTGGAATTAATATTCTTCTGGTTGGTGAGATGCAATCAGAACTCTGGCCAGTGGAGCTCAATTGAGTCAGTCCCTAGGGTGCGAGATGATCTCATTTTATGGGGAGTGACCCTGCTTACAACAACTTGGAATCCTTTACCTTCTCCACCACATCTGGGAAAGTAAGGACTTGGGATATATGATAATGAAGAGGGGGCAGGGTAATAATGGGGCAAAGGATTAAACTGGAGCCATATCTGATTATTTGGTCAATTATCCTTGCCTCTAGATTGTCACTGAGGGTTCCCTTTCTGTAGTCCCTGACTGAAGTCACAGTCATTAATGACGGTAGAAGTCCAGGGAGATGAAGCAAGGGAGATGAAGCACTGAGGCTTGGTGCCAAGTATGTACAAGTGGTCAGAGACCCCACCCAGGCCTTGGACTTGGCCTTATGGGTACGTTCTCCAGGCCTGCCCCCACCTCCCACTGCCAGAAGGTGCTCCTCCCCCAGCACCCCCCACCCCAGATGTCCTTGGCAGCCTTCCTCAGGTGCTCCTGGCTGCTCTCTGCTCCTGCACCACCTCTCCCTGTCAAGTTAAACCCATAGTAGCCCCTCCCACTAACCCTCCTCTACTCCCCCAGGTGAGACAGTAGGTCTGCCTTTTTTAACTCAGATCAGGCTACTGGGTGTGAGATCCATGAGGCCATGGCCTTGTGTCTCTTGGTGACTATGAGCTTATCTCGGGCCCGGAAAATCATGCTGAGTAGGAAGATATTCCTGCTGCTGCTGCTGCTGCCACCATGGAAAACGGTGCTGTGTTCCAGGAGCTGGGAAACAGTGTGGCAAGCAGATGACCCTGTACAGCAGAACATTGATGACCTTCTAGAAGAGACCCAGAGATAAGGTGGGAACAGCTTGTGTGGAAAAGGGAGAGTCCTAGAAGCCAGTCCAAATATTGCAGATGGAATTATTGTGAGTCAGGGCTTTCTACAAAACCATTTGCCAAGACAGCTCACATGTTTGCAAGGCAAACATGTAAGCACAAGCTTACAAAATGAAACAGGCAGCTCAATGGCAGGCCCTGGCATGTTGGTGGGAGGTGGACAAGTGAGGACCATGGGCCTTTCACCTGTCCATTTCTCTCGAGCTGCTGTGGGGGTCCTCTAATGCTGTATGAGTTCTTTGACTTTCCAATCTATTTAATAGAAGAGAACCTGGGAAGTTAGCTCATCCAGGTCATGCCTCTGTTACTATGCTGGATGTTACCTGCAGCATGTGACAACAAGCAAGTTCTGTTCTTTCAATAAATGCCTCAGAGGAAGTGCCCACCCATTCTCTGTGACCCATTCTAGTGTTTAATTGCTGTGAAATCTTGAACAATAGGCCTCACATTGACCTTGAGATGCCCCCTTGGTAGTTTACTTTTATTCCCTCTATTTCCTATTGATTACAGGTGGGGAATAGCCACTGACCAAGGTTTCCACTTTAGAGGATGCTTTTAAATACTTGACCATAACAGGCCCCCTTAACCTACACTTATTTAGACCTAATAATTTTAGAAACATTTTACACACTTATTTACTTGATCACAATCTTTTCCAACTATTCCATGATCTCTGCTACTGACCACAGCTGTCCTCCCCCGACAGAGCTCCCCTCTCCTTTCTAGGCACCCCATCTCTTCCCTACCTATGAAATTTTTCCATCTTCAATGCACCAACATTTGAAGAGCTGTATAAGCACAAAATATTTAATTTGGGAACAGTGTCTGTGGGAAGGAATGCTTTGTTAGTTTCCAAAGTAATGCAAAGCTTAATTTTAGAAAGTAATTTACTCTTTTTTTTTTTTTGGTTCTGGAAGTCACAGAGATTATGGATTGCTCTGCAGAGGCAGCCTGCCTGATGATGCTAGCACTTTGCAGCACTGGGTTTTTCTGCAGCAGTTTCATTTTTATTCTCATTCAGAGACACAGTGGGTCAGTTCAATAGAAACATTTACTCACTGAGGTCAGGGCCTGTGTCTTGTACAGCCTGTTTGTATGGCCAGGGACTGACAAGGACAAGTTAAGTGGGAAGTATTCTTAAATGTTGAATTGCATTGCATTGCCTGTCTGCCCCCCACTCCCTACCTTGGTCTTAAACTTGGTCCAATCAGGTTCTGGAACTAGGAAAAAACAGCTATCAGGTATTGGGCAGGATGGGGACAGGAGGGATCAGATTATACCACTGCTACCTTCCATGGCTCCAGGAGAAAGTTAAGGTGACAAGATTGAAGAGTATCATGTCCTACCAGATCTAATGTTAGTCTCTTCCTCTCAGAGACACACATGACTAGGAGCTGAAACATAATAGGAATTGGGATAGGAATCTGAACCAATAGAACAGGGACCATGAAATGCAGAAATTAGGAGGGTACATCACCACCACCATAGTAGCAGTATTTGGGGCCGGAACTGAGATAGGCTCTTGATAAGTAGCACTGCCCCAGAGCCCTCTGTGGGCTCCAGGTGAAGCAGCCTTCAATCATTTGCGGGGGTGCCTTTTGACTGTCAAGGCATACTTTGGTGCCTTAATACCACGATCAGTGACATTCCCAATTCCCCAGAAAGAAAATTTAAACTCTGTTTTCCAAGGGTACACACACACACACACACACACACACACACACACACACAGAGTCTCTCTCTCTCTCCCGACTGTGTTATAAGCAAAAGTCAATTTAAGAGGAAGACAATGAAGTCCCCAAGAGAAAATCACTGTGAGTAAAGATACTCTGTCAGAGTGGACCAGACTCAACCAGAGAACCTGAATCGTGGAGGACAAGAGGTTCCAGGCAGAGCATGAGACTCTCTCTGTAGTTCTCACCTGAAGTCCCTCAACCTCGAATCCTAAGAGTTCCAGTATGTTCTGGAAACGAGGGGCGTGGTCTTAATTAGAAAACAAAAATCAAAACGAAACAAAAACATGTAAACAAAGGTACAATCATTCTGGAGTTGGCATCTTCTCTAAAAGACCTGGAAGACCTGTCCTGCTGGCCAGGGAGGAGCTGACTATTGGAGGTCAGGGGTTTCGAGGAGGTGGGCAACGGCGGCGGCAGCCAAGGGGGAGGAGGCAGCTGTAGCGCGGCACGGCAGCCCACTCCGAGGACAGAGACGGGAAAAGGAAAGACATGACTGCACAGCCAAATGTGGCAGAGTTAGCCACTTTTGCAGTATAACATATTTTATATTTTTTTCAAAGTGTTATCTTCTGCCAGATCTTGAAATCTTTCAGAGCTCAGTATGTGGGTGGGTTCAGCTCCATATATTTTTCATTAACGTCTACTAGTAGGCCTAGGATAGTGCAGAGAGACAAGGATAGTGCAGAGAGACAAGAAAGAACCACGCCAGAAACACAGATACAGAGAAAACCAGGCTGACAAAAAGATACATAGGGAGAGGTACTGGGTGATCTTGAGAAAAGCCATTTTCTAGGTTCAGAGGAACACAGAGTTCTAGGAGCAATTTGGTCAAGAGATTCAGGAAAGCCTATTAAGACGGTGTTCTGCGAGACGCTAGTTGCGTACCCCAGGATGGAGATGTGGCGGTCCTGGATTAAGGCTCCCCGAACTGAGAAACGAAGAGAAATCGCAAAGCTTCATTGTTTTGTTTGTCCCTTGGTTGGGCTCCAGGCAACCTGCGCGCTGGAGTTCTGACACACTGCTTGAGCGCCCCCTGCTGACCACTCTGCAGAACTTCACCGTCTGGGCCCAAGGTGAAATCGAATTACGTAATTTCTCGAGCTTTGCCCACCCCATTTTTACATTTTTATTTATTTTTTATTTATTTTTGTATTTTTCCAAGTTCCTGGCTTCTCTGAAGCCTACTGTCTAATGCCAGCGCTTGAATGCTCTGACTGCCAAGGTCCTAAGGTCCAGTGAGGGTAGTCCTGAGAGACCCAGCCTAATGAGAGGGCACGTAGGGGCTTGGCTGCACATTTATGAAACACGTGCCACATACAAACTGCTGCGGAAAGGCCCAAAGGGATTTCATTTGGTTTTTCGTGTTCTTGCCTCAAAAGGGAGGCTAGAATTAAACTGCCCTTCTGGGGCTGGGGTGAGAGCCCTTCCCCGCCCAGTTCTGACCTTTAGAGCAGCCTTCCAAAGTAAATCCCTGGAAGAGCCTCTCAGAGCACCAGCGATGGCGCGCCTCCCTCTTTCCTTTCCTTATCTCTCTCCCTGTTCATCTTTTCTTTCTTCTCTGCTTGGGGAGGAGAAATTGCAATGTGCAAAGCCCCTGGGGCGAGAGGGAGAGAAATACAAGTCTCCGCAAATGCCAAGCCTATGTTACTGCTAAGAATAGCCTTTATCTCTGGGAGGAAGCGCAGGAGACCTGGTTCCTGTTTCTCTCTCCCTCTCCCCTCCCTCCTTTCTCCCTCTCTTCTCCCTCCCCCTCACACCCGATGAAGGTTGATTATAAAGAGGGCAGTGAGCCTGTCTTTCCTAAAGTGACTGAGACTTGAGTCACAAAGGCTAGAGAGGGGATGTGGGAGGAGAGAATAAGAGTCCAGAGGACCAGGGTGGGAGGGAATGGAGAAGGCAAGAGCAGCATGGGGGGAACAGGAAGAACAGGACACGGGAGCCTGCAGTCAACTGATTGACAGGGGTGGTGGGACCCTCAAGTAGCGTCCCTGGGGTCAGCAGTGGGGGCAACTGGGGCTTTAGGCACGCCCCCACCTCCCCGTTCTGGCAGGACATAGCCATCACCTTGAGGGATGGGGACAGGTTTCCAGACCTCTGGCTAGTATATGGGCTCACAGTAAGCAACTCATCTCCTCAGAGATTAGAAACCCAAATTATATCTCTCAAAATCAGGTTTTTCAGGCTGGGAGTGGTGGCTCACACCTGTAATCCCAGCACTGTGGGAGGCCGAGGCGGGCAGATGGCTTTAATTCAGGAGTTCGAGACCAGCCTGGGCAACATGCACAAACCCCATCTCCACAAAGAAATGCAAAAATTAGACAGGCTTGGTGACTCGTGTCTGTGGTCCCAGCTACTCAGAAGGCTGAGGTGGGAGGATTGCTTGAGCCTGGGAGGCAGAGGTTGTAGTGAGCTGAGATCATGCCACTGCACTCCAGCCTGGTCAGCAGAGTGAGACCTTAAAGGTCAGAGGCACATGGTGAGAACAGCAGAAAGGATTCTCTTTCCTTTGTAATGAAGAATTAAACAGATATTACAGTTAACTGCCTTGCAGGAGTGACCCTCAGGGAAATGGGGTCACTTATGCTTTGGTTTCTTCATTACCTGCTGGGCCCCTGCCCCTTGTTTCTTTCTTTTGTCCATCTTCCCTCCCAGCTTGCCCTCTTTCCTCTTTTCACGAGTGCAGCTTTTTGCCCACACCGTCAGTGATGTTCCCTGGCTCTGGCTTCCTCCCCCACTCACCTTTCCTGTCGCTGCTGGATCTTCTTTTCTGGTCAGAATGCTGTTGTGGAAGGAAGGGGAAGAGGGTGTTGGCACATCTGCTTGGGGACCCAAATGTCTGATGCCTTGCAGATTTCTAACAGGACTAAGAGGTATCCCATAGAGTTTGAGGAGAGTCAGGCTCTAGGTCTTTCTTGACTCAACATCAATCTGCAAAGCACCGCTGAAAAATTACTAGACAGCTGCCAGCCCAGAAGTTGTATTATCTCCTATCTTGAATAGCCCTTGTCCACTTCTACCATAGAAAAGTATTTTAGTGACTCATGAGTCAATAGGAGCAGAAGGGCCTTGGCAGGCACTGCATAAATACATATTATGGTTATTTATCACGAATGAAGGTGGCTCATAAATAACTGAAACTGGCCCAGTTCTGCTTCTGTTGAATAAAAGGAAAAACCCAAAAACATCAAAGGATAAAAAACAAAAGGGGAGCGCTCTGCAGAAGATGGCATTACTTTGTGTTCTATAGCTGAATAAATTATAGCAATTGCTAAAATGCTCCTGGAGAATAAACGATTTTAGAAGAGACCTGCTCAGCAGCCCCGAGTTGTGGGTCTGGGCTGCCCGTGACCAGCAGAGGGCAGACTTCAGTTATAAACGGAAGACTGCCGAACAGATAGTGGGGAAATGGTAATTGATGGTTCAAGGTTGTAAACTGCTTATTCCATGCTGTAAATACTCACTTTGGGCCTATGCATACCCCCAGAGATCATAGTCCAAGATTCTTGATAGGTTACAAGAGACTAGATTTCAAGGAACCAGCTCCTTGTAATACATATTTTTTTGTTCATAAGGTTAAAATCTGGGCAGAAAGGGCTGGTTTTGCACAAACCTCCCTCTGGGTGCCACAAACTGCTATTTAATGTGCAGTCACTGAAGTGACTTGTCCCTGTCCTGGCCCTGACACAGCTACTCACAGCCGCATATAGTTTGGAGTGGAAGTGTTGGGGCTTTGTATCCGACTTGGAAAAGCAGGTGCTGTGTCATGGACTTGGTGAAAAAGTCCCTACTGTTGGTCATTCCCCTTTGTTTAATGAATAGAGAGAAGTCTGCTCCTGAGGAGACAGAGAAATAGGAATGAAGAGTATTGGAAATGTTTCCTTAAGATTTGGGTCAGCGTAGCAACTTGACTCCTAGGTATATATCCAAGATAACTGGAAACACATGTCCACACAAAAACCTGTGCACAAGTATTCCTAGCATTATTAATCACAGCCAAAAAGTGGAAACAACCCAAGTGTCCATTAACTGATGAAGGACTAAACAACATGTGGTTTATCCATATAATGGAATATTATTCAGTCATAAAAATGAAGTATTGATACATTACAACATAGATAAACCTTGAAAACCTCATGCTAATTGAAAGAAGCCAGTCACTAAAGACCCATATTGTATTATTCTAATTACATGACATGTCTAGAATGGGCAAATTCATAAAAGGCAAATAAAAAATGAAATAGGCAAACAGAAAAACAGATTGATGATTGACTGGGGTTGGGGAAGGGAGACATGGGACTGACTCCTAATGAGCATGTTATTTCTTTGGGGGATGATGAAAATGTTCTGAAATTAGATAGTGGTGATCGTTGCATATCTCTGTGACTATATGGAAAGCCACGGAATTCTACACTTTTAAAAGGTAAATTTTAAGTATGTGAATTATATCTCAATAAAGCTGTTATTAAAAAAAGATTTGGGGCTGGGCACAGTGGATCATTCCTGTCATCCCAGCACTTTGGGAGGTTGAGGTGGGAGGATCACTTGAGCCCAAGAGTTCAAGAACATAGTAAGACCCCATCTCTACTGAAAAAAAAAAAAAAAAGATTCGGACCAAAACAGACATTAACAGACACTATAGAAGGAAACTCAGAGCAGGAAACAAGGTGAATATAAAGAGAACATTTGACTTCTGGGACAGCCAGCCCTACCCCCATCCAAAAAAGTACTTTGGATGAGAACAGAGCAGGTTTAGTTCAGGTTAAAGACAGAGGCAGCCAAATTCAGTGTAGGAAGCAAAGAGAATTATCCACAAAGCTGAACTGACCTTGCATCTTCTCCAGCTGACCCACCTGTAAAGAGTTAACACCTCTCTGATCATGCTGGCTTTGGTAATATGGGTGCTGGTTCACTCAAGGCAAGAGGACCACATTTGAGCTGATGTCATGGTGACAGAAGGTGCAGAGGGAAATAAGGGAGAATCACACTCTTCAAACCACAGTAACAAGAAAGGCTTCCCAAGCTCTCAGGAGGTGGCAAGGAAGGAAGGTGATAATAGTTAAGTCACCAGCTCAGCTGCCAGGGAACTTCATGGTTACACTTGAGTTCCAAGTATATTACCAGTGACACCCAAGAGGCCAGAAGAAGCCTGTGCTCTATTCCTTCTGTAGTAGCCGCCACAGCACCTTGCAGAGGTTGGGCCTATGAGAGCCCTTAGTAAATACTTGGAAAAGGTGGATAAATTAAGAAATAGATGAGCACACAACTCCATAGGGCAAGGGAAGTACCCTGAATGACAGAAGCCAGGGCCAGGTGCAGCCTTGTTCAGTGCATTGGAGAGGAACTATCCTTGAACGAGAAAGATAAGGAGATGCCTGCTCTTTATCAGAGCCATCCACTCATCCATCACGGGACTTGCCCGGCTGAGTTTAAGCAGGGCCATGTCTCAGGCGCATCTGGACACATCCGTCTGCTATGGCATGCTTGGTATGCCTCATTTCTCACCTTCCTCCAATTCCTGGGCAGAAACTGTAATGTGTTGATATCATTGTGTGAGATAGAGCCAAACTTTGTATTGTTTAGAAACAAAACATCCTAGAAGATGCACTAGAAGATGCACTTGTCACTATGAAGATATTCTGCATAAGAGCAGGCCTTTTAAAATTTGTGTTTACTGATTTGAAAACAAAACAAAACAAACCTCTCTGTTCTGTAATTGCGTTTGGTGATCAGGGAGAGCAATGATACTAGGGTATGATCAAATGTTTTCCAGTCCTGTGTTTTTCTCCAAGTCTGGTCCTCTGGGTGAATGTTATGCATTTCAGGGAGCCAGGGAATAGATCTAACTATGCCTTACAAAATAAGCTTAATTATAGATTCAGCCAAGGCATGGGAACTCAGTAACTAATTATGTATCTAGAGCTTCATATGGGCATTGGAGCCAAAGCTCCATAGAACTCTTTATGTAGTAAATGAGAGGTTAAAAACAATGGCTAAATACCAATTGTTTTAAATAAATTATATGAGTTCAGTAGTGAAAAGAATTGGATTTGGGAGTTGGGCAGATCTGGGCTTAAAACCTGGTTACTTCCTTCAGTTATGCCTTTAGTAAGTCTGCATTGATCACCTACAATGTACAAGGCATTCTTTTAGGCATTGACAATAAAAGCACAAATGAGAAAGACAGTCTGTATCCTCAGAGAGCTTACAGTCCCACAGCTACACTAAATACCTGTTATCTTTAAAAGGTTACTAAACCTGCTGGGTGCCGTGGCTCATGCCTGTAATCCCAGTACTTTGGGAGGCTAAAGTGAGTGGATCACCTGAGGTCAGGAGTTAGAGACCATCCTGGCCAACATGGTGAAACCCCGTCTCTACTAAAAATACAAAAATTAGCTGGGCATGGTGGTGGGCACCTGTAATCCCAGCTACTCGGGAGGCTGATGCTGGAGAACGCTTGAGCCCAGGAGGCGAAGATTGTAGTGAGCCAAAATCGTGCCACTGTACTCCAGTTTGGGCAACAGAGTGAGACTCTGTCTCAAAAAAGAAAAAAAAAAAAAGGTTACTAAACCTTTCTGTGTTTACATCTGTAAAATGAAAACAAAAACAAAAACAAATTTGAAGGTTGTTGTAAGGATTAAATTGAATACCATAAACAAAATGCTTCGAATATTGCATTAAAATAGTATTGCTTCCCTTCTCCTTATGTATATCCCCTTGGTACCGTTTTATCATTTGCTACCACTTACTACTACCTTTAATTGAACATTCCTAGCTTAAAGGGAGACCAAATGTGTCAGGGGTTTGAAATGGAAACCCCAAAGCAACTCCATTAGGTAACAGTATGTGTTGTAGTTGAGGACATGGGGGTTGACATCAGAGAGACCCCAATTAGAAACTAACCCTGTTACTTGCTGATTTGGAGCAAGTTATTTAACCTCTCTGAGCCTCAGTTTCCTTCTCTGTGAAGGCTAATAACCCTATTCTCCCAGAGTTGTTGAGAGGTTTAGTGAGATGCTATATGTAAAACACTTAGCTCATTGTCTGGTACATCATAGGTGCTTGGCAACGATTGTTACTCTTATTTGTTTGTCTTACTTTTAGAATATCAATTTTTAGGGCTGGCACTTGTCTTGAATAGCATTATGGCCAATTTCTCATTTTACAGATAAGGAAACTGAGGTTCAAAGCAGGTTGGCCAAATCATACAGTTAGTTGGTGTCAGAATTGGAATCTCTGATTCCTGCCCCAGTTTTCTTTGCCTCTACTTCATGTTCAGGGGTGGATTTGACTAGAATATTGGTTTTAAGGAACATTAAGTTCACACATGTAGGATGTGGTAGGAAGCCTTTTTCCTTTCCCAATCCTCAGTTTCTTCTTGTACAGTGATGGAGTTGTCTAAATGATTCTACTCAAGGTTTTGAGACACAATGTCTTTTTGAAGAGTAGCTAGGAAACATAGGTAACCATGGACAACTTCACTTCACCTGCCCTTGCTAGGTTCAAGCTCTTGATCTTCCAAAGATTAGGTGCAAACAGATGGAAGATTGTAGCCCATGTCCTCCCCTACAAGGCAACCATGCCTGGCCTTCCAGGTGGCTGCTCTTTCAATGGAAGTGATTTTTAAACTGCAGATCATAACTTATTAGTGAGTCTTGAAATAAATTTAGTGAGTATTTCAAAAATGGAAATAGAAGTGATTTTAAAATATCAAAGTATGCCACAAGTTATAATAATCAGTATTACTTTGTGAAATCCTTGTTATATATGTCATATTTGTGTGTGAATTTATGTACTGTGATGTCACAATTTTAAAAATATTTTTTACCGTGGGCTGTAGTCCAAAAAGATTGAAAACTACTGCTTTAAGACATAATTTATGTTTCCTGCAATTTAAAACAATTCTCACTTTTAAATTGCACATTATTCATTACTCAACAAATGTTTATTGAGTGCCTACCAAATGCCAGGCACTCTTTTAGGCACTGGGAATACAGCAGTAAACAAAAGAAACAAAAATTCCTGTACTCATGGAGCTTACCTTCTGGTGGGAGAAACACAAGCAACACATAGGTAAGGTACAAAAGGTAGGAAACACAGGAGAAAGGCAAGAAGGAAGGATGAGAGGAAGGAAGGAAGAAGGAAGGAAGAAGGAAGGAAGGAAGGAGGGATGGAGGGAGGGAGGGAGAGAGGGAGGAAGAAAGAAAGAAAGGAAGAAAGAAAGAAAGAAAAGAAAAGAAAGAGAAAGAAAAAGAGAAAGAAATAAGAAAGAAAGAGAAAGAAAGAAAGAAAGAAAAAGAAAGAAAAAAGAAAGAAGGAAGGGAAGAAAGGAAGAAAGCAAAGGACATTCATAAACATTTAACCCAGTAAAAACACTGTTGGCATTTTGGTGTATGTCCTTACTGACTTTTCATCATATGCACATGTCATTTATCTTGCCATTTAGAGGACTTCCAGGTAATAGTCCTCACATAAATGTGCAGGATGCTGCTGACCAAAGTCCTGTCCTCTGAAGCATGAAAGGAGAGGCTCTGCTTTCCTCTCTGCCTGCTTCCCTCCTCCCTCCTTCTTTCTCTTCTGTATTAATTGCACTACCAGGCCCTCGGCCTTGGGCACAGAGACTTCTGCTGCATGTTAATTAGGCACAGCACCATCTGACCCTGCTCACTGGGAAGTTCTATGTCAGAGTTCTGTTGCATACTGTCCTTTAATAGCCTTAATGATTTAATCATTTTATAGATTGAAAACATTGAGGTCCAGAGAGGTTGTGACTTGTCTGAGTTCTCACAAACGGTAAACGGAGGCAAGAGTCTGAAATGCCTTGGGCTCCACCGCCTGAGAGCCCGGGTTTGGCCCCTTCATCTGCTGTGCATTTCACATTCCTTTCTTATTGTGCCAATATAGTCAAAAGAATTTTTTTTCTGATACTAAGCTGTGATTTTAAGTTTTTGTTTTCTAACAGGTACAAACTGGTTAGACTCGTCCTGGCTTAAGTGACCGTTAATTTAGTAAATCTCCTTGGTTTTTGTGACTTCTATGCTAAAAGTCTTAAAAATAAATGTAATAAGAAGCTGCCCTTGGGTCCAGCAGAGAAGAAGATAGAATTGGATCCTTTTCAAAGCCAGTGTTTACAATCACATGCCTCTGGCTTTCTCGTTTACTTTAATAAGCTATGTCATGAGGTAACTTTATCTTTACAGATACTTTTTTTTTTTTGAAGGAGAGATGGTTTTTAGCAGAGAACAAGGAACTTAAAATCAAGAGGTTTGCGTTCTAGTTCCAATTCTGTTAAGTAACCCTAGACCAGTCACTTGCCCTCTGTGAGCCTAAGCTGTGGTCAGTGGGGCCTCAGGACTTCCAGGACATATTTCTGGGCTACCACTGGAGACCTACAGTGAAGGCTCAGAGGCTGCCGTCCCAGAACCACACTGCCCCCTTGTCTCCCTCCCTCCCCTACTCAGAGCAGCTCTCCTTTCATTTGTTTTAAAGGGTACAGTCTGCATAAGATTTTATTTAAAAGAAAAGTTCTGCTGTTGTCAGTATATAAAAATCACCAGACCAGCTAGATGATCTGAAAGATCCTTTCCAGCTCTAACGTTCTGGAGTGTCTGAGTTTAAAGATCGGCTCTTGCTTTTTTTTAGCTACCTCTTTGCTCCATGGACATGCCAACCGATCACCTCTAAATTATAAATATTCTCTCTGCTGCCCCCAGCTGACTGCAAGCTATGTATTATGCTGGCTGTAAAGATCCTGGAAATGAGCTTGTCTGCTACTCCTGCCCTAATAATGCTGTGACCGGCAGGGAAGAACATTTGTAGCAGTACTTATTTGCTAACCAGGGATTTTATTTTATTTTATTTTTAAGCTTGCATTTGTTTTAACCGCTTGGGAAAAACAGTTCCAGAACTATCCCCAGCCCTGACCAGCACAGCAGCATCCTCATTCATATGCTGCTGCTTTGTCTGGCGAAAGGCATTCTGCAACACCATTCCTAATCGCTTCCCACTGTGGTAAGCAGCTATTTGGATTGGATCCCACATCCTCTCCTGGACATTTTGTTTGTCAGGCTGTCTGTCTTACTGCATGCTCCCAAAGTTTCCTCTGAAAGCCAGTGATCTTTGGCTGCCACTGCAGTCCGGCCAGGCCTGAGCCAGGCTGTGCCTGCACTGCCCTACCTAGAGCACCACATCCCTCTCTGGTGCTGATTTATTTCACATGCACTGTGCCTGCTTTGCCCAGAGTAGAGCAAGACCAATTTTTCCTTTACAAATAAGTGATTTAAACTTTCATCGAAAATTCACTGGTGCTAAAAGCAGACGAAGATAAATCAGCATTTTCTACTCACTACATGTCAGTAAGGTTCAAGAATTTGCTGCTAGATGTGTAAATCAGGATATAGGATGGGAGAAGCAAATGCTGATCGCACTCTGAGTGTTTCTTACCTCCCTTCATCCTTATAATAACACTCCTAGGTAGATATTCTCATCTCCATTTGTTAGAGGAAGAAACAGGCTGGGGGAGGTAGAATAACTTGTCTAGACACAGTTAGGAAGTGGCAGATGCAGGAATTGAACTTGTTCTATCTGGCACCAAATGCCCTGTTCTTTCCACGACACCATGCTGCCTTCTTGATGAGCATGCTGACTCATTTGGGAAGTTATGTAAGCTTGTAAATCACATTGAGATTCCCAGATAATGTGACTGCATAAAGAAGAACAAAGTGCTGCCACGAGTGGCTTTGGTGCAGTGACAGAAGCACAGGGGAGAGGCTCTGCACTGTCGAGAAGGGGTCAGCAAAGCTGTTGAGAGGAGAGGGGCTGCACCATTGGGCCCCAAACCACAGGCGATCGTTTATCTCTTCCCTTCCCAACCTGTTCTGTAAATAAACAGGTTTTAATTATAAATATATGAATAAAGCTATCTATTCATTTAATTCACAGACAGTTACTGAAAATCCAGTCCAAGCTTTGACCACCTGCAGAAGGTATGCCAAAGGTGCCCAGGGTCAGATGGCTTGGCACCACTCCAGTCACCTGCATCAGGCGAAATAAGCAAGGTAGATCTTTAGCATCATCCACATATGCTTTAATTGACTGGGGGAGTGTCATAATCAGATTTGCACTTCGGAAAGTTATCGCAGGCCTCTGTTGGGAAAGGGAGAAAGGAGGCAATGCAGTGGTGCTGTCAGTGACCCACCCACATCCAATTAGTATGCACCCCACACTCCCAAGGCCTGTGACCCTCTGTGCTCTGGCTTGGCAGCATGCACAGCCCATACACAGTGCAGGAGGGCAGGCCAGACGTGCTGGGTAGTTGATGTCCCTGAGATCAGCCCTCAAACAATGATGAATGGGAGAGTTGATGGGTAAACACCCCAGCTTCCTTGCCTGTTGGTTGGGATAACTCTAAGTCGTATTCTACTCTGTGTCTTAGAGTTTCTCAGTGAGGTGGAGCTCCAGTGGAGTTTCTCAGTGGCATGGAGCTCTGCAGTGCTTAGTAACACGTCCTTTATTGACTTCTTCCACTTCCCTGTCCTGCTCTCTGAATCAGCTCCCAGGGTTTCCTGAGATCACCCCTCAAATGAACTATTTATAGTAGAATCCATGTTCCAGGTTTTGTTTCCAGAGGAAGTCAGATAAAGACCATTCAGAAGCTGGTGTGGTGGTTCATGCCTATAATCCCAGCACTTTAGAAGGCTGAGGTGGGTGGATCACTTGAGGCCACGAGTTGAAAACCAGCCCAGCCAACATGACAAAAGCCTCATCTAAAAAAGAAAAGAAAAAAATACCATTCAGTACCTCAGTGTCGAGATGGATAATGTGCACTAGACAAAGGGAACAGAAGTGGGAATGGAGAAGAGGGGGTTACTATGAGAAATATTCACTCTGAGATTTAGAACTTCATTATAAGAAACTCCTACATTCAATAGTAATAATTAAAAAAAAACAACAACAAAAAAGTAACCCCTAGTTTTAAAAATAGGCTAAGGACTGGAATAGACATTTCTCCAAAGAAGACATACAAATAGCCAACAGGCATATGAAAATGTTCAACATCACTAATCATCAGAGAAACGCAAATCAAACCATAATGAGATACCACCTCACACCTGCTAGGATGGCTGTTATATATATAAAGATAACAAGTGCTGGTGAGGATGTGGAGGAAACTGGAACCCTCATGTACTATTGGTAGGAATGCAAAATGGTGCAACCACTATGGAAAACAGTGTGAAAGTTCCTAAGAAAATTAAAAATAGAACTACCATATGATCCAGCAATCCCACTTCTGGATATTTATCCAAAAGAATCGAAATTAGAATCCCAAAATGATATTAGTATACCCATGTTCATTGCAGCACTATTCACAATAGCCAAGATGTGAAAACATCTTAAATGTCCATCAACAGATGAACGGATAAAAAGAAAATGTGGTACATACATACAATGGAATATTATTCAGCTTTAAAAAGGAAATTTGGCAATGTGTAACAATATATATGAACCTTGAGGACATTACACTAAGTGAAATAAGTCAGTCACTGAAAGGCAAATATTGCATGACTCCACTTATATGAAATATCTAAGATGAAGTATCTATGATTCAAATTAATAGAATCATAGAATGGTGGCAGCCAGGGCTGGGAGGAAGAGGAAATGGGGAATCACTAACAATGAGCATTGTGTCTCAGTCAAGCAAAACAAATCAGCTCTGGGGAGCTGTTGTACAACCTTGTACCTATAGTCAACAATGATGTATTGTATACTTAAAATTTTGTTAAGAAGGTAGATCCTGTGTTAAATGTTATCACGATTTTAAAAAACTGGTTAAATGGAGGGGTAAGAGAGAAAGGAGGGAGAGAAAAGACTCTACAAGAATTCTGGGTCTGTTGCTTAAGCTCCTGGTTGGATACTGATGCCTTACACTGAACTACAGAATACATTTCAGGGGTAAGAAAGTAAATCCAATTTCGGATATGTAGGAGAAAGTGACATCTGGCTCTGTGATGTCATTTGCAAAAATGAAAGTGCCCCCTTTGCCAAAAGCATCTTCCCAAACCTCTTACCATAGTGCTTGAAATTCTCTATTACTCACTTATTTGGCTTGCTTTTTCCAGAAGACTATTTTTAAAATGCTCCTGAGATTATTGATACTTTTGTTACGTGTGATAATAGCATTGTGGTTATGTAGGAAAAAACCTCCTTAACTGTTAAAAATACATGCCAAAGTATTTAATGGATAATATACAACACTGTGAGGGACTGCTTTCAAATAATCCAGCAAAAAGAAAAATGAAGGGTATATGTAGGGGGATGGATAAAACAACATGGACAAAATATTTAAAATGATAAAGCTTGGGAATGAATACAGAGGGTCCATTATACCATTTCCTCTACTTTTGTGTGGGGGAAGTTTCCATAACAAAAAAATAGAAGTTACCCTGGTATTTTTAAAATGCTCTTGGCAGGATATCTTATCCAATTGTCTTTAACACCTGTGAAAGAACAACCACAAAAGTGTGTTTTGAAACTTTGGTTGGGTTTCATATATTTAGAATATTTAGAAGAAAAGGAGGCTGGTTCTTTCAAAAAATAGACTTGTAAGGAGCTGGATTTTAAAAGAGAGAAGAAACCAAGATTCAGATGTAGAATTTCATATGTTTTTTGCCAGCCATGTGATTCCTTCCACCATTTTCCAGAGCATAAGAAGGCATCTCATGACCCTCCATCATGCCTTACCACGATGGTCAGGGCCTTTGTGTACCTGCTGTTATTTTATCTCCAAAATGCTCTCTAGGCATCCATTTCAAAGATGAAGGAACTCAGGTTGGAGAGGTCAGGTTTTCTGCCTATAGACCATAGAGTGATCAATTCCAGGGGCATTGGGAGAAGGGCCCAGGTGTGATGTTCCATGTATCTGACTCCAAAGTCTGGTATGTTCTACAGCCTTCAGTCTAGTTTGCTGTGGTTGGCCTTAGGTCACCTTGCCATTCCAAGAAGTGGTCATTCACAAACTAGCTTCAGCAGAATTGATTTTCTGGGAATCAGCCTGTTTCTGCTGAGGACGAGCTTAAACCAAGAAAAATTAACAGCATGCCTCCTTGGGCAGGGACGATAGAGTGATAGAGTTCATAGACCAAGTGAGAACTGTCAGGAAAGCATCGTGTCTGTTTATTCCACAGCCTTGAGGCATTGACAGTTGACAGGAAGGGTGGAGGTGGGCACAACACCTAGAAGAGGCAACTGGGTGGAAAGCAAAGATAAATACAACTGTAAAAAAGCATATAATTCCATAAGCAAACATAAAATGCTTTAAAAAGTGGTGTTTCCTTATCTAAGTACTTACTGATGCTTTTTAGAAAACCAACCTTAGGGCTTTGCACAGTGGCTCACACATGTAATCCCAGTGCTTTGGGAGGCCAAGGCAGGTGGATCATCTGAGGTCAGGAGTTCAAGATGAGCCTGACCAACAGGACAAAACTCCATCTCTACTAAAAATATAAAAATTAGCTGGGTGTAGTGGCGGGCGCCTGTAATCCCAACTACTTGGGAGGCTGAGGCAGGAGAGTCACTTGAACCCAGGAGATGGAGGTTGCAGTGACCCAAGATAGAACCACTGGACTCCAGCCTGGGTGACAGAGGGAGACTCTGTCTCAAAAAAAAGCAAACCAACCTTAAAGTCAAGTAAAGGAGATAATTAAGTAAATTATAATTATTTCCTATTGTTGGAGTATTATATGTCCATAGGATAGTTTATGGATGTTATTATCCATAATAAAGTTTATGGAAAACTGTTTATTTAAAAAATTTAACTGAAAAAGCAGAATATAGAATACACATAGGATAATTATAATTTTCTAAAACATCCTGTGTGTGGAAAAAAGATTGGAAGAAAGAAATGTCAAAAATGTTATGTGATTGTCCTTAGGCTGACGAAAGTTGGGTTTCAAATATTTTAATTTTTCATTCTATTTTAAAATTTTCCTATAATGAAATGTATTACTTTTGGAATGGAAAAAATGCTTTAAAACCCCCAAAGAACTTCATTTTACTTTTTATCCTTCTTTAATCCAGGGTAATGCTTATAAGAACGAAGGAAGTTAAAGATAATTCATGTTGAGAATTTAAGTATAATTTGGTAGGAACTCTGAGCAAGTGATACTAAGTTACGCCTTGGCTGCCCTAAGTTAGCCATATACACATTAAGCAAACCTCATCACTGGGTCTCCATCCCCTTTCCTTGGTCAGGTGACTATGAAACGCTAAGAAGTCTGTTCACCTGGCTGGGCGCAGTGGCTCACACCTGTAATCCCAGCATTTTGGGAGGCCAAAGTGGGTGGATCATGAGGTCAGGAGTTCAAGACCAGCCTGGCCAACATGGTGGAACCCCGTCTCTACCAAAAATACAAAAAATTAGCCAGGCGCAGTGGCAGGCACCTGTAATCCCAGCTACTCAGAAGGCTGAGGCAGGAGAATCACTTGAACCCGGGAGGTAGAGGTTGCAGTGAGCTGAGATCGTGCCATTGCACTCTAGCCTGGGTGCCAGGCTTTTTTTGAGACTCCATATCAAAAAAAAAAAAAAAAAAAAAAGAGAGAGAAAAAAAGAACTCTATTCACCTAAAGATCATACCAATGATGGCAGAATACAGACTCTAGCAATAGGTCTAGCAAAGTTTGGTATATTCCACAACCTTCAGTTTAACTTGCTGTGGTTGGCCCTAGGTCACCTTGCCATACCAAGAAGTGGTCATTCACAAACTGGCTTCCACTGAATTGATTTTCTGGGAATCAGCCTGCTGCTGCTGAGGCCAAGCTTGAACCAAAAGATAGGAGACCTCAGGAGGTTAAATTCATAAGCCAATATTTTTAATTAGCCATCCTTGGTATATTTAACAAGTCACAAGAGTTAGATTCTGTAAATAATAGTCTTTCAGAGGCCAGGCCTGTGCTGCATTTTTAGAAATTCAGAGTCAGCCCAGGCAAAAATTTCAATGATATATTTTACCTGGAGAGAGAACATCTCTCTAAGACTGTTAAATCAAAAGCTATACTACACTCACCCACAATAGCTACAGAATTCCTTGGCAGGGGCTAGTGGTTTCTTCTAGCTGATTCTGAAATTGAAATATTGAATATGTGTCATTTAGGAACATGAAATTCAGCAGCTTTCTTAAAGAAACTTAAACCAACATGGGAGAAAAATATAAAAAGTTTTCTTATAACCTAACCAGCATTACGGCCTGCCATGCACCCCGAGTCCTGGGCCAGTTTCTTCAGGAGACATGTGGAGTAAGAAACAGAAATTGTTCTTAAGGAGAGGGAGAAAAAAACAAGTACAAAATTGCCCGTAATATCAAATAGAATAAAAGAAGTAGGATGCAAATTTAGGGAAGAGAAAAATCACCTCTACTTGGGGGCCATAAGGGAAGATTTCCAGAGAATGAGGCATTTGAAACAGACCTTGATAGACGTAAGATTTCAGTCAGCCATAGGCAGCAGGGAAGGTACAAGATAACACTGATGGAGGGAAGAATATTATCAAGCAAAAGAAGATATGAAAAAAAAGATGACATGTTCCAATCCAAATTTCTAAAAATGCAAATGGCCCTATGAACTGAGTACCAGGGAGTCATGGCCTGGCCTATGGTTGGGCTTTGTTTTGCTGGGTATGAACTTATAGCTCTGTGAACTTTGAGATTCAGGTGGAGGAGGAGGCTGCTTGGCTGGTGGGGCTCCCAGAACAGACTTATGGAGTGGGGGAGAAGAGGAATGAGAGCTCTTACTGCTACAGAGATAAGAACTTGGTAGGAAGCAAATAAGAGATATTAAAAAGATATCATTGGGGCATTTTGCTTTGTGATATAACTCCCCTCCTCTGTATCCACATAAATCTTTGATCACAATCGACATTACTAGACAATGTGTTAGACTTGAATTTTGAGTGTTTGTGTGTGTGTGTGTGTGTGTGTGTGTGTGTGTGGTGGTGGGGGGTGTATGTGTGTATGGGTTGAGGGGTGGTGGGTATAAAGTACATCCTGGAGGTGAGAGTGGGATGAAAGCAGAGGCAGCAAGAGGGGTGTAGGCACATTGGTGAATAGACTTACCTGGAAGTGAAGAAAGACAACTAGTCATTCATTCATTCACCACTACTATGTTGTACCAAACACTGTGCTAGTGTCGAGATGCAGTGGATCCAAGTCTGATGTGGTCCTGGTCTACAAAGAGCCTGCATTCTCGTTGGGATGGGGGCAGAGATGAACTAAATAATTTTAAAAATGCATAATTAGGATTGCAGTTAGTACTATGAAGGAGAAGCCTATATTGCTATGAAAGTTCGTAGAGGGATTTGACCTTGTTGGTTAGTTAAGGGGCTATAGAATTGAGTTCTGAAGGACGAATAGGAATGTAGAGTGTAGTGTTTAAGGTAGAGCAAAGAGTAAGTGCAAAGGCCCTGTGGAAAGAAGGAACTGAAAACAGGCCAGCATGTCTGAAGCATAGACAGTGATGAGGAACATGGAGTCAAGCACTGCTGAAGAGACAGGAAGCAGACCACCACTGGGTGTTACAAGTCAGGTAAGGGTTTAATTGGGGGTGATAGGATCATTTATATTTAAGAAGGCCACTCTGGCTGCTGTATGGAAAAGGAATGAGAGTATGACAAGAGTAGATATATGCAAGAAAATCAACTAAGAAGCTGCTTCTCTCCCCAGGGAAAAGATGATGATAGGACTATACTTTATCACAAATAAGAAAGCATGACATAGCCTCAGCTAAGAGGATTAACTCTCTTTTATATTTAAATTGAAAATGTGCAAGAAAATGTCACCTTACCCTTTGTAGGAAACGTATTGTTCCTTTCAAGTACAAATATGTGCTTATGTAAGTGACTTTAGCAATAAGAACAGATATATGCTAACACTAGGATGAAAAGACTGTCTCTGAAGAAGTGGAATGCAAAATGTAATATTCATAAGCTTTTGGATGTCTACCTGACAGATGTGTTTCTAAGTGTACTGTATATTTTGGGCAGAATTTTTTTTTCTTGGCTGGTTTGTATACAGCACACTGAATGGATAGAGGAAGCAAAGCATTATATATGAGTTACTTTCTCTTTATATACAAACAATTCACAGAGGCATTCCCACTAAAATGCTTCCATTTCACCTTCAATTCATCTTGTATACTCTACTTTTGTTCAAGGAGAAATTAACAAATCACAATGACATTGGGAGATTATAATACATCTCTATAGATGAAATAGACAAAATGAATAAAGGTATGAGAGATT
This sequence comes from Macaca mulatta, assembly GCF_049350105.2. Taxonomy (NCBI): domain Eukaryota; kingdom Metazoa; phylum Chordata; class Mammalia; order Primates; family Cercopithecidae; genus Macaca; species Macaca mulatta. The sequence goes on along the minus strand of NC_133407.1, from coordinate 163,132,533 downwards.
CAAACCACGCAATTAACAAGCTTGATCTAACCCTGCACTCAATAAATACGGAATATATATATTCTTTTTAAGCTCACATGGAACTATTATATACATTGACTATGTATGATTACAAGGTAAGTTCATTTTCTAATAACAGAATATACATAATTTTTGTATTTTTCTACATGTATGTTAAATTTCCATAAAATGACTTGTTTTTTTAAAAGCCAAACGAAACCAGAGCAAATAAAGATAAAGTCTCAAAGAGAGACTCAGCAAATTTCAAAGAGATATCACACCAGTTTATCTGACAATAATACAATTAAATTAAAATTTAACAATAAAATGGGTTCTGTTAAAAAACAAAGTAGACAATCCTCTAGCAGAATGGATGAAGGAAAAAGCAATAATATTAGAAGTAAAGGGAGGAACATAATTATAAAGAAAAGCAATTTTGGAAAGCAAAAAATGCATTTCTAAAGAATTTGTGACTTAAGAAAAAAATCATACAGGAAACTATCAAATACTCAGAACTGTATACCAATGAAAATGATAATAACTTGTGGAGATGTAATTAAATGAAATGTACAGAATAATATGCATGTATTATAAGCATAAAAACAAAAATGAACGAGATAAGCATTCGGTTTAAAAATCTGGAAGAAAGACATTAGAGTAAGTGCAAGAAAAGCAGAAGAGAGGAAAAAGTATTGATTAGAAATGATTAACTAAATCAAAATGGAATCCCAATCAAAGTTCCAGCAATTTACTTTGTGGATATCAACGATCTGACTCTAAGGTTTATATGCAGCAGCAAAAGACCCAGAATAGCCAACACTATATAAATAAATACTGGGCCAAAGACCTTAACAGACACCTCATCAAAGAAGACACACAGATGACAAACACATGAAAAGATGCATCATGTTATGTGCCATCAGGAAAATGCAAATTGAAACAACAATGAGCCACCCCTATACACCTATTAGAATTGTCAAAATCAGAACACTGACAACATCAAATGCTGGAGAGAATGTGGAGCAACAGGAATGCTCATTCATTGCTTTTGGGAATGCAAAATGGTATAGCCACTTTGGAAGACGGTTTGATGCTTTCTTATAAACAAAATATACTTTTTTTTTTTTGAGGTAAATTCTAACTCTATCACCTAGACTGAAGTGCAGTGGTGCGATCTCAGCTCACTGCAACCTCTGCCTCCCGGGTTCAAACCAACCTTGTGCCTCAGTCTTCCGAGTAGCTAGGATTATAGGCACCTACCACTATGCCTGGCTAATTTTTGTATTTTTAGTAGAGAAGGGGTTTCACCATGTTGGCCAGGCTGGTCTCAAACTCCTGAGCTCAGGTGATCCACCTGCCTTGATCTCCCAAAGTGCTGGGATTACAGGCGTGAGCCACTGTGCCCGGCGAAAACTAAACATATTCTTACCATACAATTCAGCAATTATTCTCCTTGGTATTTACCTAAAGGAGTTGAAAGCTTATATCCACACTAAAACCTGAACGTGGATGTTTATAGTAGCTTTATTCATAATTACCCAAACTTAGAAGCCACCAAGATGTCCTTCAGTAGGTGAATGGATGAATAAATTCTGGTACCTGAAGACAATGGAATGTTACCCAGCCCTAAAAATAAATGAGCTATCAAGTCATGAAAAGATATGAAGGAGCCTTAAATGCATATTTCTAAGTGAAAGAAGACAATCTGAAAAGGCCACATACCGTAGGATTCCAACTATTGACATTCTAGAAAAGGCAAGATTATGAAAAGAGAAAAAGATCAGTGGTTGCCAGAGGTTGGTGAGAAGGTGAGAGGAAGGTTAAATATGCAGAGCACAGGTAATTTTTAGGGCAGGGAAAATAAACTGTATGATACTATAACATTGGATATGTGTCACTATAGGTTTGTCCAATACATAGAATGTGCAACACCAAGAGTAATCCACAACGTAAACTATGGACTTTGGGTAATAATTATGTCAATGTTGGTTCATCAACTGTAACAAATGTACTACTCTGGTGGAGGATGTTGATAATGGGGGAGGCTATCTATGTGAGGGCACAGGTGGTATATGGACAATCTCTGTATCTTCCTCTTAATTTTGCTGTGAAACTAAAACTTCTCTAAAAAATAAAATCTTAAAAATGGGTTCTATTAAAAGACAAAGTAGACAATCCTCTAGCAGAATGGATGAAGGAAAAAGCAATAATATTAGAAGTAAAGGGAGGAACATAATTATAAAGACAGTGGAGGTTGAAAAAATTCATAGGATGAGATCAGAAACTAAACAAGATATTTGAGAAAATATAAATTATCAAAATCAATTCAAGAAGAAAGAGAAAAACTGAACAAACCAACAACCATTACAGAAATTAAAATGATAGCCAAAAATCTCCCCTGAAAAAAATATTGAAGGCCCAGATAGTTATACAAGTTAATTCACCAAGCTTTCATCAAATAGATAGTCCTATCTTATACAAACTGTTTTGGAGAGTTAAAAAAAGAAAAAAAAAACAAGAGAAATCTATCTAACTCATTTCATGTAAATATACTACCCCCATTAAAAAAGAAGGAAGTATATCCCATGTATTCATGTAAATATAAAAAAACTAGACAAGAACAAAATAAGCTAAAAAAACCCTTTAGAGCCAATTCACCTATAAACATAAATGACAAAATTCAAAGTAAAATGCCAACAAATGTAATTAATCAGCATATTAAGAAACATACATCATGGCCATGACATAGGATTAATTCCAGAATGCAGAACAACTCCACATCAAAACAACTTACCAAAGTTATCTGCCTTTTTAATAGACTAATAGAGAAAAAAACGAACAATAGATCTTAAAAATGTTGAAATAGCATTTGATCAATTAAACACCCATACATGATTTAAAAAAAAAAAAAAAAAAAAAAAAAAAAAAAAACAACTTTTGCCAAGGAATATAAGGGAATTTTCTTAACTCAATAAAGGGTTTCTGTCAAAACTTATAGTAAGCATCATATATGATGGTGAAATATCAGATGATTTTCTATTAGAGTTGGGAACAAGATAGGAGATCCCTTATTTCCACTATTACGCAACATTGTACTACAGGTCGTCCTAGAGAATGCAATAGGAGAGAGACAGAAAATAAGTTTAAGACTTGGAAAAGAAAAGGCAAGACTGCTATTTGCACGAGATATGACTGACTACATAGACGAATCCTAAGGAATATAAAGAAAAGCTAATAGGACTAATAAAAATTTTAACAAGGTTACTGATTTCAAGATAAGTATATAAAAATCAATAATATTCCTATATCCCAGCAATAACCAACTGGAAGATGAAATTGAAAAAGTAAACAATAGCAGCAATAAAAATCTATTACTGTATTAAAGAGGCAAGAGTTATTTATGGAGAAAGTTACAAAACATGATTGAAGGACATGAAAGGAGATCTGACTAATGATCACGATGGGAAGATACAATATTTACAAAGATGTCTATTCTCTCCAAGTCAAGCTATAAATTTAGTGCAATTCCAATAAAAATCTCAATGGATTTTTTCATAAGATTTGATAACTTAATTGTAAAATTCATCTGAAAGAGAAGAGGAACAAATGTAACTTAGACAATTTTGAACTATAATAAAACAGAGGGATTTGCCCCACGAAATAACAAGACATTACAAAGCCATAGTAAAAACACATAGAAAGTAACACATGTTTGTCATGGACAGGCCTTGTAGTCTCAAAGTGCCTGCTGGATACATTACCACGTAGGAAGAAAGTAGTCCTAGATGGGTCTTTTCTAAATATCACAAACTTCTGTGACTTAGGTGTACCTATTGGGTGAAAACAGTTGTATGCTTATTCATGAATTGGATGAATTCATGAATTGATGACTTGGACAGTGCCCAAGTCAACAGAACTACAGAGGAGTTGGATACAATGAAAGCCAACCTCCCATGTGGTGCTTTGGGGGCAATCTAGATTGAAGTGTCAAACTGACCCAGTAATGTCTTATTTTGGAAGAAGAGTAAGTGCTAGGTAAACAAATACAAAGTGGGTTATCAAGCTCAAGTAGGACCCTGAAAACCCTAAAATATTGTTCTTATTCTCCCTTAGGGCTGCTGTTCATTCCAATATTGGGAGGCAACCAAACAGATGACTGTCCTTGCTACCCCATGTTCCTGGATCTTCTTACCAATTAAATTAATTCACATAGCACTCAGTGTCTCTTCCTTGCAGCCTTAATAAGACTAACAGGAAGATCCAGGTTTGAGGAAGATCCAGGTTTTGGAGGAAGCGTCTTTAAGAAAAATTACACAAAATTACAAATACAATTAGATATAAATGAGAAAAATCACAATAAATTATAAATTTAAAACATAAACATCACAAAATGAAATATATAAAAGAAATAATAAAATATTTGTATTAATTTTCTGATATACCTCTATGTTTTTTCCTATGTATTTTGACTGCATCCACTTTGTTTACCTCTTCAGATGGCAAGCTTGTTGTAATACTGTATTCTATAGAGGAAAATGCAAGATAATACAGTGCTTTCTGGAGTCACCTTTCTTACAGTTTTTATATCCACCTGTTCCCCAAAACACTGCCCTATCAACATAACTCAACCACCCCTTCCCATCTGCATTCCTTCTTCACTTCACCACATCATCCCCCTTCTTCCAGCCAAACACAGGTACATATACTTTGTCCTTGTAACCCATGACCTGATAAATTCTGTTAGGAGGTTTCTTAGGAAGTAAAAGGCTTCAAAACAGGAAATATTCATTGATGAAATGACAACTTGTGAAATTTTTCCCCACTTAAATTGTCCAATCTTTTAACCTTAGGGCCTATACCCACTTCTATCAAAATCCTGGTCATTCACTTGGAAATATCCAGCCCTCAAATGCAACTGAAATCTATTGCAAATTAAAAGCGCAAATTTGCAAAAGATGTGGAATTTCATGACCTTGAAATTGATGTTAGTAAACTGCTGGATCCACATGCAAAGTCATTAATAAAGGAGGACTTCACAGAGTTGGACCAGATAACAAATGAAAAAGAGAAAATCAATGAGAACGATGTTGACATCAGTACATCAAAAGGAAATAATCTGATTTCAAAGGATTAAGAGAGGACTTCGGGAAAACTAGATAAATGCTTCCAAAACTTTTGCAAATAAGACCCTGCTGCAAAAATCAAATGCACAATGAAGGATAATGAGCCATATAAAAAATTATGTCCCTCCTCCAAAACATTTGAGTTACCAGAATTAGCACATACTTGCAACTGTAACCTAACGTGTTAAATATAAGATAAATTCATTTTTATAAGTTTTGGTTGAATTTTTTTCAATATAAAGTTCAAATCAAGTCTTTTTCTTTCACTCTTTCACCATGGAATATACGTCTCTATTTTTAATGGACTCACTGTAAGAGGGTCTTTTCTGGTACCAATTATCTTTGGAAAAGAAAGACCTTTTGTACTCATCTCTGTTTTACAAGCCTGCAATATATTTTAATACCACCACTCCCCCACTGGAAATTGTAAAAAATACAGACTCTTGGGTTCCTCTGCCATACCAGTTTTGAATCTCCAGGTGGAGGACACGAACTAGGAGTTAAAAATTTTTTCCATATTTTAATTTACTAATTATTTTTACTTCTTCTTTTTTTTTTTTTTTTTTTTTTAGAGGTGTAGTCTCACTATGTTGCCTAGGCTGGACTTAAACTCCTGGGATCAAGGGATCTTCTGGCTTCAGCCTCTCCAGTAGCTGGGACTGCAGGTACATGTTACCACACCTGGCTAAACTCCCTATTTTTAACACTCATCATAAGCAATCCTCGTGATAATCAGGCAAGTGTGGTAATAGCTACTTTAAGTCATCCAAAGCTTTCTCTCTTTATAGTAACCTTAAGAAATCTTTAACCTAGTCAGCTGGTTTTGAGGTAGGAGGTAGGACTCCGACACCGAACCAAATTGAGCACTAGCCTGAACAGGTCGGAGGTGGAAGCCGCTTTCCATCAGATAGGCACAGCAGTGTGTCAGTTCATCATTGCCATGGCAACACCCGGGAGTTACCACCCCTTTCCAGGGCAATGACCTGATGACCCAAAAGTTACTACCCCTTGCCTAGAAATGTCTGCATAAACTGCCTCTTTTTTTTTTTTTTTTTTTTTTTTGAGACGGAGTCTCACTCTGTCGCCCAGGCTGGAGTGGTGCTATCTCGGCTCACTGCAAGCTCCGCCTCCCGGGTTCACAGCATTCTTCTGCCTCAGCCTCCCGAGTAGCTGAGACTACAGGCTACCACGCCCGGCTAATTTTTTGTATTTTTAGTAGAGACAGGGTTTCACCGTGTTAGCCAGGATGGTCTCGATCTCTTGACCTCGTGATCCGCCCGCCTTGGCCTCCCAAAGTGCTGGGATTACAGGCGTGAGCCACCGTGCCCGGCCAAACTGCCTCTTAATCTGCGTGTTATTAAAAGTGGTAATAAATGTGGGTATAGATGTGACTGAAAGCTGGTCTGAGCTGGTGCTTTCTGCCTATGAGGTGGCTCTACTCTACAGGAGCAGTCACGGCTGTGACACCACCAAAGCTGGAACACCGCCTCTTCAATAAAATTGTTTTCTTCTACCTCCGGGTTGCCCTTGAATTCTTTCCTCAGCAAAGCCAAGTACCCGGGCTGCCTAAGCCCCACTTTGGGGCTCGCCTTCCCCGCGTCAGTTCGTACTCGCTGGACTCATTCCTTTATCCTTTTATTGTTTTTACATGCTCTCCTTCCTAGATCCGTGTCTAATCTACACAGCTTTCTGAAACTTTATGTAGTCTTTAGAATTTTATAACCTGCTCCTGCTTTTCATATTGTATTATTTTCTTTTCTTTTCTTTTTTTTTTTTTTTTTGAGACGGAGTCTCGCTCTGTCGCCCAGGCTGGAGTGCAGTGGCCGGATCTCAGCTCACTGCAAGCTCCGCCTCCCGGATTCCCGCCATTCTCCTGCCTCAGCCTCCCGAGTAGCTGGGACTACAGGCGCCCGCCACCTCACCCGGCTAGTTTTTTGTATTTTTTTAGTAGAGACGGGGTTTCACCGTGTTAGCCAGGATGGTCTCGATCTCCTGACCTCGTGATCCGCCCGTCTCGGCCTCCCAAAGTGCTGGGATTACAGGCTTGAGCCACCGCGCCCGGCCTATTGTATTATTTTCTTAATATTTCAAAACACCTTTGAACAAGTCAGAATTTCCTTTTTTTTTTTTTTTTCTCCTTTAAAATTGAGTCTGAGTAACTCGTCTTGTGTTCATTTATTCTACATTCCCTCAGCCTGCATTCTCATGAGTCCATTTTGCTCTATATTCATCTGGACATTAGACTACTTTGCAAATATTACCATTTCTGCCCGTTCTTTCTGTACTGCTTGATTGTCAGCACCTGGAAGACAAACACCTCATCTTCCATTTTGTCTGGATTTCCCCCACTGAGCCTAGAAGACTGACTTAACACTGACTAGTGTGCTGTGTGCTTCACGCGGTGGGTGCTTAATAAACATTTTAAAACAGTATTAAAATGTTGAATAAATTTGACAGCAGTGCTGCTTCTCATCATTTCAAACGCCAACACTTTCTAGGTCCCTTTTCTAGCAACCATTTTCCAACATACCTACATGCCTCCAGACATTTCAGCCAAGCTGGGCTCTCTTTTGATCCATCTTTCTTTGCCCGAGTTATGGAAATATTGTTTACATTTTTTCCCCTGAGGAGGGAAACCCAAAGACCCTGCTGTGAAACTTGAAGTTGCTTTTTCACCTTGGTAATTGGGGGAGAGGAAAGGACAGCAAGGATAGAGAAGGTTTTATTTCCAATTACTTCAGTTTTCGCCCCAGATCGTCTTTAACAATAAGATACAATGCCCCTATGAGTATTTTCACATCTTTATGTTTTTAATTCTTTGCATCTGAAGAGTGCTAAGGATTTTAGGCAAGAGGTTTTAGTATTTTAACTAAGATGATTTCCTCATGAGCTTTATTCAATACCTCATTTTCTTCTTGACCTTCTATAGTCAGTCAGGCAACATTTCTCTTATAACATCATTTGTCCTATTAATCATTATTTCTTACCTGTGAAAAATAAGCTTACACTTAATGTTGTATGAATCTAGCATGGTAACGTACAGAAAAGCTTATTCTCTTCTTCTTGGGTAGGGAATTCTGTTCTGCTTAATCTATTTGTTAGCTTATTTAATCCTCACAACAACTTTGCTAGGTGGACAGGAGTCATTATCTCCAGGATAAGGAAAAGGAAACTCAGAGACGTTAAGTGACTTATCCAAGTGACACAGCACTGTTAGACCCACACTGAAAACCCGGACTTCTGACTCCACAGCTAGTCCCACACAGCTCAGCTTTACATAATAGGCCCTGGTTGTGTCAGTAGAGACAAGGCTGCTAGGAAGAAGCAGCCGAGTGACAGATGAGTAGGTAGGGAGCGGCGGTGGGGCAGGTCGAAACGCGAGAAGAGCACTTCGCGCATGCGCATATCACTGAGCGAACACGGCCGTGTTCAGGAAGGTAGGAGAAAGAGGCGGAGCTCCTTGTTAACGCCATCGCCAACCTCTGCTAACGCGCAGGCGCGCTTCCTGAAGCTGAAGGTCCGCATAAAGACAAAGGGCCTCAGAATCGCGCAGGCGCAGTTGTGCCCTGGGTCGCCAAGATGTCGACCTCAAAGTACAAGCCGTCGCACCTGGCCACTCTGCCCGAGAGCCTCGACCCAGCTGAATACAACACATCTCCGGAAACCCGGCGGGCGCAAGCCGAGCGGTTGGCTATAAGAGCCCGGCTGAAACAAGAGTACTTGCTTCAGTACAACGATCCCAACCGCCGAGAGCTCATCGTGAGTGCGGGGCCTGCCGGGCGGGAATAGGGTCCGAGTCCTGGGAGAGACCGAGAGACCACGCAGTGTGTCGGCCACCGTTCCCGATCAGTATCGCAGACGCAGGTCTTCTTCAAGGCCTAGCCAACTCACTACCCTTTCACCTTTGCCAGAGCTTGGCCCTCGAGAGGACCGGCTCTGGAGTCAGACCTGGCTCGGTTTGAATCCTTGATCACTTCCTGCCTGCGTGACCTTAAGAAAGTTACTCACTCTGCTTATCCTCCCTCGATTTTCTGTCTGCAAAATGGGCGTAATATAGTGCTTACTCTTTTATCAGGCTGTTAGGATTAAATGAGATAGAGCGTGTGACTGGCCTAACACAGTGCCTAGTTCGTAAGGCGTGTTCAGAAAATGTTTCCCTCTCTATATATGCATATATATATATATATATAATTTTAAAGAGCTGGTGTTTACTTTTCAGTTCACACCTCATAGGGGTACTGCTCTCTCCTGATGAGAATACAGTGATTCCTTCAGCCTGCATCTTTTAAAGACCCTGCAGCTTGTTGAAGTTCTAGGCTTTGGAGTCAGAACCCAAAGCACTACTCATTGGCTAACTCTATTACTTTGGGCAACTTTAACTCCTCTGAATTATAGTTTCCTGATTTCATATATAAATGATGTGCATTCTTTATAGAATTATGAGGTTAAATAAGATAGTCTGTGTAACATTCCCAGCACATAGTATATGCCCAGTAAACTGGTAATTAACAGGTATGCTTCTATCAGATAGTTTTCTATACAGGAGCTAAATAGGTCAAATACGATGTTAACAGAACAGGACATTTCCCACACGTTGCGTTGGTGTTTTGGAATTTTGGGAAGTTATGAGGATTGAATGAAAGTTACAATGTGCCAGGCACTGTGGTAAACTTTACATATCACAACTATTTGGATAATTAAGCTCTACTACTGTCCCCATTTTACAGATGAGAAGACAACGTGGGAAGGACAAGTAGGTCATATAGAGGTGCCCCTTTAGCAGGTGATAGAGCAAAATTCTAACCCTGGTTTGTGTAACCCACAGCGTCTGCTTTTAACTAGTAGGCTGTACTGTCTCCAGCCAGAACCTTGTTAACTTGGGAAGAGGGTGCAGAAAGACACATTTATTACAAACTCACATGATTGGGTTTGATGTGTTAGTGTGATGCATTAAAAGAGAATAAGGCCTCAGTCAGACCTGAAACTGAAACCAAGATCTTCTATCTTCTAGCTAATATGCCTCAGGGTAGTTTCAATTTTCTCATGTGTAAATAGAGGTAATACTACCAGTCTCTTTGGTTTTGTTGATTAAATGAGTGTGTGACACTATCATTCATTAATCAATACATGTAAATTGTCTTGCCTAATTTTTTTTTTTTTTCTTGAGAGAGGATCTTGCTCTGTTACCCAGGCTGGAGTGCAGTGGTGCGATCTCGGCTCAACTGCAACTTCTGCCTCCTGGGCTCAAGCTGTCCTCCCACCTCAGCTTTCCAAGTATCTGGGACCACAGATATGCGCCACCACGTCCGGTTAATTTTTTGTATTTTTTATAGAGATGGAGTTTCATCATGTTGCCCAGGCTGGTCTTGAACTCCTGAACTCAAGCGATCCTCCTGCCTCTGCCTCTCAGAGTGCTGGGATTACAGACTTGAGCCACTGCGCCCGGCCATCTTGCCTACTCTTTAAGAATGATTGATTGAATCAGTAAATAATTGCTCAGGGTCTATTATGGCCCTATTTTACATGCCAAGATAACAATGGAGATCAAAACAGGCAAAAATTCCTGTCCTTGTAGAACGAACTTTCTAGTAGGGGAGACAAGAAACAAGTTAAACAATTAAAATCATTTAACATATTAGGTAGTGGTAAATGATTTAAAAAAAAAATAAAGCAGGGGAGATTTGGAGTGTGAGTGAGTAGTAGGGGAGGGAGGTAGCTACAATCTTAGGCTCAGGGAAGGCCTCTGTTTGAAGGTGATATCTGAATAAAGATCTGAAAGAAGTGGGGTGAGGGACCTCGCTCTCTAGGAAAGTAGCATCAGGGAATAGCAAGTGCAAGGGCCCTTAGGCAGGAGAGTGTCAGGTTAATTGAAAAACACTGGAGAGACCATTGTGATTAAAGTGGAGAAAGGTGAGGGCAGAGTGGGACAAGATCACACCAGACCTCATAGGTCATTGTAAGGACTTTTACTGAATAGGGAATTTCGTGATCTGGACTTAACAAGTTCTCTGGCTGCTTAGTTGAGAATTGACTATGGGGAAAAGGACAGGATCAGGAAGACTAGGAGGCTTTTGTAGTAATCCAATCTGTTGATAGTGGCTACCAGGGTGGTGGCAGAAGGCGATGAGAAATGGTAGATTCTGGGTGTATTTTAAAAGTAGAGCCAACCAAGTTTGCTGATAGACTGGATGTGGTGTATGAAAGAGGAGTCAAGGATGACTCCGAGGTTTTTGACCTAAGTGATTTTAAGAATGAAGTTGCCTTTTACTAAGAAACACAGGAATGTGAGAGGAGAAGGTATGGAGGTGGAGTAGACTATTGGGAAATCAGTTTGGGATATGTGACATTTTAGACGCCTGATAGACCGTATGTCAGAGTTGAGCAGTTGGTTGGATATTGAGTCTGGAGTTCAGGGTGGAGTTACAGGGCTGGAGGTAAAATGTTGGGAATCATCAGCCTTTAGATAGATTATTTAAAGATTATTTACTCCCTTGACACTGTCAAGGGAGTAAGTGTAGATAGGAAAGACCAGCAAGGTCTGAGGTCCGAGGTCCAGTATTAAGAGATTGGGGAGATGTGGAGGAAAAGAGCAAAGAGATGAAGAGAAAATGGCCATAGAGTTGGCAGGAAATCCAAACAGGTGTGGGCCTGGAAGTCAAGTGAAGAAATGATTTCCAGGAGTTTTCACCATGTCAGATGCTACTGAGAGTCCACTGGACTTCTAGTGATGTCAGAGGAGGAAAACTCTTCCTAGTGTGTCTTTTGGAACCTCTCTTAGTAACATTACTGGGCTTAATGAACTATGTTCATGGGGCAGTTGGTATTTTTATGAAATGAAATGTCTGTTTCTGGAAGACAGATCTGGCAGATATTAAAGCACAGAGAGGTGACTAGCAGATTGAGAAGTCTGCCATTTGATAGTCATTCAAATACATTTATAGCAGAAAGGATGTAAAAATAGATGCATTAATCCTTTCAGCTATTGAGCTTTAACATCCTCTTGGACCTACATCTGTGTCTTTACCCTCTTTCTTCTTGTTGGCAGTATAGGCATAATAATAAACAATGCTGCAGAAAACTTGCATGTGCTTTCGTTTTAATGTGCTGTGATAACATCAATAGTTTCTAGAACAGCAGAAGATATTTTGGGACTTTGTATATAGTAGTGAGTGCCTACACCCTTGAGGAATTTCAGTCTGACTGAAAGGAACCAGGAGCATTTCCATTATAAAGTTTTTTTTGTTTTTTTTGTTTTTAAAACTTCTGAGCTGCAGCTGATTATTTCAGGGTAAAATTGTTGTAATTTAGTTTGAAATATGACTGTGAAATTATTTTAGTTCTACAAATCATGACTTCTTGATGTTGGTTAGGACCTTGAATATGCATGTTATATACTAAAGTCTGAAAGCTGATTTTATTTGCTTATTTTTATCTGTCAGTTAATTGGGGAGACTAATTTTGTAAAATCACTTGGGCATTTAGCTAATTAAATTTAATTATGTTTTTGTGGGTAGATTTGCTGTCCATGGATAGTTATTCTAGTATAAATATATGAAAATGGACAATTATTTTCTTAACCAAGACAGTCTGATTATTTTTCTTTAACAACTTTGACCTTTCTACAAAACTTTTAATAGTGTGAAATGTCTGAATTAATGCTTTTAAAATATCAGTCAAGTCAGCTTAAAAAACTTACAGTTCAGCTAGCCTACCCCCTCCTTCATTTTCCTACAGCTTATTTGTAGCCTGGAAAGACTATTTTGGTAATAGCATTAGAAAGGATCCTGGAAACAAAATACAAAGCATGGTAGAGCATATGAAATCTGTTTCTCTTCATTGGGAATACTGCATGGTTCTGATGGTCACACTTGACAATGACGCTAAGAACAGTCCAGAGAAGAATAGATAAAAATGACAAAGGAGAAAAAGTGGCTTCTATGACAGTTTAAAGATTAGGATTCTTAAGTAAACAGAAAGCTAATTGGTGATATGAGCCTTCTACATACTGGAGGATTTGAACACGATCATCAGAATTCGAAAAACACCAGAAATGAAAGATCTTTCCTGAAACTGTTTAGGAGTATTCATGATATACCCTTAACTGTTCTAGAGAACAGAATGTGTCTGTGCTCCTTCACAGAAGTCCCTATGAATTTGTTTCTCAATGTGATCCTTCTTAAGCTCTATAGCTCTTTGTTTTCATTAATTTTAGGAAAATCCTGCCTTGCTTCGTTGGACCTATGCAAGAATAAATGTCTATCCTAATTTCAGACCCACTCCTAAAAACTCACTCCTGGGAGCTCTGTTTGGAATCGGGCCCCTCATCTTCCTGTATTGTATTATCAAAGCTGACAGGGTAAGTATTCAGACCAGATGTTTAGTATTTGAGTGACAGGGTCCCTCGCTAGGGGCCAGCTGCAGCTCCTTCTCCACCAGTGCCCCTCCCACCTTGGGGCTGTACGCTGCCTTCCCTTCCTCTCTTCTTTTATCTTTATTCCTTTCCAGCAGGAGTTAAAACAAAGTTTTCAGTTACCTTTGTCTATTTTTCTTAGTTCATTTGTTTTTAAAAAAGATGATGTTTATTGGGTGAAGTATTAGCAGAATACATAAATCATTTAGTGCGTTTCCTGTTTGTGTGAATTCTGTTTACGTTGGTCACATTTTGCGAATTAATGTTAAAACCTATTAATACTCTAGGGACAGAGAAGCACAAGCTGCCTGTGGGGAATAGCTGCCATCAGCAGCCTGGGTATATGATTGTAGAGAAAGTCAAGCTGATCTTTGGCACCAAACTGTTCCACATCTGGTACTAAAGCCTGAGCTGCAGCCCCCAGGATTGTGTTGCCACTGGAGCCCACTCATCTAGCTTTGTCTTTAACTGGCCCATCTGCTTTCCCATTAGAGCTCGTGTATTTTGATTATCTGGTAAATGATCTACTTAGCAGAAAGGTAGTCCACACTTTCCCAGAAAGTGTTTGCATTTTGCTGTCAGTGTATGCTTTTAAGTGGGATAATATATTTCTAATGACTAAAATGTGAGTAAGATGTTTTTGAATAGGAGCATTTTCTTACTGTCTCTTTAGTTCCTTAGATTACTATTTCTTCGCACACTCCCTGGGCTTTAGACAGTGGGATTGCAATTAGGTTTGGAGTGTTTCATTCTCTTTGTCAGTTGTACCATGGGTTGTGCCAAAATGCAGTTTTTCTTGTCTTTTTTATTATTTATTTTTATCTAATATAGCCAACTGGCAGAATATATTGTTTTTAATGTACTTTTTTTCTGTCTATACAGGATAAGAAAGAAAAACTTATCCGGGAAGGAAAATTGGATCGAACATTTCAGCTCTCATGTTAAGTCTGGCAATGATGACTATATGTATTCCTGCCTAAATAAATAGTTTATTAATCATTAAGTAGTAGTTTCTCTTTCTTAGTATTACCTTGATTCAATGTTAAAAACTTATTAACACCCTAATAACACAGAAGCAGAAGCGGCCTGTGTTGGGAATCACTGCTGTCAGAGTGACAGCAAACATTTGCTGGACGTTGAATGAATGAACATAAATCTCTTTCCTCATTAAACTGTGAGCTCTTAGAGTACAGATTCTACAATCAGTTGTTCAACAAGCAAGTGTTAGCTATGAGCCAGGCATTATGTTATGTGCAGAGAATACAACAGTCAATAAGACAGAGCCTGTTCTTAAGGAGTACATTCTCTGACAGCTGTTTATTGAACAATTATTTCAGTGCTTACTACCTGTCTGGTACTATTTAATACCTAAGCCCTTGTCTGGCCCCAGCTGCAGTGGTAAATGCAGCCAAACTAACACCAATGTAAAAAATACAATCGAGATTCAGGAAAATGATGTAGGCAAGCTGATGAGAAGCAGTTCCACCTGAGGAATTTAGGAAGGTGGCATTTGATCTAGGCTCTGAAGTTCACAAGGCTGACAGGACAAAACAAACATGAAAGGGTAAGGTGTGTTGGGTATGGCTGGGTTGTGGGCTACTGTGGGGTGAGGAGATGGAGAGTGGAGGTCATGCTGAGGAACAGAAATATAATGGTTAGGGGCGTGAGCTTTGGAGGTCAAATCTGGGCTAGAATCCTAGCTCAAGTTAAACAGTTGGAATACTGGGCCTCCATATGCTCATCTATAGCATGGAGATAGCCTGCTACCTCACAGGGTCATGAAGATGACAATGAAATAACAGTATTATGCTTTGAAGTTAAGTCTGGAAACAGTAGGGTGATAATTTCGCCACAAAGGCAGAGTAAAGTCAAGTGCTGTAGATAGCATTCTCTGTAGGGCTGGTTTAGATGGTATATTGGTCTTAACTTTCAAAGGCTATTCACGACTATACGACTACACTTTGATTTGATGCTTGCGTTAGCCTGGGTTGCCCCAGAAAGCAGAGACTGAGGGAAAGGCTTCTATGCAGGTCGTTTATGTTAGGAAGTGAGCCGAAGGAATAGAAGATTGGGAAGAGTGAAACATGGAAGGAGGGAAAGCCAGCAAACATGTGCCATGAACCTGTTACCTCTGAGAGTAACGGGCTCCCACTTGGGACCTGAGAAGCCCTGTGGAATGTACATTGAATTTTCCAACCAGATGTGGGAAAAGCCAATACTTGCCTTGTCTCCATTGGTCAAGGCTTATCCCATGCAATTCTCTTGTACATCAGGGTATGGACATACCTTGGAATGGCTGTTTTTACAGGCATCACACATGCAGGAGAAAGGAAGCTTAGAGCAGAAAGCAAGTGATGTGCAGCTGAAGTAAAGTATTGTCAGGTCACACCTGCAGGCAGCTGACAGTTACAGCAGTAGAGTTAAAAGGTGGACCAAGAGGTTGTGAGGTAGGCACAAGAGGTATAGGATTTCTTCCTCCACTTCATGCACTGCTTGGATCTGTTTGTACATACACAGTCCAATCTATAACATGTCCTTCAAGGTGATGGCTGTGTACAATCTACAGAACCCTCAGTATGGACCATTAAGGGAACAAGCTACAGTACATACTGTTGCAACTGGCCCATTCATCTCCCCTCAATGTACTTACTAGATTTCCCTTCCTTGGCCATCATTTTAGCAGGTCTAGATTGCTAGCCAGATGGAGTCACCAAAGCCTTCATTTCTAAGGACCAGAATCTTAGTTACTCTATCATCGTCAACCCTTTGTTGTAGCAATTGCATGTTTACAGTTGGGCTGGAAGTGGAAGCACCGAGTGTTCCAGTGAATCCCCTGGACTCCAGACATTACCCTTTTTGCCCCATTGTGTAGCAGCAACCCTAGCTCCAGGGGTCACTTACTGCTGCCAGTATGGAAATTTCTTCTTTGGTCTACTGTTTCCCAAATACAAGAAGTACCAGATTATTTTGTTTCCCTGGTGAAAGTGTTCTTACGCCTCAGCATGGGAATCAGGACTTCTTATCCAGTAGAACCTAAATTTGGAGGGAGGGGAGGCACATGTTCCACCATGAGTCACTGGGATGGCAAAAGGAGCCAATCCTACTTCTTGGTTCTCAAGAGTCATAAATTCTAGCTGTTGGGGCATAGCACTGTATCTATGACCACTGGTTCATTGCATGTACCACATGGTCAACCCTGAGCCTCAATCCTGCTACATGTCCTTAAGCTGGTACTTTAAGCCTTTAGTAGGCTTAGCTAAATTCATCTGTGCCCTAGAGCTGTTGTGTCCATCCAACCACACGGCAGATCTTCTGACTGTCCAGATCTTGATGGGCAGTTCTGGTTGAACGGTCACCTCATCTCAGACTGGGTGCCCAGCTGCTTTTGGAATGGTGAATTTTTCTTTGCTGCAGAAGGCATGGCCTTCCTCCACAACCTAAGAAGTCAGCACTGCAACTATTCTAGTGCCAAGGTCTTGCAGGAGACTCCAAGCAGCATCCTTAGCTACCACAGACACCTAGAGTATTGCCTCTATCGTGTTATGTGACCCAAGTGGTTGCTGATTACACTGCAGCCTGGATCTGCTGCAGAGTCCTTTCTGGTCTCCATTCGAAACTGGCAGCTTATAGCCAGGCATGCCTAGTATGTGCCTAGCTAATTGGAAGGCTGAGATGTGAGGATTTCTTGAGCCCAAGAGTTCAAGGTTGCAGGGAGCTATGATCATGCCACCCACTCCACTCCAGCCTGGGTGACAAACTGTGACCCTGTCTCTGGAAAAGCAAAACTAGCAGCTTTACAAATCACTGCATAAATGGGTCAGAGTACTGTTCCCAAGTAGGGTACAACGTTGTGTCCAGAATCCAGAGGCCCACAAAGTGCTGTGCCTTTTTCTTTGTAGTGGAGGGTGTGAAGTGGTTCAACTTGTGCTTTACTTTGGAGGGGCTATCCTGGTATGCCAAAGATCACTGGATACCCACAAACATCACTGATACAGGAGGCTCCTAAACCTTTATAGAGATTATCTCCCACTTTCTGGATCTCATACTAGGACACTGAAGTAATGAGGAACCTAATCTATGAGTAAACAGAAGCTTTAAGGCAGAAATACTAGAAGGTGTGACAAACAGCAATTCAAAGGGGCCAGGGTGATAGACATGTGGGAGTAGCTGTGTGTAATGGTGGAGTAAAGATCCATGAATTCCTGCAAAATGGATCTTAAAACTATTTTGGATCTACAGCTACCATTCTGTGCCCATGAGACTTGACCAAATCTTATAATTTCCATGTGGTTCCTGTTTGCTAATTTGTCTCTGCCCGTATCATTACAATAACGGTAAGACCCTGCCTCTTCCACCCATCTTAATGACCATTATTGTTACATTGTTCTCCAGATCTTAAAGAATTGTATTACTTTATTCTCATTTTGCTAGAGGGCAAAAACAGAAGGAATCCTACGGTGACCTTCAGTCATTTTTTCTAGATGACTTTAGTGTACTCCGTAGTCCCCACTTATTCAGTTATCTGAAGTCAACCACAGTTCTAAAATAGGTGAGACAGTACAATAAGCCATTCTGAGAGAGAGAGACAACATTTCCATAACATAACACTGTTTACTATTATTATTACAGTATATAATGACAGTTCTATTTTACTATTAGTTATTGTTTTATTCTCTTTTGGTGGCTAATTTCTAAATGAAATTTTATTATCGGTATGTATTTGTAGGAAAAAACAGTATACATAGGGTTTGGTACTATCTGTATGGTTTCAGGCATCCACTGGGGGTCTTGGAATGTCTTTTCTGTTGATAAAAGGGAACATGCTATTCTAATAAGAATACAAGTATACAAGTCTATTATAAGAAAATTACAAATTTCCAAAAAAGAAAATTACAAATTAGTTAAGTAAAAGAATAAGATAAAAGCCGCTCCCAATTCCATCACACAGGGATGATATTTTGGTGTACAGTTGTCCTTCGGTATCTGCAAGGGATTGGTTTGGGACCCCCTGTGGTTACCTAATTCCTCAGATGCTAAAGTCCCTTATGTAAAATGGCTTAGTATTTGCATATAACTTATGCACATCTTCCTTGAAATCATCTCTAGATTACTTATAATACCTAATACAATGTAAATGCTATGCAAATAGTTGTTATACTGTCATGTTTATTTCTATAATTTTTTATTGTTATATTGACTTTATTTATTTAATTTCAATCTATGGTTGGTTGGATTCACAGATGTGGAACCGTCGGATATCGAGGGCCAACTGCATATCCTTCTAAAACTTTTTTTTCTCTGTGCTTATATATCTTTTCTTTTTTCAACAAAATGAGATACACTGTGCATAATAATTTGTAAATTTTTGGCTCAATGATTTGTCACAGACATCTTTCCATGCAATGACTTTTCTGCAACATTTTAAATAACTGCTAGTATTCCATGTGTCTACCACAATTTATTTAACCAATCTCATAGTTGAACATTTCATTTTCCAAGTTTTTCTTTTTTCTGAGACAGAGTCTCGCTCTGTCGTCCACGCTGGAGTGCAGTGGCACGATCTCAGCTCACTGCAACCTCTGCCTCCTGAGTTCAAGTGATTCTCCTGCCTCAGCCTCCCGAGTAGCTGGGATTACAGGCATGCACCACCATGCCTGGCTAATTTTTGTATTTTTAGTAGAGATGGGGTTTCACCATGTTGGCCAGGCTGGTTTCGAATTCCTGGCCTCAGGTGATCTGCCCACCTCGGCCTCCCAAAGTGCTGAGATTAAGGGAGTGAGTCACTGCGCCCGACTCATTTTCCAATTTTTTTGCTGTTTAATTAATGTAATGAATGCTCATGCCACAAATTCTTGTGTGTGTCTTAACTTTTCTCATAGGATAAATTTCTGGGAGTGAAATTTCTGGATCAATAAGTATTCAAATGTTTTGTTTTGGGTGTAAATATGAAAGGTTTTATAATTTTATATTCCTGGGCAATGAATGCAGTGTCTGTTCCCTGTACCCCGAACATAGTCACAGAAGCCAAACTCTTTGCCCTTGTATCCTTGCTGTGTCACTTACTGGTGAAGTGACCTGGAAAGTGTTTACATTCTTTGTGCCTCAGTTTCCTTATCTTTATAATAGATGTACTAATAACACATAGTATTGTTTAATGATTTATTACTAATAAATGCAGGGTCTCACTTTATTGCCCAGACTGGAATGTAGTGGCGCCATCATGGCTCACTGCAGCCTTGACTTCCTGGGCTCAAGATCCTCCCGCCTCAGCCTCCCAAGTAGCTGGGACTACAGGCAAGTGCTACCATGCCCTGCTGGTTTTTGTATTTTTTTCGGAGAGACAGGGTGTTGCCATGTTGCCCGGGCTGATCTCGAAGTCTTGGGCTCAGGTGATCCGCCTACCTCAGCCTCTCAAAGTGCTGGGATTACAGGCATGAGCTGCTGTGCCCAGCCTGTATTTCCTTCTCTCTCTCTCTCTCTCTCTCTCTTTTTAATTGAAAAAAGAGAGGAGGTCTTATTATATTTCCCAGGCTGGTCTTGAACTCCTGAGTTTAACTGGTCTGCCCACCTTGGCCACCCAAATGCTAGGATTACAGGTGTAAGCCACCCAACCTGGCTCTGTTTTTCTGATAGATCTTTTTTCTTAATGATTTTAAGGCTTAAACAATATATATTAAAGACATTAATTCTTGATCATGCTAGTCTTCTTTCATCAGGAGTTATTTTTGTACCCCTCAGTAACAGGAAAAATATTTACAGTATATTCTTGGTACCTAAATGTTAAAAGAAGGCAGTACCTGAAGGAATTTTTACTTAGCAGGATTTTTAAAAAACATGTTTTAACGTTAGGAATTATTGAACAGTGTGTTCCTATGGGTTTAATCAGTTTCAATAGATTTTTTTATCAGTCAGGAACAACGAAAAGTCTGAAATCACACCGGGCAGTGGTCTGGTGCGGGCAACAATTGCCACCTCATCTGAGAACCACACGCTACCATCTGTCTGACCAATGCACTAGCTCTGGGCACTGGGCACAGGAGCTCACTCTGGTACTATTGAGCATCCAAAACATGATGTGTGCAATGAGAAAGGTAACCAAGAACCAGATCATAAAGCCCTTATCACATAAAGAGTTTAGGCTTTAGCCTGATGTCAGTGAGAGTCACTGAAGGGATTAAGCAGGACAAACCTGATTGGATTTTCATTTCTGGAAAATCATCTGGTTCCTGGATGGAGGATGATTGCAGGACGAGAGAGGCTGCAGGAGGACCATAATCATGTTCATTTTCAATCAGACATAATTTTCAATTTTTGAGACAGCCCTCAATGCAGAACAAAGCAATCCCTGCCAATACCAAGATGACTCATTTGGATGTGAACTTGTTGAAAGCTTTATGAAAGTCTAAATACATTATCTCTATGAGTTCTCCTTTACGCACATGCATGAGGAGTCAGTCTTACAATTCCTCACACTTTTATAACAACCTCTCCCCGTCCCTGTAACAATATTGCTTCCCTAACAGGCTGGTTCAAGTACTATGTCTTTTTACCCTTTATTGTGGATCCTGGAGAAAAGGATAACATCCATTCTCTGATTGAAATCCCAGTGGGTCCAGTCTCTGATTTATTTTCCTTTTTACGTTTTCTCATTCCTAGTGGCACCTGGCAGTCTTCTCATAGCTTATTATCTATCTCTATATTCCTCAGGATAGTTAATGGGGTATTTGAAAAAATCAGAGATCTGCACAAGAAGCTCTCTCGATCAAATTTGTATGGTTACAAAATATGGATAGCACTTTAAAATTACTAAAAATGTAATTCTATACATATATTCAAAGATTCTGGATTTTCAAAGCTTTCACTGCCACTGTCTTTTTTAAAAAAACCTTTTATTTTGGGTTCAGGGGTATATGTGCAGTTTTGTTATATAGGTAAATTGTGTGTTGCAGGGGTTTGGTGTACAGATTATTTCATCTAGATAATAAGCATAGTACCTGATAGGTAGTTTTTTGATCCTCACCCTCCACCCTCCTCCCACCCTCCACCAGTGGTCTATTGTTTCTTTCTTTGTGTCCGTGTGTACCCAAGGTTTAGCTTCCACTTATGAGTGAGAACATGCAGTATTTGATTTTCTGTTCCTGTATTTGTTTGCTTAGGATAATGGCCTCCACCTCCATCCATGTTGTTGCAAAAGACATGATTTCATTCTTTTTTATGGCTGTGTAATATTCCATGGTGTATATGTACCAGATTTCTTTATCCAATCCACTGTTGACTTGATCCACTTTGATGATTCTGTGTCTTTACTATTGTAAATGGCACTGCAAGGAACACACAAGTGCAAGTGTCTTTTTGGTAGAACGATTTATATTCCTTTGGATATATACCTATAATGGGATTGCTGGGTCAAATGGTAGTTCTGTTTTGTCATTTGAGAAATCTCTAGACTGCTTTCCACAATGGTTGAACTAATTTACATTCCTTCTACCAGTATATAAGCATTCCCTTTTCTCTGCATCCTCATCAGCATCTGTTATTTTTTGACACACTGCCACTTTCTACCTTTGTGTGAACAAATAGCATTTTATCGTGTTTCTATTCCTCATTTAGAGAACCCACTTATACCTATAAATACGACTAATACTTCCAATAGTTTCCCCTATGGCTGCATTGTTTACAGCCATTTCTGTGGTAAGATAGAGACTCTTCATTTTGCTGATACTCACTGTGGCCCGGAGAGACATGGCGCCACATCACCTATTTGGAGAACCTTCACTTTGAGTTACCAAGAAAGAACAGAGCACATCAATCTCATTGCCAAGCTTCAGGATTCAAAGTATTAAAGGAAGCTCAATTCCTGACATCTGACCTCTGAATTTCCTGGAGCTAGATGGCTGGTGGAACATCTGAGATTTCTGGAGCAAACCTGGCACTAGAGTTCACTTGTCCCCTTAATCACAAGGAGTATCACGTTATCAGTTTTGAGTTATTATTCACTTCTATCACCAACTGTATTTAAGTAATTCACCTATTACTTAATAACTACGCTTTGAGGAATCTTGGCACTGGGGGAAGGAGAAATTTGTCTGAAGTTGCTCCATAAATCAGTATAGGAGGTACTCAGGGGCTGAATTCTGGTATGAAATTATTGAGGGTAGGAGGGGAAGGTGGTAGGAGACTTCTGAAACTTTGCAGATTTAAGCACTTAAAAAAAAAACAAACTCACGTTAGACTGGGCATGGTGGCTCACGCCTGTAATCCCAGCACTTTGGGAAGCCAAGGTAGGTGGATCACTTGAGGTCAGGAGTTCAAGACCAGCCTGGCCAACATGGCGAACCCCTGTCTCTACTAAAAATACAAAAATTAGCTGAGCATGGTGGCGCACACCTGTAATCCCAGCTACTTGAGATGCTGAGGCAGGAGAATCACTTGAACCCAGGAGCAGAGGTTGCAGTGAGCCAAGATCATGCCATTGCATTCCAGCCTGGGTGACAAAGAAAGACTCCATCTCAAACAACAACAACAACAACTTACATTATATGTTTCATATCCATTAAAAACATGAGTTTTCTAGAGAGGGTTTTACTCATATATTACAGAAAATGGAGAAAACATCAGAGAGTATTATTATTTTGTATGGGATGACTTGGGTGGAGGGTAGATGGAGATGGAACTGGCCAACTTCCCTGAAGCCATCTATTATAAGCGGAGCAGGCAGCTTACCCTCCAAAGTCATGTGGTGCAGAAAGGGTGGCCCAGAAGTGATTTGGTCCTTTCAGAACAGTTTTTCAGGCCGCAAGGAGGAAGAGCTGCTGTCAATCTGCAGATACTGGGGATGGTTGGATTTCTGGAGATGCTGGGGTAGAGGAGCCTATGTCCTATTGAATTCTTGTAGGTGTGCAGGCCTCCTCTGCATTGATCAAACACTTATTGAGCCCCTATCATCTGCTGAGCATTGAGGATACTAATATGAAGAAGATACAGCTCCTTCTTAGAAGAACTTATAGTGGACAAAGACAATTACAGCAGCCAACACTACTAACTCTGACTTGTGTTCCAGGCACTATGCTAAACTAAGGGCTTTAGACACCTCTCAAAATACCTCAAAACAACCCTTTCAGGTAGGTCCTAATAGCCCCTTTATGCCAAAGAGATTTAGAAGGATTAAATACTTTGCCTGAGTCCACGGAGCTAATAAGATGGGACTTAAATCTGAGCAGTCTGACTCCAGAGAACGTATCTTCAACCATGTTTTGAAAGGGATAAAGACTGATGCATTGGGGATCCAGGTACTGAGAAAGGACAACTGATCCAGCCTGGAGGGTTTAAGAGATGGTGCCTTAGAGAGCAAGGATTCCTGCTTGTGTCAGAGGTGTTCAAACCAGAGCGACTCCATCTTAAATAGGGATTGAGTAAAATAAGGCTGAGACCCTACTGGGCTGCATTCCCAGGAGGTTAGGCATTCTAAGTCACAGGATGAGATAGGAGGTCGGCACAAGATACAGGTCATAAAGACCTTGCTGATAAAACAGTTTGCAGTAAAGAAGCCAGCCAAATCCCACGAAAACCAAGATGGTGACGAAAGTGACCTCTGGTCATCCTTGCTGCTCATTAAACGCTAATTATAATGTATTCGTCTGCTAAAAGACACTCCCACCAGATCCATGACAGTTTACATATGCCATGAAAATGTCAGGAAGTTACCCTATATAGTCAAAAAAGGGGAGGAACCCTCAGTTCTGGGAATTGCCCACCCCTTTCCTGGAAAATTCATGAATAATCCACCCCTCGTTCAGCATATAATCAAGAAATAACTATAAGTATCCTTAGTCCAGCAGCCCAAGCTGCTGCTCTGCCTACAGAGTAGCCATTATTTTATTCGTTTGCTTTCTTAATGAACTTTCTTTCACTTTATGGACTCACTCTTTCTTGGGCAAGATCTAAGAACCCTCTCTTGTGGTCCAGATTGGGATCCCTTTCCAGTAACACTGTACTTTTAGGTTTCTAGCACATTCACAGACTTATAGAATGTTAGAGCTGGAAGGATCTTTAAAGATCTGCTAGTCTCACAGTCTAATTCTGTAGGAAAAGTTTGGACAGGAGAAATGACTTGTCCAGTTCTTCGAGAAACTCTATAAATTCAAGGATTAGGATTCTAGGTTTTGATTAGGAACTACTGTTCCGATTGCCCATGTCACCTGCTTGTGATTAGAAGTGAAACTGTCAGGCACTAAAGACGATGACCAGTTGACTTTCTTACCTCATACAAACAGAAGACTTGAAAAGCCATTTTAATAGGGAAAGATTTAGGAAGAAATCAGGCAGATGTTTGAAGCAATTTCGTGTGTGTGTAAAGTATTAGCAGATTTGTCTCTTCTTAGGGCTGTGGGAATGAAGATATTAGATTTAAGCTCAAAAGTCTCCCATACTGTTTGTTCTTGCTGGAGTGCCACAATACAAGAATCCATGGCGGGCACTAGCTATTGCCCACCAATAGCACCTATCTTTTATTTCTTTCCAATAGAACCCTGATTTGTTCAAGAGCTGGTGGGGATCCCTTTATCTCAGGGAGGGTGAGCATGACCCCAGCCCCAGAGAATGAATCAGGGATTCACAGGGATTGGTGTAAGGGTGGTCATGTGACCCAGTTCTGCCCATGGGGCCTAAGGAAAAATCTGCAGGGAGGGCTTCCTTTCCCTCCTCAGGAAAGAGCTTTCTGTTCATTCATCCTTTTGGTTTCTCCCCCTTCCTTTGACCTGGAACATGCATGTGAGGCCTAAAAATGAAGACAATAAGACAAAATGCCAGGAACAGAAAATCAGAAAGCACGTGGGTCTGGGATAAGTTTATCATTTTCCCTATCCTAAACTGCCAAACCTCAGACTTTTTCTTTTGGGAGATAAAGCCTTAGATGTTAGCTAATGTTAGATTTTCAGATACTTACAATTGAATGCACTCTTAATTGATACATATAAAGTGAAGTGATATCAAACAATATGCCTGCCCTTCAGATTTTAATTTTATTCATAGAATCCAAGATAAAGGTAGTAAATGCTCATGAATGAGCGAAACTGCCCCATTTGTTAAATTTCTCTTCTGGGAACTGTATAGAGTTGCATACACTTGGTTACAGGGTTTACAGCGTTTCACAGTCAACAGTGCCATGGTGGGTTGAGTCGAAGCTTCTAACATAATTTCAGCTTTTAAAAACCTAGTTTAGGCTAATTGGAGTCCCAGGGGCCCCCATAATCTAGATGATGTCGCATCTGTGCTCTTACATACTACACTGCCTCACAAAAGTATAAATTTTGAGTATACCTCAGATTTTGTGATGTAATTATATAAAGACAATAGCTAAAGAGCCATTATCTTATAATGGCTAATATTCATGTATGCTCTCCATGTCCCGAAAACCGTGTGGGTGCCTCTAGTGCATTACCTCATTTAACTCTCAGAAAACCCCTGTGAAATAAATCATTTACTTCTTTCAAACGAGGAAGGTAAGACTTAGAGAGTTGAATCACTTGCACAAGCTCATTCAGCTATGAAAGTGCAGTCTGGATTCCAGGGCCTGTATTCTTAATGACTATTCTTTTGAAAAAATTAAACTAATTGATAATGGTTATTATATTGATAATTTGACAATTATATTAAAAACTAATATATCAAGATCCAAATTTTAAAAACACCCTGAAATAATAGCTACTTGTTATATAGTGCTTATTATGTAAAAGGTTCTATTCTAAGCAATTTTCCTGTCTTAACTCATTTAATACACTAACACTATGAGGTAGGTACTATCATTATTATTTTCAAGCTGAGGAAAAAGAAACTCAGAGAGGTTAAGTAACTTGTTCAGGGTCACACAGCTAACACGTTGTAGAATCTGAATTTAAACCCAGGCAGTCTGGCTCTAGCATCTATTCTCTTATCTATACACTACTCGGTTTCACAAAATGATACATTTTGGACATAACTCAGGTTTGGTGATGTAGTTATATAAAGTTAATTATATCAAATTGAAGGCTAGCCAATTACTAAATATAATAAAGAAGTTTAAATGCCAGCACTCAAGCCTATTTTTTCATTTTAATAGTTAAATATCTTTCTAGAAGGACACAATTTCCTTCACACGTGGAAGTGATAACTCTTTCGTCACTCTGGAAAGTCACAATACAGAAACAGCACATTAATTTGTAACTTACAGAAAGTTTATATCTAAGCCTTAGGTTTTTTAAAACTTCCCTCTCCTCCTTCCTTTGATACAGCTTCGGTAAGTGGAGGAACACCGGGGCTCTTGTCTCGCATCGAATTGGAAAAAAACTACACGGACACATGTGGAGTGGTTTTAAGGAGCTGAGAGTTTAATAGGCAAGAAGGAACTGAGAAGCCAGAAAGAAGAAACTCCCTGCAAGCCTCTTGTATCGGTTGGAATCCAGAGAGCCCGCCAGCAAGCAACACGAAGCGGTGTGGAGCAACACACTGTTTTTTTTTTTTTTTTTCCCATTCACATCGGTGGATTATTTACTTATTTTTACTTTTTAAAAATTATTATTATACATTAAATTCTAGGGTACATGTGCACAACGTGCAGGTTTGTTACATAGGGATACATGCACCATGTTGGTTTGTTGCACCCAACACCTCATCATTTACATTAGGTATTTCTCCTAACGCTATCCGCCCCCAGTCCCCCACCCACCAGCAGGCCCCGGTGTGTGATGTTCCCCACCCTGTTGTCCATGTGTTCTCATTGTTCAACTCCCACTTATGAGTGAGAACATGCGGTGTTTGGTTTTCTGTCCTTGTGATATTTTGCTGAAAATGATGGTTTCCAGCTTCATCTATGTCCCTGTGAAGGACATGAATTCATCTTTTTTTATGGCTACATAGTATTCCGAGGAGTATATGTGCCACATTTTCTTTATCCAGTTTATTATTGATGGACATTTGGGTTGGTTCCACGTCTTTGCTATTGTGAATAGTGCCACAATAAACATACGTGTGCATGTCTTTATAGTAGCATGATTTATAATCCTTTGGATATATACCCAGTAATGGGATGGCTGGGTCAAATGGTGTTTCTAATTTTAGATCCTTGAGGAATTGCCACATTGTCTTCCACAATGGTTGAACTAATTTACATTCCCAACAACAGTGTAAAAGCGTTCCTATATGTCCACATCCTCTCCAGCATCTGTTGTTTCCTAACTTTTTATTGATCGCCAATCTAACTGGCTTGAGATGGTATCTCATTGTGGTTTTGATTTGCATTTCTCCCAACAGGCTGTTTTAATGAGCGCCTGGGTGCAGGTGGGCTGAGGCCTAAAATGGCGTCAGCACCACATGAGGACAGGGCAGGGGTTTTATAGTCTCCTGTAAACAGGAAGTGTCTCAGTCTGATGTAACTGCTACCAGGTACCCGGGTGGCCTCTTTGTCAGTCTTCAGGGGGTATGTGTCTTCTGGCC